>NW_027286763.1:77734438-78947901 GCF_022747635.1 Hetaerina americana
GTTTATTATTATTAAAATTTGCATGTGCAGATAGACAGTGTCAGGTGGCACAAAAGGCCCAAGTAATCACAAATGATAATAGATAAAATCAGTCAGTAAAACAAAAGTACACTTAAAGGAAACTTCCAAACACAAATACCTTTCGATCATCCATGTATATATATATATATATATATATATATATATATATATACATATATATATATACATATATATATACATATATATATATATATATATATATATATATATATATACACACACATATATATATATATATATACATATATAAATAGAATATATATATACATATATATATACATATATATATATATATATATATATATATATATATATATATATATATATATATTTGTATGCAAGTACAGTTATTTACCTTATATTGTACACCATGTATACAAGTATGGAGTTGTATACAAATATACTTGTACATACTTTTATATCCTAGAGAGAGAAAGGAAGATATGAATTGGAAGGCGCGAAATCCCGTGACGACATGGCCAATTCATAGACACCCTTGAGGCAGGCACCCTTAGCATGGTGAGTTGTTGATGAGGGGAATGTTCTTCAGGCGGGGAATGCGGCAGGCAGTCGATGCGGTCATTGTATTATTTCCCACCGCCTCTTCTCGAGAAACTCTTGGGCGTCACTTGGGGTTGAAGTGGGGAAGGGTGGAGGGTTGGGAGTGTGCTCGGATCCGAAAAAGGTGGCGACGATGGTGGAGAAAGCGTTCATAATAATGGAAAAATCGTGAGTGGTGTGAGGTGGGCGGGGGTTCGAGGGAGGGTTTGGGTTAGGCCGGAAAAGGGAAGTTCATGAGGTCGCCGGGGAAGAAGTTTTATGGAAAAGGGTGCGGTGCGCCATGTCCCGTGGCTGCGCAGTAAGTCCCGGGGATCCTGCGGCCGGGCCTCGGGATCCCAGGGGTCGCCACTTACCCCCCACTACTCCCCCCGTCCCACACACAAACTCCCGAAGGTCGCGGTGCGCGGCCGAGATCACGATTCGGGGGAGTGTCCCCTCTACCCCCCTCTTCTCTCCTTGCCGCTCCTCCCTCATCTTCCTTCCCAGCGGTTCCCCGTAAGCAAACGAGTCTTCCCTTTGTCTCGCCTCACTTAGGCATCCACCATCGTCCCCTCTAGGACTACCCGCACATTTTTGACATCACTTTGAAATCATCGTTCATCCTGCACCTCCTCCACACTAGCGGTCCGTGCATCTTTGCGTATGCTGCGTGTGTTCCATGCTTTTGGAGAGCTCCAATATTTAAGTGTAAATGCGTCCATACCATTGAAGCTGACTTCCGGATGAAAATTGAGGGAAATATTTCCAGCAGAAATGTAGCTCCAAAAATGTCAGGACAAATCACTAGTTTCCTCAAAAACTAAAGTGCCAAAATTTTAACTGTTTAACATGAATGACGTCGGAATAAAATTTCAAAATATTTTCAGGTTGGAACTTGTTTATTTTCAAGTGATGCCACGACTCGATGCTCATAAGCACCTCACGTTCACCGGTTCTGTACCACCAAAGTAAAATCCGACGTTGCTCTTTGAGGAAAGCATATCGGAATTCCCCGGCTTAGGTTTTTTTGTACAAAAGGACCGTACTAACTTCCACGGAGTCTCAGAGAGAGTTGGAAGGATAGAGTGGGGGATAGCCTTGTCATCCGCCAGATATAATCTTGTCTTGTAATAAATCTGGGCAGAGCAGTCGGAAAAATTACATGCTCCTCGTGTTTTTTGCAGAAAATCGTATAAAAAATAAAATATTCCTTTTTTATAAATATAAGAAATCAATAAAGCCGATCAAGTTGGGTCATATTTTTCCTGGGAAGAAATAAAAGTTCACGCTGACATTATATTTTCAGCTTTTTTCAGTGGTGAATATAAACATTCCTAATTAGTTCCTCAATTGGCAACATTCAATCCATCCCTCAGGTATATAAAGTTATACAGGGTCCGCACAATGAGTATCGTGACTGGTTCGCTGTAGCCTCAACGGAGCGGTGGATGGGGGTCTGACCGATAGGCTCGATAGAGGGGTCCCCCACCACTCAGGCGCACTTTTGTTCAGTCGCCTCCTGGCATGCGAAACCCTTGAACTCATTAAACAAGCTTATGAAGATGATGCCGTAAGCCACACAAGAGTTTTTGAGTGACACAAAATGTTTAAGGAAGGCCGGGAGCTCGTCGAAGACAAGCACCGTGTCGGACGCCCGATGACCGCTCGAACCGATGCTCAGGTGGCCAAAGTTAAAAACGTTTTGGACTCTGACAGGTGTTTAACCATCGTTCTTATCAGTAAGGAGACTGGCCCTTCAGTCAGAACCGACCACACCATTGTAAGAGAGGATCTTGCGATGAAAGTGTGCGCGAAGCTGGTACCGAAAGTCTTGAGCAAGGAGCAAAATCTGTCGTGGGTGGAAATTTCGCAAGACATTTTGGACTGCGTCCAGGAAGATGAAGATTTTCTCGACAACATGATTACTGCAAAGGATAGCTCAAAAGGACCTCAAAGGATATCGGTTCGACTCCATCTAGGTGGTTCAAGTGGCGACGATAAAGGCTTTCAACAGGATTCAGGAAACCGACATCCAGCGGGCTTTTGATGAGTGGCAACGCGCTGAACTAAGTGTATCGATGCAGGAGGAATGTATTCTGAAGATTTTTAAGTAATTATAATGATAACTGCAATAAATGTTTGATTTCTGGAACCAATCCCGATACCTATTGTACGGACCCTGTGCATAACAATACTTAACCCAAAATTGATCTTAGGATTAGCATTCCCCTAACGAAGAAATATTTTTCTTCCGACTGGTTTTTCAGACTGAATATCATAATTCTTCTTTCTCCATATGGTTAGCCACTAGCTTTTAAATGAAATAATATACATAGATTCCGCGTGATAAAGAATGATTACTGCTGAGTATTTCTTCTGTGTTTCGTCAGAATGCTGAAGATGCGCATGTTAAAAATGTACTGTGTTCGAACGCTTGGTTTATAACGCGGCATGCATTGAGATCGCACGGTAGAGCACATGACAAAAATAATATAACTGTGAAGGATCTCAGGTTTTCCCGGTATTAGGTATTTAAGAAGTTCTCTCGGGTTTCCCACCGGGTCAGGTTGCTGTACACCGACGTTTCGAAGGCTGACTCTGCCATCGTCTTCAGGGTAAAGTCACTTCACCCTGAAGACGATAGCAGAGTCAGCCTTCGAAACGTCGGTGTACTGCAACCTGACCCGGTGGGAAACCCGAGAGAACTTCTTGAATAATGTAACTGTCCTTGCTGAAAATGAAATATTTTGACTCCGATGACCTGGGAATCAAAATTAAGAGCTTGGCCTTTCAGCAGTCATAAGATGCTGCTAGATCACCATCTGCTTACAAATCAGAAATCAGTGACCTCCGCGCACTCACCCTCAAAATAATGATATTTCTCTCTTGTAGGAGCTTGACCTTTTAACAGGCCATAATTAGTTTCCAGCACTTCGGCATGGTCTGCATGCCTTTCCCCAACGAAACAATTACCACAGTACCGCCATTGTCCACATCCACCCCCACTCCAGCCGACGTCGCCGCAGAAATCCTTCACCAGATATAATATCCCCTGTGCCCTTACGACTTCCGGTGGAATACCACCTCCCCCCCCCCCGCATCACATCCCCACCACGTCGCTCCCTCCCAACTTAGCCCTCCTCCTGACGTGGACCACTCAGAACCCCTCCGTCCATCCTCCTCCCCACCTCTGCGTCCCTCTGCGTCAAGAGTGTATGCCACTGTGCTCAATTCCATTAACTCTGGTGGGAGAGCGGTTGAATTGATGCCGCGTCTGGTGCTGGTGGGGATGGGGAGTGTGGAATGGGGCTCACGCGAGATAGAATCGGGATTAGACAGAGGAGTCCGAAGCACCCCCTTGTGTCCTCCACCCGCTCACCCCCCCTCCCCCAGGTTTCCTTCTTATTCCCACCCCCGCCCCTTCCCTCTCACTTCTCTCGGTGGGATAGAAAGACGGATTCACGATCTCATTTCTGTGAGCATTAATGATAGCATGGCTCTCCTTTTCATTTTTTTTCTCGTCCCCTTCCCCATTTGTTAGCCCCGCAGGCCCCGGTGACATTCTGCTGCAAAATAATATTATTTGACGTCACAAAAACCACGGCCGGCATTTCCCACCTCCTCTTATTCACGTTTCTTCATTATTCCGGGGGAAAAAAATAAGGCATTCCTTTTCAATTCAGTTCATTAACAGTAGACTATAAACATCCCAATGAGCTAGCCAAGAATTCCGTTGTTTTTTATCCATAAAATAGTGGTTTGTTGTTCTTGAAACGAGATCTGTCCTAGTGAATACACATGGTATTTCTCTTTATATTAGTTCCATGTATGTTTCTAGGTATTTGTATGTGATTAGTCCGCATTAGGCCCTTCCATCTGATGCTGAACATGAGCAGCGTTTTAGTTTTTTTCCACGTTTCGAATTTTTTTTAAATAGAATGCACTTTGTCCTTGACTCCATTGAAAAGGATACAGAAACATGGAGAGGTAGATATTTTTATTTGCTTTCCATTACATTGTACTGCCTCAATGCGAGCTCATTACAGTGTCTCTAATTAACCTAATATTTAGACTAAAAATACACCGACGATTTAATTTTACCTCGCGTATTTTTCATCCCCGCATTAATTTCTCCGTGAAAGCAAAAGGGAAGTCCATTATTTCTTAATCATCTCCACGGTTAATAATGTTCGCAAAAGCCTTCTTCTCCTTCAGCCACTGGGTTATCTTCTCACTTCCATATATTACCTTCTAGCTCTGCTAACTATTCGTACACATGAGTATTTTTTTGGCTCAGCTATTGTCTCCGCTCCCGAAACATGCGAGGTAATTCTCAAATTACATAACTTGTCACTCTTCTCTCACCCGCTTTTCTTTAGCGTCGTGTAGAGCATGAACAATTACCCGGGTTATCTATTTTAATTCAACCCCGAGCGATTTCACGCACGGTCACCCCGTTTCCACCCCCAATAAAGCACACCCTTTTAATTCCACCATCCTTTCCCTCCTTTTCTCTTCCCCTTAACAGCCACCGGCGCTCACATCTTTCACCATATGGTTTACCTTGGACCAGACTTGGCCCGATTTTGGCTACTCTAGAAGTCTTGCGTCTATCCTTTTAGATATTTATCTCAGATTCCATCCCCCTTACTTTCACTTTTTGGTGGTTTCTTTCCTTTCCAATGTCCAATCCGTTTTCGTTCCACCTCACTCACTGAATTTCGCCCCTTTTTTTCGTTAATTTTCCTTCTTAGGGGATTAGCTCTCCTTCCTACCCCCCTCCCATTGTTTCGGACCGTAGTTTTCACGCAACCTTTCTTCCAAACCAATCTTCTTATCCTCGAAAATTTTCTTGGATATGGGATTTGGATTTCGGAGGCGATGCATTTGCTGGAGTTATGGCAAAGAGTTATTCCCTTTCAGAGCAAATTTTCAAATTTCCGTGTAGCAATTGTGTCCTTAAAAGGGATTACAACCCACTATTTCAATTTTAGCAGGCGGTCGAAATGCCCAATAAGGCCTAACAGACCGGCTTAGAACTCCGTTTTGCGCTTCAGACCAACGAGTGGGTACGGGGTTTGGGGAGAGGTGATCGCAATTGAATCTTGACGCTCACTTGGTCAAATACATTCCGTGAATAAATAGACCTTTCCGTGAGGATAAATTACTCCATCGAAATGAATGTCCACTATTATCGCACAGATATACCGCACATGTATATTGTTTTAAATATTTACATTTTTATCCCCTGAGGGATGCGTGGATAGAATGTTTCAACTTGGATTCATCTTTCATATATATTTGAAATATGATTATATTTTTCGGACCCGAAGGGAAAATGTCAAGGATATTGTCAACGCTTCTTGCAGATCATCATTCATTTTCCTTCATGTTCACCTAGAGCAGTGGTCGGTAAACCGCGGCTCGAGAGCCACATGCGCCTCTTTGTCTTCTTGAGCGTAGCTTCTTCACAAAATACCGCGAGTGGGCGTGCACTTAGAGTGCGCTTGAAACTTCGTGGCCCATGCGCAGGAGTCGGTTTTCGGCCTGGGCGAGTCTATTTGGGAGAAGGATGAAATGATGTGAACATATAGAGAGGAGAAATGAAAACAGATGGACAAAACAAGTGCACAAGACGAATGTGGATCGGAGAGTTGGAGAGTATTGACCTCAGAGAACGTAGCTCAATCAGACTGAGGACGTTTTTAGCAAAGGCTAGCTTAGGAGTACCCTATTTTATTTTTAAAATTTTAGCTCAAAAGAAATTTAAATTATTTTTCTGTAGCTATTTGGCTTTGTAGTTTGATGAGTTTGCCGACCTCTCACCTAGAGCTAGGAGGAAAGTTGCGGTCACCACCATATCCAAATTGCTATCCCTATCCCGGATTTCTATTTTAGGAGTAAATTAGTCCCGTGTAATTAATCCTTTGAAAGCAAGCATCTTGAAAATTATTTATGCATAATTGTCATTAACGAAATTTAGTAAAATAATTATTTTACATTAGCCGTTGAAGGCGGACAGAACGGTGTAAAAACAGAATAAATAGGAGCTTAAAAGGCTACCATTTTGGAACGCTGGATAACTTCAATGAGGCCGTGACGAGACGCCTTAAAATGGTTTCTGTTAACGCGTTCCAAGAAGCGCACCGTTACTGCCAGAGACGCTGGTATCGGTGCGTCGATGCACAGTGGTGCTATTTTAAGGATTTCAGTAATTTGTTTTTTCACCCATCTGCAATAACTTTTTTCTCAGATTTATTTTACCTATATTTGGAACAGAACCTTGACCTCCCCACTCACCCCTCCTCTGATCCTTGCTGCTGAGATCGTCTACATGTGGTACAATGGCACTCGTATACTTACAGTTGACTTATTCATGAATCACTACATAAGTTCCATGGAGTTTTAAGAAACATTTTAGCAATAGGAGGTCACCGAGACCCTTTCTTTGAATATAATTAGGTAATATTGAGAAATAAATGCCAAAAATTAAACGTTTATTTTCATCGCTGACGCTTTCTGAAAGTAATATTGTAAAAAGGAACTACTTTAGTTTAAATGGAATTATGAAATGTTTTTCCAAGTATTTGGGCCGCGATCTAAATGATATCATCCGAATCAGTTCTAATTTTTCTTCAATTGTTCCATGAAAAATCAGCATGTTCATAATCCAATGGCGTAAACTCTACATGAAGTATGTATCTTATTTTTCCTGGGGAATTTAGCATTATTATAATCGTGAGACTTTGTGGGTTGTGCGTAAACATTTTTAATATCCATAACTATTTTCACATGTTTGCAAGTGTCTCCCATCTACTTATTTTAAGTTAATCCCAACACCAATGTGAATTGAATTATAAATAGTGTAGCATCCATTAATGCTCCCAAGGGGCGTGTTCTAGCCTAGGGATTTTTAGATCAATTTATATCGTGATTATTACATGATTCATCAACGTTTTGAAGTTTTACTTGTGTTACTGCGTAAGCACAGGTTTTTTACAATAATTTACGCAAATAAATTTATGTAAATCTTCTGAGCTCGTCCTTACTTCGAGTATTTGATCCGCAAGAATAGCACGTCAGTGACTGTAATCAAAATGTATCCTGACCACCTTCTCAGATCCTAAAGGGAAATTTCCCCCGAGTGCTTTCGATGAACCTTTTGATAAACTGTTTAAAAGGAAATGCGACAGTGCGTGTGTCAAACTGACGGCCGACGGCACATGTGACTCCTTTTGTAAGAAAATTTCGGACAGCAAAGTGAGGGGTTGAGATGTGTCAAAACTCTGCATTCTAACCCTAAGGTTATCCCCGTCCCGTTCACTGCTGTCAGAATTACTTCTCATTCCATAAAGCCGTATGTCAGACGCAGGCAGTGAAATATCATATCCGACTTTTGCGGTGATTGTTTTATTTTCGGCGTTATGCTCGTCTTTCGATTTTCTGCTGGATTTGCTTAAATTAATTGCAAGAAAAAGCTAAGTACTAAAGGATTACTTATCAGGAATCTTGCAGTCTACTGTGTTTCTCATTAAACTGCGAATATATTTTTTTAATCAAGCAAAATTCATAAATCAGTTTAAGAAGTTCGAACCATTCCGTTTAAAATAAATTATTATCGACGAAATTGGATTGAAAGAATGATTTCTTCTCGTGTCATCCTCAGAGAAATATGAATCCCTGAAATGTTTCCATGTTTCCTGGTATTTTGAACTCCTACAATTATAAAGGTTGGTACAAGTAGTGATTCTAGATGAATTTTAATTTGCGTTCAAAGAAAAATGATTTCTGGTATTCGAAATTAAATGCAGAAATATTTTAGCCGGTTCGGATTTATCACCTTCGTTAATATTTCACAGTTCTACTAAATATACAACTGACTATTAACTTTTAATGTAAACATATCAATTATTATAACATTTCTATGTGCTTTTCTTGCACAGTAAATGGGTGTATCTTGGTGCTTGCATCGTAAATCTGATGCTTAAAGTGATCATTTGCCATTATTGTTTTCTGTGTAATATCATTTGCCCAAAATATATGGTTTCTTATTTCGATATATCATTTTATTGATATACTGAACTTAAATACTCTTTAGTATGAAATATGTATTATATGTAACAACTAATACCGATACCATTTAAATTTTATTATAGTCATTAACTATATTGAACAATTTAATTAAACTCGAAATCATCTCCCATAGTTATTCAGCCACACGACTCTGGATAATTGGGCTTTTTAATATTTCATTCAATAACATTTTGTAAATGCTCTTCATAGATAATTGCCATTAAACTATGCCACTCTTCCTTAGTTTTGATAACGACCTCTCATGAATACCATTTACTTCATGCATACATTTACTGTGTATGCACATTTTGTAACTATCACACACAACCTTATAACACTAGTGTTGTTAATTTAGCTAATAAATCTAAACTGCATTCATCAATTTTATTGTTCTTTAAAACAATACATTATTTCCTCATGGTGTTCATTGAAATATATCACATTAATTATGTTTATGATACTACTTTGTTTTATTTATTTATTATTTAGTCTGATCTATGCCTGTTGTCCCCTCGGCCACTGCTATTTACTCTTAGATCAGCTTTTGTAGTAAATGGGAAAATTATATATATATATATATATATATATATATATATATATATATATAAACACAGTAATCAACCCGAAGGTCGGTTTGGTAGGTGATGGCAGAGTTCACCCAGTACTAAGCCCGACGGCGTGTGAAATTCACACATCAGGGCAGGGGGGCCAGTTCCTTACTCAGTGCCGGTTATGGTTTATGGTTTCCCAGGAAGACCTGGTATCCGAAAAATCACATAGCTTGGGTGGAGCTGCAGGTGCAGCTGCAGGTGCCTTGCCCGGGAATCAAACCCGGGACCCTCCGGTCAGCAGTCCAACGCTCTACCCACTGTATATAAACAAACACATATGTGTGTTTGTAAAAATGTATGTATGTATTTATAGTATATAGGAGAAAATTGCGCTAGGCAAAGAGGCTTTATCAAGGAAGAGATAGTTGATGACAGAGACGTTGAGTAAGGATGTTAAGAAAAGACTCGTAAAAACTTTTATATGGAGCGTAGCTATGTACGGTGCGGAAACGTGGTCATTGAAGTAGAAGGATAGACGTAGAATGGAGGCTTTTGAAATGTGAGTTTGGAGAAGAATGGAGAAAGTGAAATGGACAGAAAAGAAAACAAATGAGGAAGTACTTGGTATGGTGGGCGAAGAGAGGGGTTTGTTGGGAGAAATCCTATGGAGGCAGGAAAAAGTGGATGAAGGGGGTATTGATCGGCGGTGGGATGTTGAAGACTGTAATAGAGAGGAGAATTCTGGGCAAACGAGGAAAGGGTAGAAACAGGGTAGGGATGTTGGATTGGATGAAGGGAGGAAGGAAGTACTCAAAGATGAAGGAGGGGCCTGATGTAGAGTAGGATACTGGATTTTGTGTTTTGTTAGAAGTCACAAAATATTCATTTATTAGCTGTGTCCATCCGAAAACCTACCTTAACCGGTAGATTACCTTATAATAATTTAGTATATATATAAACAAGCATACAAAAATCTGGTGATACATATATCAAAGGTCCTCGTTCGTGTATACCCTTAGTTCAAACCTTTGGAACTCATGTGACAATTTTTTTCATTCCGATTCCAATGCGTTGCGGATAGATACTACGCAAACAGTTCCAATACTATTGGTTACACGGGCAATGTTACGCGTTTGAGATGATGTTGAACTGGGAATGAAGCAGGAGGTATCACTCCTCGCCTTTCCCCCTTTTCATCTTCTTCTATGTGTTTTCACATTATACGCTGTATTTGTGCGAATTCATCCGAGTTGTTGCGCGACGCCGGAGCGCGTTCCCTGATCGCTCGAACCGCAACAAATGGGATGTCATTTGTGCATTCCATAGCTGACAAAGTATTGAATCCTACGGGCTCCCGTAGCGGATTACTATCAAATGAGATTCAACCGTGTCCCTCAGTCTCTTATAGGACTTACTCAGCAGTGCGGATAATTGCTTTTCCAGCTAGCCTAATAGGACAAGGCTTTCTGAATTGGAAATGTTTCCTACATTCTATATCCCTGATATTCGTTTTAGGTCAAACTCGGCTCACCTTTCCGCAAAATACGTGATTAATCAGGAGTCAAAATATTCTATTTTAGTGGCTAACACGTTATTCCAATTTTTCGAGTGGCATCTAATAGTTTTTTCTATCTAAACTTTAATTTTGTTGTC
This sequence comes from Hetaerina americana, assembly GCF_022747635.1. Lineage (NCBI taxonomy): Eukaryota > Metazoa > Arthropoda > Insecta > Odonata > Calopterygidae > Hetaerina > Hetaerina americana. The sequence continues at coordinate 77,745,298 of NW_027286763.1, forward strand.
CTAATTAAAGCCACTCTTTCATGAAATGCTCATTGGACATGGAGGTGATGATGTTTGATTAAAATAAAAACTTAAAGTTAGCATAATTACATGAAGGTAATTATCGGCAAGTTTTACGCGCTGGCTTTTACGACAGTACAAGAACTTATAATTCACGACTTTACCTACAAAAAAATAAATTTAATAGAATTACCACAATTTCTGATTTTATTCTAATTTTTATGCTTACTTCATTTCATGTATTTATGCTTACTTTAGTTCAAATCATTAAAATCTGAAATACATGGGGTTTTATTTATCTTGTCAAAGAGAATTTGATGCATTTTTTTCAATTTTTACTGTACAGTTCACTGGTGAAATCTGATACGAAGACTATTCCACTTTGTTGTATCAGCAACATAATAACGATAAGCATAGTATTGTAGGTAACACCAGGTGGAATTCCATGAAGAAGATTAAGTATGGCGGGCATTTAAAAATTATTACATGTATATACCTATTACTGAACGTAGTATACAATCAAAACTTATGTGTTTTTATTGTAGTGTAACTATTTTTATTCTTTACTTTTAATAAATTAAAAATTAGTGATAGTAATTGGAAAAAATGTACTCATAGTTTCCATTCTTGCTATGAATAAGGCTCAACGTTTCACAGAACTATAGAAGTTGTTTCTTTGAATGTGAGTCTTAATTAGCTTAAAAGTTTCACCTCCGACAACGTCTCAAAAATAATTAAAATAGCTTTATGTCGGCCTACGAAAACCGTCTTTGAGGCATATTGTGTATATTCCATTATAACTTCATTTATTAAGCGCTCAGCTACCTAACTGTACGTGTAACTTTTCAATTTCAAATGAAGCCTTGTTTTAAATTTTATTTGAACCATTCCCTTAATTATCCATGATATACATTTATCACCTAAAGATCACCCCTTAAAGGAGAATATACTCACATTATAAATTTGTCTTGCATAATATTTTTAGCGCAGCAAATGTAGTGATTCTGGAAAGTTTTCTCTATAAATTAAATGCTCGCGCGTCCTACTTTGTTCACGTGATTCTCATAAGATTTCTCTGTAGCACCTTGAATATATTCTTCTAAGATATTTTAAAGGAAAGAGTGGAGATATCCTAACTTTTAAATGCCTAAGATACTTTTTTCGAGTTACTCACAGTGCACAATGAATTCATAAGAGAGAAATACGTTCTTGACTATGAATTTGAATCATTTTGAATTCGAAGACTACACCAAGAGTCGTCCCGGGGATATAACTCGACCTCCTTCTTTTCCATCCATTCCACTCGGTTAATCTGTTTATCGGGCGGTATCCACAAATGTTCGATTCGACTGAGCAGGAGAAGTAATTTAGCCGTCTCACTTTCGCCACCTCTTTAATTTCCTCTCTCCATCCCAAGTTTCCGCGACAAAAATCTAAACGAAAGAAAAAGTATCCCCGTCCATTTCCTCTCCCACCGCTCCCCTTCACCCAATCCACCGCCACCCTCAGTCCTCATCCCCCCCCGGCCCCCCGTCGGCACCCTTCTCTCGAATTAACCCATTAACGCGCGGGGGTGAGGGAAGAAAACATTTGATTGTCCCTCTCCCGTCTCAGGCCTGGTACCCTATTTCCCCTCGACCCCCCCCCTTCTCTCTCTCTCTCCCGTTATCTTATTCGAATGAGAAAACTTTTTGCCAAGTAATTGATCATTGGGAGAGGCGTTGTGAGGCATCGCTCCGCCCGTTATCCCTTCTATTTCTTACCTCCTCCCACGCATACTATATTTCTTCCCTTAGAAGAACTACGCTTGGGAAAAGGGTCATCCCCTTACCCCTTGGACTCCTATGGGCTCGGAAGGTTGGGGTGTAAGTGTAGCGTGGATCAAATGTGATTAGCAGTATTATCGGATCGTATATGGAAAAAAAATTAATGTAAGTGGGAAAACTAGTCTTTGTCGCATTACTGAAGGGGTAAACGTGTGAAAAGTTTTCAAGAGAGGTGTTATTTCGCATTATGTGGAACACACTTTGAATACGTTATGAGTACACTGTGGCCTCAAATGTTTTAATTATATATTTCGGCGAAGTGAATAAATTAGGTGATGTAAATAAATTTCACAAGTGACAGGGACATGTGCATTTCTTAATTTTTGCAAGCTAATGAAGCATTTAAATATTTCATTTTCCATTTTTAATGACAAAAAACAAGAATATTTAGTAATAATATACTATTACCAATATTGGAGAAATAAAATATATTTAATTCATGTCATTGCAAATTCTCTTATTTTGCAATCTTTTCATTGGCAATAGGTAATTAGATAGTGTGCTTGTAACGTTGGACCAGTCTTTTATCAGAAACGTTTGTTCCTGAAAACTACCGAGCGGTTATCCGTTTTGTTAATAAAATTAATATTTACTCCTAGAAACCATTTTTCTACATTAAACTTTAACTATAAATGTTTGTGTAATATCTTCGGAATATATTCAATGGATACTTTTCTATTATTGTTATAACTACCATGGCAAAAGAGCTGAAATCTAAAGAAATAATACAATTTAAAAATATGTATGGCGTTAAAATTTTTAAGAACAATTTTTCCAGTTTTACGATGCATAGTTTCAGTTTATATCTTTTGCTCTAATCATAGGACTTCTAAGAAAAAGTTGTCTACTTCATGCTATTCACAAAATTGAGTAGCTTCAGGCGTGGTGGTGGTGGAAGTCGAACATAATGAATAACTGATCGTGGCACTTTTCCACCTGATAAATTAGTAAAATAGCAATTTTCAACTTGATTATCAAGTGTAAAATTACTACGATCATTTATTCATTATTCATGCTATTTAGTTCAAAAGTAAAATTATCTGGAACAAGTGATCTGAATTTTATTTCAGGTATGACATTCCCAAGGGTCATACCGATCACATTTATGATTTGTGGTACGTAGTTAATTTACCTTGTAATTTTTCATTGAATCTCTTTATCAATCGTAAAAATTACTTTTGCAAGTCTGTACAAGTATGAAACCGCGATGAAAACAACGCAGGTATCATGGGGCATTAATAATGTCCATCCAATTCACCATTTCTCAAATGGGGCTTCGACAGTTCAATTCATTTCCGAATGAGAGTTTTATTCTTCCCACAGAATAGTGTGCACATGTGATAGATAAACGTTTTTTTGAGTAAATGCATATTTGAACGGTTAATAAACTTATTCCCACCGTAATTTAGTTAAATCCAAAATCTAGGAGATTATCCCATTACGTCCATGCATATCTCCAGATCTATCTGCCACTATCCACCTCACAGAAATCCACGCAACGTCATACGCAAAATGTAGTCATTTTGGTCATGATAACGACCTATCTTGTATTCGTTGAACAATGCTGAGAGCGTTCCGGGGAAGGCTCGTACACTATTTGAAGTTCACTTCATTCCTCCATCAAATGTACAGATGTGCCCTGGTGGTACCTTTAATCGTCCTTCAACGTTAATTGGTGGATGCAGTATTTCTCAGAAATTTTCTTCACAGGAGGGATATTGACTGCAACGAGCTCATTGTTTTAGTTCAACTAGCTGTTCTTCTTTGCCATCCCCAGTCACTCTCCACATCTATTTATTCGGAGCAAGCGTGTAAAAAAATTCAAACGTTCCCAGAATCACCACGGTGGGAAATGAGTTATGCATCAAAGCAACTGGCATGCGTACTTTTTGTGATTCAACGCGTGAGTTAAAAGAAAACCTTTTAAATTTTTATCACGCTAAGACAAAAAAAAATGACATCTGGGACAGCTGCTCAGTAATTTATCAAAAACTGGTATTCCATTGGGTATTCATTCCACCTGTAGTTATTAGTTTTTATTTCTGGAGGCATTGATGATAACATTTTTCTAGGCGTAAACATGTTCACAAATTATTTCCTTAAGAGTGGTACCTTTTATTGGTTTCAGGATTTTATTTTCATTTACCTCTATATCTCTCCCGTGAAAAAAAGGTTTTGAATGAGTTCTGATTCTTTGCAATACTTTTTTTTAATAATTTATATGACTTTCTGCAAAACGGCTGCTCGGGGACACAATTTTACGAAAAATGAAATGCCTTTTACTATGAAATTCTTCCTTTATGAACTTTTTCAGGTGGTTTTTTTTCATATTAGAAATTTAGAACTCATATGAGTAGTTATTTTGTCATAAATAAGAAATTTTCATTTGAATAACGTAATACTTGCTGACCTGAATGGTCACCAAGTGGCGTCTATGCCTAGACCACTCCAGGTCTCATGACAGGATATCAAACTGCAAGTCCATATTTAAATTCAATTGATTGATGATAGAGTTTGCCTTCGAAACGTTGGCGGCGAAATACTTGATATTTTGACAAACGTGAGAAGACTCCACATACATTATACGATGGGGAAATATCTAATTTTTTATTACCTCAGGTTAGGATGTCAAGAACAGCCTATGTATTGCTTTTCTTAAATTTGAATTTTTCTGTGGATTTACCAGTATTGGAGGAAAAGAAAAACACATTTGGTCATGATTTTCAACACCCTAGGGTTTTTGTTTCAATGTTTAAACCCAATACCGAATTTAAATCTATTATTCTTGCATGAAATTTGGGTATAGAAGATGAAGTTGGCTAATGGGACTTCCTGATTCCAAGAATTATTTTCTAAATTCGCGTTCAACTATAGGCTGGTGAATTGGTATGCACGTATCTTTCTAAAAGTTAAAATATTTACGGGAAGACATGGAAATCCACTTCTAAAGAATAATGAAAAGAATAAAATTGAGGATAAATTCCATCAAAACCAAGTAGTATCTAATCAGCATCTAATTTTATGTGACATGTAATAACTTCACTCCTCAAGTAGTAGTATATAGGGGAGGCGACCGACAGCTAAGGTCATTTGCGCCATAGGGGATGGACAGGAAAGGATGAAGGGTGGAGAGAAACCCGGCGTCGGCATTAGCCTACTCTTTACGAAAGGCGCCAAGGGGTCCGCAGTTTAACGTCCCATCCGACGGACGGCGTACTTACTCAAAGTGCCCTCCACAAAGCACCTCAAGTAGGGATCGAGATACCTCTGAAAAATATTCAACACCGCCGGGATTTGAACCCGCGCCCTCTGGGTGGGAAGCCAGTACGTTAGCCCCCGCACCATCTCGATCCCCATCAAAACCAAAGTAATTGGATAAGGCAAAAAAATGGTAATGCAGGTTATGAAATTAATTAGAGTAGGAAATGATTATTCATGACTTCGTCAAACATTGGCAAAAGATGTGATACTAGGAAAATGATTTTCATTAGGCTTTGGGATTTATAAAAATGGTTGTTTATCTTTTGAGCTGAGGTAAAAATAATTAAAAATAAACTGATTTAGAATTTTTATATCATAGAAGGGAAACTGGTTTGGAAAGATTAGAATAAGCTCTGATTGAAAGCAGTGATCGCTTTAGAATATTCTATGTAAGCTACGAGAAAAATAGGTTGAGGAATGAGTGTGTCAAAACATAATATGTGTTTGATGCGCAAGTAAAATGCAACCAAAAGAAAGGTCTTTCCTTGGTGTAAATTATTTGATAATATAGACAATCGTTGAATTAAGAATCAAACAGAATTCTAAAAAAGGAGTTTATGGTTAACTGGGTGAGAGAAATAAGTACAGCGAAAGATCCATGAGAAAATGTAATGAAAAACTATTCAAAATAATTAACACTAAAAGTTCTTGGTGCCGAAGGGCATGCATGAAATAATGTAGTCTTACGACGGAGTCTAATGATTTAACCATGGACGTGGGAGTTTGGGAACTAAAACAATCTAATAAAATCCGAGACAATAATTCAGTATTAGGCTTCTCTGTGACTGTGTCTACCTCCAAGAAAGTAATTAAGTTCAGACTAACTGTATTGTTAAAAGTGAACAAATATCGACGGAAGTCAGGAAAAGTTTTACAAAATACAGTTCCTATTTATACATGGTACAAAAAAGTCCATATACTTATATGTATTTTGAAATGCAATTTTATCGTACTTGGTTTTTTTGTTGTTCAACTCAGTTGGTCGGTAGTATATTAATCTTCATTTTATGAGACACTAAATGAGATACAAATATGTTTAACGTAATTTGCTTCTCTCTTCACCAGAAAATTGAGATATTACCTCAAAAAACCATCCCCATTAAAACGCATGACTACCTCAGGCATACTTTCTTTAAACTTACTAAAATACTGCCACTTTCACTCTTTGAAATGAAGTTTGAATGATCAGGTCCCTTTTGCGATTTCTAAACGATCTCCCTCCTTTTCCCGAGCATTAGTCGTTTTCTGCTACTCTCTCCTAACCCTCTAAAACCAACATTTCACCGCCGTCTGAACCTACATCCCCCTCCATTATCCTATCCCCCAAATGCCTCATGATCCCTTGGTTATTTTGGGTCTTCATTCTTCCCTCATTTCATTTTCCCTCTCCTTTTTCTCTCTCTCTCCCACCCACCTCCTCCCTTTAGCACATACCCTCCCGGTTTTACTCCCGAACCGACTTTCTCCTGCACTTGCTACGGTCTGAATACGACACCACTTTTTCAAAGGGGAAAAAAGATAAAAACTCTCTTCAACGCCGCGTAAAAACAACATTATTCCGTGTCTAATTCCGTGGTCCATCTCGTTTCCACGTAATAAACTTTAGCGCGGGAGAGAGATGTGCCGGGTCAATGGCGAGGGACTGGTTAATAAAATTCTCCACCAGAAACCCCTCTTCTAGGTCCACTTCTCCTCCGTCATAATGTACCCCGCAACTATTCATCCATCGATCTCCCCACTTTCAAATTCCCACTATTCATTCCTCTATCCTGTGCGAATCCTGATGACTAATCTCTCTCTTTTCCTCCTCCTCCAATTCCGTCTCTCTCTCTCCACCTGCCGCTGTCATGAGACACAACTTCCTCCTCACTGCGGCATAGTCCTCGTCAATCATCCGTCATCCCTCACTGGCACCTTCCCTACTCAACATCGTCGGCGAGGAGTTTGGATTCCTCCTTTCCTCCACGTACTCGGCGCTCCCAAAATCCCTCGCCTCTCCCTGCGGCCCCCCGACTTCTTCCTCCACCCGCCCGACCGCCCGCGCTCGCGGGTGGGGGATTAAGGGTCAACGCCCACTCCCTTTCCACCCCTCTCCCTCCCGGCCAACCCGCAACCCACTTCATTCCTCCTTGGCGGCTCTCCTGCCTCGCTCAAGTGGTTTCTCGGGAGGGGAGACGCAACAATCTCAATATCGCTCCGCTAACACTATCATCTTTTATCTCGTCTTCCGTTTCTCGGATGAAGAATGGGTCGCAAAAGTGAACCAATGAAGCGCTTTTTGATACAATTTCCGTACCTTGGAAATGAGGCCCACGTTATTTAAGATCAACACGCCATTTGCTTGTGGGCGCAAATGTCTTGGGTTAGAAATACGCCAAGGATATTATCGTTGTTTTGGTCTTTAATTTGTTAACCAGCCGACCTTGGTTTGATTTGTGATATGATCATTAAACTGATACAGTGTTATTAGTTGCGAAGAATTTGAAATTAAATCTTCTAAATGGTATTCAATGTCACTAAAATGGTCTAAAAAATGATTGAAGCACGCAATAGCAAAAATGTACATGAGAGATTAATAATTCATTTTCCTCAGTAAAGGCATTGACTTAATAGGATTATTTGTTGCGAGAAGCAGAAGCATAACTACCTTTCTCCCTTCATATATTGTCTCCGTAGAGTTATTCTGTTAGTATATGTACCTACCCTTAAAATGGCGCCTACTTTCTTACGGTAATTCTTCTTCAGGCATCATTTTCGCAATTAATAATAATTAATTGTGTTATCTTGAAAGGAAGGAAGAGGAAAAAATATTTCGGAGTCATTTTTCCTGCACTTGTTTTTCATTCGAAGGCGCAGGACAACGCAGTTTTTTATTTAGAATGGATAACTGGTTGTTTCAAGTCTTTTTCCATTTTTCGATAGTGTTTCACATTAGATTAATCTATTTCCCAAAAAAATGTTTCCAGCTTCGGGACGGAACAATTATTTTTCCGATATCCAGTGTACACTACATGTATGATATGCTTATAACTTAACAATTGGCAAACCCATCTATAAAATCTGTGACTATTACCCGACCATATGAATACATGCTGATGTAGTTCATACTCTCTCTCTCTCTTTGCCTTAAGACTCGTCAAACTGTAGGATAGCTATCGGTTTTGTATTCCTACAAATAAATAGATAATGTAACATTACCGTCTGCTAATAACTCTCAGCTATCTTTGAGGCTATACCTGTAGTCCTATCTTGTATCTCATCGCAAAGACGCATTGTGAGTTTGCTCATGCATGAGCACGGAAAATAATTTCGTCTACTCCTGCTCTCTTCAATTTATGTTAATAACACTTTCTCTTCTCTATTATTCCTAGCAACGGGAGGAATTTCTAGCGAAGAAATCAGCATTGAAATATTCGGCGTGAAATTTTGAGGCTAAATTTAAAAAATATACCTGAATTCAAATGAGTTATATGTAAAAATTGAATGGAATAAGCAGCTTAAACATCTTTAAGTTTCATATTATATAGAGATACCAGTTATTCGTTAAATTGCTCCCTCTATTATATCCCGTGGCTGTCAAAATTGACTTTTTAATTCACTCCTAAAACTATTTGAAAGTTATTCGTCTAATGACTGCCTTTCTTAAATTGGTTTGCTCGGCATGAGTCTGTTTAATCTTGAATAAAAGCAGTTTCCCTACGAACAGAGTATAGCCCTGAAATGGTGGAAAGATTTGCCGTTCCGATACCCCTTAGGGCTGTGCGTGCGTAAGCAATGGGGATCGTTTCTAAGGATCAACCATGCGAAATAGAACAAAGAAGTGAACCCGAAGCAGAGAGTCTGTTTCTCATTCATTCGGTCACAAAGACGACTGGCGCAAGTAGGGTGTACGTGATGGCATCACATTAAGAACAATCTTGAGGAAATAGAAACCCGCCTCAATTTTCATTGAAATGAAATTTTTTGGTGCAATGGACGAAGTAATGAATGGTGCTATGAAACACTTCTTACTGGGGACATGTGTCCGACAGAGGAGGATGCAAGGACTCCGCTGTCGTCATCATTCGGAAACAGGTTGAGAGTAAGGCAGTCATTGTTTCAAGAGTGTAATGGAATGTTAAGGCTATATGGAACGCAGAACCAGGTGAAAAAACATTTAGCGTGAAGCAATCATGTTTATGAATGAGTGACTTTTGTTATCGTGATTAAATAATTTCGGTAATAATCAAACCGCAGTTTCTATTCAATTTACCTGGTAATAGTTATTGAACGATAAAGTAGTCAGTGTTGACACGCCGTATTGGGGAGATGAGCACTGAGCGAAGAGCGTATGAGTGATAGATTAGCATATCGATAGTAGCGATAAAAACTTCAGATACAATAAATTTAGATTCACTCTTGGTATACATGCTGATATAAAGATAGAATATATTGATGCATTTAATGAGATTGAATCATTAAAATGATTCGTTTGTTCATCCAGTGACAAAGCATTACCACATAGCTAGCTAAAAATAGAAATTTTATTGGCATATTTTTCAGAAGCAGTCACACTACGCAAACGTGAGAAAATATTTTGTTGTGTCTGTTTTTTTTAGTCTCGGTTTGATGTTAAAGAATGCCAGAATTTCACAGTGTATAATTATTCACCTTCGATGGGATACGAAGCCAAATCCCTCGATATCCGTTCGTGGGCTCTACATTATAATTTAAGCTACGTTTCTTCTCTTTTCATGAATTAAAAGGTGGATTTACTGTAATTAACAGTTCATAGTTTAAATTTTTAAAGCTTAAAATGCGCAAGAGTGTTATCCACTTCCCAGGGACGGAAACAAAATCACAAATAAAATAACAAAAACCTTTTTCAATTTTTTTTTAATTTTAAATTTTAAAAAAATGAAAGAAAAAAATGTATTCTATTATAATTATAGTTTAAAAATATATGCTTACTCCTTTACTTTTCATATGCTACTGTATACTTCTTATTCTACTATATACCATATATTCCACTAATTGCTCATTTAATTAAGCTCCCTCCCAATAGTGCATCACAAAAAAAAACAAACATTCCCCGCAGTTAACTGCCACAATTTAACAACACCCTTTTTTCAAAAGGAACATGGCTCCAGAGGAAGATAATGGGCTTACTAAAAACAGACACGGACAGGGACGGGACCAGTCACGGGGATAAAATCACTATCCATATTTGAATAATAGCGGATAAAATAATAAATGAAGAAGTATACAGAAGAATAGACGAAGAACGGACCTTATGGAAGGAACACCATAGAGAAAAGAAGAACCAGATGGATTGGCCACACCCTGAGGCGTAATGGATTCGTGAAGAATATAATATAAGGAAATATAGAGGAAAAAGTTCCAAGAGGAAGGCTAAGGGATAAATATATGCGACAAATAAAGAAGAAAGTGCATTGCAAAAAATAACAGGAAGTAATCAAATTAGCATCATATAGGGTAGGGTGGAGGGCTGCAGTCAACCAATCTTAGGATTGAACGACCAATGATGATGATGAGTTGAATAATGTTCGGTAGAGGCCTGGAGCATCTACTCCGGATTCTGTGTATAAAATTGGCCACCTCTCCAAAGGATTTGATGTCGATCGAAGTCTTTATTACAAAATCCATGAAATCATTCCAACATTGCAAGAACAGTCGGGAATTTGTATTTAAGACGTTATCATTGGAGATCTCACCTCTCGAGCATATTCCACGCCTCTAAAATATTGTTTATCGTTTGACATTCCCTACCTACGCGTGCACGTCCACTAAAGTCAGGCGAGGTCAACGTTCAAAGTACAAATCAGACGCGTAAGAGAAGGGGGATTTTGAACCGGTAGCTTTCGACTCGCGCGAGGGTCAGGTTAGCAATCACCTTGACGGCTTTTCTATTTTCCCAAGACCAATTCTCCCATTAGATCAGTTCGATGGGAGAGTGGGGATGCCTTCTCCCTCTGAACTCCTCGCTCGTGCATATTGTTTGGACGTGACCCTATCATATTGAAGCATTAGACTGGCGATTTCCAGCGTGCTTTTGATTGCCTCACTGAATTCCGCGTGTTTCGTGGCTCCAGGCCAGGAACTCTTTAACAAATCCTTCCCCCATTCTTCCTTCGTAGTAGTAGTTTTTAGGGGAAGCGACCGACAGCTAAGGTCATTTGCGCCATAGGGGATGGACAGGAAAGGATGAAGGGTGGAGAGAAACCCGGCGTCGGCATTAGCCTATTCTTTACGAAAGGCGCCAAGGGGTCCGCAGTTTAACGTCCCATCCGACGGACGGCGTACTCACTCAAAGTGCCCTCCACAAAGCACCTCAAGTAGGGATCGAGATACCTCTGAAAAATATTCAATACCGCCGGGATTTAAATCCGCGCCCTCTGGGTGGGAAGCCAGTACGTTAGCCCCCGCACCATCTCGATCCCCCTTTCTTCCTTCGTTTTCAAGAATTTACGAATATCGTTTTGCAGAAATTAAACAATTGACTTAAACGCACATGTCTTGGTGAAGTGGTTTTTGCGAAGCCTTTCAAAAGTATCCATTCCATATTCTGAGTGTTAGTGATTTGAATTGGTCTTCAACAAGAGTCAGACGTGTGCTACATACCATAACTTTAATACTAAAGTTGTTTCAACAATTTAACTCTAGTGCTCGACGGTCGTTATCATCGTAATCACCGCATTTTCTCCATTTGCTGCCTCGCATGACAATAGTCCAATTCTTTTCCAGTTTCAAGGCAATTTTCTTTTCCCGCCAATTGCCACGGATTTTTTTCCCAATAATTGGGCATCAGTGTGGTATCGATTGGTGGGAATTCTATTTCTAAGATGAAACAGTTTGATATTATTTTCAATGGCAGAAAAAAACCACCACCGGTGAAATTTTGAAAAATATTATAGCACACTTTCAAACGTTTCGAGATTTTGATGCTAATATGATTCCATCCGTGCATGTAATGCCCATCGATTAGCGCGAAAGAGCGGGCTTTTTCGTATCGGGTCATGTAGAGGGGGCATCCTTGTCCGTCGTTATTCCAGGTGGGAATGGTGTTGGAGGTTACCCCGAGGTCACACGCGCACGAACATCGGTATTGATGGAGGAAATCATTGGCATGACGTGGTCTGGAAAGGTCTCATTTTTTTTAAATTAGTAGAATCCACTCAACACGTGCGTTTTCATTTTTTTCCATATCTATTGCCAAAAGTTTCGTAATGTCTCGGTATACAAATCTTCTGATAGTGGTTTCTCACTTAAAAGCAGAGTCTAGTATATTTCGCGAAGAATAAACCGGCAATCGGGATTATTGACTATTGTCACCGTATGCAGTTTTCCCTAGCTTATCACCCTTTCCTATGAAGCTAGAATCGCTCATGTTTGTGCTCTGTTTATAATTGATTTTTGTTAGTAGTAGTTTTTTGGGAGTCAACGGACAGCTAAGGTCATTTGCGCCATTGATTTTTGTTCACAGCTCTGAGAGAGTCAGAGGATCCCTAGATTCGGAAAATAATTCTTTTTGCCAGTTTACGGTGTGTATCTCCATTTTCCTTTGGAGTATAAGCTTTAGTAATTTTTTTATACAAACTAGGGTGATGATTATTAGTAGAATCCTGCTATTCCGATTGGTATATGCATCAGGTTTTGCTTGGCTCGATTTTACGTTTTTATGTTTCCTTATTGATAAATGATAGTCTTTTCTTTAAAACTTTGAAGGAACAATTTATTAAAATTTCATTACAGGAGGATACTTATTTAAAAGGCTGTCTATTTTCTCTCTCATACGTCACGGGCCTTACTTTTAATGTAATAAGACTCGATAATCCATGCGCCCTCCAGAGTGTCTCAACCTCGACCTTCGCAGACCAGGGGTCTGTTTGCAAACGTTAATAAACGGTGCAGTTGTCGGAGAATTTAATGGGCTATCTATCAAAGCTCGATAAACCTTGAGCAAGTCATTTCAAGGAAAAAATGTAATTTTGCCGTGTTTCGGGAACTGCAGTCACCCTTGTGTATATTAGCGTGCCCGGTGAAAAAGTTAAGCCGAGATCAGTCATGATCATAGACCTCCGCATTTGCTTAAAAGCTCGATTCGGACAATAAGTCAGCCTCTCCCTTTAGAGAACCAATTCTCATTCCCATGAATGCAGTTTGAATCTCCTGCTAATATGTCCTGCAGTATGATGCAAGTTGAGGTACGGAACCAGCGTTTCGTTTGGAATGGTTTCCCTTATAATGCAATTATTTTTCCGAATGGGACAAACTCGTTGGCGAGCACGTATCAAAAAATTTTACGCACGTAATGCGTCCTGACTCATGGCATATTAGGTTGGAAGCATGCCGAGCCCTTAAGAACAAATAATGCCTCTTATCTTCTGGGTCTGAACGAATTATTGCCCGAAAGGCATTCACGTCCCATGTGAGTTCGCTTTTGTCCTCATAGAGGAAGCAAAGGTCGGCTCCGGGTGCTTATTTGTCCATCGCAAATTACGATTGCGAGGTCCATTCATCTGTATGCAGAAAGGGATATTTCTTCATATCATCAATGGGATGAATCTAAGTCCCGCTCTCCTCGGAAACATGTTGCCATATTTCCGTCGAGTCCCCGCTCGTTGTCCCACATGCAATGGCTTTTTCCACAGTGTTGGAATTCTTGCCTTATGTCATCTTTACCGGTCTCCCCGGCTAAGCAGAGAAACTTCATGTTCACCACATTATTATTTGTCGATCCAACGTTGGTTACAGCATCTTTCGTGGGATTTTTCCCTGAATCCCCTGTAAAATGGTCTCGCTGATGTTTGTTACGATGGTTTTGTGTCGCATGGAAGCGATGGGGAATAGTATACCTTTTTAGGAAGGAGTGAATGCCTAACGGCGTGGGAGGCTTCACGTTATCATCGACCAGCAGAATGATTGTATTGATTTGCTGTTATGGCCTCTTTAATATCTTTAATATCAGAAGTTGTTTAAGAAAAAAAACAAAGCTAAGACTTAAAAGTTGAAAAATCTCAGCTCGCTGGCCGCAACCATGGCAGCAACTAAAGAAAATAATAACGTTGGTCACTTGCTAGAAACAGCAGTTCACGTAAAGTTTAAGGAAAAACCAAAGTGACTCTTCCTAGTACCCTAAAAAGAGGAATGTTCAGGGTTATTTCCTCCTCCGCTAATCAAAAGGCACCAAAATAACAGTTGAAAAATAATGCTCAACCCTCAAAGAAGTGGGAATACCTGGTTTCTGCACTTTGGCAGAGCAAGGCCTCCACCTTCGAAGAGAGTTTCCTTGACTTACTAAGCACGTCTCACACACACCCACCTCAAAAGTTACAAAAGAGATGTTCTTCGACACAATTGCTAAGAGCTTTCTAGCGAATTTCTAAGGACCTCTCGGTAACATAACTGACTTAATACACGGCAAGATACTGAGGGATCCGGGTTTCACATCCCGTATGGCAATTGATGTTTACCCGGCAACATTCTCGCTTTTATTTGCACTTTAGCGGGTGACTCCGATTAAGTAACTCGCAGCATAGACTCAAATTTCATAGTCTTTGAATTTGACGGAATTAAGAGAGTTGGTTATTATTAAAAGATTATTCAAATATTGCTTTCTTACGTCATTTCTTTGTAGAGGGTAGTCATTTAATCATTTATTCCAGTAAAAATTCAAACTTCCTTAGCCAAGTGGGATAATAAACTTGATACTGATCTTACTTTAATCTGTATGTTAACCTCGTTTCGGAGTTCAGAAAAATGTTTCAAGATTTTTGCTTGACGTATTGACCGGACGTCACTGCGTTACAAGAAAAACTCATTTTCAGATTTTATGTGAATTAGGAAACTTTTAATTTGGTGATAATTCAATATATTTTCCCATGAAATTTACTCTGAAAATGAGAGTAGCCTTTATATTTTATTTTAATAAAAAAGTATCTCCACGTAATGACTTTTGACGAAGTACGCACTGGAACTTTAATTGTTTTATGTGTTATCTTAGGTTCAGATATTTTCCTGAAACTTCGAATGATTATAGTTAAACAAATAAGCTTTTTCCAATTCACCCTAATTTCTCTTACTTTTTTCCTTATTCATCAATAGTTTTAGTACACTTAAAATATTGTTTACCCAGCTCCATATCCCGTAGTCTTTTTAATGCCTTTTATATCCTCATTAACTCCTCAAATGTGAGTAACGGAGCGCTATAACTCACTTCTTCCCTGCCCTTTCTCATTTTCCGGGAAAATATTTGGAAAAGGTTTGCTCTATTTTTTTAGATTGACGCACTTGACTGGTTCAATATTTTCTCCTTTTGTAGTCAATATATTTAAAGGTTAACTTGTTCCTGCATATATTACCACTGAGTCATGAAATATCTTTTCGAGCCATGCTGGTGTTAACCTTCTAACAAACCTCCCATCAAGACGCGATCTATTTTTTCGAAGTGCCCCTAGTAATACGATAACTGGCTCTGACGGCGGAAATGTTTTCATTCTTAAGCTTTTTAACAAAGTTTCATAGATTATCCAAGCCCTGTCTTGTTTCTTAAGCGATCCCTCGAACAACTCTCTTTGAGTATTTTTCATTTTTCACCATGCTTCGCTATATAATTTATCTTGAAACTGTGCTCTTTATACGCTGTCAAGAGTTCTGTACAATAAAACGCAAGCACTACCCTTTGTATTACACAGAAAAATAATTGAATATCCACTAAGACTCTCAATGCGCTATCTAATTATCTAATTCTATGGCATCTTTGTCCGAGCATGTATTCACATAAAATAAAAATTTAATGAAAACCAATTTAAATAAACTTTAAACAAAGTATCTATTTCTACTCCGTGACTCCAACATCTGCTTTGAAATGAATAACACTAAGGCTTTCAGATAATATTCAATGTGTCCAAGGCCCACGTCAAAATCTTTCAAGGTCCAGTTCTGGTTCAAGGACCGTGAGGTTACGCTCCCCTTGGTGTAGCCTATTGGCACGCAAGACTGTCAGGTATTACACATTGTAAGCATGCCACGAATTCATGCACCAAATCCTTGAGCTTTGAAAAGGGATTGGTATGTCCAATCCTCAACAGCCTTCATATTTGGAGTCCATTTGACTTGAAGACTTCAAGATCCTCGAAATTTTGTTTTCCCTCAAAATAGCATTCCCACGACCAGGTAGAAATATTTCACCGTCCTAAGAGGAAGTTCCTACGCGCCCTATTTTCCCCAACCAGGACACTTGCCACGCTTTCATACTTCATTTCAGTTTCGCGATTATCTTCATTCTCTCTCTCGGTCCCCTCTCCTCCCATTTACTACCATCTGTCTAGCTCTTCTTCACCGTATTCGGATGCTGTTAAACAGTGGAAGCTTGCTTTCCCCGTCCTACCTCCCATGGCTCCAATCCGTGCCTAGTTTCCTTGTAGCTGCAGTCTCTCCCCGTCTGATCCACGCTTCCCTCTCTCCAAGTTCGGCCAACCCACCCTCTCTTCTTCCCCGCCCCCCCTGAAACCCCACCCCAACCCCAACGACGATACACAGACTACGTTATCCCATCTTCTGGATTCGCCCCATGTTTCCTGGAAACGGTTTCTTCCACACCGACCATGGAGCCCTCAACCCCCTTCCCCTTCGTCCCCCACCACCTGCATTCTTGGGGTCCTCTGTGCTGTCGTTTTGATCGAGATATTATTTCAGCATCCTACTTCATGCATTTCTGAGTTCGATTTCGAGCTTTTATTTATGCGGCGCGCTCTCCAAATTTGCTCACATCGTTGATTTATAGCGTGGCTAATATTCTAATAGGGATTAAATTTATTCGTGGGAATACTGATGGTAAAATCCGTCCTACTCTCTTTGCTTCAGAACTGAGCAATCAAAAATAAAATGAATATATTTCTAATATTCTTTAGGGCTAGTTGATAGTGCTTTCTCCTGCTTTGAGTTCTTTTCAGCGTCATTACGTCTGTCATTGTTTCATTTCAGCTTCGCTTTAACTTTGAGATTTTATGCTACTCTTCGTAAAATAAATACCAATGTGTACTCTACTCCCCAGTGGTTGGTTTCGATCAGTACTTTACTTCTCTCGTCGAGGTCCATGCCTCTTCATTTAATTGACTACTTATAGAGTCTTCTAGTATTCAATAACAATGTTTTCTTTCCTCCAAAAATACCGCAACATAAGTCGCTTTCGTCTAAAATTACCCTTTTCATTTTTCTTATAAATATTTTAAGGTTGTACGGATTAGGCATGCAGCGCTAAGGTTTTATTTAGGCGTACATATTTTTTATGAGTTCCTTCATCACCTTCGTTGGGAAGACTACTGCAACCTCTCGTATTATCGGCATAACCGGGATTTGGGCTGCGTTTGTCAGCGTTTTGCAGACGAGTTTCACCCCCGTTCCTGGAGGTGTCTTCAGGACAAAGTTGCGAAATAGAAAAAATAAACAGTTTAGCCTTTCTGCTGTTGCAGAACACGTCTGCTCGTAATCTGGGTGAGCCATAGACCTGGATAATGCTGTATTCATCAAAAGAAAACATAAATCCTTCTGTAGATTCATTAAGGAAGCCTTAGATATAAGGAGGAAACCAGAGGACTCAACAAGGAAGATGGATACGGTCTCGCCGGGACATATATGAGTTTGCTCAACGTCTCGGGTAATCGGATTCCCTTATGGACTTCCTAAGCACTATTCAATTGTATTCCGACCAAAATCCTTCGCTTCGTCTTCGACTTATTCTGTCAACGCTGCAATCTTTGAAGAATCTGTTTTCTTGCCGGCCCCGAAGAGAAACCTTTTCCTAAAATAGGAATTTCGAATTTTTTATTTAGTCCATGTTCTCGTCATATATATATATATATATATATATATATATATATATATATATATAAATATAACGATTGTACGGAAAAACTCACACGAGCGGCACAATAATGGGCTGACACAATATAACACAAATAGAAAAGAATAGACACATTTAAAAGAACACTCACACGGTAAATTGTTCGAGCTTTCGGCCCTCTCAGAGGCCTTCTTCAAGAGAGACTAAAAATATGCTATTGCAGAGGAGAGGGGAAAGAGCTATGGGCGTGGAGGGGAGGTGTGGAGGGAATGCTGGGAGGGAAATTAAATATGGCGGTTTAGGGTGGGAATTTTAAAGGAACGGAAGGATAGTATGTAGGCGGATTCACGATTTCTCACCTCTATGTTGGTGGCTGAATCAGGTAGGGATTCTAGGATGCTTAGAGCAAAACACTGGTCGAATGAAAGGTTGTGGGAATTGGCGTGTGAAGGGATAGGAAGAGAAGAGAGTGAGGCAGAATTGCAGGAGTACCGGTGATTATTCATTCGGATGGATAAGGGGGTAATGCATTCACCTATGTAAAAGGAAGTGCAATGCTTGCATGATAAAAGATAAATAATATTTTTTGAGAGGCAATTAGCGTGGGAACGAGGTGAGGGGGCTATGAGGGGATGTAGGGAGAGGGGAGTAGGCATAATAAGAGGACAGGTTTTACATCGGGGGCGGTTGCAAGTGGGGGAAATATTGGGAAATTTGTCACGGGGGGGCGCCAAAGGGTTGGTGGATCTCAGAAGGTTTTTGAGATTGGCGGGTCGTCTGAATGCGATAGATGGGCATTGGGGTAGTAAGGATGAGGTCGCGTCATTGTCATGTAAAATTGGAAACAGCTCTTTAAGGAGGGTTTTCAGTCTGTGTGATCCGGGGTAATAGGTGGTGCAAAGGTTGAGTCCTGCGTCAGATGTGGGCTTGTTATTGTGTGGTGTGTGTGGTCGGGTGGAACGGTGGATTTTATTTCGTAGTAACTTTTCTGGGTAACCGCGTTTGAGGAGTGCAAGGTGTAGATTGGCAAGGTATTTGTTGAGAGTGGCTGTGGTGTTGCAAATTCGGTGTCCGCGGATAGAGAGAGAGTTAGGAATCGAGCGTTTCGTGTGTTGAGGATGACAGCTTGTGTGGTGTTTATACATGTGTATATATATGACGCATGTGAAAGTCTCGCGGAATTTGAATAATTTTGTACACCAAGATAGCACTAGCGAACAAAAACCCAGAAACACAAAAAAAAGAAACAAGAAAGAAATATATATACACATATGTGCACACGATCGAGGAATAAACGCCTTCAAACTTGAACTTCGTTCTGGTAGCCTAAAGGACATTTTGCGGATTTCACTGCATCTGTTGGTAAAGGTAGGGCGAGTGCCACTCTCGACGAAAATATATAGTATGTGGTACCTATTCCACCATCGCTGTCATCTTTGTTAGCAACTTCTCTTTCCGTTGGTCCCGAAGTGGAATTGTTCAAATAGCGGGTAATTGGGATTGTTGTTACGTTTGTTTTATAATTAATTATAAATGCCTCTCTGTAGAATGCAACTGCCGGCATAAATAACTTTGAACTAAAAACGCGACGACGCCCGGCCTGGCGGAGGTTTTGAAGGTTTCCTTTCATTTGTGGGTTATGTCGGCCCATCGCCACCATCGGAGAAAAGATATGAGGCGCTATTTCTAAGAAAAATCTTTGTAGCAACTTTTATTTACCCCTCAAACACGAGGAGAAATCGTTTGTATAACGATGGGGTTTCCGGGTTGTTTATATGCAGCTTATGAGCCAATGTTTGCCTCTACAGTGTAACTGCGGGATAAAATGGCTGTACGTACAACTCATGTCAAATGATTTCAAACATCAATTCAACCCAAAGACGCCTCCTTGAACAGAATTAAGACCGTTTTCTGCCAAACGCTGACCAAAGCAGCCAGAACACTTGGAAATGGAAACTCTTAATCGTCTTTAAAATTAAAATTATTCGGGTGAGTTTTTTTGTGTTGACGGTTTAAAGCCAAATTCAGTGAGTGAATGGTTAAGTGTTATAATGGGATAATTCTACGATATTTTCTGCGATTTTTTTTATTTTTGATGAAATAAAATAAAGAAAACTGTCGGGTTACTTGTTTTCGACCCCGCTACTCACATGTAAAGGCGGACGTCTCATCCATTCTGACATTATAAAACGCACGGTAATAAGCTCGAACTTTGGTTTTTGTAGGGAAGGGTAGAGCTTACTTAAAGCTGAGTTCTTAAGAGCGTGAGATTCACAATATCAGGGTACGGAGTCCATCTACCGTCATCGTGGCACTTGCAACTTTCCGGGTAGATATGGTACCCAGAAAATCAAACGAACTGAGTATAGCCGGGGATGAAGGGAGATTAACATATAAAAAATGGTTTTCGTCTGATGGATTCGACGGAAATCAAACGGTTTTTTCTTTTCTGCATAACTTAGCTCTGATTTTCATTCTATGGCTTTGATGATTAAATATTTGGAGCGCAACTTCCTTTTGGGAGGAATGGAAATAAACTAGGAATCAAATGAAAAAATTTTGATCGCATACTTATGATTAAACTTAGCAGTAATAAGTCAAACAACAAAAGGATTTCAATTATTATCATGCGCTTTACAGTAAAAGTGAAAGACAAATTGTTTGAGAAGTAACAATAAGAAAACAAAACGAAAACCATTCTCGATAAGCAGGAAATTTAAGTTAAACAATAAATGTGGGAATAAACTCGATCAAGGGGAGAAATATTTTATCTGATGAGAGGCATAGTAACGGGGACATAACGAGAATTTTCTTTAATTAGCAAGTAAAAGAGAATTTATGACGAATAGACTGAGTTAATGTGTTAAAAAAATATTCCTCAAACCTTAACGTGGAGTGTTGTTCTTTGTGGATATGAAGACTCTGAACAGACACTGAAGAAGAGGAGTCTTAGAAGCAAGAAGATGAGGGTGGATTTGAGGATTTTGATATGAGGATTGTGTTGAGAATGATAAAAATAAGGTTAGAAAGAGAAGAGGGCAATCGCCAAGGTTTTGAATAGGGTGTTGAAGAGAAAACGTTACTGAAGGAAATCTGAAAATGGTTGTGGAATTGAATTGAGAAAATATTAAACGGCATGTTGAATAGGACGGAATAGAAATAGCATGTAGGCTGTGAATCGTGATAGACGGAAGAAGATTGGGCAAGCCGGGTGAGAAAAGAAAGAGAGCTTACTTTTCCACGGTGTACTAGGCAGGTAAAAGTTATGCATAAATGAATTACCGTAGGGAAAAATATAGGAAGTTTTAGCGACAATTACAAGTGATAAATCGCTAGAGAAGGTCCAATACTTACCTTAAAGTAGGTGGAATACCTTGCATAAATGAAAAGTATTCACATTTGACTAATGGGGTGCAAGTCATAATTATGCCATAATTTC
The DNA here is from genome assembly GCF_022747635.1 of Hetaerina americana. Lineage (NCBI taxonomy): Eukaryota > Metazoa > Arthropoda > Insecta > Odonata > Calopterygidae > Hetaerina > Hetaerina americana. Next base: position 77,766,668 of record NW_027286763.1, read on the forward strand.
ATATCTGCAAGGTTTTCACTCCAAAAATGTATTTCACATCATAATGTTCACCATCATATTTTCCAAGAAATACATTACCATAGTGCTCCCTAACTTTAAAAGTTTACAATGGAGCTAAAACTGTTATTTTAGGCATGGGCTTAGAGGTTTCGCATTTTATACTCCGTATTACTCGAATGCTGGAAAACTCATTTGGCAAAAACAAATCGAAGGTCTAATTGAATCAATGTATTCCGTTTGAATTTGCATGTTTACAAATGGGAATATTTGGAATTTTTGTCTGAGCGGAATAAGCCAGAGATCAGTAGTTAATCCTATGCAGTAGATATTTTGGGAATTATGATCCTAACCCCTAGAAAAAAATATGTATGTGTATGAAAAAAAATATATATATATATATATATATATATATATATATATATATATATATATATATATATATATATATGTATATATATATTATACATACATATATATATATACATACATGCATACATATACATATATATATATATATATACACACACACACGTATATATAAAATTTCCTGCAGAATCGACTGCTTAAAATAATCCTATATTACTATATTCGTACTAATGAATAATAGGATGCTACAACCCCACCACGTTCCATTTCCATCCAATAGGAATCGCTGCTCCCGATAGTATGGGTGATTCGCCAAATCCCCCAGTGATGACTCCCGTCCAACTATTTACATGTTTGACTTCACTAAAACAATATATGTACCGATAATATCCCATGAAATTACGGCATCGGTGTAAATGTGATATTCAGTGATAGGAGAGTTTGCTTTCTACACACTTCAGAATCAACTGTGCTCTCGGTCGTTTTTCCACGTAACCAGGTAGTTGGAGCTAACCCACCCCCCTTTCACATCCACATCCGCATATTTGGCTTTCATGGTCAGTAATGAATTCCAACACTGCTCATTAGCTTAAATTATTATTTTTCGCCCAACAATCATTGGAATTCACTTTGCGTGGTTTATTAGATCCGCCACAGTTGTCACGGGCGTTTATTTATGCAAAAAGAGTCCACTGCGGATTCGTTCCGATCGGTTCAAATCGGAGAGAAGCAATTTCATCCCCCTGGGAAAATTTTGCTGGGAATAAAGATGTCAGGAACGTGTCCCATATCGGAAAATAATATCTACGCGCAGCATACAGAATTTTTTTTCGTAATATGATTTTATTGCCTATAGGTATTTAAGCTCAGTTCTCATGGTATTTTTCATTTGCTACTCACATTTTTCTGCGGTATGCAATAAATCCGTATTTTTAATATGATTTAGCAGTGAGGCATCTGCTTATATTATTGGGAATACATTAATGGCACCTTATTGATAACTGGTGTATATGTAATTTATGTTTCCATGACTCATTAAAACAGGAAGGAACAATTTAGCTTCGAAATTCATCAAAATTATACTAATTATTAATTGAAAATAGGATAAACAGGACTGTTCGTTTCAAATTTAATATTTTACATACAACCTTTGTTATTGTTTTTAGAAGAACTGGAGATTTTATCTCCCTTTTCAGGTCTTATTATGTGCCGAAAACATTGTCATATATTTAATTATACGTGGACACCTATTTCTACCTAATATGCTTGCAAATGAGTAAAATTCCACAAAGCTTTCACGTAAACTATTGAATTTAAAGTATGTCATTTTGTACGTGTCTCAAATAATATACAATTGTATTTTGATTCTATCAGCTTACATTTCCATAAATGTTTTACGTGCATTTGCGTGGTTTAAAAAAGCTAAAAATTTGGCATTTGAATATGCTGTGTAATAAAAACTGAAACAGGTCCTGCATTAACCTAATAAAAACGAAGACATAGTCGGAGATAAAGATATGACAGAGACAATTTAATTGTCTCTGCTTACAAGGTGATACGGTCATAATACATGGTCTGTCCCAAAAGTAGTAGGATTGAGTTGATTTCAAAAAAACTACGACCATAATTGATTCATTCACTTAAAAGCCTACGAAATAGCACGCGGGTGCCTCCACACACCGTATTTTGGTAGCTACGGGCTTTAAATAGCCCTGCTATGGCTGCAGCATGACGTTACTTCGGAGTCCGCAGCATTTCATTAAAAAGGAAAATATTTGGCGTTTGGAGTCCACTTAAATCCAGATACTATATTTTACAATGTATTGACATAATTTGCCATTAAACTCATAGAAATTCTTTTCTTTTCAGGTGAGTTCTGATTTGATGGTGCGAATTGTTCCAGTTCTTGTAAGTAATTTTAAATTACCCACCTTCGTAGTTCTTGGAGGAATCAACCTTTTTTATGATTTTATTATCAATTCGTTCTCCTGAGACGTTGGGCAATTGTTACTTTCCGATTGTTGTTGCTTGCTTTTTTGAATGAGCATTTCCATCCTGGACTTCGCCAGTTTCCTTCACAATAATAGTCATTTTTTATTTCGTTGTTGTACCCCCTTTTTAATTGTAAGAAATGTGTTATATTTTTAAAACCGTTTGATGCAATATTAAATTCATATTTTCCTTACCCTTTTAGCTATAATGACAACACTCTGATTGTTACTCAGAATAAACGAATATTTAACCAGTAGGACTTGTTTTCAGACTTGATTCAAAGACGGAACAGTTTCATTTGTTTTGACGCTAGTACACGCGAGTACTAGCACACACACACCTCACTGGCTTCTCACCGAGTACGAACCTTGGTTGCCGAGGACCCAGAATTTTTAAGTCGATATCTGATAGCAATATTTACTACCAATGAGAGACATGAATGAATATTTAACAAGAATAATAATTTATCCAAAAATGGTCCATGTTCCAAAATAAAACACTTAATTTTACCTTGAAATAAAACATTATTTTTTACAAGTTTAATATTTGGATACAACAAAAAACATAAAATATTATAATTTGCAAACTTCCTTTGAATAAATTATCATTTTTTCTCCAAATAACAAAGGCGTTATACGCTGCCATGTTAAGGACGTTAATAATAATTTCCTAACAGCCATTCTCTTACTCCTCTGAAGCAGGAGTACTCACGAACGAGCTCATCTAACGTATCGACACCAATCTTGTTAACACTGTAGAACAATATTTATTGAAGGCTTGAATCTAGTTTCCTTGCCTGAAACATCATCCTCATGATACAAAGACGACAAAATTTGGCCTATTTCTTTGGTTTCACCATATATGAAACCATGGGGAGGTTTAGGTGAAACAAGGACATAGAAGAATTCCCTTATCTACCGCAAGTTGAAGTCAACGATGGGGGAAAGCCTTTTCTATTCTTTCTAATAGTTCTAACCATTGTTCTTTTCTTTTTCAAAAGGTTTTCTGCTAAGGACAAGTTCGTAATGAATTTAGAGCCACTTCCATACCAAATTTCGCACAGTGGCTTCACTATTCGCTGTAAATGATGCCTCTCCACCATACAGGTTGCCTCTCTGCAGCAATTGCACAGTCTTTTCACGGTAAACATCAAAATTACCGCAATGAAAATGTTCTGCATTCCACAATACCCAAATTTTGATTTCATACTTCTTGGGTGAGTTTCGCATAAAAGTAGACTGTAAAAGGGCATCAACGACGGAAGGACTAAAGCTGCCCGTTGATTGTCCAAAATACTAAGGCGTCATAACCTTTTCAACCATTCTCCGCTAACATAGTTGCAACTTCACAAAAAGAAGTCATTTTATCTTCTTGACCTCGCGCGTTTCGGTTGTTGGTTTCGTCGAAGCGAATGAATTTTTAAAATAGCAATGATGCGATCACGAAACATGCCGGCTGCATATATAGTTCTTTTCAAAAAACTGTTTTTGTTTCAAAAGTGCTGAACGTGTTCACTTGATTCACAAAATTGCCCTAACAATGATAAAATGCCAATGAATGCTTTCACTTTAACACTGTCAATATCAGTCCACGCCTTTTGATGATTCGTATGTAGTTTGCTGGCGAAATGTGCTCGGGCTTTTATATTGTATTGGCAACTATCATATATTTATGATTTCGTCAGAAATTATTAACTCCAAAGTTTCCAAATATGATTTAGCATATTCCAAAGAAACTGCGGGAGATGCCGCAGCAGTAACTTTTAACGGAGTCATCCTACACTCTGAAAATGTTGCATGATTTAGCATCTTTGCTGCAGTACGCAGCAACTTTACTGATATTATGAATTAAATATTTAGGTCTAGTTCATGCAGGTTATGAGGTGATGCAATTCCGAAGCCATCCTTTCGCTTCTTTATTACGGCCCATTTAATATCTACATCCATATCGTACACGGAGATCACACATTAGTCAGCTTCGTCCTTATTATCAACCACTTCGATTCCTACATTGTCTTATTCTAAATAAATTTAATCACAATAACTTGCAAAGACCTCAGAAGCTACTTCTTCAGCAATTAATTGAGGGATAAATTCTGCAAAAATTTATTTTTTACTTATTTTATCCCCCATTTTGGAATAATTAGGGCCACAAGCAGGCAAATATCATATTCCAATTAAATTCGGTATAAAAAACCGACGTGAACGGCAGAGACAGCGAGAAAACTAAAAATCGAGGGGTGTAGACCTAGAGAACAGCTACAATATACCAGCGTAGTACAGTGACGTACTGAAATAGCTTTCTTCGTCCATACTTTGGGCTGCCCAGTCAAAAGAGCTATAAAATTTACATGACATAAAGAGTACGGAGCCGAGTCCCCGAAGACCCTCAGTGCTATACAGTTCCGGTTATTCCTATAATTTAAATGAAGGTAAAATTTTGTTCTGGACTTTTAATTCTAAATATGATTCTCTAGGAATGCGTGAAGTTTGAATTAATGGATAAAATTGAAAGAATTATTTTCGCAAATGCATATCCGGTTCTCCGGAGACCCCAAGTACGTACTTTGTCAAACATATGACGTCCCACGACCTGTAGTTATCAAAACCTTTAATGAAATTGAGTGGTTTCGAGCTAATTTAGGTGAAATTTTATGACCACTCAATAAGTAAACTATGTATTTATCCACGTTAAATTTATTTCATTGCTACATCTTTCAATGCTTAGACGATATCATTAAGTTTTATCAAACCTGATGTCATATTTACTTAGAAACTTATAATACGAAAATACTTTTATTTGATAATCTACATAGTTGACTTATTCAGGAAGAACTTTGGTCCAGATCCCAGTGAAATCAATTTCTTTTCTCAATGGGAATTCTCTCATTTTATGTTGTTGTTTTGCTTGACGTAGTTTTCATAGACTTGAATTGCCTTTAGTTCTCATCTGGACTTGTGAAATATAGTACCCAGGTGGGCAAATTGCGAATGGTGAAACAAGAATTGCTACTTTAAAAATTAGAAATTAAAATTTTCCTCCACAGAATTACACATAAATTCAAAATAGGTGTGTTTTAGGACAAGCCACGAGGAAAAATAAAATATTCATTAGAATGAGAGAGTTTTGAATTCAGTTATGCTTTGTGAAAGCATTTGCATCTACTGTCTTGGACTCCTGTTAAAGCAAAGGCAAAAGGCGTGAATCAAAACCATCTGAATATTAAGAAGAAAGAAATTAGCATCGGGAACGATATCCAAACCCGAACAGCCCTCTTCATCATAATATATCATTCCCTTAACTTCCGCACGAGGTGCATCAAAACTCTTTGACGAAACATGGAACTCAAAATTACAAATTATAAAATATTCCCAGCACAATAATGTTTGACGAATGTTACACAAAGACAGTTAATCCGAAATCTGAAAATCATTCATTTTCTTGATTCAAAACAGCTATTTCGCAAATAAAATCACCCCTTTAGTCAGCTGTCTAACACGAGAAGAATAAAATGACCAAATCGATGAGCCCCAATTCCTTATTTTTCGCATTCCCCGCTGGAATTCCGTATTCCGTTTGCGAGCGGAAAATTCCAAACAAGTGAGCGCACCAACCTTCCAAGAGTAAAAACAAAGAGATTGCCTCAGATAAGACCCTGTCGATCAGCTTTGATGTACCTTTTACGTGCCAAAACTACACGAAAATCCTTTCAATAGTCTTTCAACTGCGTTACGTCTGCGGGTCGAGGAACCCAGAGAGGGTAGGCCGGTCGGCCGCCCCCCCTTCCGGACGTGGATTCCGTGGAACGGTGAGTTCCCCACCCGAATTGGAACCCAAGTACCTACACGGGCGTTCGCTTTGTTGCTGTTGTTTTTATTCGCGGGGTACGTGATGTAAAGTGGCAACTTTAAGGGAAGGGAACGGTTCGGCCCATTCAGGGAGGGAGGCAGGGAGGGAAGGAGGGCGAAATACTGCGGGAAGCGACCCACACGCGACCGTCTATCAATCCGCCCCACTCCCATCTCCCCATCCTTGCCCACTCCTCCTTCCCTCCCCCCCCTGCCACATCCCGCTACCACCATTTTCTTTCCCCCACTCCCTCCCAAATCCTGCACCTCCTTCCCTCGGCCTCTTTTTCTCACCATTAACCCCATTCCCCGAGAGTTACCCACCACCTCACCAGTTCGCCGCCCTCATCCCCCACGCCGCGCCCTCCCCCCCCTTTTCCCCCTCCTCCCGCCCAACCCCTTCACCTCTTCCTTTCTATCGGACGGGGGCGGAGGAGGGAGTGGGAAGGGGAGCACTACTGTTTTGCTTTTACGCGAACTAATTTTCCTCCGCGCCGAACTCGTTCAAAGTTTTCCTGGCCTGCTCTCTCAACCCTCTCCCTCCCCCCCCCCAACCACCTCACCCCGCCGTGACTCTTCCGCCCATCCTCTTCTCCCACTCTCTCCCTCACTCCTCCTCCGTCCTCTTCCCCTCCATTTCTCGGATAGTCCCTCCTCCTTTCACGCCACCGTATTCCTCCGCACCCCGCCTCTCATGCCTCTCAACTCCCTCCCCGCACTCGTTAATTCGGACATTTTTACGGCATTTGCTCTCGGCGCTTATTAGAACTCTTATCCCGGCTCGCTCCATCTCGCACATCTCCTCCCCTCTCCCCCGGCACCATCATTTCCCAGACTCCTTTTATCCATCCCCCCGCACTCACTCCGCTCCACTCACGTTTCCTCCACTTTTGCCCGTCTCATCTTCCCCTCCTACCTTTCCCTTTCCCGCAATCCGACCCTTTCCCCAACCCTTCCCCGCCGCCCTCATGCACCCTTCTTTGCTCCCAGTGTGGGGGTGACGATAGGAAGGAAGAGGGAGAGAGAGAGAGAGGAATAATGCAGGGGTTAAGGGTTCAAAACGTTGGGAGATGTAAGCTCGGGCAGTTACCGTCTAAGGGTGTGTTTAAAAAGTATAGTTAATTTGTTTCGCGTTTAAATTCCTCGCAAAGTAGGCTCTTGCGAGACGTCCCGACCGGCTCATTGGTTGCCACATTGCCCGCGTTGCCGAGGTTCTTTTCGCTAACCCCCTCCCCGTTCCCACGGGCTGTTTGTTTCCTCTCTTTCCCCCCTCCCCTCCCCACTCCCACACACCCGTGTTCGCGGGCAGGGGGAGGGGACGCGTGCCGGAATTTGAGCGTAAAATTCACACTCTCAGGGAAAGGCCTCGATCCAGGACGGGATCGGAATGGTACCCAAGCCCTCTTATTGTATGAAGCCTCATGTTTGCCGACGCACACGTTCCGTCACGGCATATTGTGGGGAGGCGATGCCATAAAAGATGGAGCGGATTAATGCGAAACAAGAGGAAAAGCCGTGCGCATCCCTTTCGGCTGTAATGTTGGGGATATAAACGCTCACGATTTAAGTGGCGAAAGAATTGCCTGGTAAAATTATTTCGGATTGACTGCGCTGCATTACTCCAGTTCACTCCCAAGTGTTCGGCGCATGTAAAACCTTTTACGCTGGCAAATTTATCTCACCTGATATTGATAGGAGTACTTTTTTAATCGCACAAAGCAAGCTGCTGCCGATGAACGTTTGACCTTATGTCCATAGGTGCTCTCGTTTATTTTTGTACTTGTATCTGTGACGCAAGGGGAAGCTTGACAAAAGCAAGCGAGAGTTTGAATGTGACATGCTCATCATGAAAGGTTATATGTAACAAAATTGCCTACCGTGGAATTCCTGCATGAATTAATGTAGTTTCTGGTGATTCCATTTATGTATGAAGACGGATGCTATAAATTGAGGCAACAATTTATAGCATCCAATTTTAAAGTTTATCAGCTAATCACATTATATAAAATGAGGAATCAATACAACGAACGAAAACTTTATTATACGTTGAAATCTGTAAAAAAAAACACCTAACTCTAATTTCAACATTTGCAATTTATTATTAAAATTCATTCATCTACTGATTATTCACTGCAATAAAGCCTTTGCTGCATCAGTTTTAACTGATGTGACCGTGGTTTCGCTGAGTGCTGCGCCACGAGGTAAATTACATCTACTTCTAAATGTTAGTGGGCGTAAATGTGATAGTTGCACTGCTGTTTTGTGTGCCACCAAAAATGGAAAACAAAATCTCATCGTGAAAAGCAATATGCACTCCATTTTTTCTTTTAATTCCTAAGGATGTACATCCCTAATTTATATGAATTTGTAGTTTAAGCCGAGTCTGGGAAGGTAGATGGAGCATTAAATTACATCTACATCTACATCTACATAATACCCCGCAAGCCGCCGCAAGGGCGTGTGGCGGGGGGTGTTAGGTCACCAACCGTAAAAACGAAAAATACCACATGCAAAAAACAACACGGAAAATTACACCCCAGCAGCGCACACACTCATGAAAAACTCCCTCCATCCAATACTCATGCAAACACATACACCGCAAAACAACAAAAAACTGCACCCCAGGATACAGCACCAAAGCCATCCTAAAACACGCAAGCCAGGACACAACAAGCAAGAATGTGAAACATCACTACCACATGAAAATGCACCACAAAACACTCAACCCCCCAAAGAGACAGTAAAAGGAAGGGAATTCGACCCAACGTTGCAGGAATTACCTTTAATACCTCCTGTACATAAAATCTTATTCATTGTGTTCCCTCAGACTTTACAATTTCGTGAAACACCGTGCGCTTTTGTTCAAATGGAGGTATGAAAAACACTCGCCATGAGTGTGACACTTTATTTGTCAGGGACAAGTAATATTAGGAAAACAGGCGAGGGCGAGTTGGGATCCTTTAAGATTTTGTACCGGAGTTAGATGCTGACGACCAAGTTGACGTATGAAACTAGAAGGCATTCGGACCACGAAAGGAGCAGAAAATGCAGCGGCTCAAATAAAAAGAAGAATTAGATGAATGGGAACAGGATGTATTTACTAGCAGCACTACAGATGAGAAAGCATAAGGTGAGAACCAGCCAAGAAGAACAGGTGGTGACTGCATAGAGCGAATAAAGTAATGTGAGAGATGAGGGGTTAAGAAAATATCAGAGAACAAGCAGTCTACTACATCCGCTTCTAAATCTATGTGGTATAGTGCGATACATTTTTAGAATGTGTGCCAGGAAATGATTCCACCCAAACCGTATACCATTAACATGGAATTTTACCCAAATTTTCTTGGCTAATGGAAAAAATATATATAATTCAAGTGGTGGTAATAAATTTTGGAAAATTTGGAAAATCGATTAATCAACCAATGATTCGCGGTTAATTATTAAGTATGATGATTTGGCCAACATTAACGCTTTCTATGTGTATATTTATAATGCGTATAAGATATATTTCATCTATCCGTTTGTTTTCTTATCGCAAAGTGAAATGTTACCTTATGATTACGTCTCAGTTACGGTTTATTATGACTGTGCATAAATCGTTTATTCTATTTATATTTAATTAAATATTTGACCTTTATAATTATTTTGTGAGGATATGAATTTGAAATATAGGGTAGAATGTCGAATTTATCTGAGAATTCTCTGAAATAAGAGACAGATCTGAGCCATTTTGGATGTTTTCTTCTAAGAGCATGCAAAATGAATGCATGGAATCGATACACAATGGTTATATGTCTGTGTGTTAACTTGAATAAAATAGTTTTATTCCACGCCGTCGAGCAGACAAAGTGCTTTTACTATCCTTTTCGTTAAAACTTTCTTCGGAGGTATCTGTTCGTTAAAACTTTCCTCAGATGTGTATATTACTACTTTGGAATGTTGATTACCCAGAAAATGTTTTCGGGAATTTTAATTTAAGGTCGGAAGAAAATCCGAATAATGGAAAAACGTAACTCCAAGCAGGGAATGAAAATTTCTTTCGTGAGCAACTCGTTACGTTCATCAACACAACCGAAACACCAATTATTTCAAGCAGCGAATACCTCCCTTTGTCCCAGCCTTTCTCAAAGTTTTGAATCCCGTCGCTTAGAAATCCCATGTTTTGGTGTTTTCTCTTCCTTGCCCAAAAATCATCCAATTACCTCCCGTCCCTTCAACCGCATAAAGACAGGGATTACTTTCTCTCTATAGAGGGAAAAAGAGTTTTGCTCGCCGCTTTACGAGCAGGGATCCCAAAAACGATTCAGCTCAAAGGTAGCTAGCTAGCTAGCCGCCCTCCTAAAGTAAAATTGTTTCGTAGGTAACATTGAATTTATTAGGATATTTTTTTAACCCGTGTGTTTGGTCCTTTTGCATTCAACCACGGGGATTAAGAGCACACGCGGCGCGTTGCCGCCATAAATCGGAGGGACATGGAAATGAATTGCTGGGACCATTCTTTGTGTTACGTGGGTGGATTGTGATAATCGTAATTAAGTAAACGTTTGAATGATGAAGATGTATTCATCTGTTATACATTTATATATACCATGGATATTCCGGGCGTTTCTCTGATGGTTCAAGCAAAAATAGCCACAGAATTTATAAATGAATCGAACACGATATCACCTTTAAGGTCTAACTTACCGATTTTCTCTGAATATTCTACCAACGAAGGAGAAAATATAGATGAGAGAACTCCCGTATGCAAAATCTTCAGCTCCTTCCAGTTGCTTGACCGGTGGGACAGATGTTGAAATTAAAGTTATGTCAATAAATAAGGTTAAACTTTTTCTATGTAGAAGTTTTTTGAGCATGTCGAATATTATGTTTATATTTTAGTGTCATTTTCATATATAAGCCCAATGCAAAAAAGAGGAAAGATATTTTTTATCCTAAAGATTTAGATTTTTTTTGATCGTACATTTCTTTGTGTAACGCAACACACTTTTTTAATGAGTTAAAGTTTCCTCGCGGAGAATGGGAATAATTTTATTTCATTGTACTGTGCGACCTTCAGAAGTAAAATATGTTATCCGATATTTGCCGATCGAAGGAAAGCGTTACATTACTGCTAGGGGTAAGCACGTTTCCACATGATTTAGTGGTCTCATCCCAAAGAGAATTATCGCTGAAAATGATTCACGCACGTTAAATTTCATGTAAATCATGAATATTTTTTTAATTATAAAAATTCCAATAATTGCCAACTTGGATGTCACAAAACGGTTCTTAATATTTTATTGAAAATTCAAGCAGTTTAATATTTACGCCAGCGAACAAATGCAGAGTTATATCAGCAGCCATGATATAATCCTAAAGTAAATATCCCAAACAACAATTCAAAGCTTCATTAATTTTATTCAAATTCATTTTAAAGTGCATCCCATAATATATCTGGTGAGGCAACAAAACTAAGTTACACCTCATAATGAGTAGTGATTTATATCATTCATGAAATATTGTCTTCTCTTTAAATATTCTTTACTCTTTCTGTCGCAAACTCCATTATAACAACAGGTTAGGTTTAGTTATTATCGAGCATCTATTTCTTATTCATTATGTTTCATTGTCATCGTCAGAATAATATCCCATATTCGCTAATATAGCGAAGAGATTACGCGAAACTAAGCCCTGAGGAGCTTCACGCTTTCACACGAGGGGACAGTTCGGTTTCACACGAATTTCTAGCGATGAGAAAGACTCTCCGCTTGAACCATACGAAGTGAAGCTGTCCAAAGGAATTACTCGGGTTTTTGGTCTTGTTCGGTCAATGGAAGAGTCCCCTACCCACTAGGCAACGGCGCCGCCCAAAACACATTAAGGGAGGATTTTTGAAGAAGTTCCGCGTCGCGAATGCATTGCCTGGGAGCCCTACTTTTACAGGTAATCTCTGCACAAAGCTAATGAGTTTAGTCTGCCCGGAAGATCTCATTCCAAGAAGGACGACATTGCAGGGGAAAAAATATCTCCCCATACCGAATTTTACTTATTCGCGAAAAAAATGCAAAAAAACACTCTTAAAAGGTAAAAAGGCTCCATTTGCCGTTTGTTTTTTTTCTTAGTGGTTCTCGCACACACGCCTACTTCCTCCCCATCCCAATTGCGGTCAACGCGATTGTCAACAACGCATCTGCTGCAGAATAAACAAAGCATTGGACGCGGGCGAGGGAAGGGATGGGGAGGAATATGGGGGGGGGGGCGGAGGCAGGGAACGCGAAATCTGGGCGAGAGGAAAATAAAACATTCCCACCCGGACGGACGTCCCCGTTATCCCTGTCGCGGGTTGAGAGGACGGAGTCGAGCTCAACACGCACGTTGCATACGCCAAGACCCCAGCATGGCCAACCGTCCGGTGGGAAAAGGCGGGAAGGTGCGAGGAGGAAGGGTTGAGAGGGGTGCTCTCGTGTGGAAGAGGGGGTAGTGGGGCGGGCGCACTCCCCGGCCGGCCGGGGCAGGCGACCACGCCCACGGTCGACCACCCATGCGGCGGTGTGTGCATATATGTATGTGTGCACACGCACACAGAATATATATACTTATATATATTTATTTATTTTTATTATGTGTATACATACACACATAATAAAAATAATATATATATATGTATATATTTATATAAATCTTGTAATATATATATATATATATATATATATATATATATATATATATATATAAACACACAAAAAAGAAAAGAAACACACGTTTTCGAATTTTCGGTTGTCAAGCCACCTTTCTTGAGGAAAAGAAGGAAGGAACTGTGTATATATATAATTATTTTATTTTCACGAAGAATATAAGCTACTGGAATAAAAAAAGGAACGATTTTGTTTCTTGATTGTTTCGGTGGCACAACCACCTTTTTCAACGGAAGGTAGAAGAGTGTACAGAAAGATATAGTGTATGTATATATATACACACACACACTGATCACAGATATATATATATATATATATATATATATATATATATATATATAACACTTTTTGAAAGACTCACGGACGTGAATAATAATGTATAACACTTAGCCCTAGTGGACACAGACAAAAACACAGAAACACACAAAAAAAGAGACTCACTATTTTTCGAATTTTCGGTGGTCGTTGCCACCTTTATCAAGGAGGAGAGGGACAGAACTATATCTATATATATATATATATATATATATATATATATATATATATATATATATATATATGCATGTATGGATATCGCCGCGAGTTAACCTCCTCTCCCCTGCTCTCATCTCTCTCTCTCCCGGTGACACTCCTGCAAGTCCTCGGGGCATCGAGAGAGAACACTCTCGTCCTCCGCGCTGGTCCTTGGGACGAGATGGAGATAGGATGGGGGCCACGGGGGTAGGGGGGTAGGGTCGTCGCGCGTCTAGGGTAGGCCTTCAAAACTTCAGAGGTTTCCCGGAAGGGGAGGAAAGGTGTTCAAGGAGGGAAGGGAGCAGGCGAGGGTTGAGTGTAGGAGGTAGGAGAGCAAGGAACGGTGCCTCCGACACTAACGGCCGGATATGTTTCACGTGGGAGGTCGCGGCGTTTGCGACGTAACGGGCTCCATAATTCAATCCGACCCTCAAAAAGTTTTAGTGGGCACATATTTCGAGATCTCTTTCTTGTGCCTCGGAATTGCTTGACTTATTTATTGCTACAGTTGTATTCACGCCAGACGTATCAGTTTTACTTCCGTTCCGAGGAAGAGACTTTATTTTCTTTCCTGTTGCCTTTAATATATCTATGATAATGTTGTCTGCATGGGTGCACGCGAGCTGTCGAATAAAACTTGCTGTCATCGAGGGATGTGAAAGGCAAAATAAGGGTTTTATTCTATCGTGGACACCTTAATTTCACTTCACTCTTGTTTTGTATTTCAATTTTATACGTGAAAGACTGGAATCAAGATAAACGCATAATACGTATGTATTAATAATATTAATAGCCACACGTCGAATTGTGAGTTAACACCCTCGTCTAACTCCTTTGTTCATTTTGGCTTCTGTTTTACTTCCATTTTATGCTTGCATGGTTGATATTTGACTCTTGATGAGTTGATGGGCCATTCTTCTTTCATTTTAGTTCATTCCAAACCCTTTTGGTATCTTAAACATCTTGTCCCATTTGACGTTGTTGAATATTACTTCATGAATGCCACATATAATGGCTTTTTTATGTTTATCATTTTTTTCGGCCACTACTCTACATATGAATTGCCTCTTTTGCTTCTCATGTTTGCCATGCATCTGAATACGTTTCCTTTAAGACCTTAATCTACCTTTCCTTCTGTTCTTTGGCTAATTATCTAGGTTATTATTTTCGATGCGTGAAACATCATGTCCATTTCGTTGTGTTCTTCGCATTTATCTGTTCTTGGTTTATTTGTTATTGCAATCATCACACTCTTCTCGAAGTCCTCTGATGGTTTTTACTGCAGTAGCAATGTTTGATTATCCCAAGGATCCCAAGGTTCATTCGATTTAACTTCGAGTACATTGATTTTTACTCCCTTTTCCATATGGTGTGTAGGTCTTTTACGGCTCTATCTATGTCGCGTCCCGGTATTTCCGGGCCTTGTTCGTCTTCCTCTATCACAATTTCTTCTTTAATTAAGTCACCCTTCATGTTATTTGAGCCCTTGGTAGAGTTCTTCAATGTATTTACGAACCATTTTGTAAGCCTTTTAGATGTTTACAAGTACCTTCTTTATATTGTCATTGATTTCCTCGCCCCCAATTTTTATCATTGGCCTGCTTGCACTCTCATTTGGCTTGGTTCTATATCTTTTTATAAAGGGCTCCCTGGATGCTGGTATTTTCTTGGCTCTTTAGAAATATAAATATATATATAAATATATATATATACATATATATACATTTTTATTTAATTATTTATATTTATATTTTTATGTTTTTATACATCCTAATTCCCATCCGTTTATAAGGTAGTTTTTAAAATATAGTTCATATTTTTTTAATATTCCCTTGGTTATTTCGGGACGCAACACAATCCACCTTGATGTTGAATTGCCATCAATAGATTATTGCCTTTGAGTCATACTATATCAAATACATATACATTTCAATGAGTATTTTTATGATAAAAAAAGAAGCAGAGTATCTGGAAAAATTACTTCTCTAACCTTCTTCTTTCGACCTTGCCGCGAGCTCATCATGAAAAACGGTTCATATAGTATAGAGAGTTATTTCACGTCACTCGATGTCCGGGCCCATGCGAAATGATACCTGACGTACGGAAATACTACAAACTAGTGGTCTGACATACGTCGTGTTTATTTCGCTTAAAATGTTTTCCTGCTTTTGAAGCGGGAAAATTTCTCGGAATGAAGTAAAAAATCTCTCGTAAATCAATCACTTTTGAATGACGGTTGGCGTGGCGTCTCATCGATGCCAAAACACTGCACATATTTCACACATTTCGATGACGCTGTCAATTAAAATAGCACCCATTTTTAGTGAAATAAATTTTTACGCATACATCGGTATTCTAGGAGTCAAACACAGATGACAATAAATACGACGTCACATTGTATACACCACAAATTCTCGACTTCCCAGCTATGGACCTTAAACTAGGATACGAGGGTTAACTATCATAAACTAAAATGCATTTTGGATTCTGGCGGCCTACGTTGCATAATTGTGTTTAAATCATTCTAATTTTGCTCCTACATTCATTGAAGACAAATTTTTACTAGTGTATTTATGGTTAAAAAAATATGAAATTATCCCGGAAAGTAGGTGGCATTTCTAGTTTCCAGTACAGGTACTTTTCACTTATCTCGATTTTACCTTGCGACCACAGCTACTATGAGTGCAGGGTAATATATTACATCGTTTTCAAATTCTAAATCCTTCTAGCATTTTTTGCCAGCGGGTCTTAAAAATTTCGCTGATATTTTAATGAGTAACACGATATATCTTGTGCCTATACAGTTGTAACTTTTTGGGCTACCACTCAAATATTTATTCATTCTGCTTAGCAAATGAATAAATGGCTAAATGTATTGCTCTCTAATAAAAGGTAAGTCACTATTCGGCTGATTATACAGCATAGCATAGTTAATCATTCTAAAATAAATCATCCTTGTGGTTCCTAGCGAGGGTCCGAGGAATCTTCGACGGATATTGAGTTTCATAACAAGAGAAATTTGATGTTCACGGACAAATGTTTCCTTCCATTTAAGTAATTCATCACGGGGTAAACCTCCCTGAACATTGTAAATATATTTCTATAAACTTGGTTTAATCTACCATAAAAAAGCAAACATTATTATACTATTAATGTTTGTCTTTATTTGAGGGATTCTACAATATCCATCACACCTCTTTACTTCATTTCGCAGTGTAATATCAATGTACTTTTGTCGCTCATGTTCGCAGTTTCATCAGATTAGCAAATTCATCTCTCTGTTAAGGAATTTCTGGACAAGGTGACGAAGGCGCAACAAATTTGTTTCTGGAAAAACCCTTTTTTTATACGTTCTTTTTTTTCAGATATTTCCAATCCATCGTAAATAAAATGCATTCTAAATTCTTCAGAAAAAAAATCACACTTGACAGCGTTAGGTGTTCGTAGAAAAATATTCCATATAGCCTAGTTTTGAGGTCATATGGCTTGGCGGGAAATAATAGCCATGTCTCTCATGTCTGAGATTTTCATTCATAACTCCCATGCCAGAATTTTCAATCACCTAATCGGGTTATGCGCACACGTGCGAGTCTCCCTGTCATGGTTTGACCACTGGGTTAGCCGTGCAGTGCGAAGAGACTACGTGAGGAAGCGTGCGAGCAGCTTTGAGGGAGGGGGTGGGGGTAGCGTAAGGGTGACTCGGGCGAGGGCGAGAGAGAGTGTGAGGGGATGCTGGGCGTTTGAGCTCGGAGATGGCTTTTCGAGTGAGGAGGGGGTGGGGGCCCGGAGCGGACTAGCCGACTTGGGAGGGATCGAGTCGTGTGTGATATGGGTAGCCGTGTCTCGGGCGGAGACCCTTCTCGTTTGACGGGTTTCCCTCCCACCCGTCCTCCAACCAGACCCCGAAGCTCCCTCGCACACCTCCGAAGCCTCTTCTTACTCCTCGACCCATCTCCTTGCCTTCCTCTCCGAACGCCTCAACCGAGAGGGCTCCCCGCGGAGATGCAGGTAAGGAGAGGAGGGACGGGTGGCGTGGTGGCGGTGGTAGAAGAGGAAAGCGAAGTTGGGAGAGAGAGAGAGAAAGGCGGGGAAGGGACGGAGAGGCAAACGGGAGAAGAAAGATTTCTCCCCAACCCCACCTATTCCACTCCGCTCTCCATTCCCGGCTCGGGGCACATCCCGTACCATCACCCATCCCGCGGCAGGATCTGAATAATTGCTGTCTCCCGGTATACGAGGCCAGAATTCTCCCATCTCTCTCTCTCTTCCCTTCTCTCCCCTCCCTTTTCCAATTTCTACAAATCCCCTCGGCCTTCCCTCTCCGCTTCCCCTCCTCAACTCGTCTCCCCTCCCCGAGACCAAGTGTGTTCCCACGCATGTGCTCCCACATCCAACACCCTCCTTACCCATTCTCCCTTGCTCCTCGTTCTTTCCCTACCTCTCTCTCTCTCGCCACCCATACTCCACTGGCTCTCCACGTCCATCACTCTCGCGGAGAGTGAGGTTGGTGGGTAGTAGAGGACCCGGAAGTTTGGGAAAGCGAGAGCTTTCCAAGAGAGGGAGACGTAAAGAATGAGAGAGAGAAGGGGGGAGAGGCGGGAATTCCGGGTGAGATGGTAAGCTTTGGACGGGGATTTTATTTATTATTTTATATCAACCGTCGAGGAAGCGGGAAATGTAAGGTTGCGCGATCCGCGGTGCTTTCGGTTTTCCGGTTTTCCGTCATCGTCCAGCGAATCCGGGTGGTCTTCCTTCCCTTCCACCTGCCCTCCCCTTCGCACCCCGCCCCTCTGGACGATGGCGGCAGCTCCTCTCAAGGCGCGTCCATCTCTCCTCTCCCTCTCTCTCTCTCTTTCCATCCCCTTCCC
Source organism: Hetaerina americana (assembly GCF_022747635.1). Classification (NCBI taxonomy): domain Eukaryota; kingdom Metazoa; phylum Arthropoda; class Insecta; order Odonata; family Calopterygidae; genus Hetaerina; species Hetaerina americana. Next base: position 77,784,932 of record NW_027286763.1, read on the forward strand.
CAACCTCGGTTATCCGATCCGCTAGATGGTTTTGGAGGGATTCGAAGGCATTGCGGAGCCTTCATGTTTTCAATCAAGGACCGAGGAAATGGTTTCCGCTGAGCGGGGTCGGCCCGGAAATCAGCTGCCCGAGTGTGCCCGAGGCTATCGGAAGCCGGAATGAAGGATATGTATAGGGCGAGAGGAGGTTCCGCTGGGGGGTCGGGAAACGAATTCAATGGATTTGGATTTCGCGGAGATTTAAACACTAATTTCGTTCAGTCAACCAAGTTTTGGAAGCCTTTGATAATGGCCTCCGAGCTTCATGAATGACTAATGAGGAGCTAGCGTTATTTATCTCCCATAAATATACATCGGCATGGAGTTGTGTCAGAAATGCGTGTATTTTAGGGACTTCGTGCCTTTAAACGCGATTTCCAACATGCAGGAGAACCCCTTAGTAATTTTATTCAACCATTGACAGGTTTTATTTCATTTTATTCATGTAACATAAAAATATGTTTTATACTAACGAAACGGCTGAATTAGTCATGTGTGACGCAACAATTAGGGATACATTTACTTTGGAATATTTTTAAATTGGCATTTTATTGCCAGGATGTTTACCTACATGCTAAATTAATATTTGGCCTATGGTAATAATGCTTTTATTATTTATTATAACCTTCATTACAGCCGTATAACAATGATAAAATATATAATTGATAGCTCTAATGGAGATAAATTATTGATCATATTTTCATTGAATTAAAATTATAAAAGAAACTCATTGAGTCTTTAAATACTGTATGATCATCATTTCGCACTTTTTTTTATTATTCTCTCGTCATTTCCAGAATTGTACTCAATATTAATCTTTAGATGTGCAGCTGTGTTACTCATTATTGTTATTATTTGGTTTTCCGCTGTTTAAGGGAGTTTTACTAATTTTTATTATCATTATTATTTGGTTTTCCGCCGTTTAAGGGAGGTTTTGAATGGGCAAAGACAGAAAACTGGAAAATTTCTCAGCCTCGCCTACAAGATACCACCTGACAACCGCACACTTAATTAGAATCTTCAATTCCGCGTACATTTTACATCCCTTCATTCCGTCCAATATGACCATTCTTTTCCACTCCTTTCCTCACTTGCCTACCTCCGTTGAATTTCTCTCAACATCCCTCCCTTCTCTGACACAATGGCTATTACTCCATTTATTTTCCTCACCGTGCCTTTTTCATCTTTCTTCGCACGTGCATCTCAAAAGTCTCGTCTGTATCTATCATCTTAGTTTAACGACCAACAAAGTTTCCGCTTCGTTGTAAACCAAACTCTACCAGAAAGTTTTCACTACTGTCTTCTTAATATTCTCACTAAATGTGTCTGCCATCAATTCCTTCCTTGTGACAGCTTCGTTACTTAACGCAATTATTCTTCTGCTACTAAGTCTCTACTAGGCTAACCACTTCGGTCCAAAACTCTTTCACGATTGATTAGCTGTTCACTCAAACTAATATTTGATGTATTTTAACGTTTAACTAAGATTGAATATTAACTTTTTTTTATTTCATACCTGTAGATCCCATATATATCTCCCTGATTTTTTCATTGGCTATGAAACGATTGTGACCCCTACTCTAAAAGGATGACTACAATATGGTCATTTGAGAGCCTAACTGATTTTTATGGATTCCCCGCGGATTTTCACTCCCACCTGAAGTTTTATCCATGTGTTTTTTACCATATCCTCAACTTCTTTTAAACATTGAAAAGCACGGGTGATATGGACACCCCTTGCCCTGACTCTATCCATCTCTTTTCCCCATCCACATAACTCTGAGCAGCCTAAGACACAGAAAAGTTTCCGATAAATTACCTGCTCGTTCAGTCTATTTCTATCTCTTGTAATGCATTCAATAATTCTATTCAATTTATTCTATTCAATGCCTTCTTGAAATTTACGAAACAAGCAAATTCATGTTGACTATATTCTATGTTCCTCTCTTCGCATTATTGACCTGATTACTGCTGCGGCATCACTCATACCTTTGCTCTTACTGAACCGAAGCTGGCCAACCCCAAGTAATCATTTTTTCTCCTCTCCATTCTGCTATTGATTAACCTGAGTACCACTTCGTTTGTCACGAAATCACACTTATTGCTTTGTTTCCCTCGCATAAGACTGTCTTTACCATTTTTGGGATATAAACTACGACGGATCTAACGAAATCTTCCGACCTCATAAATTCTACAAATTTGTCCTTAAACTCTTCCTTCTACAGTTTCCTAATCCCTCAAGTAGTTCAGTGGGAATATAATCTATTCTCTCGGCCTTATTTGATGTCAGTTCCCTTAATGCCCTTTCTATCTCGCAATCAAGTACGTATTCCTCTATTTAAGCTATCCCATCTATGTCTTGTTCTTTTTCTGTCTAGACTATTCCTTATTACATGGAGTCTATCTGTGTTCTTTCCATCTCTCTTGGATGTTTCGGGTTTCAATTAACTTACTGCTGTATCTTTACTAGTGTGCATGGAGTTTTCCTTGCTACTTTAAATTATGCTTTCACCTTTTTGTGCATCGAAACTATTTCACTCGTAGTAAACTTTTCTATCCATGTGCGAGGGACTATCTTAAACATTTAATCATTGTTAAAAAAAATAATCGAGATAGAACTTCACTTTTATTTTCTTTTCTTAAAACTTCTCTGCATAGTCACCAACCAGAGTTATACATTTCTCTCGGCGTTTCTTGTTCTTCCGAAGGTCATCGTTGTAGAGCTTAAAATCATAGTTCAACCTCTTGAGTGACGTCATTAATGTTACCAAGTCTCCGACCTTGCAATGATTCTTTGAGTTCTGGGAGCAGGAAAAAGTTGTTTGGAGCGAGATAAGGATAATAGGGTGGTGGTGGCAAAATTTAAAAGCTACATATCTTTTATTACCTCTCCCACCATGTTTGCCTCTGAAAAGGAGCCAGTGGTTGTGGAACCCAGCGTACTGACACCTTTGATTTGAGCAGTACTTTTGTGAATAATTTTTCACCCACTACCGTAACAAAGGTATGTCTCATTCATGATCATTTGGATGGTTTCTATTAGGTCTAATAGGATAAAGTCGTCTACTTTGTTCACTGTGGCAGAATCAGCCATGAGTCTCTTCCACTTCTTGGATCGTCTTTGAGGGATATTTGGCCAGTTTTGAAATTCCTTTTCCACCTCAAAACTGTATCATATGATATGGGCTATCATTCCTGTAAGTAGCCAGCATTTCATCTTGAATTTCTCGGGCACTGTAACCTTTCAAATGAAGGAACTCAATCACACCTCTAGCCTCCATCTTCTCCATACTGCAAGTTACTTCAGTCTACGGCTTACTGAAACAAAAAAAATCAACATTGATAACTATAATTTTCAGCAATATGTACATTAGTATTAATTATTATGCAGGATAAATTTCACCCATAGTCTTGGTTATTTGTTAGTAAGAATTACTTCCGATTAACTCCCGTCTTCCATCTCACTTCTATCACCCTATAATTTCATGCCCCACTTAATTAATTACTTATCTCCAGTTACTTACATCAAACAAATTCTCCGTTAATTTTTTTTATTTCCTTCTCTCATGTATCTTATTAATGATGTGAAATTTATGGTCTCCTTGTCCTGTTACATGTTACTATAAACTCGTTTGCGGTTTTCGATAATCCTTTTATGATACGTTCTCATTTTTCTTCTACCATTCTTCCTGTCCTCATTCTCAAATTTTAATACTGCCTCCAGGCCTTTGTCTCTTTCCACCCGGTTATTGTTTCTACATCCTATGACCTTATTCGTCTTCCCAATGGTTTCCAATAGTGCCATAGGTTACAATTCTTTGGTACTGAATTATTATCTATCTCCGAATCTAAATCCAAATCCGCTCCAGGGAAACTGAAAATTCATGTGCCTACATTAACTTATATACGAGGGTCATCCGGAAAGTAGTACCCGTTCGTGCCGCATGAAGTGCTGACGACGCGAGTAGCCGCTGGACGAGGTCAGATAGCTTCAGTGGCTTGTCTGCCTTCTCTGAGCCAAGTTGCGTGACGCTAGCATTGCCTGTGTTGTTTCTGTGATTGTTTACAATGTTTAAAAAAATTGAGAACGCCGCCAGTTGTGAAGTGAGGGCAGTGATTAAATTCCTCAATGCAAGAAACGTTCGCCCATGTGATATTCATCGCCAATTAAAGGAGGTGTATGGAGACAATGTAATGGACGAGTCGTCTGTTCGGCGGTGGTGTCGCAACTTCAACATGGGGAGGGGGAACACACACGACGATGAGCGTTCGGAGAGACCGTCTGTCATTACAGACCAACTGGTGAGCTCAGTTGACGAATTCGTGAGGAACGATCGGCGCGTCACAATTGATGACATCTGTGAGCATTTTCCCAATGTTTCTCGAACAATTGTTCATGAAATTGTTAAACACCATCTGCATTATGCAAAAATTTGTGCAAGATGGGTCCCTCGCGTATCTCAATGAGCTGGCGGCGAAGGACTATGCAGCAGGAATACAGAAACTTGTCACACGTTATGACAAATGCCTTAATTTGCTTGGAGATTATGTTGAGAAGTAGTTTAAAGTATCCTCTTTCAAATAAAATTTTTTATGTTTGTTAATATTTACTTTTGTGTCTTTATTTCACGAACGGGTACTACTTTCCGGATGACCCTCGTATTTACTAATTATGCCTGAAAGTTTTATGTTAATAATACATCTGAAGTAATTAGAGCCTGAAGAATGTTGTAAGCCCGGAGAAAAATCAGTTCCCATTTCTGTGAAATATTTTTGTCTTTTTATCTGCGAATTACAATAAATATATGCCCTATATTTGGATAAAGTTTAGCGTTTCACTTTTGCAAATATTCTTGAAAAATAAAGATATACGTAAACTTATTTAATCAATGAAAAATATTTGATGCGAGGACTTTCAAATAATTAAGAAGTATAGTTTAAACATGAAAATCGTAAGAGCTCTCGAACTGCTTTTCATACTACTCTACGATCCGCCGCGCTACGTTCGATAAAATTGGGTCTGGACATATATTTTTCCATCTCCTCACACCCCATATTTTCCTGTTTACGATTACTGGAGTAAATGGTTTTCTTTCCCACTCATCCCTTCATTTTATAGGGCAGTGAGAATGACGCGGGAGGAACTGGATCCGCTCGAGATCAGCTCCTGTGCCCTGATTAATTCGGCTCTCGCATCACCTGAACAAGTCCTCCTACGAGGGTGACAACTTCGGCGTGGTTCCTCGGCACTGCCATCCTACCTTTTCTTTCGCCTCATCCCTTGTGGGACACGCGGACCTGCCCTTCTGCCTCCCTCCCAATGGGAAAGTCGGTCCCAACGTCCCCGACCGTCTTCACCATGCTCCCCCCCCCCCCCCGTGCAAGCACTCGGCGACAGATACGCAACCTCACTCTCCCTAATCCCACGTATTCAAACCCAATCCCCTCCCTCCCCTCCCGTTCGTTTCGGCTCCAACCACCGCCCGTGGATATGTGGTTGTGTGTTTGTGTTCCCGTGTCGCGTCTTCCGCTTGCGCGCGCTCACGCCATCACCACCACCATCAATCCACCCACATGCACACACATACACACACGTACACGGCCGGCGGGTTGATGCGGACGCCGCGGGTGCCCTCGCGGGAGTGTGCATTTCAAGCTATCCGGCTCGATTCACTCACCGTCCCACAGTCCGGCTACCATGCACGTGTTTCCACAGTGTCCGTGGGGAGCGAGGGGGGTTGGTTGGTTCTCTTGCCGCGTTTTTTTTTCGAAAACGCCTTCCCCGCCTTGGTGGACGGTTTCTACCGCCTGCCCGCTGAGTGGGTTATGCCGCCGTCGCTGATGGCGCCCTCCCTTCCCCCCACCCACACCGCCGTGCGACAGGGGTGTCGCCGGTCGCGCGACTGCAACGTGTACGTCCCGCGGTGTCCAGCTCTCTTCTCATCCTCCCCGTGTCTACAAGGGATTAGCGCGGAACCTCTTTCGCTCGCTGTTATTCCCCAAGCTATTATCATCACATCTATATTAATTTCGCAATATCTTCACCAAGTTTAACTGGATTGTGTCCATGGAATCATAAATATTCGGAGCAAATCGGAAAAGAAACATTATTGCATGAAAAATGTGGTTTTGGATATTACTGTTCCTCTGTCATAGCAAGTTTATATTGGAGTTTACCAAGTGGTCTCATGGCCGTACCTTACTCAATATAATTTTGTTTTTACGTCATGACATCTCATGACAAATTTGGTCTACGCTCATATTCATACACACGCATTATATATATATATATATATATATATATATATATATATATGTATATATATATATATATATTTTATGCTTGTATTTTTATATATAATGCGTGTTTATATAGTAGTCAAAAACACAGGCAAAAGAAAAAACTCACTGTTAGTTTCTTTTCTTTTTCGTGCGTTTCTGTGTTTTTGTGTTTGCCCACAAGAACTACCCTCTTGTATGTATATTTGTGGGTGTTTGTGCATGTATGTATGTGTATGTATGTATGTATGTATGTATGTATGTATATATATATATATATATATATATATATATATCGTGTTTACCTTTATTATTATGTATTCTACGGTAATTGTTGGTACAGATGGACATTAACTCTTGGTTTGGATGAAAAATCATGCTATCACTATTTCATTTGGGTCAAAGTCACTTAAGTTGATCGGATGACTTATTCAGGAGAACTCAGATAGCCATATCTGTAACATTTGCGCGATTCATTCATTTCAGTGATAACTAATTTGTAAATGATTCAACGAAATGTTATTTTTAAATAATTTATTTTGTGATGCATTCAGAATAACCCATCCCACGATATATCACCAAAAGAAACGGATTTAATTCCTTTATTTTTGCTTTCAAATGCATATTGAAACCCAGTTATTGATAATTGCTTTGTAAAGGCAACATCACTGAATTAGCATTACAAAAGGCGGATTTCGGGTCTAATGGCGACCCAAAAGGGTGGATTAATGCGTTTCATCTGGCACATCGTAGTAATTGATTTATCGGAATGGACGGTCCCCACTGACAAGCGTCATGATACATTTCAAAGCTCCTCTTAAGAATTTGCGCAGTGTATTCACAGGTAATATACCAGCCGGTTCTCTTTGTGCCCGTTCCCGCCTCGTCTGTCGAATGCGAGGAGGTAGCAATAGGCTTCCGCAACTGCTCCCCTTCTAATCACCCTGCCATCAACCTGGCACGCCTTCCGTCTCCTCTCTAAACATCCTATCCCATCATTCCTTGTACGAGTACCTTGGCACGTGGTCGTGAGACGTGCTCTGTCTACCGCCTAGTTGCTATTCCACCCTCGGCCCCTTATGCACCCCTCTCTCTCTCTCTGTGTTATACTACTCTCACCTCCCATCCCGTTACGCCCCATCCGTCTTCTCCCCTTGCTCCCTATCCCCATCGCAAAGCCTGGACTCCCCTTCCGTGACCCACCCTTGACCCTCTCGCCTTTCTCCTTCATCCTGCACCCTTTCATTCACCCGACCCTTCCCGTCTCCTCCACCACGTCGCTCTCGCCCCGCTTTTCTCGGCGCCTCCCCACTTTCCTTCCTCCCCCTTCAGGCGTTCCATCTTATTCTTCGGCCCTCACCTCCTCGACCACACGCAAGCACAGACACATACATCCCCACACGCATTCTCGTACGGCCGAACGGATTCACGCTTGCGATTTCGCCGGCATGGCTTTTCTCGATTCAAGAGGCGTTCGCTTCCGCATTGAATGGGCGTGCGGACAGCGACGATGATGTTAAAGTTCAGGCGATTGAGCGTCAAAGGGTGATATGGATGGGTGAAAGAATTATGGAGCTGAAATCCGAGCTGGTATTTTATTGTACGAAGATATTTTATTGCCTTTTGTTCTGTTGAATTTCGAAAATGTCATTTTTGTGCTTCATAAATTGGAAATTAAGGCTCAACCAGTGATGGCTATTGCATATTTCATTGTATTTTACCTTGTTCACCCTGAGTGGAATAAAAACGCGATTGAATCCATCGATAAAAGGCAAATGTATTTATAAATATACGCTTAAAACATTTGTATAACTCCATTATTTTACATTTGGTTGATTCACTGATATCGATTGAGGCTAATGATGAACGTGGAGTTCAAGCCCTTATATTTGAATCTTTACAATGGTTAGTGAATATTAAAAGCCATTGAATCAAGGATTTCTTCCGTTGTAGAAGAATACTTTCTACCTATTTGAGGATAGCAGCAGGTCTTCCGCTGTTGAGCTTTCTCTTTTCAATAACAATAAATTAACTGAAATCGTAACCTCCCCAGATGTTAAAAGTGAATGTAATCTTTAATTTAGCAAAATTATAAAATATTTGATAACTCTCTCCAATAATTTACTCAAGGTTAGTTTAGGATCTAGAATTACAGAAACTTATCTAAAGGAAATCTCTGTAAAACGATATTATCTCTCTAAATTGAGTATTTGGGTAATTTCTATCCATATAATTTCTTTCTATATTGGAGTAATGTTTATCATATTATCAAAATAAGTCTGCCAATTGTGAACGAGCGGCTTTTCGGTAATTTTCCTCTTGAAAAATTCTGTCAAATCTGTTACATATTTGATTTCATTTACTGATTCAAGAATGTATTTCAAAAATGTATGAATAATGGTAACCTACTATTTTTTTCTCATTTTCCGAAAAATATTGGGTCAGAATATTCGTATTGTGTTGAAATAATTCAAATTAGATAATCCCATTTATTTGGCATTGAATCGTAATTTCAAATGCATCACTATCTATGCTAAGTACTTACCGAGTACTCAAGAAAATTTCTTTCTCTCTTTAGGAAATACTATAAATTACATGTATTACTTACACGTTGCATTACATTTCTGTAAATATACGTGTTGCATGATCGGTAACTCACATCACCCTCAAAAGTCTGCGATATTTTAAATCACTCCAAAAAATTAATTATTATCGAAGTTTAAAATGAAAATGACGTTTGTATGTAATCATATTACCCAACAAAATATTACTATAATTATCGGTCTTCCTTGAATGTTTTTGGAAAAATATAATAAGTTTTACCGGTACTGAGTACGACAGATTTTGAACATTAAAATCACCTCTAGTCGAAAGTGGCGAGAAATCGGAACAAAGGAAAAGAAATAGTCGAGGAGCCAATATTTTACCCTCAGTGGTATGGTTTAAAGTAGTATATCAGTCTGATTTCGTTGAAATACTATATATATAATAGAGAAACAAATAGTAATTGAGAACGCCGATTTTTAATTATCTTTCCAGTGAGAAGTATTAAAGTGTAGCGTATTTAACTGTTAGTATTAAATAGCATACTATATACGTTCATTCTTCACTTCTAAATGTCTGCAATTTCTAATTCATTGTGCTCCATGAAAATAAATGAATTTCTTTTCGAAGAATAGTAATCATAATGTATTCTTCCAGCAAAGTTGCTAGAAATGTTTCTTAAGGTTATAAGAACTTAATCATACAACGATTTAAATATTTTGCTTGCTGTATTTTCCCATTTTCATCGCTCCCCCATTTTAATATCGATGTATAAGACTGTTAGAAAATATGCACAAAGTCTGTTCCAAAAGCTGTAAAACTGAGTCAATTTAGAAGCATTTATTGCCAGAATTTATACATTCACTCCAAAGTCTTCGAAGTAGCACCCTTGTGCGACCATACACCGCTGACAGCGGGTCTTCCAGACATCGTACGCCTTCTTGAAGGCGGCGCCCGGAAGCTGCTAAGTTCCCTCGTCACGGTCTGTTGTAACGCTTCCACCGAGCCGTCGTGACGTCCTTTCAGAACGAATTTGAGGCGGGGGAAGACTAAGAAGTTTGGTGGGCCATTGTTTAAAAAATTTGGAACCTCACTCACATGGTCGAGAAGCCTTTGGTGGATCCGCGTACGAATTTCATTTTGTTCGTCCAAGAGGCACTAACTTCGCACACACCTTTCTCATACCCATTTTTTCAGTCACGAGTCGACACGCATCACTTGTAGGGGTGCCAAGTTCTTCATGAATCACGTGGACACTTAATCTGCGATCCCTTTACGACAAAGAATTCGCTCTTGCAAGATTTGCGTCATTTTATGGGATCGAAGGGTATCCTGAACGTTCGGCGTCTTCAGCATCTTCTCTATTCTCCCGAAACAACTTGTGCCACTTAAAAACACCCGATCTAACCATGGCGTTATCACCATAAGCTACCTTCGTCGTGTTGTGATTCTCTTTACCAGTTTTGCCCATTTCCACGCAAACTTTGATGGTGTAGCGCAGTTTCGATTATTGGTTCATGGCAGAGCGTAACGCGGTCACGATTAAAAGTTTTGCAAACGAACGATTCGCACTCCGCAAAGGCTTCGAGCCAACAGACACCGATTCTAGTATCCAGCCAGAGAAACCGTCGCCCACCGTCCGTCTATCCGGGAAAAAAGAAGTCATACTACTTTTGAGACAGATCTTGTCTGATTATACGATTATGAAAAACAAAAACGAGATGTTGCGGTGGCTATCGTACTAGCTTCCCACCCAGGAGGCCCGGGTTCAAATCCCGGCAGTATTAAATATTTTTCAGAGGTATCTCGATCCCTACTTGAGGTGCTTTGTGGAGGGCACTTTGAGTGAGTACGCCGTCAGTCGGATGGAACGTTAAGCTGCGGACCCCTTGGCTGGCGTCATTCGTTAAGAGTAGGCTAATGCCGACGCCGGGTTTCTCTCCACCCTTCATCCTTTCCTGTCCATCCCCTACGGCACAAATGACTTTAGCTGTCGGTCGCCTCCCCTAAATACTACTACTACTTATGTCGTCGTAATAATGTGACACAGCGAAAACAAAGCAGGAACATTGAAAATGAAAATTTCTGTCAATTTTTGAAAACTTAAAAATGAATATATTTATATGTAATTTTTTATTAATAGGCATTGTGTTCTTACAGACTAGAATTTGTGCGTATTGATTAAATGCCAAAAAGAGAGAGTTTTCTAAGAAGTCCAAAAGCTCCATGGAGCTAAACCCTTGGACGAATTTCGAGAAAAAGTTACGCATCGAAATAAAACGGTTCGATTGATACGCAAGGGTCTGATTGGATACAATATTTTCTTCGAGATGAATCCATCACATCCTCTTACGTAACCGAATTGCTCCCAGCACCGCAAAAAGAAATATCGAGACGAGCTGGGAATAAGGTTAGGAGATGAAATGAGATTATAAGTTGTTTCTTTCCTAAGAGCCTTCTTTATTTTTGGTTTATGCGCTCCCATATTGAATTCTTTTTTGTCCTCAAACAGATTTTCGGCGCCTGAACCCTGGCGCACTTTTCATTCCCAATTTTTTCTTTTACCTTTGCTCACCTAAATGTATCCCGAAGGCTTTATACAAAAGGAGAAAATCGAGATTTCATGATAAATCCGTGCACCAAGCAAATGAGATATATAATTTGGTAATTACAAAGAGAGAGCTAACCTTAAGAGCCGGTGTCGGGTGGCATGATAAAGGTTTACGGAGTTTTTCGGAATTATTTCTGGAAGTCAGTGTTTTTAGTAACAAGAAAATCCAAGCAGAGAACCCAATACTGTTACGCGTGTTATCGTGGAACTGGGTCATATCGATAGAATTATCTTTTCCAATAGATTTTGTTTATATCCCTCCTTTTCAGCTACTCTGCATTCACATTGATGACTCTCAAGCGTTAAAATAACAAAAATAAGTATGCAGATCAAAATCTAATTCATCACGATGGAATTTGTGTAGTTTAATATTTATAAAACTGGCGCCCGATTCGTGAAATTCGGCAAACGTTTTCACTCCCAAGGACATTCTTCATCTCTAAGGTTTGTTTTGTGGGTAAGTTAAAATCTTTCCTCTTACTAATGTAAGCTCTCTAGCGCGGGTGAAATTCATGCATCTAGGCCCGAGGACTCAGCTACTCTGTCAAAGCTGCCTTCCTATTATCAGAAGGTTCTGGTTAAAAGAAAGCACATGGCTTGAATGCGTCTAGAATTTTCGTGAAAATTCTTTTAGAAAAATAATATAAATCTGTGATCAGGACAGTGATGTAAAAACATTATTTCACGATGAAAGGAAAATTGTTTTAAATTAGGAACATGTGTTAGTACCTAAGTAGGGTAACTGGGGCTGTTACTATGCTGATTTGATGAAAATTTGATGGTTTATGTCACTATGGTGCTGATGCATCTTTATTAGGGTCAGTTGGAAGGGAAACATGATTCGAAGACGGGATTCAAGGTACTTTTTAAATTCTAAACAAAATGTTCCGTTTCATTAAAATATTGAGCAATATATCCATGGTATTCACATACTTTTGCAAAATTTTGATCAAGTTTTGCGCTATGAGATAATTATTAGTATAATATTATCTTAGTACGTAGATTATCCCAGTGACTTATTGAGGTCATGCTTATGACTAAATATATACTAAAATTACCTAGTTACTTTCTGTACTAAACATTTAAGCTAGCGAAGATCTTATTTCGTGTTGCCGAACAAACTCATTTGGCTGGGCATGTGAATATATGAGTCATTGAGAGTTATTTGGTTGATGTTAGTAAGCTGAGAATATTAGCATCGATAGATGATTGGTTACTTATAGGAAACCTTTCTAACAACTTCTTCAGGAGAAATGCTCATGTTTTATGCACGTATCAGTTGAAAACAAATTCACTAATATAATTTTTCCTAGAACATAATAAAAAAGAAATTTAGGATATTTCGAAGTATGGAATGAATAATGTGTATTCTAATGCTACATTTAATTACTTCTCCGTGGAGAAAAACATAAGAAATAAGAGTCTGCATTGTTACTTACTTAATTACCTTGCCAACAGCTAATCAAAACTTACAGTCAATTGAGCACTCAAATTAAAACCAGCTTGGCATAAGGTAACCTTATTAACAACAATAAATACCCTTTTTCAAATGAGGGTAAACGGCTGACGACAGTACTAATTTGATACTTAAGTTTTGAAAGAATCCATAGAAGAAAAGATTCCACCAATCGGTCTCTCCGCTCTCAAGGCTTTAGACAGACGTCGATGTGGCCCCTCTATAAAACATTTTTGTGGCTGCAACTGAATACCATCTCTCATCTACTCTGCTTACCTCACTTCCATTGTATTCCCACTTCCGATTTCCTTAAGCTGTTTCTAAGACGTCACATTGTTTACGCATCACTTAATTGGAATTGTATCAGCAAGCGATAAATTTATCTCCGAAGTCAACGGATTTCTGCCCGGTCTTAATTACCTTTTCCTGTTAGAACCCCCGCTGCCGAAAGAAGAACTCCCATGTTTGGTAGCGAAATGACTACGCCCTGAAACTTTGCTCCGAGTAAAACATTCCATCTTTTCCACGTAATCCTTTCCTTTCCAATCCAGTCCCCCATCCCCGCCATTTTCTTTCAACGCTTCTCTTCCCTCGGGGTCCCCTCCCACATCCTTTCCTCCCTCCCCTCCCATCGCTCGCGTTTTTGTCCTCTCCTCGACTTCCTTGCCGTTCCTCCCTCACTCATCATGCCCTTAATAACTGCATCCCATTCATCGTCGATCATCTCACCCCCTTCTCCTCGGTCTCCCTTAACTAGAATCCTCGTTGTCCCGGGGAAGTGAAACATCTCCTCAAACGAGGGACTAAAAATCAGTAACAAATGAGCGGCGGATTACACGCCATCAACATGGGGCGCCCGCGATTTAGTTGAGGATGCTCGCTCCGAGGACCTTATTTGTTTTTGCAACGGTCGGGAAACCGAATGGAGTTTCCGTTTTTTTTCCACGTGCCCGCAAGTACACATTGGGTGGTTTAAGCCGAATGGGTGGCGTGAGGAAGGGGAACTCCTAAGGGACCTTAATAATGTGCCTTAGAAATTCCACGGACGAAGTTACGAGCAAGATTCCCATTCGAATCGGGGGCTTATTAATTCCTTCCGGAGGGAGTTTTCGTTCCTGGTCACAATTTTTTTTTTACCCTCGGCCCCTTTTAAGTATGTCATCCCTCTCTCTCCTTCCTTCCTTAACATACAGATCCACATCATCTTTTCCAATGGTCCGGGGAAAAGGAAAAAAGAAAGTACTTAGATTTCGACCTCCGTCCGGACCAGAATTAATGAAAGGTATCAGTCAAGCCAATAACCTATCCCGTTGCTGTATACATCCCAACCGCCCTCCATTCTCCCGCAGAAGTCTGCTCGTGTGTCTTCGGTGGTCTGAGTGAAGAAAAACGCTTCCGCCATCTATGTATATATTTTCATTTCGCAGTGGAGGATCCCGTTTGAATATTTTCCCCGCTGTTGCCCACTCACATTAAAACCATTAGATAGACGTTGCTTTACGGGTGATTTTTTCCCCAGTGGTCATAAATGTATTTTTCATATGTTTTAATCAGACTCTCAGAAGAGAGTTTTTCCTACACTACCATATCCCGAAATAAATTCCGTGGATTTAAGTCGAGTGATTTAAACGAGAGTGCACACATGATCATAAATTCTCTTTCAATCCCTCCTAACACAGCTGTTGAATTGAAGGAGTAATGTTGGTATAATCTCTATCTTATAAATATTCAAAACTGTGTGTCTTTGTTTCATCCTAAAAATTGTTCTCAAACGGTTTTATAGCGTGATAAAATGAAGAGATAAAATACCTGGTCGATTTCTTCACATCGGGTCTTTCATTGGGACACACATTCCTTTCTTTCTCTTCCACCGAAAAGGGATGGGTGATTTTTTTGCGCTCAAAATCAAGTTAAAAAAACCTAGAGGATTCTATCTGTAAACGTAATCTGACACAAAATTAATTATTTCCTCTTTCCGAACCCATCAAGTCTTTGTGCCATTAAGTAGCTTAGTAGGCGTACTAGAAGCATTCCACTTTTTACGTTACCCTTTTCTAAGAGGCATTGAATTCAGTACGAAGCCCTTTCTAGGGCAGATACTATATATGTACATGGAGTTGGTACTCCATTTTCAATTATTTCGGAGCAACAGTTACAAGTGAATTAATGGGCACTTGTCACAAGCGAAATTACATTTGCAGAAGAGATGCGATTCAAATTACAAATTACATGGAACTTAGTCTTTACCCGCAAATGGTTTTCTTCTATGCAATTTATCCCCATCACTGGATAACTAATGACTTAAAAATAAACCGTCGAAAAAGTATTGGAATACCTTAAAGAGATTTTATCAGATGTCTACTTGTATATATCAGATGGTGATGGTGTTTAATCACCATGTGGTCAGTTACGCCGGCCAGCAAATAAAATATCTAATCGTGTCACATTGAACTTCTCTGTGAACATTTATTTAAAAAACCCTACGTAGAATTTGTATAAGTGTACTTATCTAATTTTTTTAAATCAATATTTTTTACAAATAAATCATTTTCAATCCTTACTTTTTTAAAACGATCGGCCCTGGGAGCGACTTCACAATTTAACATAACTTATGAAAGCTTTATGTAACCAAAAAATCATGGATTGAATTCGATAAAGTTTTCATATTTTTCTCTTCGGAAATGCACGTAATCTTTTGCAGGGTCTTACCGCCATTCTTCAGATCGTTCGTGATTATCAAGGAGCTAAGGAAATAGCGTGAAAGAAAACAATGGGAGTATGAGTATTATCGTAATATCACATTTGCATGAATTTATAGTTGGGAATGAAAAGGCGTTGGTTGAAGCTAACTTGTGTTTTATTTGATTTTATTATCCGCAAAAGCACCACTTACCTCCGGTCATGAAGGGCAAACGCCTGCAGTGAATAGTGTTTTGGGTGTTGAAGGGACATGATTTGGAATCAAAATGCGTCGTATCCAATGAAGAACGTTAAACGGTAATTCACCCATCAGAAAGGAAATAAGAATACAGTTGCGTGGATTCTCTCGCTCCTCCGTATTCATTCATGGAAATCCAGAAAAAAGTGAGACCTTTTTAGTGGTACAGGAATCGATAAGCGATTGTTGTTAAAGAGAGAGAAATAAAATAATAGATCGAAAGATAATTTTTCGCTTGACGACGAATTCGAACCGGCGACAAATGTTGTTGTCGCTCTCGTTCCTCATTTTTTTTCACCCCGTCATCCATTGTTGCTGATCTTCGCGTTTACTCGTGAGCGGTCGGCGCGAGGGAAGTGTCCACCCGCCGCCCCCCCTCCGACCCCCGTCCGAGAGGCAATATCGAAAAACAGCAGAAAGTTGAAGGGCGCTATATATAACTCTCGCTTCGATTCTCTCGGGCGTTAATGTTAACCGAAAAAAAATGGTATAGGGATTGTCGTACTCGGAATAAACTGCGACGGTGCGAGCCATAAATCCTCAAATGGTGACTGATGCCCTCGCGGATACGATGCCCTGCGTGGAGCATAGTAGGCAGGCGTTTATGCAATGGTCAAATAACGATTTCTCCCCCCCCCTCCATTTTTAAAATGTCGAATGGAAATAATAGACGGTATAAAATGCTTATCGTGCTTTTGGTGCATTTGCACATTTCCCTAAAAATCTCCCATCAGTCACATGATTTAGTTGAAAAAATGTTCCCACGTCAAGAGTTTCTGTTTTTGGTATTGCAGACCCTAAACGAATTTAAAGTACCGACGAATTCTGGATTCTTTGAGGTTTTCGATGAAAAAAGAGTTTTGCGAGGAATTTTTCTTTGGGTAATCAACAGAAGTGTATTAGGAATGTCTCCAATTTTATTTTCTTACTTGCCAACTTTTTGTTCGTTGTTAACGGTAATATGAACTCGGAAATAGGACTGTTTATAGATACTAAATATCAGATAATTGGTTCAGGCTCACGGTTCTTCGTCGTTTTATTTTGTTGCCTAATCGTTTAAAAAAGGGAATACATTTTAATTGCCATATTTTGTTAGCTAATCATAAAGTTTACATTTCTCTTATCTTCGATTTCGGTAAACCTGGCTTAATATAAGCCTATAAATACGTAGAGTCTATCCAACTCCAGACTGGTTATTCCGCTTGGTAGAGTGCTCGTCTACTAACCCAAAGTTTGCGAGTTCAAGTTCCACCTTGGGCATAGATGTTGTTAGCTCTGTTCGTTGTGTCCTTGAGGCAACTGACGAGTGGCCGATGGTGACTTATGAGGATCACAATGGCAGACCAGCATGACAAGTCCGAGTCTAACTTTTAATGATTATAAATACTCTAATTTTCATCTTCCTACCCAGATTTTTCGACGTGTTTACCTATCAATTTTATAAACAAAGAGTGAAACGTATGCACTAGTATTGAAGTATCAAGCTACCCAAACTTTCCTTTTCTTTTTCATTGATTAATGCATGAAGTTCTTTCACTAGGGCATTAAATAAACCTAATAAATTTATCGTCATCGTGGACTTGACTGTTAAAGCATAAATAATCTAAAAAAATTCCTTTCATAGTGTTAAGGAAATATAATAAGATATTTAGTCAGAAAAATATGACAATGTTGCTAGCAATTAAAAGGCTAGGACTTATTTGTTATAATCGCATTTTAGCCTATCAACGAAAAGGCTTCTAATGCCGTGATGTGAGCTTCCCCTTAGTGTCGAAGGAATGAAAAGTACGAGTTCCGTGTAGATACTTGGTATTTTGTTGCTGTGAGAAATGAATGCATAGTTTGAATAATTATTTATTCTTTGTAGCAAAGTTTCCTTCAGAGAGGCTTAAACGCAAAACGTATGGGAACCTCTCTAGTGTAGATGAGTCCGCTTTTTATCGACATAAAATTTCAAAGCTCGTTATATTTTGCACAAGTAAGCAAACTGATAAATCATCTTTTTCCTTTCTCAATGTTTCTGATAACTTTCTATTTTCTTTCATATCTCCAGGCTTTTTGTCACCCCAATGTCTGCTATGTTTGAACTGAATTCATTCGGCAGCTATAATAATACGAGTATACCTTCCATTTTTCAACGCATATTTGCTCCCACTTTATAGGTGATTCTTTGTGAACTATATGGCTCTTTTGGGTTACTTTGGAATGTGATAAATGATGTCATTTCAGAGCAAAACCTCCCAGAAAGCACCAGCAGAGCACTTTCTGCCTCTTGCTAGTCAGTTCGTTAGCAGTGGATGGGTTAACAACGGGATTCACCCAGTGTCTTTCGCCTTCTCACTCGCCGTGCCCACTCCTGAACGAATGGAACCCAAGCGATAGACAGCCGATAGACAAGACGTGCGGGCTAGTGTATTTTTAGTGTATCTCGAGCGCTCTGTGGTGTCGTATGGGTGACCCGGTTTTCGTGACCATGGGAACCCTAGGTGCATAGAAGGAGAGAAATATTGATACACCTATATTCGCGTTGCCCGGGACCGGGGATATGGAAAGAGGGAGAGAGACAGAGAGAGACGAAGTCATAAAATAAAAAGAGTATCACCGTAGAAGGAAGCCTTTCGTGGTAGCGGATGGTGTTGGTGGTGGTGTGGTATTTCCCTCCCTCTCCCGTCATCAGGGCAAACCAGTGCCAGATGACGGGTGAGGGAGGGGGAAAACGAATGGGGCCTCTTTCTCGCACTTTTCCCCCAGACGCCTTCACGCGCCGCCCACACTTTCAGTGGTCAAATTTTCCGAGTAAACGAGGAGGGCGAAGGGATGTGAGGGACGAGACCCTGGCGCGGACACCGAACCACAGGTGAAGGAAACTAAAAAAATAATATGTGTGATATATGTAAGTATATATATATATATATATATATATATATATTCGTTTTCCATCTCTTTCCCACCCTTATTCTTTATTCTCCCTTCTGTTACCTCCCGTTACCCTTTCTCTCACTCCCCTGACCCGTTCCACCTGCCCTGCAGAGCCCCGCCGGCTCGGCAGTGTGTTTATATAATCTTGGACAGCATTCCCGCTCGCTTGATTGAGTCACTTTTGTTTTCTTTATTTATGGGAAATCGTGTGTGTAGCCCCTTTCTCCTCTTCACCCCAACTCCTTTCCTAGCAAATATGTGTGTGCCCCAGCTTATTCCTTGATGCTTTTTGTTGCTTTAATTTTTTTTCCATGACGACTATATTTTTTTTCATATTATCCCGATCTGAATTGGTACGAAAGAATTCCACATTCCATTAGAAAGGATGTGTTTTCAGTCGGTCTTTGTTGTTCATTTATGTTCCCGTTTTATGATTCTTTCTATTTTAGAAACATTTTAGGCCTCGTTCGCAGAATAGAAGGGAAATAGTTGATTATACCTTATAATGAATAGTTTATAATATCGTCAAAATATGTAACAATATTTTTTAGTCATGATGTAGTTAGGTAAATGCTGTAATCGAGTGTAAAAGCTTCACCCTTTTGCTTGCACCAAACATTTCGGTAAATGTATAAATAGTAAAGAGATGGTATAATTTTTACGTTCTCTTTCATTCCCTAGAGAATATTTTCAATTATTATTCATCCAATGATATTCTAGTTGAGTATATAATGAATTTTGACCCGTAAATTGAGGCAAGCCTTGCATTTTTTTCAGTCCACCCGAGTTAAAAAAAATACTAATTATTATGCTTACATAATTCGGTACGTTATATCTTAAAATAATACAATCGCATCGTGAAATGTTTAAATTTAATATATGGTGTGCCCTTAATGTGCAGTAGTTTCCTTAACCACTCTGTATATATTTCCTGTTTTTGTCATACATTTTAATAATTCCCAAGTGGAAAATTAGGTTTGGGATATTATATTTATTGAAAATACGAGCACTATGATGAAGGACAATCATTGGCCGTTTCTTTTCTATTTACAGATGTTATTTTGAATATAATATATTGACCTTTGTTTCTTGACAGTATATCCGTGAAAATCAATTTACTATGACTACGGGAACTTATCAATAGTAGCAAAGAGTCCCTGTAATATCTAAGTGGCACATTGCCCTTGCAAGATTAAAATAAAACTAGAGTTAATTAGGAGGAATTAATTCCCAGAGAATGTAATATAATAACTGCTGTAAAGAAAATCACCGTAAACTCTATGTGCAATGCTGAGAACCATCATATTGCTACCAACCGCTAAGTCAAATATACAGTTGATCGAATATTAATAGCGGTGTTATTAATTCCGCCGAAATCAATTAAAAACCCCATGAAAAATCAATATTGCTGAATTGTTCACAGGTGCAAAGTGCAATTGCATAAAAATATATTTGTCATTAATATTTTTTTAATAAACACTCCCCTAATACAGTGCTTTTTCGGGTTCAAACTAATTTGCAAAGGATTTCTCTTTGTGTCATTCCTCGTATATCTTCGTGGGTCTCTGAAATTGATCTCTTTTGAGTAAAGGTCTTCTTTTTTTGTAAAGAATATCACATACGGATCTTAGGAAGTCAAAATTTAATTTTATTTCGCATGAAAAACTATTTTACAGGATACGCCATAGTTTTGCAACGTCTGGAAAATTTTATACGACTAATGACTGTAAATAATAAGTCAGAGATAAAGTTGTTAGTTTTAGTTTTTACACTGAAAAGGTTTCGGACTCTCGGACTTTGAGTTAATAGTAACGCCCATTGTAAATGCATATTCTTTATGCTTTTCATTAAATTTTACACCAGGCGAGAGAATGGACTTCTCTTTACCGTGGTATGTTTTGGATTCGCAATATCAACATGAACTATGAACAGATATTTTTCACTGAGGCTTATTATGGCCAGGATATGTTGTCGGTTAATTAAATGTGGGGGAAAAGTTCTGATAAAATCTTTATAATTACAATAATATATTTCAGAATTTCACTTCACCGTAGTCGGTACTTGCCATAAAATGTCATTTTATGTTATCTAAATCAGTGTTGAATAAAAAATAAAGACATGGGGGCCACTCCCCTTGGGCTATGTTATTAGTTTAAATGAAAGTCGAAAGCAATATTTCGTATCTGCTCGGTACTAGTTCTACAGAATATTTGCCTCCTATCATAAAATTATTTACAGCAGGATGTGTTTCAGTCTCTAAACTAGTGCGATTAATGGTTAATTGTTGATGATCTTAGCTTTCTATGGAGGAAACCAAGTTCACCATATTACTAGTGTTCGTGGGAAAAAATGCCCATCAGAGAGAGTTTTTAGATCTGCTCACGCTTAAAACACAATTTATGATCCCCTGCATTTTTGTTATGTTGAGATTTGAACCCTTCCAAGGCAGTCCTCCGTTTGTCCGACAAAATATTGAGCTCTTGCTCCCGAATACCTTTAATTGAAGCATAAACCAGTATCTTCTCCGCCATTGTTCAACTCCCTGAAAATCTATAGACTCTGAATTACCAACCATTCTGTATCTCCATAATTAACCGTAGATGTCGATCGCCTACCTTGAAATCTCTGATGTTCAAAGAATGGCAGTGCAGGGAATACGTAGTTGGCTGTCTCACACGATGGAAAATTCATTTTACTCTTGACGTGGAGGTCACTTGGGATAAACACGAAGACAATGCACTCTTGCTCTTCATTTACTGGGCCAGAACATGGATTTTGGATCCGATGAGAGAAGCCGCCATCGCTTTCATGAAACGACGGTCTATCTTTCATTCAACCCATCAAGTAAAATCCAAAGCATTTGTCATTCGAGGAACGGCAACGGGATGGAGCGAAAGCAAAAAAAAAGGAAAAAAAAGGAATCCGTCCTCGTCCAAACTGTGTACTTAGCGCGCGAACAAGGAAATTAAATTCCGGAATCATTAGCGAGGGAGAGGGGGGGGGATGAGGATTGAATGGAAGGGCTTGCGCTCCGGGGAGCCGAGTGGTGGTAAACGGCAACGTAAATTTGCACGAGCGCCGAAGACAAACGCTCGATTCAAGAGGCAATCGGAAAATCTGAAATTTCGGGCCGGGTGGAGATTTTCGGATGACGGTGCTAGGGCGGGCGGTTCGGTGGAGGGGTAAGAGGAGGTGGGAATGAGAAG
The DNA here is from genome assembly GCF_022747635.1 of Hetaerina americana. Taxonomy (NCBI): domain Eukaryota; kingdom Metazoa; phylum Arthropoda; class Insecta; order Odonata; family Calopterygidae; genus Hetaerina; species Hetaerina americana. Next base: position 77,806,924 of record NW_027286763.1, read on the forward strand.
GGTGGTTTGGCGAGGGAGTGCCCTCCTTTGTGCCGGCGAAGCGCGGGGAGGGAAGAAGGATAAACACGGCCGAGGCTTTATTAGGAGACGGGAAAGGAGTGTTATGGCCAGTCATTCGGCAGGGATTGCCACGGAAAAGGAAGGACATTTAATAAGGCCCCTCGGCGCAAACCTCGGTCGCCGAACTCCGTTCCTAATTTTTATTTCGTTCATTTCTGTTTTTATTTATTTTTTTCAAGTGGAGCACTTAGTGGGGCGGTAGATGCGCCCCTTTTCTCTCTCTCTCTCTCTCTTGCGAGTGCGGAGAAGCAATCAGCTGCGCGGCTGAAGGGGCATGACAGGGAAATTTCGTGAAGAAAGTCGGAATTGCTTCCCTGCATCAATTTTAGCGGCGTCCGACTCAATTTCTCGACTCTTTCCGACCACTTAATTCTAACCTTGTAAAAGTGAAAATAGGCCGGCGGGTTGCTCGGGATAGTCATTGAAATCATCCAACCAATCCTTTCGGTCGTTCTAGGTTCACAGCCCCCAGTTAGCGAGAAATTAATTTGCTATATAAATGTATTCACCACATTACCTATAGGGTCTACATAAGGAAACGCTATTCTTAATTTAAAATTTGCAATTTTTCACAAAATAAAATTTAATGGGACCGGTTTCAATGTAACTACAACATGAGGTGTTTTTATTAATTAATCATGAAATTCCACCGCATCACGCCTGAAACTTCTCTTTTTAAGAAATGTCATATTTGTAATGGTCAAGGTGGACCTGTATCGACAAAAATTAGAAACTCAGTCAGTCGAATAGAAGCTAAGTATTTGAAATATTTCTTCGTTATCGCGGTATGTTTTGAGATAGGAAGATATAAGGTAGCATTTAGCGCTCACTTCGTCGAATCTGGACTATAAAATAACCCTGGCTGTATAATGTACGTATCTAGTGAGCGGAACGGGCGAAAGATAAACTTTTGTTTCTCTTTTAAACGTCAATATTATTTTTATTATCCAAGACCGAGTATTTTTATCGGGGGCTCATCTGATAATTTGAACGTTTTGAGATCTGATTTTTGCAGATGACATACTGCCTTGAAATGCTGAAATTCCAGGTAATAATATCAACAGTCGCTGATTTCTTGGTGCAGTTCTAACCTTATTTTAAATAAGTCTAGAAAATGCTTCGAGTGAAATCAATACTCCGACCGACGGATAAGGCATTAAAATCTGTGCCAATTGCCTCCTTTCGTAATAGCTGATCATTTTCCAAATAGAATGAATGGGATGGGACACCGGTCGCATATCTAAAAAAAATTGCGAAAAGATTTTTAATTTAAAATTATTATTTTTATACATTTTCCCCGTGTGTTTATTTATTTCCTTTTTAACTCATCCTATCTTTTTAATTCACAGCAATCGCCCGATATAACTGGTTTTCAAAAGCGTTCCCAGGCTCTAAGCTTAATATTTGTATTTATACAAATTTATGTTTCCACTAAAACTTTCAGTATTATCGCATTTGATATTCCATTGTCAAATATTTTCATTTTAAGCGTTGGGAAAATAATCGGAAAGAATCATATCCTAAATTAAATTTTAAGCTACAGTTAGCCTTTTCATTTACCACATTGCTTGCGATGAAGAGAAAACATTAATGTTATATTTGTGTATTCCTATAATTGTTTCAGCACTCCTCTCCATATCTATAAATGAAGGTTTTACATCATTTATGAAAGGTGATGGCATCTTCCTAACATCTCCATTTTTTTTCACTTTTGCTTCTGTTTTCGTCACTACTATTTATCTACGATATACCCTCAGCTTCAGCCAAGCTATTTGACTTATTTCTGGGGAACCATAGGCGGTACAGGGGTGGAACTTCGCGCCCCGCCCTCCTATGTGTGAATTTCACACGCCACTGGGCTTATCGATCTATCAAACCAAACTTCGGGTTAATAACTGCGATTTTTTTTTCCATCTGCAATTCGCATGTGTACCCTCTGAGTAAATAATCATAATGAATCTAAAGGCATTTAGATATAATTATAATACAGTGCCTATTACCTATTTTTTCCTACAAATTTCATTACTTGGTCTGAGCCACTACCCTGGTCACCACATCTTTTTGATTAATCATTGTCGCTAATCCAATTTTGCATTTAGCAAATATTTACGTGTATTTTTTCTTGTATTTTTACCTGTATATTTTCGTATTTGACTCTCATTCGAGACTTGTTCAGCATACAATTATTTTATTTTGATTAATATCTTTAATTATTAGTTGGTTATTTATCGCCTTATCTAATATAAGGTTCTCGTATGAAAACTTTCCATTCCAGGTACCTTTCTCAGGAGGATTGGGATTCTTTCATCATGGATGAGTATCTCCATATTTTTTTTTCGATTTCCATCAGTATTTTTTTCAACTTTAAATCTTTCAGTTAATAATTGAAGAAGAGCTTTATTAGTTGCCTTTTTTATGTTTTTCGGCACTAAGCCATAATATCCGACTCATGCCTAAGTCATGATACCTCCCTAAGGGTGGCAGCTCAGTGACCGGGAAGCGAGCTTTGAGAGGTTGGAATAGCGAAGGAGCGCATTCCTTATACATCCATACCACGTTCTCTCACTGCCCTCTCGCCTCTCCTCCATGGCGTACAGCCATCTAAGGAAGGTCTGGATCGGACGTCACGGAAAGGTACACTCTAAATTCAGACCTTCATCAAAGAACCCATCTCTCCTTCTGGCGCAGCATGGACATGCGGCCCGAAACAACTGCCAGAGTCAGGGGAAATCTCACCGTAAATTAGGCACTGAAATCATGTGCTCGGGGGAAATAATGTTCGCCAGGTTCAATAATAATAACGTCAACCTGGTGTTGAGCCAAGGAAAAAACAAGTCGCCGAAAAATTAAAAACCGCAAAAAGAAAAAGGGTGTCCAGTCGTAAAATAACCGATCTCTAATTTTATTTATACATATGTATGTGTATATGTGTGTGTGTATGTGTATATATATATATATATATATATACACACATACATATATATATATACATATATATATATATATATATATATATATATATATATATATATATATATATATACGCATACATTTAGAGAACGGTAATATTACGACTGGAAACCCTTTTCCTTCTAGATAACATTTCAAAATTGATCCGCATTTATAAATCAATGTATATATGTTATTGTGTTTTTATATATATACATATATATATATATATATATATATATATATATATAGCTTTATTTATCTATGAAGATCAATTTTCAAATGTTATACTTCCTAGAAAATAGATAACGTTTTCATGCTACAGTTACTCGAATGACAAATAAATTAGGAAAAATGTATGCCAAAGAATAAATATTCCTCCCATTACCATTTTAGCCAAGATCATGGCCCTGCAAATTAAGGATTGTGTCAATTAAAATAAAAGCATTATTCTCATCTATTTCAAATGAAAACTATTTCCTTGGTGATAAACTTGAGTTGACCTCGGTTTGTTTTTGGGCTTCCGTATGTCTTCGGCGTCATTTTTCTTTTAAATATGTAAGGAAATCCTAACTCTAATTAGAATAGTCGACACTAATATTAAGTACGAAGAAAAGCGCGCTTAGAACTTACCGCTCTGAAGCCCTTCTTAAATGTGCCAAAATTCTAACGTAATTAAAAAACTAGGCCCATACCAATAAGGACACACATCGAAACAATTTTGTGAAGCTTTAATATTTACATGTTGTATTTTGTTTCACAGATTAATAGATCGTAATATTATCCGTTTTCATTTCACAGGTCAATAAATTCTATCGGAGAGCTAGAGGGTGTCGTATATCATGCCGGTATGGGCTTGACTGCCGGTTGATTATACTCCGAAATTTAAAGAACATAGGCAAAATTCACTCACTATAAAGTCAATCTCAAGCATTGAAAGAATTAATACTAAAAATAGTATTTTCTAATTTTTTTAATCGAAATGATAGTTTTGGCTCTCGCGATCCGCCCTTTAAAAATCGCGTCTCCAAAAACGTATTCAACACGAAAAAGAGTTTAAAGTCCATCTGGTGGCGTAAATTACGAATAACTAATGGTGAATCGAGGGCAGTGACAAAAAAATGCATCCTTTCCTCGGCATACCAGCTTTCAAAGAGATTTTATGGGTTAGGTTCGATTCAGTTTGTTGAACGGCTCAAAATTTGCAATTTCCATGCTTGCATTTTCAAGGAAAGTTTGGAGAACCGTGCTCTCCCCGGATTTTGGGTGTCGAAACTCTTTGCCTCCCCACTCCTCGGCCACCGCACACCGTTCCCTCCCGTCACGGAACGACAAGACTCAAGGGGTTGATTTCCTTCCCGATGTGGGGTCAGTGGTTCCGTTGCGCCTCGACGATAGTTGCATGCATTCGAAGGGAGAAGTTCTCGGGTGTATGCAAGCGGTTCGAGCCGGACTTCGTGGTCTGCCTCCAAAGAGAGCGATTCCAATTGGTATCCCTCCCCAAAGAGCGCGGTCGCCCCCCTTGCTCGCATTCAAAATCCCCTTCGCATGACGGCCTGCTCGAATCAATCCCCGCGTCATCGACAGCCGCGCGATCGTTCCCATTATCGATGGGTCGACGTTCCGGACTTCACCGGTATAAATCTAGGGACCCATTGTGAGGACGAAGGGCCCCATCAAGTGGTGTCCCATTTTCCTAGGAAACAGTTTTTTTCCACCGCCACCGCACACTTCCTTATTTATTATATCCCTTCTTCCCCCCCCCCCACCCACAAAGGACAAGCTCCCTCCTCTCTCCACGTGAGAGCCGTTTGGGGGTGGGTGGAGAGGTGTATGGGTGTATGAGTGGGTGGGGAAGGCTTGGGATGAGAGGTACATCTTCTCTCTCCCTCTCACCCACCACCCCATCCCACTCAGCCTCCGCCAATCTCAAACCCTGCGCTAACTTCGGAAGGGACCCAATTCCTTTCATCCGTCGCTCGGACCCTCGAAGTCGGGTTGGGCGGCAAGACGGTCGGAGAAAGGGTGTAAAGGGGCGAAGAAGCGGAGAGGAGGAAGGGATATGATCAATAGCTGCTGAGAGAGAGAGAGAGTTTGTGTGCGTATGAGTGTGTCCGCCTGCCTGTGGGATGATTTGGGAGGGAAGGGCTGTGTGGGGAAGGTGCGACGGACGAGGTGGGTTTTCTGAGCGGGGGAAAGAGTCTAAAGGGGCTGAGGGGGAGGGGAGGGATGGCCAGAAGGAGGGCCGTGAATGAGATGGGTGCTGGGATCTACATCTCCGTCGAACAGGGTGGCCAGAGGAGTTACTGGCAGGGTGTGTGAACGCGATGCAATGTTTGGGGTCTGTTTTAACAGAAAATTACAGAGATGAAATGCGAGAGGAAATGTATCTGCATCATATATTCAAAGAAATGCGAAAAGGGACGAACTTCTATCCCCCTAAATGCAACCAAATCCCATCACGCGATTATATCCGCTGAACTTAAATTACATCATTATTACATTGGTAATTCAATGATTATAACTAATTTTCGTATGGTTTTGTTTTCCTTCATCCAAGCGATGCTAAGGGTACTGAATGAGGTTTGGCTGATAAAGCAACGATCTTGACTGTGCCTCATCAAAACCATAATGGCGTGATTCTTGTGTTATGTTAACATTATCAGCGAATAATTAGTTTTATGTGAAAGGTGTACAAACAAAACACGAGGCGCGTTTTTAAAATAAAGGTCGGTTGTTAATGAATTGTAAATATTTTAAAACATGTTCCGTGGTTCCAAAAATACATAAATATTTGATTTATTTTTCTACATAGTCACTACTTCGTATAAAATCAATTAAATATTAAAGATCAAGTTTCTTCCAACTATATGCATTACATTCCGCCTTCAGGAAGTTAAGTTAATGATGCACTGAAGTTTTCAACCTATCCGTTCCCGCTCCAATCGCTTTGACTCAAACCAGCTTTTGGGGTTTGCGAAGTGATAGAATTTAGTGGGCGCAAAGGTCAGAACTATTAGCTGGATGATCAAAAATCTCGCATCCGAAATTTTGAATTGGTTCGATTGTGCGGGCAGTCGTGTGCGGACGTGCGTTATCGTAAAGGAGAACAATTCCTGACCTCAGTATTCCCCGCTATCGGTTTTTGAATGGCATGGCGGAGTTTAAAAAGTGTTTCATAATAGACTTCAGATGTGATAGCCGTTTCGAGCTCCATGACATCAACCTAAAGCACACCCTTTTGGTCCAAAAAATAACAGTTACCTTGAATGTTCTTTGAGAATGTGCTCGTTTGATTTTTTTGGCTTGGGTGAAACGGAATAATACCGCTGCATTGATTGTTGCTTTGTATCAGCATTGGCATACGAAATCCACGTTTCATACCAGCAATTACACAAAAAAATGCAACATCGCGGTTATAAAAATTGAAAAAGGGCCACTGCAAACTAACTCTATAACACGCCCTCACGCAAAAGTAAAGAGCAAGAAATGATGGCAATATGTTGGGTGCACCACCACGGACAATTTAAAATTAATGTACACACACGAAATAATCAGTGTTTTCAATCGTTATTTATAACCGATCGATTACCTTAGATACCTCTTAGCTTCCTGGATTAATTACCCATTAATATTCCATCGCGATTTACTGTTTCCAATGGGTTGGAAGGTCTCAGGGTCATTTTTAAAACACAAAAACAATTAACAAAAATGAGAATGACCTAATAATTGATGTTTAACACTTTAGTAACTTGTCACGGGAAACTATATTTTACGATTCCATAATTTCTCACCGGTAAATAACAATCCATAAATATCATATGATTATTACATTTATTTTTGAAATGGGATACAAAATTGTTTCTAATTAAGCTTTCTTGACATGGCAAAACTCCACTTATGGCATATGAAAATTTATGGAAAACTGTATGGCCATTTTTTTTAGATCTGCAGTTAACCCATGCGTACTTTTTTCATGATTCTCGGACAAAATAACACTCAATCATCTCCGCAGATTCAAGTCAGGCACAGGACTTGGGTCACCGGTAATCTATAACCCTTCGCTCTAGGCCTAAGATCGATGCCGGTCTTACATTCCTACTCTATTTTCCTACTCTAAAGAGCTTCAATAGCTTATTATTCTCCTTCAATCCACGATTCGTTCAGTGTTTCAAATAGTAAAAGGAATTACAAATATCTATTGCTCCTCTCTACTTTTAACCCACAAGGAACACAGTATCCAACTATGAGCAGTGTTTAATTACTCTAGAAAACTTCATCGACGAAAACACAGCGAAATATGCGAAATAATCGAATCAAGTGCGCCCTTCTGGAAGAATGAAAACTGAAATGGCTCCCGTTTTTTTTCGAAAAAAACGACTGTTGCAAAGGCAAAAGTGGAACCTTGTGGGTGCCAATATTTTCACTTCATGTTAATAAAATTTACCATATTTTTCTTTAGTGAATAGCTAGTTAGATAAAATTCATTTTACTCTAAGCCCCTCAATTTTCCTTTAGATACATATGTCGTTGTGGAGACCCTAAGTCTTCTATTGTTTAGAAGTAAACAGTAAATTCTGGGAGCTTTTGAGGTACCTATTACAGCTTGATTTTTTTATGATTGACTCTCTCCGATTAAAGTTTATCCTCCCTTGAGGAACAATTCATTCCGCGATTATCCCAAGCATGATTAAACTGTCTGCCACGTCCGCCATTGTGATGACACAACTACGATTCCCAGCACGATGCATATAAATTATTTTCCGTTCTATTCAAACCCTTGGTCAAAAGGCGCCTCCTTTGTCGATTCTGTCATTTTCACTGCTTTGCAGATTAATTCCGTCACGGGAAAGGTGGTTATGGCTTTGGACTAACAGTGAATGATAAGAGCCTAGGTTTGATGTATTACCGGGAGTATTTTGCTAAGAAATTGATGAAATGTTATACCTATCCTTCAAAAACCTCGTTCGAAGAATAGAGAGTACTTCAAGGTAAGGTGTTGACTCGCCCCTGTGCTTATTTCGCTATATAATACCAATAAGAGGACATTATTTCTATTTTATCAGTGTCTTAGTAAGGCGATGGGTCGCCTAGTACGCCTAAGGCAATATTTTCCTGATTACAGAGGTTTTAAAAATCATTCTAAATTATCCATCCACATTAACTTCTAAAAAGCATATGTTATTATTTCGAGGCGAATAACAAGTTTGACTGGAGCTAAAATTTTAATTTCTTTACAGAAAGACAATTACGGCAGTGAGCCAAAACTAAGTAGGTAATGATAGTTGAGATCTAGATATTGTGGAATACCATTATGATGATGGGAAGCACACTATAAAATTTACATTTTATAGAAAATATATGTGATATTCGAAAATATACTTATTTTTTGTTGTTATTAATTTATGGGATGATAACTGTATTAAAATAGAACAAATGTATACTCTTGACGACGTATATCCGTTTCCAAGTATCCATATAAACCTCCATACTGATTAAATTGTGTCTTTTTATAATACTTATCCTTAAATTTCATGTATTTGCTTAATTAGTACTTCAAATTTCAAGATGGGTTGACGGCTGTAATCTCTCTATATATTCTTCCGTTCTGTCTTCTCTTCTTATAACAAGGACCACTAAACTTGTCCCTTAATCCTTCTTCTCAGCACGCTTCATAATACATTTTCCCCCTTTACTCGTAGGAATACTTTCTCTTTCGTATGTTTTGCATTTTAGCATTCAACTCTAGTTTAAAGCACACATTATTTCTCCTCCCTTTTTAAATGGATTAATACGAAGTTGGCATTAATTTCACTCTTTTCTTCAAGACATGAATTAAAACTTTAGATTTAATTTGTTGTCTCAGGCGTAACTTTGTGGAATTTGCATAACATATTGAAATGTAATGAATTTAGATTTAATGTCCATGTGTCGGTGCCCAAGTATCAAGAAGTCCAACTAATGTCGACTGGGATGACATTATGCCTGTGATTAGCACCCACGAAGAAATAACGCTGCTGGGGGAGAAAGCGCTGAAGTTTCTAGTGTCATCTTCCCTAAAAATTCCATCTCCACCCCCCAAGGTAGTGGCAGGGAGCCAATTATTCGCTCGTTGCGTTTTCCGGTGAAGGAAGCCACCTTCTTTAAGTGCAGCACGTGCTGTTATTTAGGTAAAGGGGGCAGGAGAACGCCATCATTAAAAATGCGTTGACGCAGTCACCTGTGCGTTAGGAACACCCGAGGAAATATCTTCTCCGAAAACATCTGACAGTGGAGGAAAAGATCAGGCGAGTAACGTACCCCGGACCTCCCGAAGGCAGTCCTGTTGGAGGTCCAGAGAGGGGAAAGGAAGTGATCCGAGTGGAAGGGCACTTGGAAAAGCGGATACAATGGAGGAAAAGAGTGTCAGTGATTCGGTGGAGGAAAGCCTCCGCAGATCGCTTGACAAAACATCGACATCGTATCGGAACGACTGCAAATAAAAATTCAAGATACTATATTTATTTTAAAGGTAGTTTGTGGATGGTCCAAAATCATTTTTTTACAGCTACATATCACGAGAACTTCCTTTTATTTGCCCTATTTTATTTATTTCCTATTTTTTTCGTTACTCATGCTGGTCTTCATGCCCTCAGAATAGCATATACTCTAGCTTTTCCTACTTAGCTTGCCCAAAATTCTCCAGTTTATCACGCCCTTCAACATCCCACTGCATCTCTTAATCCCTCCGCTCACTTCCTCTGTCATTTTTGAATTACCCCTAGAAGCTTCCTTTTTCTCGCCTCCATCGAAGCACTATGGAAGACGATTTTAGTCGATTCTCCCCCGTCCAAATCGAACAAAGCATTGGAAATATTGGTAATCCCTGGAGAAATATCAAAATATTGAACAGAAAAACATGAATTCAGAAAGGGATGGAGGGTAAGGTCGGAAAATAATTTTTATAATCCCCTTCCTCCCCCGGTGCATGCCTCCATTTTCGGTTAATCAAATGGACCGGTACATTTCTATCCTTCATGTTATCATAAAGTAGCAAAGTAATAAGAAAACTATTATTTTTTAGCAACGAACAGTAAAAATTCAGTGTCACCATAAAAGTGACATATGTCAACTGGTCCTACCCAGCTCCCCCTACCCATTCATTCAATTGTGGATCCACAGCTTGAAAGATTAAAAAATTACTTCATTCACAATGCTGACATTCATGTGCATACTTCAAGCAAGCAATCGCAATAATTTTTCTCACAGGATTTCCTAGGGAATCACATTCAGCAGTACTCATTGCTAATATGCGTCTCATAGCGTTGTGGTTTAGCATTTTTTTGCAGAAAAAATAATCTAATGGCGTAAGCATCATTAATGTATTGGGATACAAGGGTAATTTTTGCTGCCCTCCGACTGCCTCGCAATCGCTTTGGTCACGACCCCCCAGCTAGCATCGCCGGCGTTTGGTGGTTTGAAAAATCCTGCGTCGAAGCGTCAACTCTCACGCGGCTTTCATCCAGCCATGGATGTCTGTACCACGGGTTTTACATCGCAGGGACGAGGAAAACTCGTGGAGGGTGGGGGTTAAGAGAAGTGGCTGCCCCTCGATAAGGAAGGGGCGTGGGAGGTAAAGGGTTGGTGGGCGGTGGGGGTGGGGGGAGGCAACTAGAAACGGGACGTTGGCGTGGGCAAAGGAAAGGAAAGGCTCGGGGATGGGCAAAGGGAAATGCGGTTAACGACCTGAATCGCTCGATATAGGATTTCCGGGGGGCACGCCTTAATAATGGACCCTTTAGGTCTTTTCAAAGGCAATCCGCGGACGCCCTCTCCTTTTTCCTTGCCTCACCCTCCTCCGCACGACACCCCCATGCCCCTCTCCCTGGTCCGCCCTATCCGGGCCCGCACCTTCAGGGGCAGGGATGAGAGGAGGAGCGAGAGAGAGAGAGGGTGGCTAGAAAAATAAAATAAAGGAACGGGAAAGAGAGAGAGGGTGTTTTCAACATTCGGGACCCTCTCCAAAAGAGTCCGGGCCTCACCCTCCCGATCATCCCTCCCCGACCGCCGCCGTCGCTTCTTTGTATTTTAACTTTCTCTCCTCCCACTTTCACTTCGAGCACGCTCGTCCCCCGGCGTGAACCCCCACCTCCATCTCATCCTTCTCCTCTGTGCCAATCGTCCTCCTTTCCGCAACGCTTCCCTTATTTTTTTTTCCATTCCATTCCTCCATTCACGGGTCGATTCGTGTCCTCGGTGGGTTACGATTAAGGATTACCGCCAAAGGGTCTCTCGAAAAAAAAAACTGAAGCGAAAAACCAAACCGAAACCTCTGGTGAAAATCCCTCATTTCTTGATCATCTTCTCTGTATAATATCACCGGTAGACATACTGGTATTCCTGATTTCCAACCGTTACTGAATGATAAGTAGTGAGTGATTATTATAAAAGGGCTATTTGCTAGATAAATGATAAATAAACTTAAAAGGTCGTGCAAGCAATGGAAAGACTAATCATAAATGCATTAATAATCGCCCTGCCGCGTTTCAGAAATGGAGGACACGGGGTGTATATTGCTCAGTGAGCTTTTTTGAAGAACCCAGTCGCGGAACCCTGTAGTACTACATGAAAATTGAAAAGATATTAATGCTGTATGGATCCAATGTGCCAATATTTAATCATTTTATTTCTAATTTCACTCTTCTAAAGATCGTAAATTTCTGAGTTATATTATGAGAATCATTGAAAAGGAAACACTTTGCTGATGAAAATCGAAGATATTACAAAATTGGGGTGGGAAGTAACTCTGGACTGTTTACCGAAATGTAGAATTCCTTACTATTTCCCAATGTACTAATTCTAAATAGCCCAACGTAAACGTTAACCTACGATGTTGCCACAAGCTCTTTTTATTGAGAATATTCTCCACACTTGCAATATTTTACGTCCAGCTCGCTTCAGAGAAAAGCAAAAACAGAAATCAAAATATTTCTGAGCATCATTTAAATAACAAAAATTCAATCTGAAAAACTCATTATTGAAAAGCGAATGCATAATATTATTTAGCCTTTGATAAATATGGAGAGGAATGAAGGATGAACATGTATGGCATAGCTATAAACGTGATATCTTGCTGTGGGTGTTAGCTAATGGAAAGGTGAACAGAAGAGTAGTGCACCTTGTAGTACTTCTGTTAATTTTCTTGATTTACATTAAGGCATTAATTAACTCCACAGCCTTTCCATTGGATGAAATTAAAATGTTGACACAGAAAGAAATATTTTTTAGCCTTAACTTCAAAGTATAGGTATTACCACGCATAACTCACGTTCGGGCGCTTTGATGGGCTCACAAGCTTTCAAAGGAATATTCGCATGAATCTTAAATACAACTTCTGCTTCTGTGAAGTGAGGTTTGCTGGAGATTCCGTCAGAATCAGTTAGAGTCCGTCGATACCCTTGTTTGCTTTGGAAATTGCATTCACGGTCATCTTAAAGGAAAATAACCGGGCCTTGTGAAATTAATTAAAAAATAACAAACAAATAATTAACTTTCAAACAAAACTTTGATATCTGAATCAGATGTTGAAAACATTGATCTTCCTCGTCTCCTGAGGCCAAAGCTTTTGACATTAATTTATAAATCATGTTCGAGTATCGATTTCGAATATAAAACCACACAGAAAAGACATTATTGGCAAATAATTTACGTGCGGTCATTTGGATATGATAATTGAACAAATACTAAACAAATGAATGCTAAAAATGCGTGGAAACTATGTTATTGAAGCACAGAGAGCATGATCATTAAACTTTTGTTTTCACGGTGCATGATTTTTCTCTGGATGAAATGTACGATGGATTAATTTGTAGTCATGATAAGTTATAATTTAATAATTATTAGGAATGATTGCATGGCATTATTGTGCATAGAACTAATTTTTCTTTCGCACTGTTAGTTTATTTCATGTTCTTCCTCCAGTGTTTCGGCGATCATAAACGTATCAAAGCATAAAAAAATTGGTCACTCCGGTGATTGCGTTAAATAATTTCTAATTCTGGAGGGTAAACCAGAAACGAAAAACATGAGCGGCATAAGAAAATTGGTCACTCCGTTGATTGCGTTAAATAATTTCTAATTGTGGAAGGTAAACCAGAAATGAGAAACATGAGCGTCAAATCCTCTTTCATTTTCGTAAAATTCGCAGTTTTAATTCATTAACTGAGAGAATCAAATAACTTTTAAGGTTACGAATCCTCTGAAGTAAAAGATTTAAAAACAATAAAATCAAAGCTATTTGTATTTTACAATAGTTTTCACTTAAAAAAAAATCATTATTCCCTATCTACGAGTTGTATAGGGTTTTACAATTACCTATGTACCCTGCCACTAATTTGCGAAAATGAAATACTCTTCATAAAGGCGGGAAAACAGAAACCACCATGAAATCCAAAGAGAATTGAACGGGTATTAAACGGTTATGATCATATGAGAACCGGTAGGGTCATTAAATTAAACTGTAGTTACAGTCCCCGACAGATGCAAAATGATATATTTTATCAACACAGTGATTGCTAAATAATATTATTTCAATATGTGAAAAAATTAGTCATAAAATATTTTACTATTGCCACTTTTACTTGCATTTTTTCTGCAATTTCCCCATAGAAGAAGATCGTCTTCATATTTCGGCCGTTCAAAGAACTTCTTATACATAAATGCAAAGTATGATGTAATCAAATCTTTTGTTTTTTCTTCACATTTTGAGGACTTCTTTTTTAATATATTTTAAGATATCTGTTCAATAAATTGTGTTCATTCATATTTTATTTGCATAAGGCATTGTGAAAAAAATATTTTTTAGCAGTAATTTTTTGTGTAATGTAAGTAGTATGTATATGTAGATATATACGAAACACGTTCCATCGGTTTGACGTCAGTATTTAGCCAGCAGCAGCCGTTTCATTGTTAAACCTGCTCAGTTTAACTTCGCTTTAAAATTTTGCTTCCTCCTGAACGAATCGCCCGCTGAGTGCTTGAGAATCTGTTTTTTTCCTTTTAGCTAAAAGATGGTTTTTAATGCTTGAAGAGGAGAGACAATCAATTCAAATGATATTGTAAACGTAGCTTAAGTCCCAGCCTATTACGGAAGTAAAAATTAACACTACTGCTATCACTTTGCGAGAATATCGTCGAACAACTTAAAAAGCGCCATCAGAAATATTGATCATTTCATTGGGCGTCACCCATACGCTAGTAAAAAAGAAATTGTACGCCAGGGATGTTTGTACGTGGTGCATTCCGAGACTGCTCATACCCTGTCAACGTACCTTTAAGGAGGGTTTAGCAATGGTTAGCGTGCTAGTTTTTTTTGCAGTTTTAAGTTGAATTTTAGAGGAAGGTGAGTAGTTCCTTTCAAAGGTTATCAGCGCAAATGAAATTGGGTTGCATCGTTAACATCCTAAGAGCAATTTTATGTGTGGGAATCTCACTAATCACCAACATCAATAAGAAATCAAATTGGGAAAGCTGTGGTCCTGTCATTTTTCGATAATCACGGAATGTTGCACCAATCAGTATGGCGCACCATCAAACACAATTGTAAATAGAGCACACTATAGGCATATACTGAAAATTCTCCAAAGCTATATCAATCGCAAAAGACCAAATTTCCAAGTAACGGGTCGGATGCTGTGCTAAGGTAATGCACGACCTCACATCGCGAATGTTGTTTGTTGGATCAATCCGAAAATCGGTATAAGATGTATTCCTCCTCCTCCTCTTCAGACTCCAAACTTTGCCCCCTGTGAATTTTCTTTGTTCGCGAATGTGAAGAAACACTTTCGTGGATAGCATTTATTACAATCAGTAGCAGGCGTAGGTGAACTGAAAATGTTTCAATATGCAATGGCTGTTGCGAAAGCAATACTTAATTTCACCTATTGGAATTAATACCTCATCAAAATTGCATGTTCTGCTAACAATATAATATAAGGTTATATTCTTGCACAATAAATTATTCAAATGAGGAAAATTATGGTCGAATTTCATTGAACAGCTTGCAAACATAAATGAAACCGTAAATGAAATGTGTTATGAAACATATATGAATTTCGATTGCTTTCATTTAGTATGAATGTCACATTCTGTCAACTTTTAGTAACGAAATACTGGTACTCACAGCATTTGTTTTTTGGAATTCTCAAGGCCCGTTAATGAAATACAATATCTCACCCAGAATACCTCCCCAGATATAAACTCACTGGCATAGTTGTATTTCCAACAGGATATTCTGTGGACGTTAACGCAGAGGTGGCTAGTATTTTTCGTGCTTAAGGCACATAGATTTCCAAGTATTTTTCAATTAAATCCCTCCGCAAGCAATGATTCGAAAAATTTTGTGTTTGTCTTTCAAATACGCTCATATTGTTTAAGGATTCAGCCGATACCATTGATACAAATCAGCTGAAACAAAATTACCTTCCGAGATGGAACAATTCAGTTCTGTTTCATCTTCCAAGACACTTTAAATTAACAATCAATATCAGTTTTGGATGTTGGAACGCAATTTATATGTGAAAACGAGTGCTACTGCCCCTCCCCGTGGATTGGTCGGGACCGAGAAATTAAGTTACTTTATAGAGAGCCTCCCTCGAACCGAGAGGAGGATGGCCATGCGGCCACATCGACATGCGTTAACGCCGGCATCGGCATGCGTTCATTCTCATTCGCGAAATTTATCCGATTTCCACAGCTAGAGGGAGAGAAAGAGGGGGGTGGGAGAGGGAGCCAAGTCCCTCCTTCCCTTCCCCCACACCTACACAACTTCCCCGCGATGCAACCCTAGTGGGAGAGGGGTCCGCGGGATGGATTATCTCCCCGGAAACATCCTTCCCATCCCCCCGCGATCGTGCGAACTGGTCCATCGCACCAATGCGTCCGTTTTTGTATGTATGTGTGTATGTGTGTGTGTGTGTGTATATATATATATATATGTTTTAGATGCACGGCCGTTTGTTTCCATGTGGGTGAGTGCGCGCGTTTTTCTACTTTTTTTTAACGAGACCGGCACAGTCCGAGCGCTTGTTTTTTTTTTATTTCTTTCCTCCGTCTCTTTCCTTTTTTTTCAATTTTTAAGGGGAAGAAATTTTTTTTCATTTTGTA
The DNA here is from genome assembly GCF_022747635.1 of Hetaerina americana. Classification (NCBI taxonomy): domain Eukaryota; kingdom Metazoa; phylum Arthropoda; class Insecta; order Odonata; family Calopterygidae; genus Hetaerina; species Hetaerina americana. Next base: position 77,823,076 of record NW_027286763.1, read on the forward strand.
GAGGAAAGATTCAAGGGATGCGGAAAGGGAGAAAGAGAAGAATACCATTGGAAATTGAACGAAATTGGTCCGGCGAGTGAAATAAAAAAAGAGTTGAAGAGGAGGGAGGGGCAGATAGGTAGGTGGGTTGATAGGTAGTTGGCAGAGCGAGTCACTGCACGTGTCTGTTTCTGTGTGTGTGTGCGCGAGTCGTGTGTGTGTGTGTGTGGCGTAGAGGGGAGGGTATTCTCTCTACCTTCCCCGACTACCCCTCTCCCACCACCGCCTATTTTTTTTATCCCCGATCCCCCATCGAGGGTAAATCCGAGCTAAAAAGGTTACAAGGGTTCTCATGTTGTCTTTGCAGATTTTCTTTCGTTATCCCCGCGTGCTTCCGAAGCGCCGTTGCCCTCCCTCCCGCCGACCTCTCCCCCACGTTCCGGAGGTCGTCGGAGGGGTGGGTCTCGTGGGTGGAAGGGAGAAAGGCGGGGGGAGTGGGCGGAACGACACTAGGCAGAGCGCGGTGGCTCGGGCCGGTGCACTGGCAAACAGTGAGGGACCTTGTCTGACTGTGTGCGCTATTTATCTTCAGTTTGGAATTTTTTTTTCGGGTGCAGCGACCGGATTCCCCGTCGCTTGAATATTGAGTTTATGTTTGAACTTCATATCCAGGGGTGGGGATGGATGGGCAGGGGAAAAAAGAGGGAGGCAGATGTACATCTAGGCTGGTCCTATTGTTAACAGTCGGCGGCGGCTCCAGGACGGTGGCTCGGCAAAATCTGATTGTATCGAAAGAATTTTGTGTTTCCCTTTTTTTTCTCTTGGTCTCCCACTGTTCCCCTCTTCACCCGACCCTACTCCATATTTCCAATTTTACACTATTCCTTTTCCCCATTAGCATGTAAATGGAAGCATCGATTTTTCTCCCACGTGCTGCGATCGTCAACCCTTCTCACCGTCTCTCCTTCATCCTCTCCTCTTCTTCTCTCCTCTTTTTTACCTTTTCTTTCATTGTAATCAAGGCTCTTCCGAGGGAAGGTATCTGTCGCCTCGGGTGCGTGTGCGACCGGTTATAAGGGCTTCGACGATCCCATTAATGGATTCGAACTGATATTACGGAGCGGTGGCGTAGAATTGCGGATTGTGGAGTATCCCTCATTGATTTTTTTTCCAGGAGAAGTTTTTTTTTTCTTTTATGAAGCTGTGATTAAATAGGCTCCCACCATTCTGTTTAATATGTAGCTAATGACACATTTTTCATGCGGAAAAAAGTTTTTCGACTCATTCAATTTTATTCCTTTACTTGCCAATACAACAGTATCGTAAGAATAAAAGGGAAGGTGACTTGTAAAATTTAAAAGATTTTCCTTGAAGTCCTGGTAATGATATTTATATTATCACCGATAGTTTTTAAATAAATATCATATTCAGGAAATATTTTCCAGTCAGTATCTCATGTTTTTCATCACTATATTGCTACCGGTGTTTTAAACAAAGTTCAGTTACTGAAGCAATAATTTAACTCTTTAATTTACCGTGGTGTAATATGTGATTTAATGGTATAACTTTGGCATTTATTTAAGATAATGATATTCCAACGGTGAAGGAGATGGCGGCACGGCAAATAAAGAGCACCTTCTTGATTACAGTCTCTCTTTATATAGTCGGGGAGCAAATTTTGTATTCAGTGTACATAGAGTTCAGTACCAATGAATATGATTTACATTCAACCATGATCGAATTGTAGCTCCTCTTCAAATTATTCATCCCTGTATGCACGGTTAAGCTATGCATGTTGACCATCATCAACCTGTCAATCAGTAATCCGTTTCAATCGTGATCGATCAGTAATCCGCCATCAATTACCACAAGAGCAATTTCAGATTGCCCAGGTCATTTTCATCTTTATAACCATGAAATCCTCGCTTTTTTAAAGTTTTTTCTCCCTCATCTACTGTAATAATCTGAATAATGAATGCCTTCAGCGTTTTTTTTAATATAGAGAATAAATGAATATGAGATGAATATATCACGACTTTCCACTTCATGATCATTTTTTTATAGCTTTAATATGCTCTAATAGCCATTGTTGTTGAATTAAATGAAAAATTAAAGAGAGTATCCACAGCGTGGGAAATAATGAGAGTGATTTTCAAAACCCAGTGAGTGCCATAAATGCAGCAGCGGAGCAAATGCCAAAGATTTGCATTTGAAATTAACTTACCCCTGTAATTCGAATCAGTTAACCCCCTTCACTCAGGCTGGGCAGGGAAAATAAGTCACCCCACCCCCACGTGGTTGAGTTTTCGTGGATTATCATCTAAAGCAATGCGATTAATTCCTTGCGCTTCTTTTCCTCGGGAAGTCCGTGCTTTAGAGTGCAGCCGATGAATGGTTATCTCAGATAAATCCACGCCGATTAAACTGATTCCTCCTCGAATACAAGTTTGAAATGAAATCCCAATATCCCCGACCCACTACCCCAACTAATTTTCCACTCCTGGCGTTGACGATCGTGCCTCAAACAGCCTTTGACAATGGTATTAAATTAGGCGGGAGATTTTGGGGATTCATTGCCATGTTTAATGCTGATATAAATTCATTCGGAAAGCTGTGATGTAAGCGGAGCGATTTCATCAATTCCACAGGTACCCTATAGGGTCGGATCGAACCCTTTATTTCACTTCAAGGCATTCTCGATTGGATCCCGTCCGACAGTCGGCAGGAAGCCCCTTCCCCGGATTAATCCGGCGGATAATCTTAATTGGTTGCGATAAGAAGTGATGAATCCATCTTCACGACTCGGATTAAGACGCTGTTGGCAACCCCAAGTCGCAAGAGTGGAGAAAGGAGCGATGGTCCCCGTGGGGGCCCTCCAAGAAGATTGGCTGGGATACTGGCTTAGAGCTCTTTGATTGATCGCGCATCGAATGCGGGCCATTTCCTGTAGACTGCTTGGTTGACACCGGACAGAAAGAGACATGGGAAGAGGAGGGGAAAAGAGGAAGTCATGGCCAATCCGAAAAATGCTCCTTTTTTTCATCCATAGAAGCCATCCAACATCTTTGGAGTTGTCGGGAAGATGAGTTCACTGTCGGAGTGAATTGTGCTTCGAATGGTAAAGAGGAAAGTGCATCATGTTTCTTTAACTTTCGCATCCCTTTTCTAGGTTATTTTTTTACCTTTTCATATTTTTATTTTCACGCGGGACTTCTATTCGTTCAAAAATAATGAGTTAAGGAGTTAGGTCCATCTCCATGAATTCTAGAGATCGGGGTCATTTCGAAAATCGTCGCAAACGTAGGTAGGTCCAATGTTAGGTGCAATATCAAAATGGCACGTGTGCGAAAGTGATTCCTTTTTAATGGCTTTTTCAATTTCCAGTATCATTGTCCTCGTTTTGCAACAACCTATCCTTTTCGCATAGAGCACCGTGGTTATGCACTCGTAGTTGACTACTTACCGAAAATCTTGTAGGCCCTTGCTTAAGACCAAAATGTTTGATTTATTTGATACGTACAATTACTTTCACATCTACCAGTGCCAGGAAATGCCATTTGGGGCGATTAATTTTGATTCAGCCCCGGTGGTGGTGAGGTAACGTTCTCGTCTGCAAACCCTGAGGTCATGGATTCGATTCCCTTCAAGTTGGATGTTTATAATCGTCGTGGATGCTTGAAATCGTCTTTAATGATTATATCCTTATTAGAAGTTTCTTTTATTCCTTTATCGCTGATCCTATAAAAGCTACTTTCTGGCCTTTGTACCGGATTATTAAACTTGAAAATAACAACAAAGACAATTAATAACACCCATGCCTCAGGCAGAGAGAAACCCACCCAGACGGGAATTGAACCCGTGACGCCTGGGTTGGCAGGGAGAGACGATACCCTGCCGCCATCGGGGTCGGCAAAAGTCCGAAGTGCTGTTGCTGCTTTCGCAAAAGGGATATTTTTAAAATTAGTACTAAAAAAATAAATGAGTAACAGACAAAAGGTTACCTTTAATTTGTAAATCTCAAACACTTTTGCGTTTTATGAGTTTTTTTATTAGAACAAACCTCATGTCCCTCAAGAAGGGATTTAGACAATTGGATTTCGTTCACTCCACGTGTGAGCATCTACTTTTAAATATTTCAGCAACCCGAGTATGCCAAGGAGTTTGGGATTCATGAAGCACATTGCAAGGATTCATCGTTTTCTTTCAAATAGTAAGCCGTTCTTGAGTGCACATTTTCAAATTATTCAGTGGTTTCTCCCAAGTATTGACGGTTGGAATTATATAAAATTAGCTAAAACCTTTTCTTTAATATTTTGTTTTCAACTGAAGTAATATTTGTCAGGTATAGGTTATGACCCTTGGAGTGTTCCGTTTTCGGACCCCTATCATAAAGTAAATGACGATTGCTCTCCTCGACCGTTATGAATGACATGAACAAGCTTGGCCGGGGAGGAGTGGAAGCGTGGCATCCCACCGACGCGCGAGTGATACGTATTTCATTCCCTCTGACCCTGCGGCACCTATCCCAAGGAGTTAGGTGTCTAACGATCACGTTACGGTAATCTTTCCACTAAATTAAATCTCAAGAACACGTACTACCTTCGGTCATCACCGCACAGGACGACGAAGTCTCATCTTTTTTTAAATGGTTAAGTTTGTAAAATGTTCATACTCGGCTCGTGATAAGTTCACTCATTATTTAAAAAGGCATGCTGGTGTAAGGATATCAGAGGGAAACCTAGTATACAAATAAGTAGCAGTAGTTTTAAGGGGAGGTGACCGACAGCTGAGGTCATTTGCGCCAATGAACATGGAAAGGAAAGGATGAAGGTTGGAGAGAAACCCGGCGTCGGCCTACTCTTAACGAAAGGTGCCAAGGGGTCCGCAGTTAAACGTCCCAGCCGACGGGCAGCGTTCTCACTCAAAGCGCCGTCTACAAAATACCTCAAGTAGGGATCGAGATACCACTTAAACATATCTGTCGCCGCCGGGATTCAAACCCGGGCCATCTCATTGGTATACAAATAATAAATTTAATGTATTCCTAGGGCGAATTGGCGTCAGGTCATGGCAATGGTTCTATTCCACTTCTTTCATCACCCGTTCCATTTTTTCGCTTTTCTTTCCCTTCGTTTAACGTGCATGTTGAGCGGGACTTCTCCCAAAGTCGCAGCATCAATTATCGGTGCGCTGAGTTCTATGCGAGCCCTTGCTCACACTTGAGATTGGTCCACTGTGCATGAAGATAAGGGAAAAGTGTTCAATCCGCATCTTTGCGTGTTACACATGAACGAAAAATGTCTCACCATTTCGATAAATACGAGCGGAAGAGTGTTAAGAAGTCGGTTGTGCTGTCATGAATTCGCGAGCATATTTTCATAGTAAGTCAGGAGCACGTGAATTGGTGATAACATTTTTGACACAATGATCTTAGTAACATTATGTGGGCTCAAGATACCAAATATGGGAGCTGAAAGTTAAAAAAAATTAAAATACTCCATCCAGTTGAGAAGCTCAAGTTCTTTTAATAACTTGCAGAACGTTTTAAAAATATTATTTACTTATTAGTATATTTTTCTAAAGATATAAACATGTATATATATAATTATAGGTACACATGAAAGTAAATAATTCACATATAACTTAATATTTCGGTGATCCAAGCCATCTTCATCAGACTGTACAGAGTAACTCCTACAAACTTCAACTTTGCTCAAAAAAGATATATAGTACATGTATATTTTAACATATTCTGGCAATGATTTCTGAGTATAGTTTGTAAAATTTCATAGACATGGATCTCCATGCGTGAACCTCATGTAACTTAGATCAGTAACTCATACAGTAATCCATCCATGAACCTGTTCCCCCTTCCCCCTTTAAAAGACTTTGTTGGGTCGCTGATTTTAATTCTTCGTAATCTCAGAAAAAAACATCATATACGTATGCATCAGTACTGGTGCAAAGTGAAGGTAAATTTTCGTTCAGAATCTTTGTGTTCCAAATAGTTGAAATCATCTATTTAACCGCGACCATGACTCTTATTTTCGGTGTTATCGCTATCTCTTCCCGTTACCAATTATTCTTTTTGGCGCAGCATATGACCTAATGAATCTATGAAGGATTCCATGGCGAAAACTCTAAAGAATGGTCGTATCGCTACCGTTATCCATCGCATAACTAACGATAACGACAATACACGCGCATTATGAAGATCATTGATCGCGCCGGATTGATTGGATCCTGTTAATTGCAACGATTTGCAATAATGTAAACCAAACTAGGATTGCTCTTTTTATTGGAAAAATTCGAATTAATATTGCAAAAACATAAGGAATTATCCCATCAGCGCTTTGCGAAGGATTACACAGCCGTTTAGTTTTGTCCGTTCCGAAATGAGGTCTAATCGTTCGGTCGAGATAACAATTCACTTTAGCACACGACAATCGCAAACTTTTATCACAAATACAAACAGCAATTCTGAAGTGATTACGAAGTTCCGAAAATCGATTCCGATCACGAGCAGGACATATTATGTCTCTTCCTATGATAGATATAAGGATAAGGGAGGTTATAGAGTTCTTCTTTTCAAATAATTTACGAATACAAAAGTTTGTCTATAATAATTTCCCTCATGCAAGCTCAGCAATTAGCTATAAAATTAAATTCCTAAAGTTGCAAGAAAGAAAGGTGAATAATAGAAGTCATGGTATTATATTATATGCAATATGTGCATTCTTACGTGCAAATAATCATACGTAATTCTCTTGTGCAAGTGGCGTATCAATAATTTAACGCTCATATAGTTAAAAAAATATGATGGCCTATTAGGAGAGGGGGATGACATTTCACATTACATAAAAACGTTTGCAATTTAATCTTGAAAAAACTCCAAACTTCTCGAATTCGATGTTACAAGTCAGTTTAGGATCTTTACTCCGTTAAAAAATTCTAAAATCACCGCTGTATGCTGTTTTCATTGTGATGTATTTGGAAAATATTCAGAGCATATTAATAACATGTACCAGGGTGATGATTTGGCGGGTTATGTTTCCTTCCTCGGAGAAAGTTTTCCTTCGTAAAAATAAAGGTTCTCCGGTGGGATTTTTACGGGAAAATATCTTTTTCGGAGATATACATTCAATCAAATTCTGGGATACAATTTCTTCTAATTCGAAAAGTTAAGATATTTCGAGTCAAAATTACTTGTGACGGCAGGATACTTTTATGCTTAAAATGCAAACAATGAGGCAAAAGTAAGAAGTGCAAGTACTTTTATATCAGTTAATTAGTCCTTATGGGTCATATTATTTCCATTTCTTTTAATTTCCTCTATGTAATGATATTACTCCGTAATTGAAAATCTCTCTACGATGCCTCTCAGAGTATGCACTGTTTTTAATACCAAAGGTCATGTTTCTTCAGCGTAATTATTTATTGTTTATTTATTCAGAATTGGTTTACTGAGGTGAGCATCAGAATAAATATTTACGCGTTAAACATAAAGCTTACCATCATTTGAACTTTTAAAACTCTCCTCAGGATTAATTTTTTTTATGTACTACCTGGAATACAGTAATAATCAAGGTAAGGTTTTTAAGTGATGGAAAGCTTTCTAAGGTTGTAAGGTAAAATAGAAGTGAGTTTATAAGCAAAACTCTGATAGCATAATTTGGTACAATTATTTCTCTATTTAGATAGGACCATGAAGAGGAAAGATATAATGATGAAAAATAAAAATGGGAGACCAAAGGTGAACTTATTATGATAATGGTTCAATTGCATCGGTAATTGTTAAATGCGAAGTGTATAGTGCAATAAATAAGAAAAAATCTGCAGGTCTATTCCGAGGCTGTTAAATTACGATACTAGATAAAAGAGTTATTATGGACAAATTCGATTGACTCGTTGAATGTAAAGATTACAATCAAAATATTCACACGTATGGCCATATTTCATCATGTTCTTGAAGTGGAATTTCTTAAAATTGGACAAATCAATCCGAATGACAAAATAATTCTCCGTACCAAAATGATTATTCGGCGTACCTATACAAATGATATTAATGCACGAGACTCGGCATCTTTTACTCGGAGTCGCTTATATTATAATAATTATTCGCTTAAATCGCTTCATAATTAATTAATTTTCATCAAATGAATTCACATTAGAATTTAGAACCACTTTTTTACAAACTGTCGCGGAACATTAAGGCAGTACAAAATGTGAGCAACTAATCGCAGTTCAGAAGTAAATATTTTTTTTCTTGCAGGATAGCTTTTCATTTAAACACAAGTTCCACATAACTTCCCGGCGTTATCCCTAACTTCTTCTCTCGTTTATTTCCCGTATAAAAATCAGACGGCTTATTCATCCTTTAATTACTCTCGTCCTAAAATTTCCCGGGCGGTTAAGTACTTCACGGAGGAAGCTCGATCCGAGAATAAATTCGCAATTGCCCAGCTTTGCCGTGGTCGGAGCCTGATGAGCAAGTATGGGGTCTCGTGAGCGCGCCAACGTTTTAAACTTAAAACCGAGCAGGTGCTTGAGAAATAAGTCAGTCAGGATCCCCCGCATTACAGCGCGTAACCGTCGTTTACTGCCAAATATTCAGCACACATATTACCAGTTGGGGAGGGGAGGCAGGAGAGGGAATAGTCGGGAGGTGGGACAACGCGCGAATTATTGAGCGAGCATTGCGCTATAAAATTCATGCGAGGAATCTGGTGCCGGCGTTTGACTTTCCCTTTGGGAGGGGAGTGGGGATAAATCTTGGTCGTCGGCCCGTTACTCGCGCACCTTCCCTTCCCCCACCCCTCCTCCTCTTCCGGGGCACATTCCCCAGTTACCAAGGTCCCTCCCATTATGCCCCTCCTCCTCCTCCCTGTACGTTCCCTTTCTCTGGATGAGCCAGAGAGAGATAGGTGGGAGAGAGTTGTGACGTCCCGGCGATGACCCCCCAAGCCACTGAAACTACAGGACTCGCTCTTCAAAACAAGTATCGCGTCCGGGAGTTGAAATCGGCGTGTTATATTGGCGCGCTTGGAGGCTGGGGCATCCTTTATCTCAGAGCTGAGTCCCCTACAACTCTCTAGAGCTATGAGGTTTGGTGCACCATAACGCACTGGGTATATATACATATGTATTCTAAAAAAGAAACAAGGAGCACTGAATAAATGAAACGAGGTCACCTTAGTGGATGGATGGTTAAATGACTTCGCTCCGTGTGAGATTGTCATTTTCTGTCCGGCGGCGTTAGGGAATAATCCATCCCAATAGGCTCTGCTTTAAGTGCATGGTTAGTTTTCAGATGCTTGGATCTCAGAGGAAACGTGTGTAAATAGCACGAAATATCTCACGGCGATGCGCCCAGCAGCACTGTTCTGTAAATAGAGGTTGAAACGATCTGAAACGTATGGAACACCTTTGCACTTCGTTGGAAGCGTAGGTAATAACATCTCGTCCTGCATGGTATTCAGGGTTGTCATTTCGGTTCAATGGAGGAAGATAGAGAGTTATATCTATCAATCGGTGCCTCTAAAATAGTGTTCGAGTGTAAAGACAATTTTTGACAGTCTGAGACCAAGGAGCTAATTCCAATTCTGAAGCCGATTAATTTCATTTGTCTTCATTAGCAATCGGTGTCCCAAGAGAAAGCTTCCATGTACGTGAATATGATGACAAATATTTGAGTACAGAGAGTACGATCTTAGGTAGAAAATAATTATTTCCTCATTCTTTGTTCGTTTCATGTTGATTTATTCTATTTCGTCATGCTTCTTTATTTTGTCATTTGCACAATGTCATTAATAAGTGTGAATTCCAATTTTCTCGATTTTTTCAAGTTTTAGCTACTTCGTGTTAAGAAAGGAACGCTATTAAAAATTTTCTCCTCCTTTTAAAGGAGGAATTTGATCTTCTAATCATTACGAAATCTCAATTGGAGTAAGATATGAGGACAGGAATATAGTTCCATTTTTATTTTTCTCATTACCCTCTAGCTCTACTCTAAATTATCCTTTTCACATGTCGCCACCAAAACTAATTGTTAGCACTTATCATAGACTTGCTTTAGTAGTTATGTCATAATTAGCCGAAGCGAAAATGTTGATTTTATTCATAAAAGTAGTATGTTTTCTTTATTGTGAACATTTTGTAATTGAAAATGGTGAAATAAAGTGGTCGAAAATATGGGTACCCATACGCACGTATTATATTTCGCTTTGATTTTAAAATAACTGCTTTTTTAACTGGCTTGGCAAAAAAGTTATCAAAACGTGTATTTTTTTTATTTGTACTGTAGCTACAATCTAGATAAAATTAAGTTAGTATACCTTTGCAGAATGCTTCCGGTTTTTTGCAAAGGGTTTATTTGCCAAATAAAGCCAATTCAATTCATGCAAAAATATCTGCCACTTCTCTTAATCGAAATCGAAAAAAAATGGCATATACAATTTTTTATTATCTCACTTTCCGTGTACTCGCAATATATATGAGGATATTCTTACCATTGTTTGAAGAGCAGCACTCCAATTGACGGTTATCTGACGAATTCCGAGAACTAATCTGGGCTTGGTATGTGGGAGTTGTGAAATTGACGCCAATTTCAATGCGTCAATGGCGCTATGACGAACTCCTCTTATGGTCGTGAAAAACAGAGAGAATTGAGCACCTGTGCCCCCACATCGTGCTCGCATAACCCATCGCCATCCTTCACCTCCCTTCCTCCAGTCCACCCCCACCTCATAGAGAGAGTATCCCCCGGGCACGCATCCGCATCCATGCAGGGCAATTTTTCCCCATGACTCACGCCCAGATGCTCGCGAGCACGCTGGCGAGTGCATCGCGCCGGTGAATGCCATTGCCGCTTGGGTAACGGCGGATTCCGCCGTAGGCTGCGCGTTAAATGCCATTTTCAGACGGGCCGCATTCCGCGCCCGCTTCCTCCACCCCTCCTTCTCCCCTCGTCCGCAACACCCTCACCTCACCTCCCTCCCGGGGAGGTCCCCTTGTCTTCCCGTAAGCCTCCCGTACCCTTACCGTCCCACTCCGGTTCATTCGTTCACCGGAAAACCTTTCCCTTCTCTATAGTCCGTTCGCGTTAAACCTGGCCGACGACATCACGCGAGCGGGGAAATAACGTGCAGGAGAAAGGGGGTCCGTTTTGAGGGGTACGTGTGCACGAGACGTCATGCTCAGGGACTGATTTTGGCCCGGGCGAGTCCAAGTTTAGAATCTCACCCATGTAGGGGAGTGCATTTCGTACTCACACGCAAGCATATGAAAACAAGCTCGCCCACTCGGGTGGAAGGGACGAAACCGATCTCCTGTGTCCTCTCTCTTTTTCCCCATACCCTTCATTCTTTCCCCGTTAATTGAGACAGCCCCTCTGTCTTTCTCGCCGAGTGACCAATATTATATCTTTCGTTACGTCGCCGTAGGGAAGTTCATAATTAGGCCGTGAGTAAACTTGTAAACATTAACGTTAATAAATACTTGGATTCACTCTTACTGCATTTTTCACATCATTATAAGAATATTCTCAGTGCATTTTAAGCGGGTGGGTGATAAATTATTTGGTTTGCATATCGGAAAGAAATTGGCGAGAGTTACTATCTTGAATTCACAGTCCAGCTATCCATTCTGCGAACAGCTTAGAAACAGGACGACGTCCTTAGTTCGTATGATGCTCAAAGTTAATACTACCTGTGTTACTACCCCTATTATCCGAGATATGCTGCTCCTTAAGCCGTTGGCTACCAAGTGTGGATAAGTTAACCTGAATTGACTGTACTCCTTTCCCCGCATAACATTCCTTCCCACTCCCCATCGCTCCTCTCTCCCCCACACCACGGAGGGGAAATAAGGGGTCCCACCTTCCAATCTGAGGTCCCTATCTTGACCGCTCCCTGACCCTATTTTTGCGTGTCTTTTCGATATTCCCGTCCTCGCTCCCGTTCCTTCCTTTCCCTCTCCACGGCTCCCGTTTCCCGGATCAAATCTAGTTTTTCTATCATTAGGTTCCAATTGGGAGAGGAAAAAGGATATCGGGGAGAGGTTGGGAATAGAATTCGGTATCGAGACGATAAGGAACGGAGGGGGAGGGGACGATGTGATTCCCTTTGACAGCATTTGTGTTAATATTTAACGCAGTCCTTGGTATCCTTCGTCTAAACCGTTTCCGCACTGAGCGTGCAGGGAAGGAATAGAAGGGGTCAATATATTTTTTACCCTTCCTATTCCAAGTCGAGCAAAAATGGGCTGACAGTCAGCACTCGGGGATTACAATGGATCCGCTCGTAAAATAAAATCGAATCGAGCCAGGACCCTAAGGGAGAGGGCCGAATTTTAAAATTGAACAAGATATACGGGCCTTTGCCTTCACCATCTCCATCCGAAAATCACTTTATTACCCGTCTAGGTGGGGACTATTTTTTACCGCCGGAATATTCAATCGGAAGAAATTTCATCATATCATATTTGATAGGCTGCATTTTCTATGAAGTTCAAAATAGCAGTTTCCCGTTGTCTTCCACATCGCACAACTGCGGCCGTGACAATCACTCTCACCCACAGCTGTGGCACTTAATAAGGGACTGGTCATCTTGATCTGCGGTATCAGTGCCTTATGGTGAAACTGCTGCCTTTCTCAATTAGTGCAGGTTTGATATATTGGGCCGTTTTGGAAGTTGGTTGGGTAGCCGAGCGAATAACAGAAAACCTATCAGGGAGCGAGGGAATTAATACTGGATAGAGGAGAATGGAGGGCTCACGGAAACCAACCTTGAGACCGAAATACTGATGATGATGATCCTATTATTGGAAATCCTGGGTTTGGATTACATGAAATACGAATATCATAACAAAACTTAAAATTCTGTTTCAATTCAAATCGTATGAGTTTAATGCTGACGTATAGAGAATATATGCTTAGCGTTACCCGCACGAAATATCGAGGAATGTTAACCGTCGATCAGAGCAGATGAAGATAAAGAATTTTATTCCCCTCGTGACCGGATACGTCACGCACGATAATCCAAAATTCCCGAAAATTAAATACTATCTGATATTAAAAATCCACCAATTGCAATAAACGCTGCCTCTCCAACTGACCCTATCACACGTTCTTGCGGTGACTTGTGGGTAAAATTTAGACCGTATACATGTTGGACCATATACGCGAAACTGGTAGACCGTATACGAGAGGATATTTAAGAGCTTGGTCACATCTCCCATATCGATTACCCCCGGAAACTCTCAAGCAATAATCATCACGTATACGTACTTGCGTGGTCTCACGTTTCTCAAGAAACTACGCTCAAAGCTCAAAATTGAGGTCTCTTAATTCGAAGATGTCAATAAAATAAAATTTTAAAACAAACAATGAGAAAAAAATTATCACCTCTAAACTGTAAATCGTGCTTTTTTTCAGTCGAACTGCTCTGCTCGTCTTTCTCTATCCCTCTCCCCCACCCTCCTTGGAACGGCACTTACATATTCTTTGGGTGTCATCCATTTTTCCAAGGGCCATATTCCCAGATTAACGCAGAAACTCTGATTACTGAAGGGAGATCCGTTTCCGCGACCTCTGGATTGGTAGACGGGAGCATCACCTCGTCGGTTATCCCCACCGGAGAACATGTATTTACATCTTTTATACTTGAAACATATAGATATAACATTTATGATAAAATAAAATTGTTTGAAGGTACTTAGATGTTTAAATTACAATTTCATAAATAACAAATAATATAATGAATAAATATTGCAGAGGTGGAAGAAGCATGCGAAGACTAGGCAGCATGAAAGAAAGTAGTAAAAGAGAGCAGACTTTATTGCCAGGATCTATGACTTTTCCCAACCTGATATAGAGCAAAGTGAAGGGTTTGTACTCAAGCATGATGCCGAGGGTCCTTCACCAGGAACCCCTAAGCTATCAGTTGTGTTTTGAGGATGACCATGCTGTGACAGTATGGATCTATATCGCGTACGTTTTTCCACGATTCATAAATGTATCTCAATATTTTTGTACATTGACTCCTTAAATTTAAAGAAACTATTTCCTTAATTCGTAATTCATAACTCATTCGCTACTCTTGGCAATGTTTGTCATTATCAACTTCGATTCAATTAAATTCACTCAGTTGTAGACGAATTGCTTTGCTTCCACTCCAAGTTAGTAATCAATGTATTTATCATATCCAAGCGCAGTCAGTCTTACTTCATTGAACTGCATGCATTATATTTGAATTAATTGAAATGTGTAGAAACTTCACTTATTTACCTAATCAGAGTAATTATCTTGTAGGTGAAACAAGGCATCTTAAAAAAATAATATCTTTCTTCACAATACAGATGTAGGCGTCATGTTGGCACCTCACAATTCAGCACACTTTCTTTTGATGCTCCTTATTCCTCATTCAACTTAGCATGATTGAAGATGGATATCTGGCACGAGGCGCACTGGTGTCATTAATGTTTTCGAGGGGTGAGGTGACGCCAAGTCAATGAGGGTTCTTTCGGGGTTTTCGATTCATGCCCGAGTCGTCATCCCCAAAATTTTGAACCAGCGGGATCCTCATAATTTTTTAATTCGGAGGACATCTTGAGGGAAATTTCCTCTCAAAGTTTGAATGTAAAGATTAAAGCTTTCTGCTAATTGAAAAAAGGCACGCTTTTAGATAATAAAATGACGAATTTCCGCCATAAAATAGCGCCAATCGTAGCGAATCACGTTATTTCGTTTTGCATTGCACTTATTCCCGAGGGAAATTCCCCTTCTACTCTGCCGGAGATACATTTGTGTTTTTCCATTCTTGGAAAAGCTCGGGTCAGTGTAGCCGCCCCTGCTTTTGGAGGAGAGAGGTTTTTGAAATATGTATGCAGAACCCACCACCCGCAAATTCCCGCAAAGCTGTAACAGGGAGCAGAGTTTTTCCCTCAATAGTAACTCAACGTAAGAGCTAATGATAGGATCTGTGATGATATCAATGTTTTTAGCTGAACGTCCTGTACCATAATTGGCTCCATCTGCTGGAGGATGAATGAATCAACTCTGTTATTCGACATTTTGTTGCTCAAGTAACAGCTTACGAGAGTAGTGCAAAACACATTTCCAAAGAAGTATCCAACCACGGTACGGTAAATGAAAATTTTTCTGCCACATTTTTCTCCTTGTTTACCACCAGGAGGTCTGCGACGCTTTGACAGCATTCCCGTGAATTATTTTTTTCCGTGACCGGAGGCAATGAAAACACTTCAATGAATCACATACTGCGTCCATTAGAAATGAGTTAATGTTCCTCCCAGCCATAAATATTAACAGCACACATAATTCGTGCACGGTACAAATTCCATAATTCAGCGTTGCGAGTTATTCCGCATTATTGGTGTTTCGCGAAGTTAGCTCCAAAAAAATGCAAACCCTTAGCTATGATTAATTCTATTGCACTAAATTTAAAAGAGGCATGTGCTTATTATTTTTGCTCACTCGCATTATATTAATTCTATTTACGTTTAGTCGGTCGACACTTTTTCTTTGGATGCTCTTTCTCAATGAAGGGTTGTCCCCACACTACGTGCATAGTGACACGTCTTAACGAGGACAATTCAGTCCCAAGGGTTAAAATTTCTAGGGTCGAAGCGCCCGCGTGCAGATGTAGACCCGGGGCCACTTAATGGTATCCCAGTCACCGAACCCTCCAAAATATAACTACATTAATTAAGGTGAAAGTGGAGGTGTCTCTCGTCCTTCAGGCACGTCTTCGCGAAGGCGAAAACTTTCCGGTAAGCCAGAGATACTGATAATTTCATTTTTGATCGCCTTTTTATCTCCCAGAGCACCGGGATTGAAGGGAAAAGGCTTAAAGATTGGATTCCAAATTCCGGAGCTAATACTCTCCCACTCCACTTCCCTCCTCCTTTTGAGAAGGGGGATGGATGATGATTTTCCCCTGAGGCCTCCCCTTTAACCTCTCCCCCCCCCCGCAAATTTTTCCCACCCTCCCGGATGCTCCTCAGGAAAACATTTCCCGTGTTGATATTTCTTCGCATCGCTTCGGAGTGTACCCAGGTACCGGAGAGGGGTGGGGGAATGGGAAAGGGGATGGGGAGGCGAAAGAGAAGGGGGAGGGGGGAGCGTTTTGGAAAAGAATATGATCCACATTATTTATTCAGTGCTCTCCGCATTGGAGGATGTTTGCGTCCGGGAGAAAATTTGAAATTTCAGATGTGGGCGGGGAGCAGAGAGAGAGAGAAAGTTTGCGCTTTGCAGGAGGAATAGGGGGAGAGATCGAAAATAATAGGGATGGTTTTTCGGTGGAGGCAGCCCCCTCGGACCTCGGCTAGGGAGCGATTTAATTTAACATTGTTGCTGGGCCTGAATATTTATCGTTAACGATTCGCGCGCCCCGGAGTCGGGCGTGTTTACATTTAATGGGTCGTAAGCCCCATTGCCCGAGGTTTTATCGCTAAATATACGCGAGATGTATTCGCGATGATAAACAACAACGCAAATGGATAGAGTTTTGTTCGCAAATCGGTGGTAGGACTGGGAGGAAGAGGGGGAGAGAGATTGAGAGAGAGAGAGGACAAAGCTACGTCGTAGTCCTCTTTGTTCAAACACAGACGATAAAGCGGGAGTGGCAGGATATTTTCGTGTTAAGTTCCTGCGGAAATGATACCTTAATTGCGATGCTATTTGTATTAACTTCCCCCACCCTTCCCATCGCACCCCTTCACCCGATCAATTTTTAGCATTTCATTCGTCCGATCCGGGTTATTTTTCTCTCCCTTCCCCACCCAATCAGCCGAGTCTCGCAGTCGGGTCGCTCGGTCGGTTGGGCCAATGGATTGAGTGGCGTTAGAAACCAATGCGCGACATCCGATTCCCCTCACCCTGCCCAACCCTTCTTCCCCATTTCCCTCCGACAAATCCGACCTTTATCAATTCTCGCGTGACGCAAATGTGGAAATAGATTCGCCGGTCGCCTGCTAGATAAACACTCAATTGACTCGTTCCTGTTATTAATCGTTCGAAATTGATAAATATGTCGCGAGGATCTTTTTAAAAACAAACCTTGAAAATTAGTCTAATCGTGTGGGGGAACCGTTTCGGTCAGTTTAGGAAAGTGCTCTCTTTTATTTTTAATTCATCGCTGTAAACTCTCCGATGGCTTTCAAAGGATTAATTTGGCATGGCTGATTTGAAGGTATTTTTCGAATGTCATGCTTTACCGGGCTTTTATCGTACTTAGATTTACCAATATGGAATATTAGTCATAGGTAGATAAAAGACTTTATTCCGGGCCAAATGAGTCTGTCAAATCGGCTCTTGGCTATTGACCGTCGTGATAACGATCGTGCTTTAGGGTAATTTCAGAAAGGGATGACAAATTAATACGGCCTTATAAATTAGATTACGTAAATAAGTATAAAAATTAGCTCGTTAATGTTGATATATATTACGTAAAACGAGGATTAATGACTACTTAACGGGCAATATATGTGCATTCAGTAATGTTGTGATTTAATATTTGTAAAATTGACAGAAACCACTAGAGCATACAGACTTATGAAAGTAAGTTAAATTCATCAGGCAAAGAAAAATAGTGGATATAGTAAAACTAAAGTAATATCTTATTTAAATTTCTATGTTCTGAAGGTATCCATAATAAAAATACTTATATAATATTTAACCCATTTACTTGTCGCCGATAAGCTAAAAATATACTAATAACTCATTAATTAGGGGTGGAAATGATTAATAGCAGTTAGTTGAAGGTTTTTCTTCATATTGAAATTATTTTTAACATTATTAAGTAAATAGCTTGCTAAACGTCTACACATACACTGACATAAAACACTCAGTAGCATGAAATAACTCCGTAAATATTCCATTATAAAAATAGTCCCAAATTTCACAAAATCTTGGAAATTCACAATATTCTCTTTATTTAAACAGTGGCGGTGCTTTCGTATAATCATATTCAATATGTTGATCGTTGGGGCTCAGTAAAATGGACATATACCTAATGATAAATGGACGTTTTACCACTCTCTTGTTTGTCAATGTGCCTCTTGTGTTTGCATCCAAAAAAGGAATAAGAGTTTGTATAGGAACTGTTGGCTGGGACGTAATGGGGATTTTATGTTTGCATGCCTCTGTCTGAACCCCTCAGGGAAAAATTAGTTAGGGGACAGCGGATAGTTCGGGATGAGCATGCGGATTGAGAAAGTGATGGTGAGTTTGGGCGGAATTCGTTCAAATCTCAACTGGACAGACTAGAAGAGCGAAACGTCTGTTATCTATGTGGCCGTTTTATTTTTTTTAACTGACTTCAAATTCCTTAATAATAATGTATTGCTGAATATCAAAATAAAAAATGTCATAGGTATCTTTAAATTCGAATGCAGAAAACTCAGGAAAAAGTGGTGATAACAAAATAAGACATTTACCGAAACGTATGCCAACTATATAAATTACGTAAAATATTTGAATTCAGAAAGGTAAATGCATACATGAAAGCACTCATGTCTCTTGGAACAAAATGTGGAATGCTTCTGCTGACATCAAATTGAAAGAAAACATTATTTTTGTGAGGACTGGATAAATACTTTCAAGTGCTTAAAAGCGGATGTATAAAGGATAGTTCTTTGAGAAAAAAGTATGATTATATGATATAAACATGCGAAGCATAATTTATGTGGTCTTTCATCTGTTGAAAGAGTAAAAAAAATGATAGAATGGCATAGCAATATGCCAATGAAGACGAATGTATCACGTGAGTTTAAATAATACGCAGACTCCGGTTTCTCTGGTTTGTGAAATGTTTTCTTCATCATTTATCAAAATGAATTATTATTTTAAGTGAATTCAACTCTTAATTAGTGTCACCAAAAAAGCTAACTATGAATGGCAATTAGACGAGATTCAAAAGCTCATTGTCGAACTTTCGGAAATGTTTTTGTGCATTTTATTTAAATCTACACGTAAATCTCTCTTTCCCGATGTATACATCAACACACCCAACATTATTTTATCTAGAAAGAGGTATATAAAAAGTGCCGAAAAAAGGAAGAACAAATATTTGGAATTATGAATAAAACAACATATTTCACAAGCAATCAAAAACTCCGAAATAACTTTCAAAATAGATGAAAAAGCTGAAGATAAAAGGCTTTAGTTTGCTTCCGCTTCCCAAAGTTTCCGTAATTTCTTATATACATGTCAATCATCGCTGAGAACTCTTTCTCCTATGAGGTCTGTCAGCGACAGGATACTTTTAAAACATTTTCTAAGATTTTCTTGTGCAGGCTGACGCGTAATCACTTTCACCGGAGTTAAAATTATCTAAAGAGACATCAGAGCTTCACAACTCTTCCAGATTGTTGAGCTATTTCAACTGTTTTCATCAACAAATGATAATTATCATTTATTAACAAATTATATTTCATAGTGTATCACTCTTCTATGCATCTCAAAAAGAGGTGACATTGCATATGTCCAATATCCTAAGATGATTAATTAATGACTTAATTAATTCAAATAAATTAATAAAAAATGCATGATTTCAAACCGTCCGCCTGCGAAATGTATATCATTAAAAAATCATGTATTTTTTGCGCATCTTGAGCATCAACTAATCCTGAGGGTACCCGGAGACTTCTGTGGGATGAATCACTGACCTTCTGATCAGTAGCCCAGCAATATACTCACTGAACCACCACGCGCCAGGCTAAAAAATCATATCCGCAAAATGTCAGCTATTTTTGTAGAGATACTATCGAAAAAGAGCAAAAATTGAGAAATTGTAGAATATTTTGCTTCTTAATCTTTTGTTTGAACACATACAGATAAATTAAATTTGAAAGGAAAAATTAATGTTATGAAACGTCATTAATTCTTAATTCTATCATCTGGCAATCACACATACTTTGCGCTATATTCTTTGCATTTTCTTCTCATTTATATTTTTACCTTTCTTATGTTGTTCAAATTCACCTCACTTTTATGAATTTCTTCCTCTTTTTAAAATCAAATGTTTTCATTTTTAAAACCATTCTCTGCAATATTCCAATGTATCTGCTGGTTGTCCCTATACTATACTTCGATTTCGTCCATCCCCCTCCAAATTTTTCTTTTTGTTAACCTCATATGACTCTCATTCCTACTTCTTTCACTCCTTCCAGCTTAAATATCTCATTAATGTACATCGCCTCTAACTAATAAGCGTCCTTTTGCAACATAATTCTCCTATAAAAGCCAATTTCTGACCTAAATGGCAGAGCGTTTTATTTGAAGGATTTTAATCAAATGATTTGGCAATATATTCGAATTTTTTCACGGAGGAAATTAATTTTGCGCTAGAATATCATTGGAGACATTTGAGAATTGAGAATCGAAAGACCATAACGAGGGAAATGCGAGTTCAAGAGTAATTTAAGGAACTAATGCTGGGTGCTTCTTCGGCCTTTCAGACAATCGGCCTGCTTAACGAACCAAGGTGCCTGAACCGCCAGCAATGCCACCTCAAGCAATTAAATCAGAATCTCTTTTACGGCAATTAACCTAGTTGACTGAAAAATGTCTTCCTCATCTGGGCCTCTCATTCAAAAAAAATATATGTATAATTTTTTGGTTGATTTACTTTGCCCAATTAAATAGCCGATGGGTGAACCAAATGCAGAAAATTTGTTGAATCATAAGGCTAGATAATTTTATCAATCAAACCTTACTTACGTTCATATATCAATAATTTATAGATTTTGAAGTGTTTAATAATTAAATATCCCATAGATAATATATGTTAACTAGTAGAATTTTAAAGATTTGAGTACATATGAGGCCTGTTATTATAAGTGCCTAGTCATTAGTACTAACTCTATCGATCAGATGTGATTGTAATGTCTAAATTAATTATCGTCATAGGAGCATAACGATTACGGTACTTGGTCTCGTACGACGCTTAATACGCATTTGTTTTGGAGGATTCGGTTGATTTACTTTGCCCAATTAAATAGCCGATGGGCGAACCAAATGCAGAAAATTTGTTGAATCATAAGGCTAGATAATTTTATCGTTATTTCTAAATTAGGTTATAAGAACTTCCCAAATAGATCATTTATGTCATTCACATGTAAAATTCAGTCAAAATGTAGCTAAAACGTCATTCGTGTTGCAAATTATTGGAAAAGAAAGCAGTTCATTCAACTGTAATAGCTAACTCATTAAAATACTTCATAAAAGATATGATTAAAAGTAGGCTTGTCGCATAATCTTGTTAAAATTTCACTTGGTAATTTCTCTAACCGAAATAAGGCGTACTTTTCTAGAAATCTGCAAGCCTCAGGGATACTCTTACCATGAGTTCTGTTTGATAATTTTGTTGTAATTTCCTTCATAATTAGCCATACTATCTTTTGCGGTAGTTTCATATTTCAATTATTTAATTGATACTGCCTAAGTTATTGTAAAGTTTCATCGTCGCTACAGCTTAAAATCAAAGTTATGTGCGAAAACGATAATGGAGTAATAAATAATAATAACGACAAATAACTAAAACTTTATAAGTATTGATTCGGGAGACAACTAGAAAAATGGTATTGGATCCAGAATTTAAGATTTTCATACCGAGCAAATCAACTACGCGTTTGATTGGGAAATCATTGGCGTGGATGCTCCGTGATTGTACCTTTTCAAGGTCTAAAGAGAGAGCCAAGCGAGAGAAAAATGGCAGCAATTCCTGCAGTATCACTGAAAAGTGCGCCACAGTAATTCGATCTATTCATGTATCTAACAAAAGCTTGATTCATCCTCTTCGCAACCTCGACTCGCTCACCAGGGGCTTTCACATTGCCCAGTATTCCTCCTCGCCTTATGACCTATCTCCCCTCATTCGCGAGCACCCATTCCTCTCCGTGGTTGTTAACACATTAGATAAACATTTCCAATCCCCTTCACCGGGCTTTCTTCAAGCATTTTATTTGCTTTCGGTTACCACGCACTCCGGGAATGTCCGATCGGTCGCATCCCCATAGTTCGCTTCCCTTCGCCGCGTAGGTATATTCCTTCAGAAAAGTATTAGGATCATCCTTCGTGCGAGCGTTCTAGTCTGTGTGCGTCCGAGTGAACATGGGCGAATTCACCGGTCTTGGCAGCCCTTATCTCCATCCATCCTCTCTTCGGGCTAGGGCGGGACGGGGCCGATGCGGACGCGGGGAGATAGAGAGGGGGGAGAAAGGGGTGGGGCAGCCCGCCCACCGATCGCTAATTTCCCACCCTACGCTCTCCCACCCTGCTGCGTGATATGACTTAATGCAGGGACCGCACCCCATTCCCCTGCCCGCACACCATCCCAGTCACGGCCCCACCCTTCCCGCACCCGAAACTTCTTGCCGACTTTTGGATTAGTTTTCGGGCTTACGGGTGTTTTGTGCGTCGAAGGAGTGGATTAAAGTTGGGCAAACTGTGCGCCAAGGAAACTGCACTATCGTTTGCGAGGCCCGTAGGAAGCCCAGGCTAATTTACTCGGCCTATGAGCGAACAAGTTCCGGAGAAGCCCGCGGGGGGGGTGGATGAGGGGAGGGTATGGGGGGGGGGGGGTGACGGGGAGGGCAGGGGGAACCGAAGGCATGATCGTGAAATGGGCCTCCCAACAATTACCATCTAGGGCAACGCTGTTCAATATTTTTGACCCGGGCTAACGGGGCCGTAATGAGTGATAAACGGCCTTCACTTTTCCCTCTAAGGACTACCCGAGGGTGTCTTGGACCTCGAACGCTCCGCTAAGTCGGACGATGGACATTTGAAGCGTGGCTAATATCTAGCTCTTACCACGGTAGAATTAGTCTTGTGGACCAAGTGTTCTGAGATATGCGTTAATTGCGCGTCAAGCAAGGAATTCGAGAGGTAATCACCATCACGACGTAAAACGGTGATAAACTGGCCTTTAACTACTCGATATCCCCATAGCTAGGTCATTGCATTATTTAGCTGTTCCCCTTGTATGGGGAGTGAATGAAAATATTTAATGAGAGAATAATAATTACATCTGTGCCTAAGTATTTTCCTATTCTAGTGACCCACCGAAATTATAAATCACCTGTAATGAGCTCCCCGCTTCTCCTTTGATATATGGAAAGTAAATACAGGGTGCGGCAACAGAACTTGCTTTTTTCAAAAGCACAACACCTTTAAAAATGGAAGTTATCTTGCCGTACCCTGTTTATCCGAGTTTACTTGAAATCAAGTTTATGTTGCTTCTTTAATGCAGTTTACTGTGGTATTATTTTCTTTAGCTATATTTCCATTGATTGTGACAAGTGATTAAATCAATTGAAATAAATCGGATGAAAAGGCTAAACATTTTAGCTAGATAGAGAAAAAAGTATTTTTAGAGTTAACTGTATTTTCTGAAAAAGCAACATTATTATAATATGCAAAGGTATGCTTTTATATGTAAATTATAGCTCCAGAATTTGAACCTCTATGCTGTATAGGTGTAAAAAGCGTGAAACAGGTGGCTGGCTCAAATTAATTATTGATTTATTTGACGCTCAATATAGCAACCAATTAAAGAAAACATCGCTTATTACGTGAACAAGGATTATTTGCGAAAATTCCGTGTGAAATTGAAATTTTTCGGTGAATTTTATAATGAAGCATTCTTCCAAAAACGTATTTTGCATAAAATGTTAATTGATACCTCGCGGAAAATTCGGCGTCGTGACACCTATTTGAATAAAATGTGATATGAAAATAAATCTCACTGGGAAAACCCCTCGTTTAATGCATAAGTAATGCATTTTCATTCCGTAAAAATGAAACGTTTTTATTCCGTAAAATCAAGGTGGCAGTATTTGGCTGTGAAAGGTGAAAAGTTAATGTTTACAGTAAGGATGGTTTTTTTCACGACTCTGTCAATATTCCTCCAGTATACATTTTGAATTCCCTATCTTCCCCATCCTTCCCCGTCCTTCTTCCGCGGCATTTCGCCTGCCGCATTATCGAACCTTTCTCATTCGTTCAAAGGCCGCCCCCTTGACTCCATTCCGTTCCCTACTGAACATTTCCTTCCATCCTCTCTCAGAAACATCCTTGAACTCAACTATCAAGACTCATGAGGCGTAGAATATGTCTTCTCCGTGATGAAGTGGAAAGAGTCGCAATTTTTTTTTCTTTTATTTTACTCCTTGATGGTCGAGTTTGGCCGTTTTCACCTTTATGGCTGAATTATGCGACTTGCTCCACTAAAAAATAAATAATTTAAGCATCTTCCGTATTAACTTACTGCATTATGGAACTCTTTGTATTTACCATGACATATGAATTGCGCGGCAATATAAAATGGAGAACTCTACTGGTCAGCAAAACTTTCTATTGGAACAGTTCCCCTTTAGGCATAAATGAATTTCAGCGAGATTTTTAGCGCTGATATTTCAATGATGAAATATTGTTAAATGAAAGAGTATGTGCGTTATTAATATATAAAGTATTCCTTAATTATCAAATATTGATGTTAACCAAAGCTCCTACTTTAGTTTACCTGATATTTGTTTTAATTTCTAATCCTCGAACAGCCTCGTTTTTAGTCTGTTATATTGTATTTTTTGACAAATAATATAACATTAAATATGATTACAATCACCCTAACCTTGGGTGTAGAAAAACCACCTAGGCGGGACCTTTATGTTATCACGGGAGGAGGCTATCCAACAGCGTGGCTGACAAAAAAATCGTGTAAAATACGTGAAACAGGTGGCTTGATCTAATTAAGTATTGATTTATTTGTCGCTCAATACGGTACACATACAAGGAAATATCGTGAACAAGGGTATTTCACGAAAAATTTACATGAAATCTAAATTTGTAGGCTCAATTTAATAGCTAACCTTTCCCATAATGTGTGATCTATGATTATGTAAATTGATTATTTATGGCATTAACAATTAAGTATTAATATTTTTGTATGCATCCCTTTCTACCCTCTTATATACATATAAACATAGTAATCACCCCAAAGGTCGGTTTGGTAGCTGATGGTAGAGTTCACCCAGTACTAAGCCCGACGGCGTGTGAAATTCACACATCAGGGTAGGGGGGCCAGTTCCTTTCCCTGTGCCGGTTATGGTTTCCCAGGAAGACCTGGTACCCGAAAAATCACTTTAGCTTGGGTGGAGCTGCAGGTGCCCAGAGTGCCTTGCCCGGGAATCGAACACGGGACCCTCCGGTCAGCAGTCCAACGCTCTACCCACTGGACTACCGCGACCCACGAATATATATATATATATATATATATATATATATATATATATATATATATATATATATATATATATATATATATATGCATAAATAAATATATATATATACATAAATAAATATATACATATATATATGCATTCATATATATGTATATATATACATACATACATACATACTACCTTGATCAAAAATTTCCCGGAATTTATTCAGAAAATTAAAAATACAAGTTTATTCATCTAAATCTATATTGTCCCCTTCAAAGTAATCCCCGTCGACTGCAACACACTTATGCCAGCGCTTGATCCAATCCTCGAAACATTTTTTATATTCGGTTTTCGGTATGTCCATCAGTGCTTCCTGCGATTTTTCCATTACTTCCTCTCGGCTGCTAAAACGCGTTCCCCGTAATGGTTTTTTAACTCGATTGAACAAAAAGAAGTCACAGGGAGCCAAATCAGGTGAATTCGGTGGCTGTTGGATGGTATTTGTTGCATTTTTCGTCAAAAAATTACGAATAATGATAGCACTGTGCGACGGTGCGTTATCATGGTGCAAAATCCACGAGTTTTCTGCCCACATTTCTGGTCTCTTTCGGCGAATTGCTTCACGCAAACGTCTCATAACGCCCAAATAATACTCTTTGTTTACTGTCTGGCCTTCTGGCAAAAATTCATGATGCACTACACCGTTGTAATCCATGAAAACCGTCAGCATTGCCTTCTTTTTTGACTGAAAACGACGTGGTTTTTTTGGTCTCGGCTCATTTGGTGAACGCCATTCACTTGCCTGATGTCTGGATTGCGTGTCGTACTCATAAACCCACGCCTCGTCTCCAGTATTGATCCTTTTGATGAATGTGGGATCGGATTCAGCCTCGCAAGTCATGTCTTTTGCGACGTCAACACGGTCTCTTTTTTGCATGAAATTGAGGTCTTTTGGCATGCTACACGACGGAAACCCAAATCATTAACCACAATGTCTTGGGCGGATCCATAGGCAATGTTCAAGTCCTCCGCTATTTCTCTGATGGTTAATTTGCGGTTATTGACCAACATTTCTTTTACTTTATCAATTTTTTCACCGACTTTCGATGTCGATGGTCTGCCACTGCGTTCATCATCTTTGATTGACTCACGACCACTTCTGAACCGCTCGTGCCACTGGTAAACGACCGTTTTTTTTAGAGAATCGTTGCCGAAACACTTTTCCAACATTTCCAACGTCCGTGCGCCACTAAATCCGTTTTTTACGCAAAATTTAATACAAGTTCGTTGTTGCAAATTTAAATCCATTTCTGCAATTGTAAAAAATCGCCAACACACACAGAGATAGATGTACTCTTGGCTACGTAACTTTTGCAAATGTCAAGTTATGACACTAAGATTTAAAGGGAATATCAACAACAGATGTACCAATTTAACAAAAAAAACAGAACTCAAATCGGAACGATGGGAGCGCCACACGGTGGTTATTCCGGGAACTTTTTGATCAAGGTAGTATATATATATATGTATATATATACATACATACATATATATATATATATATATATATATATATATATATATATATATATATATATATATATATATATATATATATATGCATCAAGAATTAGTAAACTCCATAATGGTTTTATCTGTACCATATACAAATATATACGCACACAGTTAACCCCTCCCTGTTGACTAAACCTCGACATAGTGGAAGGGCTAGAGCGTTCCAACAACCCCTTAGGCTGTGCTAGTGGGACCAATGTTGATTGCTCCTGGTAAAGCCCATACTCATAACAAATAGATCGAAGGATATGAACTATGCGTAAGGTAGTTCACTCAGCGTCTATTTTTCAGAGAGGCGGCATCAAATGGGTCTGATCCCAATGGGGTAGCCATTTGAGTGTTGGTTGGCACATTCAAAATACTATTGAGAAAAGCAACGAGAAATCACCTCAGTAATTTTTTACAAGATCCACAAAGGATGATGGACACAAGTATATAAATGAGTCCGGGATATCATCGGATTCGGCCCAATGGGCCCGTGTTGGCTGTCGTGCCAGACGGCGAGAGAGGCAAGACTTCCGCTGTCGTCACCTCACGAAATCCTTGAGGGGCGATATCACCAGTAGCAGAACAGGAGGCAAAGAATATGAGAATATGGCGGGAGGAAACGCAGGTCAGTATGAGGTGAGATTTAGGAATGGCGTCCTATTACTGGAGTTATCGTCGTTGTGTATTATACAGCGGAAGGTACGAGATGCAGAGATGGCGGCAATGGTATTTAACATAATGGAAGGAAGAAGAGAAGTGAGTATAGAGAATTGATAGATAAAATGATATGAGGAGAAGTAAAATGTAAAGCAATAAACTTAGTCATTATTAAGGACTGCATGCCAACAAGTAACCATAGGGAGGAAGGCATAGGCAATAGGAATAGTGCTATCAAATAGAAAAAGTAGTTACCTACGTCCCCAAAAGGAAAATATTTGAGAGTTATGGAGGATTGGAGTGCGGCGGTAGACGAGGGAGAGATGGGACAGCGATTAAAACCATGAATTAGGGACAGCAATTGGCCGTGGGGAGAAAGCAATGCAGTTCTGCCGGTGAAATTGTTTAACACAAAGAAGCACTTGAAGTAAACACCACAATAGACGCAGGAATACATAGAAAATGTCTGGGAACTCATATATCATTTAAATTATATTGTGGTTAGGGACAAACTTATGAATAGCATAATTAATTCTCAAATTTTCCCGCGACCAGATTTGGTTTAGAATTATATTTTAGTGCTTTTGAAGTGTGACGTCAGATTCGAAAGGATAAAGCAGTGAATACGAATGACAGAGTGGAATGTAGAAGTATTATAAAAGTATATAAATAAATAAAAGTATATAAAGTCTTATTAGGAGGGAGTAAACAATTGAGGAGTGAAGACAGGGAAATAAGAAAATAGTGAGAAAAATGGGAATATCTCAAAAAATGGATTTAAAACCGTAGACGAAACTATTGGGACAGGTTACAGAAAAAGGAAACTATCGATTGCCATCGAGATGATCAGGAAGATAAGCGTTCGAAGGTAATGGAAGAATGTAAACACAGAATTAGGTAGAATAAATAACAAAAATTAAATAATGAAATAATAAAGAAATAGGGCGAAAGAAGCGCAGTGGAGGACGCAATGGTAGGACACAGGGAGCATGCTAAGGAAGGGCGAAATGGTTGCCGTGTAAAATGTGTTGTAAGATCTATCATCGAGTAAAAAGCGAAAATCTATGCTGACCACTGAAGAAAAATTACTAATTGACCTAGAAAATGAATACTTAATAGAAATGGAAAGAATATGCAGAAAATTTACTTGGTGAACATATGGTAAGGATATTATGATAGCATGTTTAGATATAGCAAGAGAATATGACGTAAAAGAGGATAGCTTACATCCAAGCACACTTGAATGCGGAGATAGAATGGGGTATTCAGGATTATGAAATTAAATGAGATCGTGGAGTTAGATAGCATCCCCACAGAACTGTTTAAGGTTCAATAAAAATTTTGGAGGAAGAAATTTAATGGGTGAAATCAGTTATAAAGCATTTGTGAGGGAAGACTTTGACCTAAAGATTCCGTTCAAACAGTGTTAGTTTCCAATTCAACAAAGCAAAGCAGCGATATGTGTGGTCTATATCGCAATAATTTTGAATACGTGCGCAGAGAAGTTGGTACTTATCATCATTAGCAAAACAATGGAGGAGCAAAGGGGCAATTTTGGGACAAATTATTAGTTAGGGGATGATCGGTTTGGATTCAGAAAGAGGAGAGGCACGCAAAATGTCATATCAGCAAAGAGGTCACTAATAGAGAGAAACATGAAGTACAATTAGAATGTATTTTTTGTTTCGTGGATTTCGGGAAAGAGTTAAATGGATTAAATTATGAAGAGCTATTGAATGTATAACAGGAAATAGGAGCAGATTGGATGGATAAGCTAGGTATAGATTGAGGATCAATTTAAACAAAACTAGAGTTAATAGGTCTCTTGAGACCGAGAAAGACTAATTCAAACATTAAAATTGGAGGGCAAAAGCTAGACAAGTTAGAAAATTGTGAATTCTTCCCGGGATTTCCACTGCGTTAAGTTTGCATAGCTGCTGACGTTTCAACGGACCACTTGTCCATCGTCTTCAAAGCTAAAAGGTAAGGTTAAGCCATTAAGACGACGAACGAGTTGTTCGTTGAAACGTTGGAAGTAATGCAGATTTTAGCCCATTTGAATTCCCGAGTAGAATACACTATGAACATCCGGGAAAACATCAGATCCTTCTTATAGGTAGAACGGATTACCCGTCTTGGAATGTTTTGAACCAAGATGGGTAAATTAGTATGTGCATCGGAAGTAGGATTGCATTAAAAAAAGAAGATTTCACAAATGGGATGGAGTTTATGGCAGGGATTCTGAGTAAAGAGGTGAAGAAAAGACAGGGATGACTTTAATGTGGAGTGTGGTTTTGTACTGTGTAGAAACGTGGTCATTGAGGCACGATAGACCTAGATTTGAGACTTTTGAGAAGTGGGTGTGGAGAAGATTGGAAACATTAAAAAGGACAGCAAGGTAAATAAACAAGAAAGTACTAGCCATGGTTTTCTAGATTAATTTTGGATTTACCATTCCTGTCGCCTTCGGATTTGGATAAAATTAATGAAATTTTGATGGGCGCTTGAATATTAAAGAGTGTGATAGAGGGAAGGACGCTAGGTAGACGAAGGCGGAGTAGCAATAGCTTAGGCTTGTTGAATGGAATGAATAAATGATAGAATATACCTGTACACCGCATTGAAGAAGGGTTGATTAGTGTGGGATCATGTCATCTCTTGGGAGAGACTCAAAACGTAGGGTGTTTGGTTTGTGTCGATCAAAAACCCACCTAAATGGTAGACTACCAAATAGTAATAATAATAAATGATATAAGTGTACTCTCTTAATAATTTTTATTGCAATGAGTGAAAAAATGCATGGGACCTTCACGCAAGACTGCTGCCTGGAAAAATAAATCTGTTAAAGAATATACACTCAAGTTTTGTCATATTTATTTAGTCTATGAACTTTTTATTATCTGGTGAGGCAGTATTTTTTCAGTAGTTATATAACTATACGATATGTGTAACTAAATTATAGATCAACAATGAACAATGGGGCATTCATAAATAACCCTTATTGATATATATATATATATATATATATATATCAATAAGGGTATATATTTATATATATATATATATATATATATATATATAAATACACATCATACTTGCGCAAAAAATTCCGCGAAGAAATTCGTTCAGTAGTTTTTTATTAATCGAGTGGAAAATAAAAACGGAGAATATTGGCGCCCCTTATAGGCATTCATTAGCCTCCTAATCAACCCTCAGAAAAACGAAACTCTTGATCAGTGAGGATTTTTTTTTATCTTTGAAGCGACCCACTGCTGCGAATTCATGCCGAATCTACCCGAGGAAAATTTTAGATTTTGCAAAATTTGTTTGGATGGGGCAAACAAAAAAATGGGAAGAGCGTTTTCTACGGGGTCCACGCAGTTCATTAACACCCTTCTTCCCCCTCCCCCCTTCCGCACTCTCTTATCATCATCATCCCACGTCCGTCCGTCCCCCCAAGTCCACGGGACCTCCTCCTCTCCCCCCTCTTACCCTTCCTCTACCTTTTCGTCCATTGTTAACAGTCAAGTCAATCAATAATCCGCTCACCCGGGATCACTTCACATACGCTCGGTCACCTCCCGCATGGTTCTCCCGCCACTCTCTTTCCCCCAACGCCACTCCTTCCTTTCCCTTTCGCATTCCGATCCATATCTCTCGCCCAAGATTTGAAAGGGCGGTCGTACCTCACGCTCCTCGGTTTTATTCCGCTCCACCCCTCGCACTCTTCCCCCTCGCCTCGCTCGGATCGACAGGACCTTCGCCATCGAGCCGCAAATAACAAGTCGAGGCTCACAAAGCGGTCGTCCACGAATACATCGTTCAAAATTGTTCTGTCGAAGGGATTTGTCAGGTTTTCCGTCGAATTCCCTGGTAGCATCGGTCCGAAGGGATATGTAAAAAACGTTTACCCGTTATTTTTTTCCTGTGAAGAAAATCCTGAAATATGTTATGGTAAAGTCGTTTTTAATTTTTCGATCCCCTGATTTAACACGTGCGGCATTGTGGTGTTCTATTCAGAGCAAAACGAAGGATTCTGAGTTCAAGTCCATGAGTTGCGTTTTGGAAGTCCGCGAGACTAAACGAAAGTGTGATTTTTCGGACACCAAATCTTCCAGGGGTATCGTAGGTGGCACAGGGAACTATAACCCCTGCCCTTGATGTGTTGGTTTTACATGCCATAGGGTCATAAACCTCACCTGCCACACTGGCAATCTGGTTGACTACTATGGTGGTTGTGTAGATGTCCGCTGACGCCGGCGTTGCCAAATTCAAAACTCAATTATAAACTGGGATAGAACGCTTGAAAATGTGTGAGAAATTTCCAGTAGCTTTTGATTTTTCATAAAAAATATCATTTTCCAAAATATTAACACTGGTTTACAGTAATTTGTCAATTTATTAACCACTATGGTATTATAAAAAATTGACGTGTCTCTGCATAGCCCAGATTTATTTCTCTTTTTATTCTTCCTGTAGTAATCATTCGTCACGATTCCCTTACCTTTGAAGAACTGAAATCATAGAATCATCTGATTCTCATAAAATAGTTTTACATCAAGTATACCATTTTAAGGGTTACATGTTCGAATTAGCCATTTTTAAATAGCTTTTCCATTATGAAGCTGGAAATATGCGTCCGAAAGTTTCCAAGTGTCATAAACAAGTCGTATTATTTTTCTGCAAGTGTTCCTTAATGGCATTATATTTCAAATAGAATCTCATTGAAACCGTCAATCAATTCCATCATCACCAATGGACTGCATCACGCTTCGAAGTGTTGTTAAATGAAAACATTCCGTAGCTGTTTAACTTGGGATTAACAAATAGGTCAAAAGTTACTGAAATTTGTTACCATATTCCAAATAACTACGTCGCGTCCATCTGGATGTAGCATTTTGCAATAGTGTTGTGAGGGGACCTCATCCACAGAGGTAATTAGTGATTAATCGTTACAATTCGGGTGCTAATGGACGAGAGAAACACGAAAAAGCCGATTCATTGGCATTGAATCAGATTTGCAAAGTACTTTTTATTGGAACATTAGTTGGATTGTGAAGTACGCCGTCTACCTTAAACTTAATAGCACTTGAAGTTCTCGCCAGACCTATATGGGAACATTTCCCGTTATTATCCGGAGGGTAGAAATGACTGCCGTTGTGCGCAACTAATACTATTTGTAATAAAGAACTTGTATGTAGTATACGAGGGAAATTCAATAAATACCCGTGTTTGACGACAAACGGTGTTCCTAAGGGAAGTTTATGTTATTATTGTGTGCCGTCATCTATCAAACGGCGGTGAAACAAATTTCAGACTGATTTAAAGGTTTGTTTGGATTTGGCAGTTATTCGAGTAAGACGTGTTTCGCGGGAAAAAAATTTAGCTCAAACGAGGAAGTTATCGCCGAGACAGAGGCGTAATTTGGAGAGTTCGACAAATCCTATTTTTTGGAGGGGTTAAAAAAAATAGCTGGAAAGTTGGGAGAAGTGTATCTTTCAAAAGGGGACTATGTTGAATATTAAATTAACGTTTTTGAAAAAATAGTTTCTTCATTACTAACACGGGTACTTATTGAACTGCCCTTGTAGATTAAATAGCATAAGTAGTGTTTGTGCTATGGTTCCAGAATCCCAGTGCAAAACTCTAACTCCGTCGCTGACCTAAGTATTTATGATTATAAGGGGTGCATCCACCATCTGAAAATGTAGACTATTATTTCACCATTCATTTCCATCTATAAATTGGCATGGGTTAACGTTTTTGGCGTAACCTGTTCACCTCTACCGGACTCGCAAAATGAAGGATATTTCGTTTGGAGCTTTCTACTTTCCATTTTAAATTTGGTCGATTCCGCTCCGCGTTCAGTTCCTTCAATTTCCATAAGTGCGTGTTTAATCATGCGCTCATTCCAGTTTTCCAATCATTTCACCGCATTAATTGTGAGGTAAAATCGGACCTTCATCGTCTGTTGCAACGGGCATAGGAGTGAATTACAACGCGAATAATGTAGAACTTTGGGAAATATCAAAGTTTCAATTGTCGTTTTATTAAAATTAGAACTGTTCCATTAAAAACAGCCAGCCAATAGCTCTACTTCCGTGTGCAATATGGACATGCAAGCAGCTGGAGGGCTACTGCTGGAGGGTTTAGGCTGTAGGCTTCTTACCCATCATTCCATATTTTTGTCACTTTAATGCAGGCGTTTGTCTATGCCTCTGTGAGTTTTTACTTCAAAAGTAACTTCCTGCGCCCGCTAAAATTTGCCCCTTATTTTTCCTTCGTGAATGGATTAGATTTGAAATATATTAGAATTTTTTGTTTCCCCAAACATGTCTATTCATACGTTATAACCTAGTGAGTTATTTTAATTGTTTCAGGTTACATCTTCAGGCTTTATTTATATTTTTTACAATTTACCTAAAATAAAGTAAAGACATAAAAACGTTACACTTAGTGAAGTCTGAATATGTAAAGTATAATAGTTTAGATTTTATTTGGAAGGCTAAAATTTTCCCCTTCAGCCAGGGATTTTTTTATCTCTACTATGTTATACGAAGTTGATAAACATTTCAAATTCTCATTTGTTTTAGGCCTATTGAGTGAATTTCAAGTTTCCTGCTCTTAAATTTACCCAGTTAAGTAAAATATTTACTGAGATAATCTCGTCATTTGACAATTTTGTTTGTCTTAGAAAACTTTTGTTAGAAAAATAGGTGGATCAGATTTTATCTTCAAGTTGATAATGTAATAGGTCATTCTAAATATGTTATTTTGCGACGATCGCAGTAGATCGTATAGATATTCTGAATAGATTTAATAATTTTTCATTTAAGGAAATGTACATAATAAACGTAGGTTTTTGGCGGTAACTAACGACTTATTTACTTCCGCGTATCACGAGAACTTCCTTATGTTTGCCCAGCATTGTTTCCTTCCTCAATTTTTTCATGCAATCAAGAATGAGGAAATTTCTACCCTATTTCATGATGTTTCAAAAGCCTATTGTCTTCCTTCTTCTTCCCCACTTAACCGATGCTCTCCCTTTAATGACGGCCATCAAAAACCCATTACCTTTCAATATTTCCTCTGGTCAATTACTTCATTTTTCAGTTTTTGCCATCAACTCGCTCCATTAATAACCACGTACAAATTTTCATCGTTAGTTTAATCTCTGTTCAATTTATTTCCTCCAGCAAACTTTATTTCCTTCTACAGCATGCCGACATAATTGCCTCATTATAGATTTTCTAGAATTTCAAGAATTTATAATTTGAAAAGGCAGTAACAATGTGGCTCTTGACGAAATAGGCAGGGATGGTTTGTCTCATTAATATTCCAATCTTCATTTCCAATTGCGGGAAATATTGGCGATGACATCTTCTGAAAAATAACTATTATTTAATTTTAATAATCTAGGGAAGAAGAACTGAATAACTATATAAAATTTTTTCTCATATTCAGCCATCTAAATCAATCTTTTGACACAATGACTTGTCTAATGATGCAGTGGTTACAAGTTCAAAATAATGCGAACGATGATTTTCTGCACAATCCTTAGAGTCTTCGTTCAGAAATGTTTTGCCTCGCAGTTTTGTTCAATGTAGATCCGAAATGGTCATATGTTTTCTTAAGATATGCTCTCATTAATTAATTTCTTCATATGTTTTCGAATTTCTCTGCTCGTAATTACGGAATGTTGTCAAAACTAACTTTTCATGCCTATCGTTCTCTCATCTTCCACCGTGAGTTCTTCATAATCAGGCAATGCATTATAAGCATTATTCTCTTTAAAATCAGATTTTTCAGCAAACCACTGATTTTACCTTCACTCGCAACCATTGTTGAAAGAATTTGCCGATTTAGCTGCATTCGTCGGATAAAGAAAACAAAAAATTACTTTCAAATAATGTTTTTCACTCCAATTCCAAAAAATTATTTGCATAAAAAAAACGGGATCAGCAAAACAAAATAACTCATGAAAACGTGTAATAGAGCGATTCGGATATTAAAGTCTCCTGGAGCAACAAGGAAAGGCTAATAGCACATTTTGTACACGCCAAAATCAAGGATAACCAAAGCAATTGATCCGAAAGTTGATTTCCAAGGGTGAGAGTACATAGAGCTCACCTCGTACGAAGGCCTATAAGGCGTGTGAAATCCTCAATAAAAGGTGGAGCTGTACCACCTACGGATATTCAGGAAGATTTGGCGGGAGAAAAAACACTCAAACTGACCAGAGGAGTCACCTGAAATCAAACCCTACAATCAGAGGTCCCAAGCTCTATCTACTGGAATAGCACGCCCTTTAATGTAAAAGATACTTAACCCAGGTGTCTTAGATGTTTTTAATTGGTAGGGTTTGTCATCAACTTTCTTAAGCTTTCTGAGCCCGTCAAATGTTACCTGAGGGCTGTGATTCTTTTCCTAACCACGGAAAAAATACTCGTCCGCAAGAACTGGGCTCGGAGGCTTTGAGAAATGGGACTCAGGGTGGAATTTGGTGGAACTATCCTTCGGACAGGCCTTCGACAAAACAGCGTTCATTGAGGTCGCATTTCTCATGTAACACCAACGCATTTGTGGATACGAAGATCATAAGATGCGAAATCTGGCGGAAAGGAGGCTTTCACACAGACAACCTGAAAATTTGGCGGTAGCCGTCAAGATTTCAGGTTGAGCATGGTCCAGCAGCAGGTCCAGCATGAATGTTTTAAATTTGTGTCGACGGAGAGAATATTAATTTCGTATGCCTGCAAGGTGGCTGACCTCAACCGTGGAGATTACCCAGGGATCAAAAATGCTTAAAATTTATTGCATATTTATATGCATCACGTCCATAAAACCCCTCGGTATCCTAGAGAGACCTCGACCTCCCCGTGTCCTTGTGCCGACCCCCACTTCTTACTTCCCTGGCATATTACAAGGGTCCGCCCGGTCTACTTTCCCTCCCTCCGGGCCGCCCTCCTCATTTTACTCCTCCAGGCCTGTTCGCAC
Organism: Hetaerina americana; assembly: GCF_022747635.1. Taxonomy (NCBI): domain Eukaryota; kingdom Metazoa; phylum Arthropoda; class Insecta; order Odonata; family Calopterygidae; genus Hetaerina; species Hetaerina americana. Next base: position 77,859,520 of record NW_027286763.1, read on the forward strand.
TCACCCAAGCCGCTTCCCCAACCCTCCCAACCCCTGCCACCTCCTTCCCCTAGATTGCAGTTAAAGTTGGCTCGGATGTGGGGATCCCACGGGATAGGGGCCCTCCTTTCCCGAGAGCTCCGGACCTCTTTGACCTTTTCCCTCCGAACCACCACCTCCTCATACTCCGGCCCCATTTCCCCGCCCCCACTAATGCACCGGCTCTTCCTCGAGCCTTCCTTTCACCCACACTGCAACCTCCATGCCCCCTGACCTCTTCCCACGCCTCGTTTCCCTATATTCTCGCGGATTGGAGATATTTCTTCTCCTTCACCCCTCTTCATCTCTCTCTCTTTCTCTCTTCCACGTCCAGTTCTGGGTCATTTTCGTTCGCTTTCTCGCCTCCTTCGCCCCGACGGTGTCAGCGCTTCTCACGTGGTCTCCATCCCTGACGACCGCCTCCCCTTTCCTTCCCCTCCCCCCCGTGGACCACACGTAGTTTTTAGGTTTTTCCGCTCCGCAAATCGAGTCGGTGCTTTTCCTCCCCACTCCCCTCCGACACGACCTGCATCCCCGGATTCGGTGATGGATCTCCGCTTTTTCAAGCCTTTTACTGCAAGGAGGATTTCTTTTATTTTTCGATTCTTCTTTTTGCCGTAACTCGTTTTGGTGAACTCATTCGTCCACGCTGGATTATTCCGACGGAAGTTTCTCGAGCGTGCATGAAACTATGCATGTGTTGGGAGAGTAGGGTGGAGGGGTAGGGTGTCCCGGAAAACGCTCAATGTCCGCGGTTTGCCTATTACCGTGTCACCACGGACGTCCGGATCCGTGTGTCACCCACGTAACAGCCTGAACTAGATTTGACGACAAAAGTATCCGTCCGTTTGCGCGATGTAGTTATGAAATTTTCATTTCCGTTTATTCAGGTGCAAAATAATATTTCCGTGGTTTGCATAAACTTTCAGGCCATCCATTACGTTGCATGATTTGCAACTAGGCCGTGAAATTTCTCTTTCTGAAAATGTTACACGTTTGACTCGTTTTAATGCTCTTGTTTCCGTCTGAAAATGTTGGCATATTTCTTTTAAACCTCGGATAATGTTGATATTCGGGCGATTTATTGTGTTCTCGCTCGATAGATATAATGTTTGCTCAAAAGATACTCAAATATTTAGTTTACTTCATACACGAGCAAGAGCTTGAAACAAGCTTGTCTTTATCTGGCATATTATTTCAACATTCATTTTTTTTAAATAACAAATTAATATTTTCCAAGGCGGAAGAAATATAGAATTAGTTGGTAAAATTTTATTTTAATCGATTTAAATGCTATTCTACTATTGTGGAAGTACCTAGTACGTATCTAGCCTTCATATCCCTGCGCGTATTTTTTTATTTTCAGTTGGACGTCGTTACGGAATTTTGTATCGGTCTATTCTTCCTCATTCAATCCTACTATAATTCACACACTCCTTTTGAGGTTACAATTTTTTAAAGCACCGCAAAGCGGTTGGGTGGACATTTGATGTTATAAAAAAAGCAATATTCTGATCAAAAATACGTTCTTATGGTAAAAATTCGTGAAATTTATAATTATAATGAGGTATATCCATGCTTAATGAGTTTTTAATTTTCCACAGACTAGTCAGACAAAAGTAAAATTATAAATGGATTACTGTTACAGTAAAAATTGGTGAAATTTCTAATTATAATGATGTATTTCAATATTTAATGAGTTTGTAATTTCCAGAGACTCGTCAGACAAGTCTTTGGAAAATTACAAACTCATTAAAATTGACATCGAGCAATTCCACGAAGTGAAGCCTGAAAGTGTAAAGTATGTGATGAGGTACATTTATACAAATTGTATACTTAAAATATATTGGGTAGAAAATTTCATTCAGAAAAAATTACAAATATGTTTTGTACCAACCATTCTTTTCATCATTTGATTATTGACGCCTGGTAGAAATGATGAAAGTCGTTAGATTTTTCCTTTTGGTTTCATAAGTGATTTACCTATTAGTAATTCGTAATTAGAGTTCAGTGCTGGACCTCATATGCTTTTAAAATTGTAATATAATTCGAGGTATTGTCAAAGGTCAGGATCAGTCAAGTACCTTAGTCTCTTTCGTCTTACTTTGAGAAAATATGATAAATTAAAAGACCGGGACTAGGATACAAAGGGAAAGCGCCACGACGTCATCATTTCGATCCCGCTCCCACGCGGAACGTTGGTGGAAAGTGAATCTCGTTCCGACACGCCCCTGTCGATTAAGAAAGGGAGCCATGATTAAAGCGTTTTGTTTGCCTATGACACTTATTCATAATCTGCAAGCCTTCTCTCGGTGACAAGACACAGTTAACATTGTGCCGACCCAAACGAGCAGCCCCTCCGTGCTTGTACGTGCTCCCATCTCCCATCCCTTACACCCACACAGCCCTCCGTCTCCGTACATCCAGCAGATATGCTTCCCCAGAGGCCATCCACGCCACCCCTGCCCGGCAGTACCACCCCCTCGGGTATTCCCGTACCCTACGCCCCTCCCTCCGGTTAGGCCCATGGAAATCCTCTCCCACCCCCTCCCCCGCCCCTCCTTTCAGGATGCCCGGAAATTCCCACGCACTCTCTTTATGGCTCTAAAGCCCTCCAACGGCACCCATGAGAGAGTGAGAGGTGCGGCAGAGGTTGGCAGGAGACTTGTGGAATCCCGCCTCAACTACAAGTCTCCCAGTGGACACACGCAGACACACGAATCCTGTCCCCGTCATTCAAAAATGTTCCGCTCGGCGAACGCCTGTGACACATCACGCCCAATGAAATGTCTCTCACCCTCTCTCTCTCTTGCTTGCTCGCTCTGACGCTCCCCCGTGCCCTCACCTCTTCCCTCCCCAAACTCCCCTACCCTACTGCGTCCCCCTTCTCATCTAAAGAAACTGTAGGATGAAAACTTTCCTGCTTCGATGGAAAAATGGTGCGTAACTGGTATTTGAAATGTTCTCCGTGTAGGCCTTCGATTTTCTATTAGATTATTTTTATATATCGTAAGATCGACTTCAGTTGATCATTGGATTAAATAAAATTGATTTGCGACTCAAATCTAATCACTGCATATTTTTCGTTTTATATATTTAGGAAAAGTTTTTCTTGCGTTGCCTCAATTTGCCCAGTTGTCCCATATCTTCCTCCAAGTATGTCTTGCTTATCTTTTCCTTAACGTTAATGGTATTTTTATTGATTTTCACGAATTTGCAACTTCAATTCCATTACATTTTTTTATTGTTTCCTTGTGTTTTTTCATAATTTGGGATGATTATGATGTTAAATTGTCATATTTGGAATTAACTTTCGAAGCTTTTACTTTCCAGAGCTTTCACAATAAGCACACCGCTCTGGCGTACTTTTATGCACTCTAACTATTAAAAAAACCTTAGTATATGCTGTTTTTCGTTTGTAACAAAACAAACTAAGCTATTCTGATTGAATATTTTTTCCTAAATCTTTTTTTCAGCATATGTTGCTTTCTTCTCCATTTCCTTGTATCTTCCCATTATGACTCATTCCTAGTGTTTTCTATGTGCATGATCTTTGGGAATTTGGTTGATTGTGCTCAATTAATTATAATTTGTTTTAATCATGGTGAAATGATTAAGGGTATACTTGATGTTGAGGAATAGGCGCAGGCACTAGTTAAAGGGTTTACTTTCAGAAGTATTCCGTATAGAGTCTTTAGTTCATATACATATACATGATCAGTAATCATTAACAAAGAAACAGATATTCGTCAGATGACGCCTTAGCAATCTCTAAAAGCAGGAAGGGCTCAAGCGCTCTCTTGGCTCTTTAGAAACACCTATGCTTTTTAACCTACTAACAGTATGCGTATTTCTTGGAAAATAATGAGCACCAAGTTGTCATGTTCCCACCTCAAACTCAGAACACGGATTCTAATGTTTCTCAATGCTTGTTTGCCTGGATTTAAATATTGAAGGTCTCAAAGCACAATTAAAATGATGTCAGTAATTGTGGCTCTCAGCTCCAGTACAAGTCTGTCTCATGCAAAGAACCAAAATAAGTTTCTTCATCGAGAAAGATATTTTTTGCCAGGAGTATGGCCAGCCAGCATGGTATTTAAAACTCGGGGGTGGAGGCTATCAATTTGAATTTACATTTAATTTTAATACAACTAACACTTAATACCATTAAGCTTCTATTCAATTAGTTCAGAGATTCCCCAAGAAATATTCAACATGAAATTAGCCCACCGTATGCAATGTAAGTTTTGTTTTTTTTATCAAACGTGCTTGCCATTTTAATATTTTGGGGTTTCAATATTCATTTAAATATTTCAATATTCGTTTCCTCATTGTTGAAATGCGCTAGCAAAACCCAGCGTTGAAAATATTGACACAGCAGTCACAGCGTGTTACTTTTCATAAAGAATAAAATAAAGGCTTTGATGCGAAGCGTTTATGAATGCAAATCCAGATCTTTGAGCATCGACTTGCCCCATTGAGAGTATGAAGTATTTTGAGATAGAGATGTGGCAAAAACTAATACAATAGTTTTAAGTTGGTTCGAGAAGAAGACAAACGCTGAGGTTTGAAATAGTGGGCAAAGAGAGGAAGTTACTGGGGGAATTACAAAACAAAATGCAGAAAAATTGGATGGTGGAAAAATTGAAAAGCAGGGCATGTCAAATATCGTGATGGGAAGAGAGTATACCTTGTATTTCATGCACAATGAGGATATAAATTTACATTTTTGCATTTCTGCGTTTCGCATTATGCTATTAGAATCAAAGTACTAAAATTATTTCCGATCCATGATTTTCTCTAGTAAACATATTGTTGTAAGCATCGTTTCCATCCATATTATTTTAACTGAATGCTGCATTTTCTTTGACTAAAACGAACTTTCGTTGGAGGTTACTGTCATAGTTTTGCACCGACGTGGAATATAAGTTGAAAATGTGTCTATATCAATTTAATAAACATCCCAAGTGTGAAATAGAATTAAAAAGTTACTACGTGGTAATACTGTATGTCGAAAACAAATTGAATTCAGTCCTTAGTCATGAAGTCTTTAAGTTTCCCCGTCCAATGCCTTTTCCATCTTTAAAAAAACCAATAGGTAACTGTGAACGTTACGGCAGGGTTGCGATGAGTTAAACTGATTTCGGAGCGCGGAGATGAGGGATCTTGTCAATTGAAGTGGAACGAAAAAGCGATAAGGAAGGGCGCAAAGATTAAACTCAGTTTTAAACCAATTCAGCCGCCTCGAGAATTTCGGCACCTTACGCTTTCGGAAAATCAACGTTTCAGCTTGAAAATGTAATATGCGCGTAGAAGAATTTCCAGGGCCGTTGGCACTGCGAACCGTCGAAAGTGAATCGTTTCGGGTAAAGGAATAAATGAAAGTGTGCGAATGAGTTTTAGGGAGCCAGGTCATTCAAATAGTTATTGCTCATGTATTTAAGACCCCCAAGCTTACTCAGGGCAATAGTATTTCCATAGATATCTTTTGCGTATTGTTTTTAGGTGTGGACATCGGAATCTTTTCGACCGTGGCCTGTGACTATCTCCAAATCCCACCTACCGCTGCAAATAACCCTCATATCCGTCATCCCCACGTTTTCTCGCGGAACGAGGCATATAAAGTGGGACATCGCAGACAATGCAAGGAAGCTTCTTCACCCGATTTTTATCTCACCTCTGACCGCAAGGTCGGGACATGGAGAAAAAGTACCACGGTGAAGTGAAAGCGTCAATCTGGTCCCAGCTTAGCTCCTCTCAAAGTCACCCATCGACTACGTGAGGCTCAAGTATAGTCAGCATGTCAACTCAAACTAACCAAAACCTTTACTTTGAAAACTAACCCTATCGAACTTTTCGGGAATCAACCTTCGAAAGCTCAAAGGGCAGAACTCATCAACTTGTTGAGCCAACTTTGAGCCACAATGGAAGGGGACGGCGGCCCTTTTTAGAGCAAAAAGTGGGGGCTCCTCTTTACTCGACCCCTATCGCCCCGGAGTGCCCCTTCACCGGAGCTCCAATTATCCCCCTCTCCTTCTCTCCAACTCCTCTACCTCTCTCTCGTCTTCCGGGTAAGCCGATCGAGGATCAATGCATGGAGGAAATGCCCCACCGATAACGGTGGATGAGAGGCCGGAAAGGCATGAAAGGCTCAGGCGAGTATTCTCGACAAGATTTCTTTTGCCTTGACTTTACTTCCTAGCAAGTCTCCGTTGTGTTAAGTTACGACTCTTTGGATCCTTTGCTTTCTTTCATGATCTTTTGTCCAAAGGCTCCGATGGTGCAACCCTGCCTACTCAGATCAATTCTTCTTCTGCTGGAAGCCTTAAATTGTATTATCCTTGAAGGTATCAGGAAAATTGTTTTAATGAAGGCCATTAAACTGAAGGCCACCGCCATAAGGCGGTAAATGTTTATGTTGATGCCATTGTGTTCACTGCATCGATCTCATTCTTTTGATCATTGGTATTTTCTACTCTGATTACCAAGAGTGTTTTATTTTCACAATTTCCCCAGGGCATAAACATTTTAATAGGTGTATAACCAAATTCAGTCACGGGGATTTTCAGATTATTAGGCCTAACAAATTGTATGATTATCAGAATTCATAATGCGATATGACGAAAGTTCAACTCTATTTTGAAATCGTAATATCTGCATTTTTTTGTTGTTCATCAATTATAATTTTGATTTCAAACGTGCATTAACTTTTGCTAGATATATAATAAGATAAAACTCATTTCACTTTATAAATTGCGGCTATTTTTTACGCAACGTTTGAGTTAATTATCTTTTTATTGATTCAAATAGTTGGTATGGTTGGTGCATACAATTAAGGCAGTATGATATGTGAAATTTTCAGGTTTTGAAATCAGTTCACAAGCCTTTATAGATTTTTAGTTTCGGCTGTGATATCCTCCTCATTCATGCTTTCTAATCTTTACTCACTATTTTATATGGACTTAACATTAGCCTATTGAATAAAAGTCTTTATATACCAGTTATTTTATTATCGAAAGCTTATTTCCCCACTAGCTAACTATAAGTACCACTAAAGATTCCTCTTCATGTTGCAACTAGTTTTACTGCGGTACCCATCATTCAGCTCAGTGTCGTCTCAAGTTTATTTTAGCCATGATCGACTGTATTTGTCTTTAGGGCGAGATGCAACGAAGGTAATGGAAAATAATGTCGCACTCCGTTGCTTTCAAGTCTCTTAGTGTCAGATTGAAGCGGCGTTCTCTAAATTAAAATTTAAATATATTTAACGTGAATGGAAAACAAATGAAAAGTAGTGCATGTAAAAATATTTTATTATCTTCAACGGACGATGCTACGCTTGAAGGAGTCCTTAAACTGCAATGCGCCAGATCCCATGTAGCATTTAAATTTTTGTTCCAACACTTTGTACTGAAACGATAATTTTATGCTCGTGAATAAATACCGACGTAAAAAGTGCCAAGTCTGCCTCATGTTAATGCCGATCGCCGTAGATCCAGTAAACATGGTTCCTCATTAGCACGGCCATGCCCGAGGCTTCCCCTTTTTCGCCAACCAGACTCAGTCTCTTCCACTCTTACTCATCCCGCAAATATCTTCCGCCTTCATTTCGAGAAGAGGTGGAATTCTCCCTCCCCATCTCCTACCCCGGGGCTTCAATCGCACACGCGAGTCGATGGCGCGGAGAAATCCAACGGAAAGTGCGTGCTCTCTCGGAAAAAATTCCGCCGGAGTGAGGGGAGCCACCGGAAGGATATAAAGTTATAAGAGGCGCACTTTTGGGGGGCCGAGATCCTTTCTTCCGGGATGTGGACGCCCCGTGAAGGCCCCCTTTGTGCGTTTAAGAGTGTTGGTTGAAATGGTTGCGTTGGCTCCACCTCCATGCCAACCTCTCATCTCCTGGCCCGCTCTTCTCCCCACACCCTTCCCTCCGCGGATACCCTCCTTCTCTCACACCCTCGACAATCCCACCCTCCTCCACCAGTGCCCCATCCCACTCACCCCTCGCTGTCGTCTCGAAAATCTCCTTCTCTCGCGCTTCGCCCGTTTTTTCTCGATTCATTTCTCTCCCTACTTTCTCGAAACCCTCCCGAACCACTCAGCTCTCCATCTTCCACTCAAAGACGGAGTTGAGATGAGTGGCGGGCGGCAAACACGTGGGTAAACGAAACAATGGAAACAGATCCCTGTCAAGAGGCCGCTCCCCTCCCACACTCCCAGTACAGACTGGGCCACGTCCAGCGTTCGCCAAGGGAGTGAGTGGCCCTTCTCAGCTAAGGGCAGTGGCGTCGCAAGTCAAGTCCCTCCCAGTGAGGGACCTGGCCGCCTCCCTTCACTTTCCTTTCGATTGTGAACCAGGGTAATTGAAAGAGATGTCCACTTTGAATCCTTTTTGATATCCATGTGTCCAAGTCACTGCGCGTATTCTCTCGTATTGCTTAACAATTTAAGACAATGACCGACTGAGTATTTGGGTTGTTCTTATATGCCCTCCGGTGTGCCACAACCCTAAAACTTCACTCACCGCGTCATCTAATATTTCAATGAATTGGAACACTATTTCTACTATGCTTTACTAATAGCCGTAATTAGAGTAACCGCGGAAAGAAATAATTACCGTTGAAGACTAATAATGAAATATTAACGATCCAGCAATGGAATATCTCATCGCTTTAAGATAAACTCCAAGAGAAATGGAGAACTTTGCAGGTAGCAGGATCGTTTCTATCGTTTCGCAAAACCAATTCTCGTAATTATAATCCGTAATGGTGATGGATATAACTCTCGTTAATTTTCTGGATTTTTGCTGGTCTCTTCCTCTTCTTAAACTATTTTCTATCAAGCATACCTCAATTCTCACTTATTATTACATCCTACTTTGAATTTAAATATTACATACTATTTTTAAAATTATTAGGTGGTAGTTTTATGTATTTACATATGTTGCGAGATTAATACCATTTAGAGAGCACCTAATCTCATGAATTTAGATAAAATGATGTAAAACATTAAAATGAATAAGTTTTGATTTACTCGTACTTCGTAGCAGAAGTTGTAAAAAATTTGAATAAATTACTATCCTGACCCGTAGATATCGATTAATTGTTGTAAAAAATTAACCGTCTTACATTATATAACATGTACATTTAAATTACATTTATTTGAAATTTAATCAAATTAAAATGCAAGTTTCAGCTTAGATATTCTTTCATTCTATATTGTGAGATTGATTTCATACTAAAAGGTTACTTTGAACGCTATTTAAAAATATTATCAATTTACAAAATAAGATTTTTTCACGTAATCTTGCAAAATTGCAATGTTTAAATAGGATTCATAACTTCCTAGGAAATATTTAATTTGTTCGTAATTACCATATTCCGCAACAAATCGATCTGTAGTGTATCGGATGAATCTCAGAGGTGTAAGGAAAAGAGTAGGTCTTATTTCCTTCGTTCTCAAAGAAGTGAAGCTAGAAAATAGGAGTTGGAAAACTTCTGCTCACGCAGAATTAAAATTATATTGACAAAGTACATGATTTTTTCCGTACTAAAAAATGAAATGAAATTCTTGGAATTTTTCAGGGCAATAAGAAACTCGTATAGAAGTAATTTTCTTTTAATTAATGAAATTACTTAAATTTGTAGGTAGCTAATCAAGTTGGCAATTAAGTGACTTTCCCCGCAGAAATTTCTTAATATTAAAACAGGGAGGAGTCTCCCCTCTGACCGAGCGTCCGGGTTCATATTTTTTTCTTCTTTGAATTAATTGGTGATATGTAGATTAATTTATCCTTTATCGAATGCAAAATTCTTAGAGAAATGAAGTTGGATCGATTTTTTCTCAAGAAATCCTTTTGCAGAGGCATAAATTGTGAGTTAATTTTAAATTTGACAAGACCTAAAACAAAAAATTTTTAAATCCTTCCCTTCCGACATCCCCATCGGCCAAACAATCAGATAATGCAAGTGTTATTTTTCTCTCTTTCAGCTAAATATTTACTTTACTTGAAACAGACAGTTTGCTCAATCGATCTGAAAGATGTTATGAATTTTTTTGAAGGAAGAGATAAAACCAGTTGGATCAGCAAAAGCAAGTAATGGAACATTTATTCTGACAGGCGGACGGACATGTGTCAACACTTCAGTGATAACGCGTTCGTTGGGTTACAGACAGGATGTGGCAACCAAGGTATGAACGAAGTGTTTTCCTGCTAGTGACTTATGTAAAGCAATTTCTGCTGCGATGATCTCTTCTAAGAAATTACTTGTAATAGTCTAAATGTTTAAATTTGAAAATTCTGATAAGATTTAAGTAAGATTTGATCTTAATATTTGAGCAATATCTAGTAGATACAAAGAAAATCTTAGAGTCGCAGCCTTCTTATGCTTGACACTCTTTATGATCCATTACTCTCCATAGCAGACAACCCCTCTCAGTCCTTCCAATTTTACTCATTTGTCGGGTACTTATGAGGAGTAGGACTTCTTAGCTCGTTTTTTTCACTCCTTGCAGCTCAATATTGTGTTCATTGTCTTGTTGCCGCTCTCTCATTGCCGCCCGCGCGTTTCTCTTCTAATTCTATTACGTTGTTCCTATTGATCCGTTTCTTAAGTCTGTTCAACGTTTTCACTATCTTTGAAACGTGTCCGCTTGCCACGTAGTCTGTCATGATATCTTTTGTTTTCATCGACATCCTCTTCTAAAGGCACTTTCTTGTCGTTGTAGCCTTATTTCTCCTTTCTATTGCCGTGTCTTCAATTCCTGATTTGTTGTAACACCCATAGGGTTTTTAATGCCATCTATTACTTTCTCTTGTAGCCTTCTTTCTTTTCGTGCAAGGCTTTTTCCTTCTATTATATTTTCTAGGAAGTTTTTAAGCTTCAGGGCAAGTCCACCGAATTTTATTTGGCTTTCCTCCACTCTTTTATCAAACTTCTCTCCTTTTTAACTTTCCTTAGAACTTCTATGCTACTTTTCTTATATTGTCAGGTTTTTATTTTTATCTTTATACAAATCCATATTTTCATTATTTCCAACCTAGACTTCTCCATCTTCCATTGTCCAAGTTTCACTTTCATTTAACAAACAATATACTCCAAATACAGGTTTTGGTAAAAATATTCTAAATGTACTTTCTAATTTATTGTAGAATTTTCTGGCTTCCCAATATTATTTCTAATAAATCTTTTGTCGATACATGGCTAAAAATTTAAACCAATTCTTCAAATACAGGCATCTCTACTTAACTACATTTCCTCTAATAGTCCACTGTCTTTCTCATCACTCGAGCCGGAGTCGATCTGGAGTCACTTATCCAGATGATAGATTTGTCATTATCGATATCGATGCTTTATCATTAAATAATAAAATGATAATTCAGTGTGATTTAATAGATTTGAGCAGTAAGGAATTAATTGATGAAAGTCGGGTTAAAATTGAGCTACGGGCATTTCCAGCTGAAAATGATAGATAAACTGAAAATATGTTGATGCATAATAACGGTTTCGTCAATGTCATAAGTTTTACAAGAAAGTCAAAGATAGCGAGAATATGTATACTTAGTGTGAGTTCATAACATTTTATGAAAACATATTAGTTTCTCAATAATTTTTATTGTTAAGCTTTTCGATAAATGTACATATCCATATTCAAAACGAGACACAAGCCGTGTACACTTGACGTCCCACATTGTAAGCAGAAAGGTAAAAAACTGGGCTTGAAAATTTTGAAATTTTTATTGCCCAAATATAATAATAAAAGTTCTGTACAACCAGACCCATTGTGCCCATCCTCTTCTCTATTCGCCTGAATTATATTTCTACAATGAGAACTTCATTCCTTTCCGAACCTTAGCTTCCACACACACTAGCCTTGAACAAAGCAATTGATCCTCTTCCCCGTAATTTTTCGTAACTCCTCCCCTTTTAAAATCCTCGTGTGTAAGACGGGAACAAGAGCTTTGTCGATGTACTCGATTACCGAGGAGTAATGCCCATTTAGCATCGCAATGTAGAAACCGAGATTTAAAATTTAATTTAATTTACTCATTTTACTAGAATGAGTTAGTTACAAAAAGTAATTTTCATCTATATAAGTTGTATTTTCTTAAAATCTATGAGAAATATCTAAAGGAGTATTTCAAAGACTTTTATGCCACGAATTTACGAATGAGGTATATTTGCATGGCATCATGGCGTAAATAAGTGATATTATTTTTACTAATCTGAAGGGATCTTTGTAGGGTCAAGAAAGAGATATGGATGGAAAACTAAAAAGCGGCTGTAATCAAAGCAATAGAAATTCCTTCAACAATTCTTCAACGATTTCAACGACTCAAAAGTCGTTGAAGAAATGCTCATTATTATTAATAATTATACGTATTATTTTTATAATTTTATCATTATCTTATGATTATTTTATTATTATTATTATTTTTATTATTATTATTATTTTTACTATCTTATGATTATTTATTATTATTATTATTATTATTATTATTATTATTATTATTATTATTATTATTATTATTATTATTATTATTATTATTATTATTATTATTATTATTATTATTATTATTATTATTATTATTATTATTATTATTATTATTATTATTATTATTATTATTATTATTATTATTATTATTATTATTATTATTATTATTATTATTATTATTATTATTATTATTATTATTATTATTATTATTATTATTATTATTATTATTATTATTATTATTATTATTATTATTATTATTATTATTATTATTATTATTATTATTATTTGTCATACTTGCTATGCATTATATTTTCTCCACCTAGGTGGAGAAGCATCTCCATCCAGGCGGAGAAAGTATCCTTCAAAATGAACAGTTGTTCCACACTGTCTTCAAAAACAAGCAATGAAAATTTTCTTTCTTCAGAATTAGGAGCTGAGGTTTGTCACTGCCGACCAAGTGAGTAAATGGCTGATCTACATGTATACTCTTAGAAATGTTGTACTTGCTGATCTGCGTATTAATAATCAATGTGGCACGATGGCAGTAATAGATATTTTTACAAGGAAATGTAAATTTTGCTCAGCTTTTTCGTTGCAAAAACGAGATCAAAGTCTTTTTCAGTCAAATAAATGATCTCCTGAAATATCATCGACTCAACTTCCGTCCTTGGTTTCCACATTTCATATTCTCGGGAATTAGATTTTGAAAAATAGCCCTTATCATTAATGACTTTTATTGTCCTTATTATTAATGCGTTTAAAATGATGCTGTTGGGGGTGGGGGTACGATATGCATTAAAAGCGGCTTTCCCAGCAATCAATAGACGGGGAAAACTACACCATTTTCCCGAGAGTGCTTTATCTATCTTTGTAAATATAAATGTCCATAATTAATTGCAATAATTGCTTGATTTTAAGTGCAACCTATTATTGATTGAAAATTTCCCTTAGTAATAAGAGACACGAAGACCTTTCAATGCGAACTTTCTTCCCTTTTAAAGGTACTGAGGAAAGGAGCTCAGACTAATCAACCGCTAACCTTAGAGGGAATGAATAATCAAAAGAGATGGGAAATGGAAAAAAAATTCAATTCATTTCAGCAAAATTCTGGAAGATGTAATATCACTGGGGAACTCGTCTCATTGAAAAAGGCCTTCTGTGATATAAAATTCTATTATATTTACTTCTGAAAAATATCAATCGGCCAAAATGGTGTATGAGATCTAAAATTTTAGAGTTCATGAAAATATTAAAAATTCAACAAAAACATAAAATTTGCGAATTTATATTAGAGGAAAATAAATAAACAGAGAATAGCAATATTTTAGTAAATATTAAGCTACCAAAGAAATATATACTGTTGAATTCTATCAATAATTTAACTAAATGAGCAATTTCTTCTGACTCCGTGAAACGTTACTGTTGCGGCATCTCCCGCAGTTTCTTCGGAATTTGTCAAGGTATAAACAGCCCAAGTGTTTAAAAGTTGGCTTTAACCTCGTGGACTGTGGCGCGTCGCGCACGACTACGAATGCCTATGACATTGTATGTACGGCATTTCGTCACAACATCTTGCTCCTTCTAAGTCCCCAAAATTTCAGAGTTTAGGAGGACGCCTCGATAGCTAAACGGGCTGAAGCATTCGACTGGTCATTGAGGGATCCTGGTTCGAATCCCGGTCAAGGCGAATGATTTTTACACTCTGAAATCGTTGCATTGAAATGCACATTAGCAGATGACTCCGTTAAAAGTTAATGTTGCGGCATCTCCCGCAGTTTCTTGGCAATTTCTTCTGATTATCCTTTGGAGTTAATTGATTAAGGTTGACTTCAAATTTTGGATTCTAGGCATGTGATAATAGATTGTTGAGGACTGCTATAGAGGGAAGAATAATTGGTAGAAAATGTAGAAAGAAAAATGAGCATTTTGCACAGGATGAAGGGGGTAGAAAATATATGGGTGGATAAAAGGGTGTTTCAATGTAAATTGTTAAAGAATTAAGTGCTTATGCAAGACCTAAGAGTTTTAGTAGTGCTTAATACTCAATGCCAACACTGTATAGTTATCAAAACTAATTCTGTTCGATAAATAAATAAAATAACTTTGGAGTAACTACTCTCTTTTTCTTATTTCTGAACCTTTTTCTGAACCCGTCTCTAATCCCAGCATCTCACGTTTCCAACGGCTTTCATACCCGAACAATATAATTCGGCCAACAACCGCGTTCCTTTATTATTCCCCCCAAGTTTTCCCCGCCCTCTTCCATTCCAACCTCTTTTTACACGCGTCTAACATCCGAAATTCTTCTCAAACGTGCCCTTCCCATTCTCTTCTCCCTTCGTCGACCATTCCAGGTAAACCCCTTTCTCCAACCTCGACTCCGCCCATCCAGTTCATTCCCGAATTGCTAACGGGGTCTTTCTCAGGAAATATTTGTTAATAAAAAGTTGACACAAATAATTTCGGATGGATATTTATACTACTATAATTCATATTTTATGTTTCCCATTCCTCCTGCCAAAGAGATAATAATTGTGCACGGGGTCTCTTCGACCTTGACACCCCATTTGTCTCGCGTTTCTTAGCCGGGCAATTTTTCTGGGAAAACCTAGAGAATTTTATCTCCTCCAGACTTTTTCATGTCGTTCATCGTATTTCGTCGTTAACTTGAAAGTTCAACAAAGCTTTAGGATCTTAGCTTTACGGCACCATTTACCGAAAGGATTTTATTTTCAATTTTCGCCCGGATCTTCACGTAATTTATTGATATTGTATTATTTTTCCTATCTATTGTTTGGATTACCATTTAACGGAGTAAAATACGCAGTTTTATACGTTGCAAAGGTTTATTATCTGTTTTGACGCATTTTTGTAGGTTTTATTACTAAAATAAAAAATGTAATAGGGCAAAATTTTTACAACTAGATTAATAGAATGCACATGTATAGAGGCATAATTCGTTATCATTATCTCATCTATTCATTCTTGATAAATGTTTGTGCTTTTAGAAATATATATATAATGCGTATTAGAACGGTGAGAAGATTATACCCCATACCTTCCTCGAAATATTTTTTCTATTTTTACTCAACAAATATTACTATATAAAAATATCTGGACTTAAAAATTTTATTTAATACAAAATTAAAAACTTAGGTCCTTAAAACGAACTATTTTTCGAATATATCAATATCTCAACTCATGAAAATACATAAAATTTCTTAGAAAATCATTCATAGAGTCGTTAACCTATTATACTACCTTGATCAAAAATTTCCCGGAATTTATTCAGAAAATTAAAAATACAAGTTTATTCATCTAAATCTATATTGTCCCCTTCAAAGTAATCCCCGTCGACTGCAACACACTTATGCCAGCGCTTGATCCAATCCTCGAAAAATTTTTTATATTCGGTTTTCGGTATGTCCATCAGTGCTTCCTGCGATTTTTCCATTACTTCCTCTCGGCTGCTAAAACGCGTTCCCCGTAATGGTTTTTTAACTCGATTGAACAAAAAGAAGTCACAGGGAGCCAAATCAGGTGAATTCGGTGGCTGTTGGATGGTATTTGTTGCATTTTTCGTCAAAAAATTACGAATAATGATAGCACTGTGCGACGGTGCGTTATCATGGTGCAAAATCCACGAGTTTTCTGCCCACATTTCTGGTCTCTTTCGGCGAATTGCTTCACGCAAACGTCTCATAACGCCCAAATAATACTCTTTGTTTACTGTCTGGCCTTCTGGCAAAAATTCATGATGCGCTACACCGTTGTAATCCATGAAAACCGTCAGCATTGCCTTCTTTTTTGACTGAAAACGACGTGGTTTTTTTGGTCTCGGCTCATTTGGTGAACGCCATTCACTTGCCTGATGTCTGGATTGCGTGTCGTACTCATAAACCCACGTCTCGTCTCCAGTAATGATCCTTTTGATGAATGTGGGATCGGATTCAGCCTCGCAAATCATGTCTTTTGCGACGTCAACACGGTCTCTTTTTTGCATGAAATTGAGGTCTTTTGGCACCAACTTTGCTGCTACACGACGGAACCCCAAATCATTAACCGCAATGTCTTGGGCGGATCCATAGGCAATGTTCAAGTCCTCCGCTATTTCTCTGATGGTTAATTTGCGGTTATTGACCAACATTTCTTTTACTTAATCAATTTTTTCACCGACTTTCGATGTCGATGGTCTGCCACTGCGTTCATCATCTTCGATTGACTCACGACCACTTCTGAACCGCTCGTGCCACTGGTAAACGACCGTTTTTTTAGAGAATCGTTGCCGAAACACTTTTCCAACATTTCCAACGTCCGTGCGCCACTAAATCCGTTTTTTACGCAAAATTTAATACAAGTTCGTTGTTGCAAATTTAAATCCATTTCTGCAATTGTAAAAAATCGCCAACACACACAGAGATAGATGTACTCTTGGCTACGTAACTTTTGCAAATGTCAAGTTATGACACTAAGATTTAAAGGGAATATCAACAACAGATGTACCAATTTAACAAAAAAAACAGAACTCAAATCGGAACGATGGGAGCGCCACACGGTGGTTATTCCGGGAACTTTTTGATCAAGGTAGTATTGCCAATTGTACTTTTGTGTAATCACCAATTATCATCCAAGAACTCACATAATCGGTAGTAGCAATAAAGGAGCAACAATTTTAAATTAAAAGCAGTTACGGTGGCAATATTTTTTACGCTCATGGTCAATTTGTTATAAATAAACAAGACTGACTGTTGAGGCCCTTAGAAAAAAATTCGCTTACATATAATTCACATGCTCAGTATTAATTTATTGTTCTGTATGTACACATACAATATGTATACATTACCTGTTCGAAGATAAATCATACAGAACCTGTCGTTATGCGCTAAATTCAATACAGGTTATGTCTATGGTTACGTTATGTAGGTCTTCTCTGTTTAGAAAAACTTCTATGCACTTTTGATCAATAATGATGTGACTTGATGGAAACATCGAAAACCAACCGTCGGATACTATATAATAAGTGACACTCATTCACAAAGGAGTGACACCTAAAGTTAACTTTCAGCTCAGTGATTCTCTAAATGTACGGTATATTAACCTGATAAATATTTTATTATTATTCTTCGCCATCTCCATTATATGCCGCGTATGGAAGTACAATGATCTCGGGCAGACAATTTAATAATATTGACAGATGATTTTCCCATTATTCAGTTTTTTTTTCTATTTTAAAACAAGGATGACACCGAGGGAGCGCCAAATGGCCATCTGTGCGTCATTCACTTCTGATACACACTTCCATTAGCGAGGAAAATTTTTGACATCAAGTATTGTATATTATCTCCTTAAAAATATATCAATGCTCCATTTAGAGTGGTAGGAAGTAGAAGGTTTATGGATTTAAGTCCAAATGACAGCCTGGTGAACAAAGGATGTAATAGACTAGCCATAAATTTTATTTCCTCTAGCACTTCTCGAAATCCAATGAAAAGCCTGAAAAGGTCACTCGACGTTCTCTTACCATACCATGGCGCACCTTTTCATTTCAAATATTTCTAAATGATCTGAAATTATGTCTGAAAAAGAAGATTATTTATCGGAATTTAAAAAATACTAATATGCAGGCCAGTTGATACAAGTAGATCGTATTTCGTTAATATGATTAAAAATATTGAAAAATAAAATCATCTCATTGTAATGGAAATCCACATTGAACACGTCAACGTATCACTCTTTCCCATCCCCCATCAAATGATAGGACGGGCATATGATTTGGATTGCATTTCAAAAGCATCACAGGCATAGATAGCTACCTCATTGAATTAAGATCACAGTTCTGAATATGGATTAAGATCACTCATTCACTCAGCATATCTCTGCCTATCAGAGGGCTCCTTCAGCAAAATACGGTGATTATTATTCACCCTAAGTGGATCTTAACTGACTCATTCAATAGCTAATAAATAAAAAAATTGATTTTACTATTTTTAAATAATAATAAAAAATAAGGTGCTATTCCAATAGTGAAATTAGCGAGAAAAAACATTGTTTGTCCATTTTCTACTGGGGAAAGAAACGGCTCAATTTTTAATTATGTACAATGATTGAAAAGAGAGAAATTTGGAGTCATTGTCAAAGGAAAATAGTGTTCATTGAAGGCAGTAATGGCAAAGCTAAGCCAACTTGCTCAAAATATTTCTTTTTATTGAGACCTACAGCTTAAGTTTTGCTAACTAACGAACGTTACTTTATTGCATTCAAATACGCATTTTTTAAATGTTGGTATGCTAAGTAGTAGAGCTTTTCAGAATGTGCATTCGTGTTTTATTTGAGCACATATTATTTCATTCAACACATTAAACACAGTGTAACCAATAAATATTTAAAAAGTTTTCAAAATTGAAATTTAAAGGTGCTAACTCGGCACACAATTTACCAATAATTCCCACACTATTCATTTTTGAATTGCATAACCATGCATTCGCACACGGGGTGCATTTACAAATGTTGTATTACTTAAATGTTAGAACCACTACCACATCAACATCCCCTTACTCTGGGGATGTTAATAGGGTGCGTTTCAATACATGCAATTGAGGTGGTCTAACGAAACTTGTGCAAACTGTTCAGTAATATTTTATTCTAACAATCTCTTTCATTTTTTTGCGTTGTTAGTTATAAATTAAAGTAGATTTATTCCAATTTTCATGGAATATATAAAAGGAAATGTACATATTCCACTGGCAACTATCTCTGAAATGGTTACAAAGAAAATTTCATGTTTACTACTTTTTCACTCACTACATTACCCAAGTCTGTTACTAAAAGCATTTTTAGGAGTACTCATTCATATTTGAAATTTCAAATGATAAGTAGATCCTTATAACATCATAAATAGGACTGCTTTCCAGTTTCAATTACCTTTTCTTTTTATGTTTCACGAATCTATTTTGTCGAGAGAGACATTTTTCCCTTCTGTCCGCCTAAAAGATGTCCGAATTTTCTATTAAATTCTGACCTTCCGTGTGTAACAGTTTAATCTAAATTATATGTGTGCTTTAGTTTAATCCAGAGCTGCATTTAGGCCCAAAACTGGGTGTGAATTTTTCATATCCATTTTTAAACTTTACTATATTCAGTTATTTAACCTTTTGCATCTTCAAGTCTTCCCTTGATTAACTATTTCTTAGGTATTACATTATTATTGGGGATATTCGAACGAGATATTGAAGAATTATTTGTAATTTAAGATTATTGTACGTTCTCAGTCCATTACATGAGCATGTTCAAATCTCTTGCATCTAATGACGTGGGAGCTTATTTCTGTATTAAAGCTTCATTTTCATCAGAATAATTTCCTTCGTTCTTTCCCATTGAAACCTCTAGGGCCATCAACTCGATGATTGATTTCCCAGAAAAAGACTCTAACCGTACCCAGCCGAGGGATGTCTTCTGAGTAATCCTAGTGCCCAAAACACCAGGAAATTGCTCATATTTTGCATGTTTAGAGAGAAATAATTTGGATATAAAACAGGAAAGTTTGAGTAAAACCCGACAAATATCCCTCTACCAGGGCGATCCCAAACGTACCCATCCCAGCAAAGAAAACAAAAAAATTTTGGAAAAAAATGTATTTATTTTTCAATATAATGTCCTTTTAGCTCTATACACTTTTCCCTGTGATGTTCAATAAGTTTGATACGCTTTTTATAATAAGAACTGTATTGCTCCTCAAAATAGCCATTAACTGCCAACATCACTTCTTCGCAGTTGGAAAACCTTTGCCCAACAAGTCATTTTTTCAAGTTTGCCAACAGAAAATTATCCGAGGGGCCTAAATCTGGCGATTAGGGTACATGAGGTAGCAATTCAAACTTCAATTCATGAATGTTGGCCATTGCAATAACGGATTTGTGAGCAGGTGCATTGTCTTGATGAAACAAAACTTTCTTCTCAGCCAAATGCGGCCGCTTTTGCTTGATTTCTTTGCTCAAACGTCGCAATAAGTTCGCATGATACTCGCCGTTGATAGTTTTTTTTCCTTTTTCAAGATAGTCCATGAAAATTATCCCACGCGAATCCCAAAATACCGACACCATGATCTTGCCTGCAGACGAAACGGTCCTCGCCTTTTTTGGAGGCGGTTGTCCCTTTTGAATACATTGTTTTGATGTTGATTGTTTGAATACATTGAATTGATTGTTTTGAATACATTCTTTTGCCTCGGGTGTGAAGTAATGGACCCATGTTCTATCCATGGTGATGCAATGGCGTCAAAATTCTGCTTTGTTGCTGTGAGACAATCAATTGAAACATCTTCAAGACACTGGTTTGGCTCGAGTGTGAGCAAACGCGGCACCAATCTTGCACACAGCTTTCTCATGTCCCAATTTTCAGTAAATATGCGGGGTACCGCCATTTTTGAAATGCCTTCTATGTCTGCTAGCTTGCACGCTTATAGTCGACGATGATCTGGTGCCACTTTGTGGATTTTATTCACCATTTCTGGAGTCATCATCACCTCATTTGGTCGACCAATCGGATGCTCGTCTTGAAAGCTCCTACGACCTCGTTTAAATTCTGCTACCCAATATTTTAATGTTGTAAACGAAGAAGCAGATTCAACCAGAGTAGAATCCAGTTCAGCTTTTATATTGGTTGGGTGGAAGCCCCTCAAATAAAAGTATTGTATCACATAACGATGTACAATTTTCTCGATGTTCACAAATTAATTGAAAACGTCCACAATTGATGGCTGCCAAACAAATACTTCGCGACGTAGCGTGATATTTTTTAAACAACTACCGCCATCTCTAGGTCAGGCCAGGTACTTCTGGGCCTTCCCATGTATGTTACCTACATTATGGTAGTACAAAGTAGTAGTAAATATACCTAATTAGGTAGTAAAATCCGAGGTTTATTCGTTTTGTGTGCGAGTGAAATGGATACTGTGGGTATGATAACTATTCATAATACATCTTCACTATTTTAATAAGAGCCGAAGAATTCCTAACACGTAAAACAAATTTTACCCTCAGGAGGTGACTTATTACTATGACCTTAAATAAATCATAAAACTTAA
This sequence comes from Hetaerina americana, assembly GCF_022747635.1. Lineage (NCBI taxonomy): Eukaryota > Metazoa > Arthropoda > Insecta > Odonata > Calopterygidae > Hetaerina > Hetaerina americana. Next base: position 77,881,115 of record NW_027286763.1, read on the forward strand.
ACGAGAGAAGCAGTATCAAATTTACCTAAGTCATGCATTTAATCAACATTTCTAATTTCAGCCTGTAACTAAGTAATATTCACCGATTGTCGCAGTTTTGAGAAAAAAAATATGCTGTGACTTATCCTTCAGACAATACCCATAAAAAATGTCATTCCGATACATTTCAGTTCATTACAATCCTGCAGTTAAGTAACAAAATTTAACCAAATATATCGTTGGAAAAGGAAGGTTGCACTCCAAAGAGTGTTCATTCTGCGAGGATTTTTTTCAGATCTAATCAGCCTTCCTCCTCTTAATAAAAATGTCAGACATGAAATTAAGTGTTATCGTATTTACAATGATTGATTAATTGTTCTCGCAATTTTATATAAAAACTTCCAAGCTCCATCTCTAGACCAATGAATGGAAGCATCTGGTTGCATAAATCCTCCCAGATTTTAGTGGTAATTACGCTTCTTCGATTGCTTAATTGGGAGTCCAGGTCAAGGCCCGGCATGTCAAAGATCTCTGTTTTAAATCCCGGTAAAGGAAATTTTTCTTCCTGTTATCCGAACTATTCCACGTTTCCCATCAATCGTCTGTTGGTCTTTTGTGTGTGTTTATATCCCTTTTTCTCATATATTTTTTTAAGTAAATTCGTGTTCGCCATTTGGATGGTTATCTTGTTTCAATGTTTATTTGTTCAATATAGCCAATTCCATTCTTCTGGTTTTGCGTACCTTGAAGTGCATTAGACCCAAACATTAATAATAATGTATGATTTCTTTATCTACTATACTTTCCTCTTGTGAGCTAGTCCATTTCTCTGTTGATGGGTGAAAAATCTCCCGAGCGCCATGTCTCGGCCAAAGAATCGGGGAACTTGGTTGCATAAACCCCCTGCGGATTTCAATGGTAATTACGTACTTATGCAAGAGCTTAATTGGTTGAGCATCGGCCCGTCGAAAAATGAAATTCCGTGGCTCTGGTCCCGGTCAAGGAAACCTTTATACACTTGTGATCCGCTCGATTCTATCTTTCCCACCATTCCTGTGTTTGTCTTTAATGTATGTCCCTATTAATGTTCTCCGTAGATGAATGTGCACACAAATAAAAGTTTTATGAAAATGGTCTTCAAAAGTTATATAACTATGAGATTTAGTTGGAAGTTGACCTTTTTTCATAAAAACAATAAATTCTGGGCTGCCACGTATAAAAACTGTAAGAGGTTCTTTTGGATTATTTTCCAAATCTTACTTTATTTCGGCACATTTTGCTTCAGTTAATTTTTTTTCAGCACCAAATATTCACACTTCTGAACTAAAAGGTTATCGGTGGTAGATACACACCAATGGTCAAAAATGTAAGGTGCCAAAAATTCCTCACTACGTCAAAACGATCGCCAAATTCCTTGCCACAAAACCACGTTCTCACTAGTATATTCCCCTCCCGGTCATAATAACACACCGCCACTTTTCTGCCTTATCATCCGGGGTAAGATCTCATATGGAAATTGGAATATTTTCCGGTTTCGGCTGATAGAAGGAATACGCAATGCAGTAAAAAAATAATGCGTTGAAAGATCTTTTGGTGGGATTTGGACGAAATATCTTTGCCCAAATAATCGGATTCCCGAGTGGAATATCAGAATAAATTTTAAGACTTGAATAATCAATGAATATTCATGATTTTACTGGCCCTTTTTAACGTTTGTTTTTGCTGAATAATTTTAACGCGCAACGCTTTACGATCCCCCTTCTCTTTTCGTGTTTGTCTGCTTTCCAATCGTACGAAATGAGATCACTTGATTACAACATTTCATTTATGACTACGCTTTCCCTAATTTCACTGTTGAAATACATCTTCATTTTGTATTCATTATATTTTATCGTCATCATTTAATGCATTATGAAAATCATTTACGTGAGAGATTGGAGTATAATTCACCTGGATTAAATACAGATCAGAGCCGAAAAATAGAAAGAATAGGTATTACTTTTGTTCACAAATGGAATTAAGACTTCAAGAATTTTTGGTTGCTCTTCAATTGGCCCATATCCTGTAAAATAGTTCAGCTTGGGAGGGAGTCTAAAACCTAGTGGTTCTTGCAAAATACCACGGCTGCTGCTCTTATGTCACAGTTGAATTTATATTTTCATTAATGAAGCACTTTTTGAAACCTTTTATTTTTCTCACGGAATGAAATCATCCTCTATTTTTTATCCTTAACCAGCAATGTACTGCAAATTTATGAAAACATTTATCACCATGTAATAGGGTTTTCTTTAGACAATTTTTAGAACACTAAGAGATTATGATTCTGTGATGTTGTTCACTCATAAATACAAAGAATATTAGTATGGATGTGAAAAAAAATTTTAATGACATCATCGTGGAATCATCTTTAATCATAATATAAATAATATATTAGCAGTAATAAGTGATCCTAATAGAATATAACAAATTTAGTCAATAAAATGGCATAAGTATAATGACTTCTAATGCTTCCAATCAGAACCAAAATGCGAGCAAAACTCTGGAGTATACGGGGATAAAATTATGTGGAATTTCTAAATATATGTAATGGTTGATTTGAATGTCACTTACATTGTAACCTCCTGTTCACTTTGTTTTAAATCTTTACATGTGATAATATATTATTTATTCTCAGGATTAATACCACAATATTCCGGGTGTAGTTTAATTATGCATAAACGATAATACTGAAGAATTTAAACTTCGATATATTTTATCCATGGCATACCTCGGAATAGCATGTGAAATGTTAACTAGAAATAATCTTATATGAAAATCTTAAATTTTTCGAACTAGGTACCTGAGGAGAAGAGATTATGTATTTATTTTTATTTATTTCATTTATTTATCGAAATAATTGGACGAGATTGAAACTTCTTCCACCCAATCCTTAGACATTATATTGAAGGCAATTACAGCCTGTACACAAACTCTAACCCAAGGGGGAGAAAAATCGACCTCGGCAGGAATCGAACCCGCAACCTCTACCTTGATAGGCGAGGGCGTTACCCCGTAGCTACTGGCCGTAAAGATGGGGGCCGGAATTTATTGTAAATATTTGCCTCCCTGAGATGTGGAACTTATTCTTTTGTGTTCTTAGGATTTAGCTTTTGTGGCCATTTTCATATTTACTATTTACTTATTACTTCTATTTTTATTTAATAGCTATGTAAATCATAATAAGAATAGCCTATTTCTTTAATTTTTCATACCCAATACCTGCTATCCATTTAAGGTCGATATATGAAACTATCATAATATGGCTTTTCGATGTGAGTATGAATAAACTGATGGATTAGGTGACCGTTTTATAAAATATATCTGTTTATAAATTATAAAGTTTTATCTTAAATTGAGACTGTAAGACTTTCAAAGTTAATCACGACCGTCCAAATTTAAAGCTAATGCACTTGCAAAGCTCTGTTTTTAATCATGTCATAATAGGTTGTAACAAAATAAATGTTAAATGATTAAGTAATTAGTCTAGCAGATTTTGTAATTTGGTTTTACGATATTTCTCCATGTGATCATCTAAAGATGTCGTCAAAAAGTTTTCTAAGGTGACCCTTTCGATGACCTAAGAGCCTCATGGATGTAATTATTTCAAAGTTGTCATCTTAAGCTGCGGCGTTTAACCAAGTATATGACCATATTTTCTTCTTTCATCTCTCTCCTTCAGGAACGACGGAAGTATCTGCACTTAGGAGCGCGAGGATAATGCTTCCCGCTGCGGTGCAAGCCGGCGACTCGGCCACCCTCATCTGCTTATACGACCTAGAGGGAGCTCCCCTGTATTCTGTCAAGTGGTACAAGGGCAGACGGGAGTTCTACCGCTACGTACCGAAGGAGGTGCCGCCAACCAAGGTCTTCCCGTTCCCAGGGATCGTAGTAGACGTGAGTTGCGCTTTCCTTAACCCCGCTTTGCCCTTCCCACACCAACGCCCACTCCATGATACACTCTCCTCAGAATGCCACTTATCTCTCCGCCGTGAGCATTTCCAAAGCCTGCGGTCGCGACCATACTTTGTCGCTTGGTTTGGTGAACTTTGACTAGAGACATGGAAGGCATATTCTGTTGAAGAGCATTTCGAAGAATGGAACTACGAAAGTTATCGAGAAAAAAACCAAGGCATGAAACTTCCACTGGTTCACAAAGGAACATTATTCAGTTTCTATTTCAAAGTGCATTGAAGTAGTTAATGTTTTTTCAGAATATATTGTTATAATATTGCCAAAAAATATATTTCTTAGTCCTTTAAATAACCACATTAACGTGAAGTTTTCCTTTGAATGTATCTTTATTGAACCCAGAGGAATCGGAGGCCAAAATTCACTAAGTTTTACCCACAATTTTTAAAACTCACCGAGTACCGGCGTAGCTTATAATTTCATTCAATAACTCTCTCGTATTATCATCATTTATGCTTCTTGAATACAAAGAAAAGATAATAGTTCAAATAAATGCTGTAAATATGTATACGTATACTGTAAATAGACCAATAGGTTGCTTTAATGTGTAACATCTTTGACAGACTCTCTACCCAATTAGTCAAACACCCATTGAAAGGTAACTTTTTAACGAAACCCGAATCCTGCAGAAATTAAGAGTTTCCAAAAGTATGCAAACGTTTATATATTTTTCGCTCTTTTATATGCATAGATGTCAAAGAGCGAAACATTATACATAGGATGCATATTTTTTAATGTGTGAATTTTGTCATGTGCGGAAATTGATTTCAAGATTCTTGCCATAATTTGTCGCTATGTTAACTAATTGTGGATTTACCAAGAAAATTATTTCTTCAAAAAGAACCAATCATACCTAAAACAGAGTATTGGCAACTTTGAGTGAATTATTAACCTGATATAGTAATACTTCTCACAGAGGCACGAGAAATTAGGAATTGGAATTCGCTGTAACAATATGCGACATAGTTTCAGAAATCACCACGGAAAAAACCCGTACTCCTATGCCATGATGCAGATATGACCCCCGTAAATGCATGTGTATTGCACAACAGTAATGTTTTGCGGGTGGCATCGTCAAAGTTGCAGGCGTCAATTCCTTACTTCTGACATCACGTGCCATGGAATTCATTCAAGTCCTCCTAAATTGGAGAGAAATTTCTATTTAACTAGCCTATTCATTTTCAGATTAACGTGGTTGCAATGTGGATTAATGAACTTTTATATACTATTCAGGATTATCTCAATTTCTAATTTCCTTTTCCAATTTCAAAAATTGATATGTAATTGAAGAGGGATTTCGTGACTTATTTATTATACAAGTAATCATCTGAAAATCCCATGTGTATATAGTATATGTGCAATCAATTTAAGTGAAAGCAGGCATGAATAGTTAAGGTTTTTACAGAATCAACAACTTTGAGCTATAAACATTCATTAATGTAAATTTCCATCAAAATTAATATCATTATATCCACAAAAAGGTGCCTTTTAAACCCTAATATGATGTTTTTTTCTTTCTATAATTTTTTTCTCTTTTTGTACACTACTTATCTCAGAGTTGGAGTAAGACGCGACGATTTAGTCTAGCCCACGTAAAGAGATAAAATAAACTAAGTCAAATCTTTCCACTTCACACTCGTTTGGAACGTTGCATTGAGCCTCATGCATACAAAATTTAGTATACAACGTCATAATTTCACCTAACCTTTTATATTCATCCGTTTTGTGATTTGGTTCATTTCCATATCCATTTTCACGAACGCTGCAAACGAAAGTCTCTTGTGTATCCTCGACTCCATTCACCTCTGCCGCATTTCCCTCACTTTCCGATAGGAAAGGATAGGCGATGAGAGAAATAGACGCTTTCATTTGCCCTACCTTGAGCCTTGTTTAGAGTGCCGCGACGCGCCACGACGCCCCCTCAGTCCATTCCAAGCGATCCTCATTCCCACAGGCAGTCTCCCTTTCTCTACCCACCCCCTCGCCATGCCCCAACATTCGTTCGACCCAATTGGAGTGAAAAGAGGTGGAGGAGTGAGGGCATTTATTAATTTTGGAATCGGACCACTCTACCCTTCTCCCCCTCCTTCACCCCTGCCCTTTCAAAGCCTTTCTCCTCCCGACCGCGGATCGTAGCAAAAAAACGTAGGTGCGAATAATGGATTTTATCGGGTGGGTGATATCCTTCCTCCCGCGTCATTTTCCTCGTGAGACCCCGCCGCCTGGGGCGATAGTTTGCAAATATCCGTGATGCGCACTGACAAATTGGAGCGAGGTCTTCGGCCGAGACGCCATTGGAAGGATTTTCTACAATCATCGCCCTGGACTGGGGAAAGGTAGTTATTCTAATTGACTGCTTTATTCCTACTCTTTAGCGTCGCCTTCATTTTCCAGGCACTGATTTTAATTAAGTATTGATTTTTTTTTAATTTAATATATCTCCAGTGCCAATAATTTCGTTTCCTAATAATATCGATGCGTGATTTTCATTCGACGCCAGTTTCCTCAAGTTGGGAATTATTAATCTGAAAGTAATCAAATATTTTAGCTTAGTTTTTAAGTGTAATTCCATGCATTGGATTGGTTTTCAACCAGGGTAAAAGAACTATCTTACAATGTTGTGGGAAATTTATCGTTTCAAGGCTTTGCATGTTGCTTCATTTTTTTACAGCATATGGTAATTATGGATATCATTATATTGCACGTATTTAAGTACAGATATTACTTTGTCTGAAAGTATCATTGAAATTATGTATGTGTTGTATAAAAATAACTCAGTACTTTATTTGGGACTTGCAATGGATGACAACTACCGTTAAACAAATTCCAAAATCAAAAAAGTTACCTCTTAACCTCTGGGTAAAATCAAAAAATCAAATAATATATCCACCATGGAAAAAATCAATTTCACGGCATATGAAAAAAGTTTATTTGTGGAGCAACTATTTCCATATTAAAGGTTTGCTCGGGAAGACAATTGTACATCGGCCGGCATCTTGCCCTGAAAATTAAAAAGTCCGTGGATCTCATAAGTTTCCGAGTACCAACATTAGAAATTTAGATGGAAATAATAAACGACACGGCGGGCGGTGCAAGCAAATAAAAGTGTCAGCAAAGTACCGCGTGACCTTATAAAGCTCGTTCGTGTAACCTGATATTTAACGCCACGGCTCTCCGACCCCGGGAAGCCTTAATGAAGGGCCGAGAGAGAGATATTTCCACGATTTCTCACACACAGGCCAACTCGTTCACACTCGTTCGCATTGTCGTTCCGTATCATGAATCGAATGTGACCCCGCGGCAGGGGGGATGGCGGCGCGAAGTGGAAGGGTGGAGAGAGAGAGAGCAGGAAGAGGGAGGAAATGTGGGTGCGGTTTGCAGGAGGTGCAGCATTGGTTTGTGGGTCACGCTTAACCAATCCGCAGTGGCCGAGCGCAGCAAAAGCCGAACACGTGTTAAACGAGCGGTCCCCATATGCCCACAACTCCCGATCTATCTTTTTCTCACTCTTTCTCTCTGTTTCCCCGCCCCCACACTATTTTTATTCTTTTTTTACTTTTCTCTAATCAAGTCGCTCGTTAATAGGCGTTGCGAGGACTGTCTCCCTCTTAGGTCATGCCCACCCACCCATTCCTCCCCCCTAAACTCCGTCTCAAAGGCAGCTTCACACCACGTCGTGTTTAACGCGAACCGTTTCCCAACCGTGTTCTCTCTGTCTCTTACTAGCGGAAGTTTTGGACCAAAAATTGCCAGGCGTTTTTTCATAAAACTTTATTTAATGAGGAAAAAACAACGCGTTAGCAATGTGATGGAGAGGGTTTTTGGGGAAGGGAGGTGAGGGCATTTTTCAAATATTACTTTTTCGAAAGTATCCTATACAATTGCCACCCGATCCCGTTTAATATAACAGCGATTGCTCGGTCTCTCCCTGCAAAACAGAAAGAGATTCCGACTTCTTTTTTTACGATTAAATTTTAGTTACCAGAGATTCGTTGTTAAAAAAATTTTCTTTCAAATAGGATTTGATTAAATTTAATGAGTAAAAATAAAAATTTTGCGAGTAATATCTGTTATCAAAATAAACTAATAAGGTGAAAAATTCTGTAGGGTCTTTTTTAGGCTTCATTATATGATTTTATTGTTTTCATGTAATTATCATTTTAAGAGTATCCAGAGAGATAATATTCGAAAAATGATATTTCTCTCACTTTGACAGTTGAGGCTTGGTTCCGAAAACGTTATACTTCCTGGGTGAAAACGGCATATATACTTATAAATCTGTGCAGTTTGTTTTTAATTAATGCATGGGGAAAGTTTTTATAATTTACTTAAATATACGTATGCAATTTTTAAGAGTAATACTAACCAAGTATAAATGCTTATTAGTAAAAAGATTGAAGTGTATATTAGATTTATTACTTGTGTAGGTATTATAGAGATTTGATTAATATGTGCAAAGGATTGATTTTTCAGATAGCCTTGGAAAATAAGATAGTGAAAACATGAAAGCCATTATTTAACCACCCGCTCTTAAGGAAAAATGTTCAATATTCCGATTTTGATAAGGCACTAAATGTATTTTTTGCGTACGAAAACCGATATCAGAAAGCTTATTTCTTCGGCAACTCGTTGAAAATTGAATTTCTTCAGCATAAGAGGTGGAAAACAGGGTTGCCGAAGAGGATTGGAAGTAGTTGAGAAATCGATTGTCAAATAAAGTGAAAAATGTAGAAATTGTCAAAGTTAAGTAAACGGCTGAAGTGATTTCGAAACAAATCAAGGGATTTTGGCAATAAATTCAATTCTACGCGGTTATTTACGAATCAAAGCTCATTGAAATGAAGTATTCCCCCAAAATTACACAAAAACCTCCATCGTTCCGGAAATAAATAAGATACGAGGTGATGGTGTCACTATTCCTTTTGCAAACTAATTTCTATACTAAACACAACTCCCACATATTGTTTACTTTTTATGACTCCAGTAGGAAAATGAAGGTCTGACCATTGCCGCGGTTTAGAAGTAATATCCATGGCTCATTTTGTCAAGTTTTTCAAGGAGTCTATCATCTAGGCCAAAACGACCACGGATTTCCTCCCTCCCTACTTCTCATCATCATTAAATGAGATTTAGGTTATATTCGATTAACATAGAACTATTGAACGAAATCAAAGGAAACGATTCAGAAAATAGAACGCAACCAAGACTTTCTAAAAATTTTCATGTATACCTGGGGCTTTGGAGTATGAGTTTTAAGGCTTCGGAAGAAAGTGAACTGAGTTTATTTCTCCCTCACGTAGAGCAGGATCACCCTAAGCTGCTCCGTACTTTCAGGAACTCGCTCTCCCAACCCCCACAAAATTGTTTCTCGCTAATTGGAACGCCCCGAGAACTCTTCGTCGCGTCAACTTCGAAAAAGGTGAACGGCTCGCGTTGGTGATGATGATTCATCGTCCCAACGCACCGGTGAATAACGAGCCCCCTTTTCGTCCTGTGGTGGAAGGTTCACCGCTTGGGGGCGGAATTTACGTCCCATTTCTTCATTAATGTTTTTTTTAATGTCACGCGTATTTGCGCCCCAGAGATAAATAGCTCTCATTCCACGGCCGACGCGATCAAAATACGCTTTCTAAGAACACGGAGGGAGAGAAGGGATATGGGAGGGGATGGTAAGGGAAAAAAAACCAAACGCGTCTCCACTCACCCGTTCAAAATTCGGGTAGCATCGTCGGTTTTCCACGATTAAAAAAGGAAGGGGCCGAGGAGGAGTCCTCTACTTCCATCCTCGATATATAAAAAATGGATCTAGGGAGAGGGATGAAGGGGGAAATAGGGAAAGAAGATGTATTGGACGGATAAGGAGGAAGTTGGGGAATGCTAAGGTGGATTAGATATGGATAGTAAGGGGGGAAAGGAGAGGATGGGTGGAAGGGAGGAGTCTTTCCGCGGAGATGGATGCCCAAGCCGATAGCGGGCGCAGATAAGGGAGGGAGAGATCTTACAGGGTGCTGGGTGGGAAGGGAAAACGATGGTGTGGTAGGAAAGAAAGGGTCTAAATCACGCAAGAGGTAGGGTAGGATGCGAAAAAGGCAGTGTTGAGAAGAGACTGGGATTAAAGGATGTGGAGTATGCGAGTTGATTAGAAGGTTAGGAATGAGAAAAGTACAAAGGAGGAGTTTGGGAGAGAAAACTTATTTTCATCTGTCTCCAAGACAAATGTAGAGTGCAGGCCTGTGAGTGTCGGAGGTGGCCTAAGGGCCCTCCACTCAAAAGCGAGTGATGCCCGCGGGCACAAAAAGTTCGACACAAGCTGTGTAATTTTTGTATTTACCAGCACTGCGCGAAATTCGCAGGAAATTGGGGGAAAGGGGCCGTCCCTCCCAATCTGGAATTTCACACGTAATTGAGCTAAGTTCGACTTGAGTTTAATTTCCACCAAGCATCTAAGCAATAGATAGGTTGTAGCTTCGCTAAAAGTTGGTTTTTTTGTCTCCGTGTTCCCAAAAATAATTCATTCACTCAGGGTGGTACGGGCGCGTTAGCAAAATTAATAAGCCAGGGGTTCTGAACAGCACTGCATAATATATATGAGGTCCGTATTTCCCTCTTTCAATCTCTGTAACACATCGACGCGATTTTTCATGAAATATTTGATGAGTGAATTGTAACTCAAGTCAGATATCAACGAAATATTTATTTCAGTGGTTATTTTTTGTTATTTTCTTTGTGTAACGGAAAATAGTATTTGTATGGGTAGTCATTTGTAAACCACGGCATAAATATTAAATAGAGAAATGATTTTTTCTAAACCTTAAGTCATTGTCTTGCTATAAAAGGAAGTTGGTGCTGATGGCTTGGGGATACAATTCATCATAATAGTAAAAAAGGTTTTGAAAATATTTTAGTAATAAAAAAAGTTTTTCTTTCGCATATAAGAAAATTCTGATATTTTAAGTTTTTCTCCATTCCTGTTCCTGTTTTATAAAGAAATACAGGCCGGCCGTAATCAAATGAAGAAATATCTTTACTTTAGGTATTTTTCTTGTTTATAAGAGTTGCAAATGTTGTTGGATTTGTCTATTTAAACCTGCTGATATGCTACCGAAACTAATCACAGAATAATTATTTTTATTCTTAAGAGTGATATTTTTGTCTCCTATAACATTAAATTCCTTCAAACCTTCATTATCAACAAAAGAGTTTACAAATTCTACGAAATCTTTTATACTCAAATGTGGTGGCCTATGTATTATCATTAAAGAAACACAAATATTTTCCAATGCCAGTTCACCGTACATTAGCTCACTTGCATGTGAGGGTAATTAATTTTCATTGAAAGTAACTTTTTTGTTTACAAATTATGTAATACCACCACCTCTTGTTTTAGTTTTCAATTTTTGGTATTTTTTTATATCCTCTCTGTTGATAAAAATCCCTTTCTGTTTCGCTTATAGTCACCTCAGTAAATATCACTATATCAAACTGGAGATATACTTACAGATGATTAAGAATAACATTTGATTCACACCAACATTTTCTCAATGGCCTTAGGTGCATAGTTGAAAAATTAAAATTTTGTGCAAAAGAGGAGGTAAGAAGAATGTCATGTGAACACAGCGATTATTTGGATTTTTAACTTTTGAAAACCAATCCCTAAATAGTCAATATTTAAAAAAAAATGTCTTAGAACAGTCCAAGATCATCCTCTGATCATATCGTGATGGTCTCAGAGTTTTCCAACCTCTTCGCTGAAATTTTCCAAATTTTACCCTCCCCTTTACTTTACCTTTTCCTTTGCTTTCCATAACAAGTTTTTATAATATTCAGTTAGTGCCTCATTAATAAATATTTTGCCAGAAGATTTCCCATTAGTAATATTACTGTTATCTATAATTTTACTTTTGGCAAACGATTTCTCTTTTATGTTTTTGTTTTTTGTCTTCCCGTTCAATATATGCCAAACTACTATGAGGTTCATAGTAGTAGTTTAGTGGAGGCGACCAACAGCGGAGGTCATTTGCGCCATTAGGGATGGACAGTACAGGACGAAGGGTTGAGAGAAACCCGGCGTCGGCATTAGCCTACTCAGTACGAAAGGCTACAAGAGGTCCGAAACTTAACGTCCCATCCGACGGACGGCGTACTCACTCAAAGTGCTCTTCACAAAGCACCTCGGGTCTTCATGAATAATAAAGGCATAATTTCCTCCTCTTTTCAAACATAATGCAATCATTGCCTAAATATACCAGAAAAGATATTAATTTTGTCAAAGACCATGAGTTTTCGTACTGCTTAGGATTAATGTTAGCACGATTATAATATATTTGTTTTGAATACTGAATTTCATGAATTATTTGATTGATTATTTTATATAATTACAAGATAACTTTTCCTTGCCACCATTGCTTCGTTTAAGCCTTATATTTTCACATATAAACAATTCCAATTTATTTTTTTATCATATATTTCTTTATATTATGAATATATAAGTATAGATGAAAACTTAATTCTCTCTGTTGCCATCATCCATCAAAAAACAAGAGTATATCTTATTATTTTGAGGAATTAGAAACCTTGCCCTGTTTCAAGGATATATGTCTATATATAACCACGACCATTTTATGATGGTTGTGTTACTTTATTATCATATTAACCTATATGGCATTTAGTCCCTATTAAGATTGAATATAAAACGAATTTATTCAGTTAAAAAAAATAAATTCCTTGTGACCACTTTTGTAGTTTACTGTTATAAATGTCACAGAGCATTGTTGTTTAAAATTTGGCTTTCGGAGATATCAACAATTCGTTTTATAGATTTAAGTTGAATATTGTATAGTTTAATATACATGCAAATACTTCTAAGAGTAGTAAAATATAATTCCACTTTTGATGTAAATTTTATACGTAAAACACCCATGCTTCCGCCCATAAGTATGAACCTATCGATTCCAAAATGTGTGCTACTACTCGGGTCCTGCTATAGCCTAGATCTGTATTCCCCAAAATGAACAAGAATTGTTAGTAGAGTGGAAGTGAGAGGATTTATTCCCCAAAATTTAAGAATAAAGAATGGAGAATGGAGAAGTGCGTAATGGTGGAGGAGATGAAGAAGTAGTAAGAAATAGAAAAGAGCATGTTTGAAGAAACAGATAATGAGACTCGGATGGCGAGCTCTTGGGGGAGTGAGAGCGAGCCAACGGATGATTTCACGCTAATGAACAAGCAAGTTTCGTCTTCTGGGAACGAGAGAGGATATTTGGTCCGTCCTCTGGTGGATACTACACGGCTTAGTGGAGCGTTCGATAATTTTCGTCGCAGTTTTTTTTTCAAGTCAACTTTATTCTCACGAGCGTGGGGTATGTTTGAGTTGCCGGAGAGAGAACGGAAGATGGAATTCCCCTTTTATTTGGAACAAGCTCGCAAAATTTCCGATTCAATTCGTTTCTTCTCCTCAGCGGAAATAAAATACTGTGTAATCATTTTGGATGGTCTCAGGAACTAAGCCTGCTATTTCGTGTTTTATTCATAACGATCCCATAGGCCAACCTTAAGTTCTTTTAAAATTAATTTGTTATGATGAAAATTCAGTCTTGGTTGATAATGGAGGGTGAAATTTATAGAGAGTGTAATAAAAAAATTACGCCGTTCCTATGGAGAATTGATTCCACATGGACACGCTTAATCTCGATCGCGTTTGTTAAAAGGCTCCTCTCGTAGGTGGAGTTCAAGCTCTCAATTGAACATATGCTTCTACTTGTCGGAAAAAGTTTAGCAGATGGGCATTTTTAGCTTGTAGCACGGAATTTTCAGGGTTATGAAGAAACATTTTTCACTCTTCGTTGAAAACTCTCAATTTCTTTCATCGTGTAAGTATCGTAGTTTTATAACTACCCATAAAAATGAGGAAATTCTGAATTTTCATCAATAATGTGGCAGTTTTCCATTAAGATGGGAAATAATCATTTTAAATCATATTCATTTTAGTACATAAGGGTTTTTAATGAAACTTAAACTCGGTTTCCAAAACGCAACACTCAAACTTTGGTGTTTATGCTATATTATGTAATTAATTTGTTAATTATTCATTAAACCAACATATATATGCATCTATCGAAAAAAAACTCTAAATAACTCCTTAATTTCAGCGGCCAAAATTTTTTTAATTAAGCAAAATTGAGAATAATATTAGTTTCTAAAAATCCGAAGAGGTTTTCTCTTTTTTAAGTATCAAATGTTGTCTTAATAAATTCACACTGTAGAAGTATCATCTAATCTAATTAAAGTATAATAATATATTTTGCGTATTGGAATAATATTATTATTCAAATTAGTATATTTAAATTTTTCCTGACAATGTTGATATTTCTTTGCACTTTCGTCACATTAAGCATCATAATATCAAATGTATATGTCTTCACATACCTAGTATCCCATGGAATTATACATATTAAATTTAAATCGAATGTTTCATAAATAACGCTCGATTTCATGGTAAATCCCTTCCAAAAATACATTCCTTGTCATTGGCTAACTGATACTTTTCCTATTATATGGAACTCGATATTTGGATATTTTATTTAATGAAGGCGCCTTAAATAAGTGCGCCTAATTTTGAATCACGAGTATGCGATTGAATATTGTTATTTCAATCTCTTCATGAATCGTGCGAAAAAATCGGTTCTGGTCAAATAAACACCATTTCATTCAACCGATAAATTTCTTTTACTATTGGAGTGCAATGGAGAGAGTGACTCATGATCTGTGCATGATTTTCATAATCTGTTTACGAACTCCAGAATTAGAGAAGGTATCTGCCTGCAAACTCACAAGTCATGGGGATATAAATATAAGGAGAGAGTAGCCGTTAAAATGTTTCTCTAATTAGGAGACCTCATTAACTTTTCCTAACTAAAAATAAAAAATTGAAGCTTGGTGTGTGAAAATAATACCAAGATTATGATCAATTCTCCCCCACTCCAATTTAGAACCATGTGGTTTTTCATTCAATTTACGTAGAGCTAATATTTTTATTAGATAATTTCATTGGGGTTTGCCCAAAATTTTTAAATTCAAATTCTAGTTCAGAAAAATAATATTTTTTTAATGACTCAAATATATATATATATATATTTAGTTTAAAAATAAATGTATGATTAATTATAATTGTGTTAAACTTATTTTGAAAATATCTAGCTTTCATTCCTTGCTAAAGCTTTCCAATTTCAATTCAGCATTGTATTTTTTTCTTTATTTTTACTCGTGGATAAATATAAATATTTTTGAAACTTTGTCAAGGTTTGTCTCTCGTAAAATGAAAATATCCTCATTTTATGTATTTCGTCTTGCATCAAATTAACACTTAGGACATTTCCCAGAACGTATTATTCGTAACACTCTCTTCTTACGTGCTCAATCTTCAGATTGATCTTCAATGTTTCCTGGTGCCCTTTTTAATTATGTATAATTAGTACAGAATGCCATTATTTGTTGTAAATACTTGGCCTTGACCTTTCACTGTACCTTTTTTTTAAATACTAACTTTTAAGCACTCAATCGACTCAAATTTTGTTTTTAGATCAGGAACATTATTTTGACGGTTAAATATTTATGGCCTTAGAAATTATGATTTACAACGTCCATTCCCAGTATCCAAAGTCATCAACTAACATTCTTGGCAATTAAATAAGAAGATGATGCTCAAAAGGAGAATATAAGAAATCAAAGAGTCAAATCCTGATTGGATGTATCGGACTCCATCCATCATTATTCAAACAGTGTGGTAAGCTTTACATCTGGCTTTTGCACAGAGCTGTATGCCCTAATGATTCGTTATAAATAAATCAAAACGCATTAAATGGATGTTCTAACTGTTAACCTGGTAAAATATCCATCGTTTGCCTTTAATTCCTTTTTAACAATTCGTGGCATAAACTTTCATGATTGCACACCCATTTATATGATTTTAACTTATCGCTATATTATGTATATTCTTTTTCAGTTTTTATAGTTATTCGACGGTATTAATAAGTAGCTCTCATTGAATTTTATTAAATATGGAGAAGAATTACTATAAGACAATTTGCGCATGAGAATTTGAGTATTTATATTTGGAATTACCCAACTAAACTTTCAGTGTTGTCTCTTTATTTGTATTTAATACGAATTTTCGAACAATCAACCGCAATGCAAGGCCAAAACTGGCATTTTTATGTAAAAATATACCTTGCATTTCTGAGGAACTTTATGTAATATGATAAACGGTACATATCATCAACCACGTGAGATTTTTTCATCCATAAGGGTTCACAAATGGGTAGAATTGTGATTAAGTGGCAATTGTAGCTCATTACACAAGTTTAAATAGCTTAATGGTATCTAATAGCTCCAAGCATAATGAGTGCTGAATTTCAATTCAGGTCTTAGTTGATAGTTAATCTCGAGCAAAACCTAAAGTGCACAATTAATATATCAAGCAAAGGATTCTACAATTTATCTCAACTTCCCTCGATCGAACATTCCTTTTCCAATGTAATTAACCTAATGCAGGGAATGTACAACTTCGATAGCATAATTGTTGGTCTAATTGGCAATGCTTGAGTGTTGGGCGTAACTCCTGGTGGTCACGGTTCCCGTGCGGCCTAATCTGCCGTTGAATATTAAACGCAGGGCAGGACTCCTCAGCACGAAAGAACCGAAATCCATGCTATTGTTTTATTCAGAATTCAAGAGAGGTGTGAAAATATTTTAAGGAAAAAAACTCCTTTGTTATGAATACTAAGCGTATGAAAATGAACGCACGATTTTCTTGCCAATGGTCTTCCCTCTTCCTTCTCAATAAACATTCAAATGGAAATCGCGTGGGAATGATGACCGCTTGATAATCACCGAGTGCGGATCTTGGGGTTCAAGACGCAGTTCTCTCATTAAAATGTCAAATTTTATTATTCGAGCATGTGATATTTGCATTTATAAATTTCAATAAGCAAGAGATGACAAGGATAAGGCAATTCTGTCGAACCTGGAACGAGTAGAAATAGACCAGTCATTACGCTGATAAAATATCTAATAAAATTGGAATACTCATTAAACAATTTTATTTACAGATTAAAACCGCACATGAAAATCCCTTTTTCCTTCGCGTTAAGATGACATTAATAGCACGAAACAGTGTGAATTCGCCGTAATGAACACTATGACTTCGATTAGCTTGTTTTAAATGTATAATCATAGCTGTAATAAGTTGAAGATATCTAGATACCCACAGAGGAGTATAGAGAGTAGTGAAAAACTCCCAAAGAGAGGGAGAACTATTACGAGGGTCATCCGGAAAGTAGTACCCGTTCGTGCCGCATGAAGTGCTGACGACGCGAGTAGCCGCTGGACGAGGTCAGATAGCTTCAGTGGCTTGTCTGCCTTCTCTGAGCCAAGTTGCGTGACGCTAGCATTGCCTGTGTTGTTTCTGTGATTGTTTACAATGTTTAAAAAAATTGAGAACGCCGCCAGTTGTGAAGTGAGGGCAGTGATTAAATTCCTCAATGCAAGAAACGTTCGCCCATGTGATATTCATCGCCAATTAAAGGAGGTGTATGGAGACAATGTAATGGACGAGTCGTCTGTTCGGCGGTGGTGTCGCAACTTCAACATGGGGAGGGGGAACACACACGACGATGAGCGTTCGGAGAGACCGTCTGTCATTACAGACCAACTGGTGAGCTCAGTTGACGAATTCGTGAGGAACGATCGGCGCGTCACAATTGATGACATCTGTGAGCATTTTCCCAATGTTTCTTGAACAATTGTTCATGAAATTGTTAAACACCATCTGCATTATGCAAAAATTTGTGCAAGATGGGTCCCTCGCGTATCTCAATGAGCTGGCGGCGAAGGACTATGCAGCAGGAATACAGAAACTTGTCACACGTTATGACAAATGCCTTAATTTGCTTGGAGATTATGTTGAGAAGTAGTTTAAAGTATCCTCTTTCAAATAAAATTTTTTATGTTTGTTAATATTTACTTTTGTGTCTTTATTTCACGAACGGGTACTACTTTCCGGATGACCCTCGTAAATGCTTTAATTACGAACCAAAACAAGACGTTTGTGCGCCCAATTTATAGTTTTTGGAAATCCTCCTCGACGAATCGCATATGGAGAAATTCAGATAGCGGGAGAATCTTCTAAAACATAACAGAAAGAGCAAATAAAATTACAAGTGATAATTAATCAATGATATAATTAGGTAATAGTCAATCAAACATAAGCATAACTTAATTTTTACTCTTTATTCGAATCCTAGTTGAAATATGAAAGGGCAAAATTCACAAATAAAACAAAGAATAATGGTGGAGGTGTGAGGGGTAATAATGTGAAGTGTTCTTAAGAATCTTCACAATATTCATAAATTCGACGTAATGATATTTCAGGCTGAAATAAATACCGATGGAGATGAAAGAGAGCTCATAATTTTATGCTTATGAGGATGTCAATCGCAGATATAAATCATATCAAAATTTGCTAGTCGTCGTAGTCGTCATTTTTGCCCTAGTTTTCGAAGAAAATGGGTAAAATTGACATAATTCAATGTATTACTAGTCATAATGCACTTGCATTGCACACTTTGTGTTTATATATATATATATATATATATAAACACGATGTAACTCGGAAGTGTTGAATAATAAATTGGACAGCAACAAACAATATAGAAACACATATAGACATGTATATATATATATATATATATATATATATATATATATATATATATATAGCATAAAATGTTTCCCGGGGACTGTGTAGTAATTAGAAGAGATAATTCTGTTCAATTGTTGAGCTTTCGTCTCGTGTCTGTATGAAGGGTGATAATCAAAGGGATTTAATATCGTAGAATGCGAAAATCTGTCCTTAAAAAGGTAAATATTCTCCAAAAGCAAACTATATTGTTCAGGTGTCAAAAATCAGTAGCATTTCGTTTACATCGTTATATGTAAACAAAATTATTAAAATGTAAAATTATAAACATAACGTTTGAGCGTGAAAATGAGGCGTCCAATGGCAATACGCCATGAAATAATAACGCATAAGATGATCGATATCCATGTTAACGATAATTCGTTGATATATCGAATCACGATGTCTTCGACTAATAACAATTATTTTTAGTAATGTTTACAATAATCCAGACTTCTCACATAAGGGGCAATAGCAGTATTCCCATTGGTTAAGCTACGTGAACACGTGTCATTGTAGAGAGAATAATAAAGGCTTTGGATTTGATTGATGTTGTTAGAGAAAGTTATTTACAGAAGCACTCAGTACCATAATATCCATTAACATTATAAAATAAATAATGCCTTTTATTTTTCAAAATTCTTATTAATCTCATATTTCAGCTCTGCGACCTTATTTAAAAGGAAAAATCACAATAAGGTTTTGAATATGCGTCAGCAGGTGAATGAATGAACGAATGTTTAGCCATCTGCAATTTTACATTTGAAATTTGAAGTTAAATTATAAGTAATTTATGTGGGTAATTTTTTATTGCTCTCACCATTGAATCTCCTCATTGGAAAAAAACTTTATTTGCGACGCATTTCCAGAACATATCAAGAGGAAACTCATCACGAAAAAAACTTGCTTCCTTCCTATGATTAATTTTCATTAAATATCATCGATAGCATGATCAGATGGATAGTAAAATTTTAATTTAGTGATGGGAACGTATTTTGGGGAATCGACGAGAAAAACTGCGTAGCAGGTATAAATTCTGAGCTGCTACCCTAATTACGTCGGTCATTATTTTTCGCAGCCGAACGGAAAGGTGAAATAATACGTGGAGATACTGCGATCAATTCCAAATCCTAACCAGCCTTCGTTTCCTGATCCTATAAGGCATTTGGTTCATCGGATTAAAACCAGGGAGCGAAGTATTTTTTTTGCGCCGGCTTAAAAAAAGATTGAAAAAAAGTGGAATGCTCCAAATGAACACCGACATTCGCCCAATTAAGCCCTCCAGGCTGCAGTAGGAAAAATTCCCATGGTTCTCTCCTCCCCTATCGGTTTAACTAATTTTGTCGGTGTGCCGTGCATTTATACAGCAGGCGGCGCTGCGCCAACCCGGCCGCCGTTTAAGAGCGCCGCAAAGTGCACGCCCGTATTCCGGTAACGTATTTATGACCGCCCGAGTGGGGCAGGTGGAAAGTTAAAGAGGCAGTGATGAAATTCATGACCTGTTAACAAGAAATTTTCATGTGGCCTGGAAAGCCACCCAAAAGTAGGAAAATTCGACTCGGAATGTTTGATTGTCCGCTCGTTTTTTTTTCTCCCTCTCTCCCTTTATCTCTCTACTCTCCCTCCCTCTCCCTCTCTCTCCCTCTCTCTCCCTCTCTCTCCCTCTCTCTCCCTCTCTCTCCCTCTCTCTCCCTCTCTCTCCCTCTCTCTCCCTCTCTCTCCCTCTCTCTCCATCTCTCTCCCTCTCTCTCCCTCTCTCTCCCTCTCTCTCCCTCTCTCTCCCTCTCTCTCCCTCTCTCTCCCTCTCTCTCCCTCTCTCTCCCTCTCTCTCCCTCTCTCTCCCTCTCTCTCCCTCTCTCTCCCTCTCTCTCCCTCTCTCTCGCCGATCGTTCCTTTTTTTCCCCCGGTCGGAAGTCCGTAAGTAAAGCCACTGAGAAGAGTTCTTTGGGGGTGAGAGTTGGGTGGGTGGCGGGGGGTGATGGAGCTTATCCCAATTGAGCTACCGTAGTCTAAAAATCATCAGCGTGATGGATTTTTTTTAAAACAAACAAACTTTCGTCCGGGAAGATAAGGTGTCCCGTGATATCCGAACGTTTGAGAGCCGATGAGGGATAAATAAGGCCATCATTATGCGTATCACACCGCGAATGAAAAAAGTACGTTTCATCCACGCTACAGTTTCAAAGCGTGATTTTAGAGGTGTATTCCCAGTGTCAAATGTAAGCATGGTGATTGCTTCAACCCTTTCTGTTTATGACCGCCGATACCCGCTTCTTATCGCCCAAAGCCTGTTTTTATCACCCCACCCCCTCGGGAAACTGTTTAACGTCGCTATCGTATCTAAATTCAATTGAAAGCATCGAGTTCTTCATATCTGTCCCAAAATTCCACATCAAGTCGCTATCTCTCGTTAATTGCCCTTCCTTTCCCAAATTTTAGAACTTTGGATATGCCGTTCGGTGAAAATATTTTTATTTTCGGTTGTTTTGGATAATCTCGATTTGACGCACTTGATGCAATTCAGTTCGAGGAGCCTTTGGTGCCATCTTTGCATATTAAAATCGAGGAAAACAGAAGATTTTCGTTTGTTTCTTTTGTCCGAGGGCCAGCGCAATTGGAGTGGGAGTTTCCTGCGGTAAGGTTCTCACTCCGACCTGACTTGCCCGCGGTAGAGGGCAGCACACAGCTCATGCTTCAGCATCGAGTTTTTCAATATATTTCGTTACATAGCTATTCCTCAAAAGAATCAATCTGTTGACGACCAGATTTTCTGTGCAAAAAAATGTTATACAACAAAGAGCAACAGACTATCGACAAAAAATTTCAAAACAAAAAATATTAGTTTCAAAGTATATTTTTCGATAATCACGCCACCATGAGAGTTTAATGTTTAAAATAGTATATTCCCCAAAATATTTCTATGGGTAATACTAAAAATGACTTGTAGAAGGTATCCAACGAGGTACGTAGTAACTCTCTGTAAGAAGTGAATACACCCTGGAATTTTCCGCCAAAACAATATCTGACAAATTAAATTTAACTTGTACCGGAAAATGATTAACATTAACTGTATTGTTTCCGCTATTTTCCCTTTTCCGTTGACGATTTTTTTATAACGCCAGTAAAAATCGAACTAAATGGTAACGCAGATAATTATCAGATAAAAAATTCCTTGCTCGTGTCTTATAAATGTTTTATAACCGCTTGATTTTTTGTCAGTGCCCCAAAAGTACCGTCACATGTACTGCGACGCTCGTGGTTTTAAACGTGACAGCTATGCTCAATGCATGAATTAAAATATTAAATAAAATACACCCTAAATGCATTTCAAGAGTCTTGTTTATGGTGGTATATCATATGGAGGTAGTCGTCGATGGGCGTCATTCAGAAATGAAGAAATGAAAAATTACGTGGAATTATAAGTTTTAAATCAATGGGAGAGAAGATACTTTGGTGTGCAAATTTTTGCAGTTTTTCGGTACTAAAACTAAATGCAGATAGAGCACCGATGCAGTTTCATGCACAGTGTCCGAATCCAAGGAAGCATTCCTACGTCGTCAACCGTTCGATACATTTCTATTTTACCCATTCGGTTCATAGATTGGTAACGCGTTGGATATTTTCCCGTGAGATCTCCATTGGTGTAGATTTTTTATACCGCATTTTGTCTCTGGATATTATACGAATCTCCTATTTGACACATTTTGAAGTATGATCAATTTGTATTTTAATTTTTACGTGAAAATAAATTTATGACATCTATCTTCTAGGCCCTTATTTTTATTCCGTAATTATAATAAATTAGAATTACTATATTACTATTACATTATTAAGGGACGTAAGGGACTTCTGACCAAGAGATCCGGATTCAAAACACGTGCACGCATCTGAGCACCCTCATTTTCACCCAAGCTACGTGATTTTTCGGGTCCTAGAACTTCCTGGGAAACCACAGGCGGCACAATGAAAGGAACTGGCTCCACTATCCTCATACGTGAATTTGACAAACCGTTGAGCTTAGTATACTATCTAACCTCACATAATAATCCGATCTTCGCGTCGATAGCTGTGGTTATCACATTATTAAAGCTATTGTTTTGTGAATTTTTATGTTTTTCCTAAGTTATATCCTTAAACCTTATTCTGAAACCGAATTTTCATGCTTTGTTTTCCCTTAGAGGAAGTGAATAATTGAAGACAAACCTAGAATTTTGCTTTACTCTTGGCAGCTGGTGAATGGAGTTAGCAAAATCCAAGCAAAGGCGTAATGATATATCTGTCAACTTATACCTCCCATACCAGCTCATACGTCTAATCTTTACTTCAGATCTGACGTTCATTGTCAAATACTACCTTGATCAAAAAGTTCCCGGAATAACCACCGTGTGGTGGCGCTCCCATCGTTCCGATTTGAGTTCTGTTTTTTTTTGTTAAATTGGTACATCTGTTGTTGATATTCCCTTTAAATCTTAGTGTCATAACTTGACATTTGCAAAAGTTACGGTCGGTTTTCGGTATGTCCATCAGTGCTTCCTGCGATTTTTCCATTACTTCCTCTCGGCTGCTAAAACGCGTTCCCCGTAATGGTTTTTTAACTCGATTGAACAGAAAGAAGTCACAGGGAGCCAAATCAGGTGAATTCGGTGGCTGTTGGATGGTATTTGTTGCATTTTTCGTCAAAAAATTACGAATAATGATAGCACTGTGCGACGGTGCGTTATCATGGTGCAAAATCCACGAGTTTTCTGCCCACATTTCTGGTCTCTTTCGGCGAATTGCTTCACGCAAACGTCTCATAACGCCCAAATAATACTCTTTGTTTACTGTCTGGCCTTCTGGCAAAAATTCATGATGCACTTCACCGTTGTAATCCATGAAAACCGTCAGCATTGCCTTCTTTCTTGACTGAAAAC
Organism: Hetaerina americana; assembly: GCF_022747635.1. NCBI lineage: Eukaryota > Metazoa > Arthropoda > Insecta > Odonata > Calopterygidae > Hetaerina > Hetaerina americana. The sequence goes on from NW_027286763.1 coordinate 77,904,749, forward strand.
GACGTGGTTTTTTTGGTCTCGGCTCATTTGGTGAACGCCATTCACTTGCCTGATGTCTGAATTGCGTGTCGTACTCATAAACCCACGTCTCGTCTCCAGTAATGATCCTTTTGATGAATATGGGATCGGATTCAGCCTCGCAAATCATGTCTTTTGCGACGTCAACACGGTCTCTTTTTTGCATGAAATTGAGGTCTTTTGGCATGCTACACGACGGAAACCCAAATCATTAACCACAATGTCTTGGGCGGATCCATAGGCAATGTTCAAGTCCTCCGCTATTTCTCTGATGGTTAATTTGCGGTTATTGACCAACATTTCTTTTACTTTATCAATTTTTTCACCGACTTTCGATGTCGATGGTCTGCCACTGCGTTCATCATCTTCGATTGACTCACGACCACTTCTGAACCGCTCGTGCCACTGGTAAACGACCGTTTTTTTTAGAGAATCGTTGCCGAAACACTTTTCCAACATTTCCAACGTCCGTGCGCCACTAAATCCGTTTTTTACGCAAAATTTAATACAAGTTTGTTGTTGCAAATTTAAATCCATTTCTGCAATTGTAAAAAATCGCCAACACACACAGAGATAGATGTACTCTTGGCTACGTAACTTTTGCAAATGTCAAGTTATGACACTAAGATTTAAAGGGAATATCAACAACAGATGTACCAATTTAACAAAAAAAACAGAACTCAAATCGGAACGATGGGAGCGCCACACGGTGGTTATTCCGGGAACTTTTTGTTCAAGGTAGTATATTATCGGGTGCAGAGAGAGAATGGAATTAAAAACACCACAGACATTTTTCAGTCAATCTCCTGGGTTATTTGAACCCTGGTTAATCCATAGCGCAACTGTTTACTTCTTTTAATATATACTAATCAGATCAAGCCTTTTTGCCATCATCCAATCAGTTGTAATTTTTTTTCGTTGAATTCCGTCCAATACAAATTTCTCATTTGCAATGCGTTAGATTTGCTCGCATTTCAAACGCTCGTGGCGATGATAATAAATTTGTATGGGTGTGGACAGTTTGCCACTGCAGTGTTCTCAGAATGATACATTTTATAGACTGCGCAGATTCGGTGCGAAACCTATGCAAGGGGTACGCTGGATGTATTGAATCAACGATGCATATATTTTGTGCACAGATGATTTCATAGTTCCAAAAAGGTGGGAAAGCGTGACGGCCTCTTTATGTCCTGTGAATCTCGCCCCTCGATGAGATGCAGCGCGACTGACCCCATTTCCCGGCTAAAATCAGGCGATAAATAGACGCTCCATGAAGATAAATAAGTGAATGTTTGCGTCAGCGATCACATCGTGACATTCCACTAATTTTACGCGATGCAGCCGATCGCGGTTTCGAAAAAGTTGGCGATCGACGGTGGTAAGGATGACCTAAAAGCGTGCAGGGCACTGATCACCATCGTTACTTAGGTAGACTCTAATGACCGCTTCCTGTTCAGATGGTGGCCACTTTTAACCTTCGGCGATAGCTGTATGTTACTCACACTTAACCTTCCCGATTTTTCAGTGGCTACAACGTACCTGCTCGGCCTTCGTTTTACCTTTTGATGATCTGACACTATTTTGGTGTCAAGTTTGAAAAGCGTACTTTATCTGAAAAGCTAAAGTGGAAGGTAATAAAAATAGAAGGCAACGAGTATAAAAAATAAAATAAAATACATTTAATGGAGAAAATGACAGGTTTTTATTCCAGAGAACTATGGTGTTTAATTCGAGTAAGGATAATGAGAACAATTTCTGTAGAAGGATGAGTATAGTTATCGAAATATTTTTATATGTGATGAATGATAGATTTTAATGGCTATTAATTTTTATTCACTAAAATCTTTATGCTAACAGTGTACACTTAGTTTACCTGTAATTCATTCGAAAAAAATATACCAAGTACACCTGGGTATCTTATGATGTGAAGTCGTCATGTTGACTTCTGTAATTAGTGTAAATTTTGTTTTTCTTATTTTTACATCTTAAGACCCATAGTATAGAATGTAAATAGTTCAATACAATAAATACACCGCGACAATGTCGTACACCGTAAGTGTACAAATGGTTTCAAACAGGTTAGCATGTATCGAAAAGAGTATTATAGTTTATAGTTAAATAACACTTTGTAACTAAATAAGGCAACGGGGATATATAGCATTCCCGCGGAAATCCTTTGTTTGAAAAGGGTTTAGGAAAAAGAGGAAGTAAGAGTTTTTTCATTGATGCGTAGCTTTTATGAGGGAAGAATTTGGCCGGAATATTTCGTTGAATCAGTGTTAGTTCTCATCTCAAAAAAGGAAAAGGCCATGTGTGAGGACTAAAAAACAATAAGCTTTATTTCGCTAGCAGCTAATATCATCAGTATAGGAATTAAGATGAGATAAAATGATTACCTCGGGAGTGATCGGCTTGGGCTCAGGAAGGGAAGAGGTTGCGAGTCATTCCACAATCATATGGAGGTTACTGATAGAAAGGAAAATTGATTAAAATCAGGATATTTTTTTTGTTCATAAATTTTGATAAGGTATAAGATAAAGCAAATCGATAAAATCAATGATTATATTGCAGAAAATAGGTGTCAATTGGAGGGATAGGAGACTTATACATGTCTCAGACTGCTCAGGTGCGAGTAACGGATGAAGAGTTGTAATAGGTAGTGTTAATAAAGGGATGAGACATGGGTGTCCATTATCACCCGTGCATATAAACATATATGAGGAGGAAATGGGTTAAAGAGGCATGGGAAGAACTGGAGATAGAAATGAAATTGGTGGAGAATTTAAAAAATATGTTAGGTTTGCAGATTAATCATTAATCAAGCTGTAGTTTATAAGTCAGCTAAAAGGTTGAGAGTATTTCTGTGCTCAATGGAAAGCCATTGCAATGGATACGGGATGAGGATAAATGTAAGCAAAACAAAAGTTGTGCGGTTTTTGCGAAAGGGAAAAATTAAGTTTAAATACTAAATTAGGAGTTGTTAAACTAGGTCAGGGAGAAAATTTTACCTATCTCGGAAGTTTTTTTTATATTAATCCCTGTCATCCTGTAATATGGCGAAACAAGAAGAAACAAGACGTAGGCTGAAGATTTTTGAAATATCGGAGTGGAGAAGGATGGAATAGGCAAAATATACGGGTAAGTAAACGAACAAAAAAGATCTATTAAGTAGGACTGAAGATTGTTTGTAGGGTCCAAAGTAGCCTGGTATGGTGGATTCAGAACATTTTGATTGGCAATGGAATTCTGAAGAATGTGATAAAGGGAGAGATAGGGCTAGGAAAAGGATGGATAAGTTGGAAAGAATAAAGGGAGGTAGGGAATACTCGTATTCGGAGTTAAAGAACAATTAAATGCAGTTCTGGGTATCTGGACGTGTCTTTTTGAGCAAATCTGAGAAGGGTAGCGATGATCAGCCTGTGTCCATCAAAAACTTACCTTAAACGGTGGACCACCATAAATAATATAAATGATCACTTAATGAAGACTGGATAAAAAACCAAGTTAAATAAGGGCTTATTTCAGACGTCCTAACATTTTCTAACATACAGCTCTGATAATTTCGCAAAATAAAATCGGTGGCCAGGTGTTAATTATACTTTAAGGTGAAATAAGCATTATACTTTTGTTGAAGTACTGAATGGTTGAGGCCTTAACTTTGTAGAATTCCATTTTTAACTTAGGAAAAATAATATTATCTTTGCTTTCTACAAAATAAACTTTATTCGTCCACTAGTTTCGTTTACACTGTAACATCATCAGGACTCTCCCCCCCCCCTCTTACACCTCTCCTTTCCTTAATTACACTGCCCCACCTCCCATTCGCTACCTCTACCCGACCGAGTATATAACTCAGAAAAATGTTAGTATATTGTACCACTAGTCCTGATGATGTTACAGTGTAAACGAAACTAGTCGACGAATAAAGTTTATTTTGTAGAAAGCAAAGATAATATTTTTTTTCCTTAGTTACTTTTGTTGAAACTTAAAAAATAACATAAGTTATTAAACTTTGCTAATTTCTAAAAAGACATTATTGCGTAGTTTTGAGTTTTTCATTGTAGTTTTATTACCCTACTTGAATATACAATATGCGCCCGAGAATAGTTGCTGAACATAATTGGTTTCAATCATCAACTTTTAGATTCACGAGTGGATTCTCGAATTTCTAGTTTAATTACTCGATAAATTAAATCAAGCATGTATAACTATTGTACCCTACGGGTAGTCACCAAATAGCCAAACGATTCTAAATTACCATCATTAAATTCCCTCAGCTTTCGATTATGCTGCGGCGTTGAAGCACAGTTTATCCACCCGACCCCCATAACAATGTGGGCACCGGTGGCATGAGAGCATCCGGACAAAACCTAAAACAAAGCTTTCGTTACCCGCAGAATCCAGTTCGCCCACTGCCCGTGATATGAGGCAATTACGCCACAAAGTCACTTATTAAAAACAGATAGCCAACATGCGACTAACGTGGGGCATCAAATTCACGCACTGAGTCCGAGAAAGGTTTTATACGCATTTTATCCAGCATCGATGAGGATACCCCTCCGAGGTCATTGTTTCTCCGACGATAGTGATCTCAGGACCTCCTCAAAACTCCCGAGCCCACGTCACAGCATCCCCTCGAAGCGTCCCTCTTTATCCGTCTCCCCCACCCCTCCCGTGCGCTCCGTCCGATCCGTCTCACCTTCCCTTTCTCTTTACCACTCTCTCTATTCTGCTATCCAACCTTCCCCTCTTAACTCTTCAGTCTTTCTCTCTCTCTTTCTACCACCGTCTGTATTTATTCCATGAACGACCTTTCACTTTTTTTCCGAATTGATGAAACACTCCCTCTAATGAGCACCCTCGACGCCATCGAAATTTTAAATTAAAACCGAAAGCACAGGGGCGATATCCCTCCCCCCTTTTTTTGCCTCCCACTCCACACTCAACCCTTCTCTAACTCACTCATTCTCTCTCTCTCTCTTCTCTCTCTCACTCACACACACACCTCTTCTAATTCTCTCTCGCTCTCACCTTTCTCTATTCTCCCCCACCCCCATCTCTCCCTTCTCTCCCCCCCCTCCGTCTCTCTCTATTCCCTGATCCTCTCCCCTCATCCTCTCCCCTCAATCCCCCCCTCGCCGTGTCCCGCGAAGCACCCGACCGGTTTGTAGGAGCCTTTAACATTCCACCCTCGCAAGTTCTGCCGAGATTCGTGAAACGAAATTGAATGCGACAAAGGTCAGTCTCGAAAATCGATTTAATTCATGAACTTAAGAGGAGTGTCCGTGACTCATCGAAGGTAACAAGCAGTGATTCCACCCACTCCGATGCTTTTGTTTATTCATTTATGTATTCATTTGTTTGTTTCTTTCGGTCGTTTATTGTAGTCGCCGGCCGGAAAAAAAATATCGATGAAAAAATCAAAGGCGCCGGTGGAGGAGAAAGGGCACGAGATTCTTGTTATTCTAATTTGTCGAGATATCTCCAAATATTCGGCATCAGCACTTTAGAGGGCTTCGGTTTTGTTCATTATAAAACTCCATGTCTAATTAAGGCGTTGGATACTCGCTCAGCTCCATAAGAAAAGCGTACTTGAATTCTACCGGTCCGCCACAACGCGAACGTAATTTTCAGCAATTGCGGTCTTATTTTAGCGGATTAATATTTGATGAGAGTGGAACAATTCAGTGTTTCGTAGTTATGGTTAGGATAGCGCCTCCGTTGATCTAACTGGAATTCTTCATAGGCATTATGTACCTTTGATTCAATTCTTGGGCTTTTCTAGGTCAAATTGGTGAAATTAGTCGAGGGAAATGAAGTACCTGGTGTGAACTAGCTAATATTTTTTGGACCGTAAAACTTGCAGTATTTTTTTTCTCTATTTTTATCCTCCAAGTTTCGAGATGGACACTCAGTTGTAAACATACATTCAAGTTATCATTTTTTCAAATTGTAATATGTCCATGCTATTGTTCAAGACCATACAGAACAAGTACACCGGCGAGAAATATAAAATTAACAAAATGCAGCAATCCATGAAAGTATTCTATAATGAGGCGTGCGTGATAATAGTTTCTGTCTACACCGATGACGTTTTCACAGATTCATTTGTAGTAAATAATGTAATATAGATTCGATGTTATAATTACATAAAAATCTCGCTCTGTTCTAGGTTTCAAAAAATGAATAAGTATGAGGGATATAAGGTTTCAATAATAATTTCTGTTATAACGAATTCTACAAAGAGGCTCACTGTATCTTAAACCATAGTTTCAAAGTAGAAGTTTCTTTTATCCGTGACTGTCTTAATAATAATTCATGTTAAATCGTAGTGACTGTTAGCATTCATTTTTAATTAAAAAATCATTCTCCTGTAGCAGGTTGGGCATGGCATACAGCAGGTTAGTCTCAATTTCAAAAAGCTTAAAATGCAGAATGCAAACGCAAAAGTAATTAACCTCACCGAGCACACATGGTTACTCACGCCCTCCAGCCAAGCGATGAATTCTTTGGCTACACTATTATCAGCGTAATTAATTGGTGCAAAATGTGATTAAAATAGAAAATTAACGGTTACTTCAATTTCTTTAGAGTTAACTACTTCCTTGCACGATAAATTCACTTTCATTTATGCCCTTAAATTCTTTTTTAATTAAGTATATTACCCAATACTAGCAGCGAGAAAATAAATTTACCTCCGTGAGCATCCAAAGACCAACGAGTATGTTTGTTACCTCCACAGTATCTGGAGGCATTGGATTGAGATTAATAATTTAAAAACTCATTGAAAACGGAAATTAAACGCCAGGTGGTAATTTTCCCAACTCGTTTTTGTTACGTAAGTGCTCGCTGAAGAAGAAAACAGTGAGAGCATATGTAGAGCAATTTAATCTGGAGGGTCCCCAGAGAAAGCCCGCCACCAGGCAGTCAAAGGTTCGAGTCCCTGAGGGTATTCCATTGAGAATCTAATGAATTAATTCTTGCGATTGACATAGAATTCCCAGAAGATTTGTGAAAGCGTCACTTTGGAATTAATGTGTCGTGAAATGTAATGCGGAATCACAATACCCATGTCATTATTATTATTCGTTTCGTTGAGAAGGAACTCTCCGGAGTGGGAATTGGAGAAGATAGGAAGTCATTTCTCTGATGAATGAAAGTCTAATCTTTTCGGAAATTCAAGGAATATAATTGTGATTCAGAGTTTAAACACTCCCTATGAACGTACGGCAACAGCATTCCCATATTCTTCTACGATCATTATTTATTCCGATCATTCACTTACATCCCCGTTTCCAGTTATCCATTTATGAGTGTAATTAAAGTCTGGATCAGCATACCTATTTCCTAGATCAGGCATACCATACATGCCCACTCATTTGTCTTGAATAGAACCCTCATCCAAGAAAATTTGCTTCGTGTCAGGGAAAAATACATCGTTCCATATGTGAAAGACGTGCGTTATATTTCATTAGTCAGGCGTCATATTAAATATGTCCGAGAATCTGGGGCTGGAAAAAAAATATAGCTTTCAAACCAAAAAATATAGAAGAAAGCCCCCGAGTCGTTAAAACATCCTTTTCCCGGAGAGAAATCTTCTCACAATAATTTTAGGAAACATGTGAAGGGACCCACACGAAGAACAAAGATGTCCGTACCATACTTGACCGAGTGGAAAAATGTGTATCAAAAGAGTGAATTTCACACGCTGTCGGGCTTATTACTGGGTGAACTCTACCATCACCTACCAAACCGACCTTCGGGTTGATTACTGTGTTTATGGTTGATGGTATAGTATGACGTATATATGTAAAGATAAGATAATAATTATTAAGGGCCAGTATCCCTTTCCCTCTCGGTCTCGGTAGAGGTAAATTGCTTAAGTATCCATCCAAGTTGGTCGCTCAAACCCCTGCAGGTTTGCATACGATAGGCAATACCTACTTTGGTCACAGCGCATCTTTTGATTCCTCCATGAACTTTAAATTCATTGCTAAGTTTTATTAATGGGGAAAAATAAAAAATTATTCCAAGCATCCCGATTCCATAAATATGTACTCGAAGCAAGATAGTACATTGAATGTGCGGATGAGATTCGATCGAGTCTCTGAAAAGAGCTAAGTGAGCACACCCAGTTTCAATCTCGTCAAAATAAAATCTTCAACCCCGCATGAAATTTCGCTTAAAATAGCCATTGGGGTTCAAGGGGGGCCTTCGGTCATCTATTCGTCGACTTGGCCACCCTCCACGCGTCCTTACACCCCTCCTCAGTCTCCCGGGCATTAAGCCCCTGCAGCCTCCCTCAAACACATCGTTCCCCTGATCGTTCCCTGCCAGATCCCCTTCCTACGGTAACGCAGATCCAGTCCAAGACCGAGGACCAACGTGTGACAGCGAGTTAGATAAAGGGAGAGAGATAGATCGGCGGAATTATTGCAGGAGGGAGAAAGAGGACGAATGGACTTTTTTCTGTAATATTTTTCACTCGAGAGCTTTTGCTCTGTTTATTTATTTCCATTTATTTTATGTTTCCTTTTTTTTAGAAGGATGGAGATGGCGGCTTATCGCGTCTTTTATTTTTTCACTTGCCACAGGCGACGGTCTGCGCCTCCTATTAGGGTCCGTTCTAACGATATACCGTTCCCCTTCGTCTCCCGTCCCCTCTCCGCTCCCCGACCCTCACGATCCCTCATCTCATCGTGGTTCAAATCCTACGCGGATACGGGAAAATCCGCGGGCGCACCCTGAAACACGACGCAAAAAACGCGAACGTCCCAATATCTATCTCGCATCCCTTGTCGGTGTCTTTCACGCACACACACCCACGATTTGACCTGCCGTGGTCCCATCTGCGGTCTCCGATGCCGCAGGATTATTTTCTAGCCTGCGAATGGCGTGCCAGGCTGTCACGTTCGTCGTCAAGTGTCCATGTGTCCATGTTTTTAAGGTCTCCCTTCAGGGGAAGGCCTACTTCCAACGCCCGAGTCGACGTCCTCAGATAATCCTCGGGAGATCGCGGAGTGCCCTCCTCATCGTGCTCAAGACCAGGAGTAAATGAGCGCACGTCATTCGGGGCGTGTAGTCATTATAATATTTCAATTCTCACAACGCGTGAATGTTATTATGTGAGGCGTACAGGAAGTTCTGCTCTCACAAAGATCGCTACAATTTCTTGCTAAACCGGTGGGCTCAGAATCATTTAATTTTGTTTACGAGAAACAAGGGTGCTTCCAGGAACATTGATTGAGGAACACGAGGCCTAAGTGATGCCGCCGGCGCCCAAGCCTTAATAACACTTAACAGCCCTGAATGACGGCGCATCTTTAAAAGACATGAGTTCCCGAGGCGGCAAATGGCCTTACCGCCTCTGACTGAAAAGCTTTCCTCACGCCCGTATTAACTTTTCATTACCACTGAGTGAAGGGAAACGTACCATCATCATGTACGATCCCCTTCAAAGTGTCGTGCTTAACGTTTCAATCTCATATTTGGTGGGTGGAAAAAAATGAACTGAAAGTTTTATGAGGCAGGAAATATTTGTCCTGGAGGTTATATGAGAAAGCAGAGAAGTAGGTATTGAAAAAGTGAGATTGTCGTGAGGGGTTAATTGATTTTTATGAGCAAAACTGTAATGTGATGGAAAAACTTTGGAAGGCAAACGCTGCCAGCAAAATATAATCACTGAATGCAAAATCATCTCATATTTCATTGTCCCCAAGAATTCTGATAATGTCAGAGTGATTAATTTGATGGCCTCTGTTCCTAATATTTCTCAGTTAACAGTTTCCGCCTCTTGAGCTGGTAATTTTTTACGTATTCAAATGTTTCACGCATGTTTCACTCAGTGATCTGAGCCGACAGTACAAGGGAAATGTTATGACAGTACACGACGAAAATCAGATTGAAAACAACATTCGAGCTCGTAAAGCTATGCTCGTAATTTTTATATTTTCCTTTTGATTTCTTTGTTTTTTGTTATTCTGATGGCCGTTCGAGATACTGTTTTGGTAGCTGTTACCTTTTATTTAAGTGTTTTTTCAATATAACCCGAATGGAATGCATCCCTTCTAAAGTGTGGTATCGATATATTTAAAACGATGGCGTGCAAGCTGAGCCTAATTTACATAAAATAACGGAGCATATGAGCCAAGGGTCTGCCATAGTTTCAACTAAACATAGAGGAGGAAAAAAAATATTTGAACTCTCCCGAGCCAAAAATAGATTGATTTAAATTCCTGTTGCTAATATACTAGTACGTTATTGAAAAAGAGTAAATAGGGAAGTTTATCCTTCAATGTAATTTTAATGATTTTTATTTTATTTTATATTGGATTTAACAACTCAATTTAGATTAAAACTATGACGGAATTATGTTGATAATTCTCACAAATTTTAATCCACGATTCAGGTACTTTTTTATGACCTACATATATTTAATTAAAAATTTTGATTAATGATAGAATTTTGATAGCAAATAAAAAGAATATTTGACTAAGTTGTCTATAACCTTTTTTATTAAACATTATCTTGGTTTGGTTTAAACCTAGAAACTCGAAACTGTGTAGGTTCTCACTAGTTACAACCACGTACTAATGTGAAGCAAACCAGATTATATGAATTCAATTAAATTATGGAAATTGGATAAATCAGTTTGAAGCCCATAAAAATTGGATTGGCACTTAGTAATGAATAAATTATTCGATGCCTCATTCGTCAGAATTTGTACACGAAAAGATAGTCCAATGGAATTTCTAAGCGATTCTCATTGCAAAAATATTGGGAAACATTTAAAATTTAAGAAAACATTTAAGCTGCGAATATTCATAAATTTTTCAGTGATTTTATTAACTAATAGGTAGAGAATTGAAGTAAACTGATTCCGAGGTCGTATCTGTAAATATATTTCTTTGCATCGGTTTATTCGGAATAAATTGTTTCGCAGTGGTTTTGAGAACCGTTGTAATTAAAATTAGTGTTTCGAGCAATAAAACTTTGTTTCACTTTTGAAAATCAAACGATCTTTTCTTGAAAATGGAGAGAATATAGATACGCGTCGTGAAAAAATTAATTTTTAATATAAACAGCTCAAAAAATATGGTTCAGGTTCCAATGTGCGATTTAATGTTAAATAGGATGAATAGGTTTCTGGTAGTTGTTCAATGTCATGCGCTTTCTATTACAATGAAACACACCTGATGGTGACCCATTATTTATGTGTCCCAAAACATAAATGGCAATGAAAGAACATTATTAGAATTCGTAATTATTTTCTTTGAAGAATATGTCATGTTCTTCCTTTTCATAGCGCGTTAGCCCGCCCCGTGTAAATTTATTACGAAAAATACACTCCAAAGACCATCAAAGTGTTCATAAGTACGAACCTATGGTACATGTGAAAATATAGTTGCTTATAATCACCATCTAAATTGTAAGAGTGGATAGTTGGCACTAACTCCTTGAATGGCTATTCTCTTTTTATGGCAATGCTGTTCTCATTTTGTTTTTGTTACTACAAGTATCTTTTTCCCAAGTTATATATTTAATTAAATGAAGAAAATAATGAAAATCAGAGAGCCGTAATAGAATTGAACTGTTTTATAACTGCTGTTATAAAAAGAGTGAAAAAGCTTTGATATATCTTCTGGAAGGATCACTCCTCTTCATGCTTCCGCCAAAGCATCCCCCATATTTACCGCATGCTCGTTTTCCCCGGAATATTCTTCTCAAATGTAGAGGATATTCCCGCGAACCCGTATTACTGCCGACTACGTAGGACCCATAGCCCCCCACTAGTCACTCATCCTATCAAAGCAACATCCAACTCATCACTTTTTTTGCTCTTTCTCCCTTTTTCTGTCCCTTCCAGCTCCACAGCGTTTTTTGGGGGCAGCATTAGACCCACCAGAGTCGCCTTCCCTTCCCTCTCCCTCGTTTCTCCCCCGTAGGACATCTAGGGGTTGCAATTTGGCACACGTGGAAACATCTCATCCGGATATATATAGATAGGCGATTCCGAGGAAAGAGTCCGCCAGGATCATTTACACATCAACTCGACCTATTCGAAAAAACAAGAGAATCGTATCATTGGATTGAAATCATAATTTATCGTAATCTCAAGACATCCAAATTGTTATTCCTCCGACGGAGGGGTACAAATCGGGCCTGGTTTGAATCGATTTTAATTTCAATCGGATCGAATAGATTTTAAAATAGAATCCATATTGCTGTAAACGTAGTATTCTTACGATATTAATAATTAAAGTAGCAAAAGGGACAAATTTTCAAGTTAATAACTTCGTAATTGCCCGCCACCACGTCCTTCACCAGTGGTCTTCAGAGAGAGAAACCCTCGGATGCCTCCAGTCCCGTCCTCTCCCGTCGACGCCACCCCAGGACGGCGGTTGACGGAGAACGCGCCTTTTTTTCCACGCCACCCATCCGCCGCCTATCGGCCTCTGCTCTCCGGCTATCAGGCCGTGACCATTTCGCTAGTGCCGCGCCGTCACTTCACAACCTCCCGCGTCACACTTGCTCGCCCACTGAAAGCACTCCGGGAGCCCCGCAAATCCATTGTACTTATCTTTTTCCCCTTGCAAGTGGCTACGGTGCGTGGATAGGACTACCGTCATTCCATGCATCCAGGAATACATACCCTTCACGATGTACACATTTCCGCAAATGTGAAGTCAAAAAAGGCTCACTTATACCATGTAATTTAAACCCTTTCACTAATTTCTTCCGAACTGCCCCATTTTCCCGCACGCTTATCTCACCACCGTCAGTCATGCATCCTTGCATGCGGTGGACATCAATCAAAACTTTTGCAATAAAACTTAGCAAATACGAAATGTAGGAACCGTCCGTTTCGGCTTCCATATATGTTAATTCATATTTATTTGTTTTACACGCAATGGTTTCCTCGAAAAACTATCAACACAAAATAGATTTTTCGCTCCTCAGAAAATACATCACTGCAAATCTATAGAATATGACCAAATAACTTTATATCCAATCTTTTTCAATCCAATATCCCTTAAGTTCAGTTAGGGTGCATATAGTTGCATTAATACATGTAAAACACCTTTTTGCGATTTTTTAAAAATTGTTTAAACCGCATGTTGGATAAACTAGGCGAGTTTACTGGTTTTATAAATTATTTTATTTTCTCATTATAGATACATATTTGTCAATGGACAAACATTCCTTTTGATCAATGTGTCAATGCACATTGTTGACAGGTTACTCTAAGCGGTAGGTAAATATTGACATGAAATTCATTTAGAACGAAATTTGGTAAACAAGAAATTTCTGGATTAGTCCCCTATATTTACTGTTCACCAGTTTCCTCTATACATACCCCTCTGTATCTGAGACATGCAATACTTCTCGTTTTGAACATTGTTGATCATATTCTTCCTTTATTTTCTCGGTCCCAGGATCTCCGTCGAGCCATGTTGCCTTCTCGTTTGGTTTCTTTGACTGCCAGCCTGCATGAAATTTGACTCTCATCCCAGCTAATCTCTTATCGATTCTGAGCATGAAAGCACGAGCGAGTCATACTTCTTACCTGCTCGTCTTTCACCAATGCTTCCAAACCACAATCTTTCGTGACACATACATTCATCACCCTATCTGTTCTACCACTAACACTCCCCAAGTAATACCATTACCATGTCATTTAGTTGCGCACTTACGCTTACTCCGACATGCCCAAGTTTTGATTGCTGCTTTCTCCATCGAGTGACAATCATTCCATAAGTGAGCATTTAGTGGAGTATGATTTGAATTTGGGATGAGAGAACGACTGTAGGCAGTGTCATTCTCAGGCGTTCAAACGATCTCCATGAAAGGATCCCTGGACTACGCACTACCTATTTTTTCGCCCGCTAAACTGAAGGCACGTTTTTGAAGCGATTTCCCTGCGACATCAAATTGGGGGTCATTTTTCCTCGGTAAAGAGGTTATCCAGGGTATGAAACCCGCGATCTAGGTTAGTCAACCTAGATCTATGCTAATATAATTCTGTCCTTGTAACTGGTGGTAGATTTTTCAATCTTGTTCTTTGATGCGGTGAATTTGCAATCGCAACATCCTAACTTAGGCACTACATTTATATCAGAATCAATTATCGATACGGGAATCGATCCCACAATCTTTGGGCTGCCAGGTGCAAAGAACATGGTTAAAAATACTTATTTCATTCCTCTAATATATCTTTCTGACGATTCATCTACATCTGCATGGAACGCTGAAAGACATCGTCCGAAAGGGATAATTGCCAATCAGCTTTTCATCCAAGTCAATAATGATTTTCTATAATCATTTACACACAGGTAATTATTCAATAATACTGTTTCATTACGTGTCATAAAATGCGTCAAGCGTTGTGGAGCCATGTTTGTAAAAAAATTCAAACCAGTTGAGTTATTATATAATTCAAACGATGTGGATAACCGCGAAAGCAAACAGTTTTGCATTGGCAACAAAGGTTAAGTGTTAGCTGGTACTCTACGCATATGGAAACAGCTTTTAGCACTGGTTATTATACAATGAGTTTACCAATATAATGGAAATTAATTAGGTTACCTAATATTAACAGAAAAACAATGCAATGATGGTGTTTCGGAGCAAGGCAAAGAGAAAAATAGACTCGTATTAAAAAGGTACCCTGAACCCATGGTGAAAGGCAGCAGTTTCACCATGAGGCACTGGTGGCACAGACCGAGTGGGTCGACCGTGCATCAGCTGTTACAACTGCAGGCGAGAGTGAAGTTTACGGTATCGGCCGTAGTAATTCGATGTGGAAGGCCACGGGAAATCACCACATTATTCACCCTAGAATATGCAACCTTGCATTCAAATGGAGAAGAATATAGTAGCTGCAGTAAACCAATGCTAGAATTGAAATACTGATGATGATGATATTGCTATGGCAATCACATTCGTAGGATACGGTGAAATCACTAGAAGGTTAGGAACTAATTGAGATGTTAAATAATAAAAAACTATAAAAGTGACTACAGTTACTAATATTTTTGCATTTATCGCATTATTAGATTGGGAACTGGTTGACGACGTGTGTGAAACAGGTGGTTAGTATTGGCTATAAAACAATGAAGGGTTTCAAAAAATAGTGGAAATGAACTAAAATGTTCATCTTTTCCCACTAATTATCCCCTAAATCGACTTCGATAGCAACAGTTATCGTCTCGTATCTTCAGCAACCCTCCCAAGTGACCGATGTAATCGCGGGTCTCTAACGGTATGCAACTAGATCCGTTATACTAATAGGGGCATGTCCCAAACCAAGCTGAGAAATGCAAACGAGGGAGTAGTAAAAGGAAACCCCAAGGGCGTAATTGCTGGAGATCTGACGGTGTATGCACGAACACGGAACCAACGAGGAAGTAACCAATCTTCCGCGCCGGATTCGAGAATTCCAATGGAAATTTGCGGGGTTCCGAAAAATTGGCCCAAAACGAACCAATTCCTCCTTCCTATCTCTCTTTTTGAATTTCCTCCCCGGTGGCGACTCAGGAATAATTCAGTTTTGAAGGTTTTGTGCATTAAATAAATGATCCCGCCGTAATGGAATTCCGTCCTCCTCCCTCCTGCCCTCCTCCAGGACGCCTTTCTTCGATTCCATTAATCATGCAATTTGCGTCGTGTCCGTTGGAAATATTGATCTTTCAGTCACTCCTTGTCTCCGAGTCCCATCATCAATTATCCCTCAATTATTTAGCGCCTGGCAGGTGAGTACCGAGCGGTTTTTGAGTTGGACGAGCTGCCCGATGGAAGAGTTTGTCCCAATTAAGGAGAGAAGAGAAATGTCTTCCGTGAGTCATAATCATCCAACCTTCAGATGACCTTGCAGACCCCCCCGACCAAGGCGATCAGTACGTCCTTAAACGCCCACAGGAAAGTTGCACGTTAGATTTTCTCCCCATCATGGACGTGAGGTATCGGCAACGTGTCACCTAAGAAAATACATCGGCATTGGGGTATGAAAATGGAATCATTACTGACCCTTGTTACGTTGGGCGCCGCCAAGTTTGTTTCTATTACTAAGCAAACGTATACCCTTGTGAGATGGTTAGTGTATGCTTTACCTGTTTAAGGTTCTAACACATTAATCAAACATTATTTTGCAAGTTGAGACAAAGACACCACTGGAAAAAATATTTTGAACCCATCCGTTAACCTCCATGTTGGAGACACGCCCGGGATGAAGCAAATGGATTATCAAACTTTAATGTAATGCATATTTTACAAAGAATCCAAACTAATAATCTTGGGATAGGGAAAAGGAAAATCTAAAATTTTTGATGACGCAGTCAAGTACTCAAAATGTTCCCCACCAAAATATATGCTCAGTATATAACTCAGACCCTCTCTATTCATTTGTTATTCATTATAGACATATGCCAATAGACATATAGATGCCTGAACATTCTCGTTCATGCTAACATTTTGTCGGGTTGAAACACATTATTTTTTATTGCCACTAGCATTACGTATTAAATATTTGGTACTCATATCAACCTCGAAATTTTAACGGTGCTTTGTCGGTGTCCTATCTCATACGATAGACTATCAAAATACATTAATTTCTGCTTCAGCCTCCAAACCATCGAAAGTATACATTATTTTGTGGTTTAATACGTTTTCTATTATTTAAAAATCATTTAAGTATTAAACTTGCTCTTACACAGACTAGCTATTTTACATCTACGCAATACAAATTACTGATTAAAGCTCTTGCATAAATTGGAAAGATGTCTCTTAAGCAGTGATGTTGAAAATGTATTATGACCCCCATCGTACTACGGTATGAGAGATCATGCCAGTAAAATTAGAGAGATTAAGTGTAGAACAGATAAATTTAAGATGTCATTTTTTCCACGAACGATAGGGGATCATAATAACATTGTTCGACCGTAGTAGGGTTATGTTCGGGTAAAATTATTCTGGTGTCTATCCACCCCCTGCCACACACTCTCGCGGTGGTTTGCAGGGTATATATATATATATATATATATATATATATATATATATATATATATATATATATATATACATTTAAAAAAAATAAATAAAACAATACCCGCCGCAATGGCGTGTGGCGGGGGTTGTTGGGACACCAGCCGTACATTTAGAATGATTAGCTTTACGTACACTTGCTTACATGTTAACTGGCATACACATGCATTCACATGCATGCGCCGGTGCACATTTTTCACTGGCATGCCAATATGCGTCATGTAATGATTGTTGGGCTTGACTAACTCATCAATATCTGGTGTGCATGTTGATCATTTTTTTTTCCTTGTGCACGGTTCAGTTTTGTTATTCCTGCGTATTGTGCGAGGGGAGAAAGAGGGCTTGAACCTGTCTATGACGGTGTCTATCTATCTTATGTTATTCCGGTAGTCGAATCCACCAATATAATTTGGTTCATATTCATTTACCCTCATTTGGAAGAAGATTATGCGGTCCTGCATAATTTCTAGAAGTCTAAATTTTACCTGCGCTCTCAAAGAATCATTTTTCCTGAGCATGAAAAGCACTGCCGATAAGTATAATTGGTTATCTGATTTCCAAAAGCATGATCTTGCGTTTAGGATTGATGTCGGTCGTAATTTTTTAATCCGCGTCGTAATTTTTTAGTCATAGTATTATATCCTTAATTACTCATGGCTATATAACCCCGATTTCGTACAAAGTATAAGTTGTGAATGACAACATTTAACCGGAACCATCTCGAAAAACAACTCATGCGCCAGGAGATTATAAACTATACTGAGCGGGATTCGAACCCGAGGTCTCCCAATCATCAGGAGGATACTACCCCTACCGAGGCCAGCATGTCCAGCTCATTACCGCCAAAATATCCACACATCCGTTTCCCTCTTGTCAGTCAAACTGTCGTGGGAACTACGCCGTCTTCGGGTGACTGCACAAAATGAATCGTCCAAATGTCACAAGACAACCCGTCACCAGTTCCCACGAAATCCGACGTCCCCATATTTCCCTGTTGCCTTGGGCTCCCGCGCTCCTCCCTCAGGGCACTTCAAAGGTTTCGTCGGCCGAGAACTTTGTTCCACAATCCGGAGGGGAGAGGGAAAACATACGGAACGACGTAACTTTGTATATTTCATGTCTTGACTGTTTCTCGTCTCCCATTTCCGAACATATCGGATGGAATTTGGGCACACTACGGCGCGCAAGGAGAGGAAGGGGGCGGGAGGGGATGAGAGATGGGGGTTGCATGAAAAATTCAAGTGGAAGTGGAGTGAAAGAAAAAAAACTTCGTAAAAATGAAAAGCAAACAATACCCCGTGCGGTGGGAGGGAGTCTCGTTGGTAGTTTCATTCTTGGCCCCCTCCCGCACACTCGCCTTCCGACGAAAGACAATAGTGAAAGGGCGTCCGCATCACTAGCACGCGAACGAACAAACATCGGGGAAAGACGACCAGTGGAGCAGGTAACGTCCTCAACTTGTCCACGTGAGGAGTTCGAGGATAAATACGGTCGGCGCTCGGGCAAGAGTTGTGATAGACGAGAGCGTTTGGCCGTGGCGGATTCGGAAAGGACGTAAAGGGGACGGTGAAATCTCCCCCAAAGGAAAACACGCCATGAAACCAGACCCACATCTTTCCCTATCTTCCCTCCTCTAAATTTCCCGGCGGTAGGTACCATGGCTATAGCGGTGACCCTTAACGTTTCGATCCATACTAGACCCACGTCTTTCGCTATCTTCCCACATCTCAATTTCCCAACTGTATTACACCGTGGATTCTGAATGTTTCGACGCAGGTAAAGACAATTCCAAACTTTTCTCGCATTTCAACTTTAGCAGTCGTAGATTCGCGAGTTTTCAACTCCATCTCCACACAAATACGCGACACTCCATGATCTTTCTCCCATTGTCATTTGATCTTCAAGAATCTACGTCAACATGGTATCCTGCAAACCACCGTTAAGATGTGTGGTAGGGGGTGATTCAGCATCAAACATGGTACAACAAAAACTAAGTTTTCCCAAATTTTTAGTCACAATATGGCATGTGAAATAATTCAAAGAATGTACGTTTAGAATGAATATATCGTATTAACATCGTAAATGAATACATCTGTCTTAAATTTTGAAAACAATTAATTTCTTTAGATCTAATTCTCTTCGTCACTAAAAGTGAGGTTTCTGAAGTACTCCTTGAATTTTCAGCCAATTTTTTAAGCGAAAATCGATTGCATTTGAACGGAGCTCATACCGGGACTCAAACCCAAGTCCTATGTCTTACGACAAATGACAAAGTTTCAGGCGTAATACGGCGTAAAATCCTTCATGATTAAAAGGCACTTTGATTTTCCACATAATTTTTTTTTATTACGACCCAGGTTTCGTTAAAAAGCAACATCTTACCTATGTGGAAAAGCTAAGTATCTTCTTTCGTCACCAAGTTCTACGATTTGAATTCCTAGTGAGTCCATTCATATGTAGCCGGATGGGAAGTTCAACTCGATTTTCAATTCCAGCAAGCTTGTTTGAAAGTGGCAGACTTTCATAATTCGGATACACTATCATCAGATGATAGCTCAAGTATACACTCCTTTTTAAACTAAATTACCCCAGCATTAGTGAATGGTGATTGTATAAACTTAATTATCATCTAATCTTTTAAATGACCATCGAACTTGGCAGGCATGGTATGTCGGGCCGTTCGCGATCGTACTTTGAATCCCCAACTATCCCCAAGCGGACGCTCTCCGAGCCCTTCGGCCTCGCCCGTCGATCCGGTGCGACGGGATGAAGGAGCGCCGCCGTGGGACGACGACCGAGAGGGTGGCGGCGGCGAGGAAGCCCTGCCAAGCAGTGCTCATCGTCCGTTCTCGCCGTCGACTCAGTCGCCGCCAGCTGGGCAAGGACCCGTGGAGGCTCCCCTCCCTTCACCCCGTCCACCTCTGACATGAATTTTCGTCGTGATTATCCCGCTTCTAACTATCCTATCTGTTTTTGATTTATTATTTACTACCATTACCTTCATTTAATTTAAATTATCATAAATATTTAATGCTGATCGTCGAATTTCCCTTCCTCTGTTTTCATATCTACCTGCATCAATGCTATACCCAGCAAGCCATCGCAGGGACGGGCGGCAGGGGGTGTTATGTTACCAGTCATTCAGCTTCTACTCCACTGTTTCCACATATACATGGTCCCTCATGGGTCACCGAAAGGACGCGTGGACGGGGGTGGGGGCACCAGGTCACGATTGATGCAACATAGTTCTACGTATTACGAATATTACACTGTTATTGACCACATTACCTTTCATACTTTCATTAACTTTAGTTGATTCAAATTATTGTTATCAATTTAGTCCGTCCGTCGTTTTTACATTTCTCTGTTTTTGTATGATATATGCACATATGTTTCATCCGTATTCAATACCGTCACAATGTTTAAACATCTGAAATCAACAAAAGTACATGCGACTTGATGTCAAATAAATTAGCGAATCACAAATATGATGAATACGACAGTAGTTTCTAATTAATAACAAGCAAAAGGATTCAATATTTTGTCAATCAGAATCCACTTGTGAATCAGCGTAAAGAGATCTCCGGACCGCATCCCCTTGGCACGCGGCGCGGGTAAAGGTAGGAAAGAACTCTCGCCGACACGATTCAACAAAGCTTATCTGAGTGCAGGACATAGCTTACTCCAAAGCTGGTGAAAAAAGATCATGCTTGAGCTCATCGTAAAGGGTGGCAGACAATCTTCATCTTTTCACGCCGAAACAACTTTTTTATCTTAGAAAATAGACCCTTCAAGTCCCCAAAATTGTCCTCTGTGCGTTGTCATAGGCTTTCAAGAGAGCCGTACATCTACATCATACCCCGTAAAGCCAACATAAGGGCTTGTTGTAGGGTGCGTTATGATACTCAGTAATAAGGGTAATTGGCGATAAAAATCTTTCAGCATCTTTTTATTTGCGGGGTACGATACAGTCTATCGTTCGGCGTATCTCTCTGTTTCTCTAAAAAATAACAAAACACAGCAAAATATACGTAAAAGTGACTATTTTATAGCTTTTAGGATTGAATCGTTTTTTTCCTCAAAAAGAGCTTTGCAGTCTTTAAAACGCGTTCAGAACAGAGTGGGTCAGTTTTATTATTTAATCCAGCGCGTTGTATCTATGCACGGACGCATGGAATCCTCTTTCATCACACGCTCAAGAAGTTGTTTCAATATATTTTGTGGAATGGTTATAACTGTATCAGAAAATTTGTATGCCGTAAAAGAAATTAACTTACGGTCTATAGTGCAGGAAACGTTTTGGTGAACTATACCAAGTTTCTTTCATTCATAACATGAAAAGATTCTAAAAAAGGGTTTGTAGACTTAAATGTCGCGAGTTTGGTTTACCATTATCTGCTCTAACCTTAATTACGATCCTTCTTTTTGCTATGAGCTCCTCTCGTATTCTTGGGGAAGTATATCTCACTTAGATATCGTAGTCCATGTGCATGAAGTTATCATGATCTACATTGCTTGAATTATTTTACTAAAATTAAAAATTAAGAAAAACTTAACTTTTGATGTTGCATGCCTGGTGTTGAATCACCTCCTGCCACATACCCTAGCGATGACTTGAAGGGTAATATATAGTAGATGTAGGATGTATCTTTCATTTATAATATGGAGTATCACAAAATTGGGCCTGAAAATGTCACGTTTATTTGAAGGATTAAATCTTTCCGTCTCTATTCCTTATATTTACAATTGTATCGTACCGTTCGGATGTATTTTATTGTGTCCACGCTGGAACAATCATAAATACTATTCACTTTTCAGTTTAGTATCTATAGACATGCTACATAAAAATCATATTTTTATAGTGTTATCAATATTTAATTGCACTCACAATGCGCAAAATTTAATAAAGGTTACGAACAAAAAAACTTTCTCCATCACTTAAAGCCCAACACTCAAATATTCATGGAATGAATGACGACACCATCATGTGTTTAGGAATCAATGGATTGGATTCACCTGAATTGGGATTGACCAATTTTCAGTGAAATAGGCTGGCTCCAGTGTGGCTCTCTGACCTCCTACGAACTCGCTACATTTACAGAGGCCCTCTTCCTCATCGCTTCCAATTCGTCTCAGCCTAAGCAATGCCGCTTTCCCCCTCACCGTGAGCACCGCCTAACCCCTGATCCTTCTCGCATCCCTAGTCCATGTGCAAGCGGCCCAGGTGATTTTCCTTTTGCTGCGATTCCGTTTCGCCTGGTCGCCGGCGTAAAAACTCGGCTCACTCGATCGTAAGAATGCATCGACGACCCACAGTGACCCAAACGGGAGCGAGGGGACGAAATTTGACGCCGGCGTGTCGAATGAATGCCCCCGAGATCAATGGAGCGGGCACCTGACCGGAGGGGGGGGAGGGCGGTCGATGCCACCCGCACTGGGGCGGATCCATATGGGGAAGAGATAAAAAGGATGATGAAAAGGTGCATAGTTTTGGGAACTTACTGGAGATAAGTGGAGGAGAGGCCTTAGGGGTTAGTCTCTTTCTCCGAAGTACTGAAACTCTACCGTGAGTTTTTGACGAAAATGAAAGAAGCATTATTAATGTTGCCCTTGAGGCCTGAGGAGCATTCTCTCTTACCTTTTTCCTCCCAATACCAACTCCCTATGGACAGCTTTCCAAGGTGGGAATTCCAAAACTTTATTACTTTACGGAATGTATTATTAAAGGCTTGCGTATCACTCGCAAATATGAAGAGTATCGTTCATTTGAATTACAGGAATAATCTATACCTGCGGAGTCTCCTTTATGTTCAGCCTACGTTCAATTCCATTGCCGGGCATATCCGACATATTTTCATCCCTCCCCTGTTTTCCTAAAATAAAGATTAAGGGTTTCAGCGGGAGAGCAGCGTGTGCGGAGTAATGAAATAGTACGGAAGAGAGGAATGGAGACCACATATACAGGGTGAGGCAACATAAGTTCCTTTTTTGAAACCATTTTGCGTTTGAAAAAAATGAAGTTATGTCGCCGCAACCTGTGTGTGTCAGAATGGAGAAAATTAGTAAGGGATAGTTTTATTCGTAACTTATCAGAAGATTAAATTTTTTATAAAATATGCATTTATACATATTAATAAAATGTGTGTATTCCCATCTAAGCTTTGCGCTGTAGCTTCATATATCTTCCTAAGTTTCTCAAATGGTAGGAATTCATATTTTTACTTGATCAAGATCACTCCTAAAAGGAAATTCTTGGCTTTCACGCAATGATTAATAAAAGCAATGGAAAGTATATTCGTCCCTTCATTTATACTCAGCATTTTGGTTTCACGCATGACTTCTCCATGAAAAGGTGGCGCTGACTTTAATATTTCAAGTGTATGAAACTGAGGTGTAAAAAAACGAAGCAAGTAAAGAGGCTTGTCATATTTATTGTCCTAATCCTATTCTATTTCTATTTCAGTATCTTATACTGAAATTGAAAATGTATGGTGACTCATTCAACAAACTTAATGCACCTCAAAGATGGAAAATATGGTTCCAATTAAATTAACGGAGAAACGTACTATACATTTTTCTTGCAATTTTATTTAAACAACGCAACACTAAATATTGGAAATTGTGGCGTCCCATCGATTATATAAATAATATCCCTTGGACCCTAGGGTATTCTCGTGTACGACGCTACTTCCTGCAAAAAATATGGAGCAACGCTTAATTTTACGCCACCCGGATAGTACAATTTAAATTTTCGAAATAATGCTAAAAATTGTGGAAAAAAGTGGTAAATTTGCTTATTTGGAAGAGTTTATTATTTAAAAAAACGTTTAGCTGTAAATTATTTAACTACTGCTCTCAAACTACATGTGTTCCTCCATCCCTTTCCTTGCCATTCTATTCGTGGCATTAGCCATTCCAGTTACAAAAAACACACATATCAGCCACAGTAATAAATTATTCTTAGACTGCTCTGAATTCAAAAAGTTTCTTGGCTATACAGAAAAGTCCAGATGCGTAGTAGAGGTGGAGAAAGAGAGAGAAAAGGAGAATTTGCACTATAATGGGAAAAAGTAAACCGTACAGGATAATGAATTCAGAAGTTGGTCTTCCGCCGGTTTGATGTTAACGGAATACCAATTTTTTTTTAACTTATGCCATTGAAAAATCCATGCAATTGTGAGAACAAGTAAAATCAGGCAAGGTCTACTGAAATAGGTGACGGAACAAAGAAATCAAATTTTATTACACAGAAACCTGCCCACAGTAACGGAGAATTGTATGATCCCGTAAAAATGTTCCACCATAGACGAATTTCCGTTATTCACAGTTTTGAAGCATTGAGCATTGAAAAACATTGTTCGTGTACGAAATTGAATTTTTTCAACGTTACACTGACGCAAACTTTATCGTATGAAACTTCAATGGGTAAGTTAAAAATATGTATTGGAGTTAACGACACAATGCCTAAGAATGAATGAATATATATATATTTTTTTAATACACACTTACTCGTCTTCATATGCAACCATAACTCTTTGTTTGTCGATAATAGCTTTAAAAAACACAATTGTTCACACAAAACAATCCACATTTAACATACTGCTTACTTTCCAAATAAATTAAATGTTATTCTTCGGCAAAATTTTTACTTTACTCGAATTCTATGACATTCTCACGAGACCAAAATTTCTCCATTTCTTCGATATTATGGAAAGCATGTTTTTAGGTATCATTGTTCAAATTCCATAGTTTTCTTCCGTTTCATCCTGTTTAACATTGTCCTCATTATCTTACTCACTGCACCCCTTTTCAGTTTCTAGATAATCGTGGTTAGAACCTTTTTAAGTAATAACTAAGTTTAATTTTAACTTGAACAGTCTGAAGCCGTTTACTATAAAATTCCAGAATGAAATTGTAAAGTTCGTAATATTCAGGTAACCATCTAGTTGCTATGGTCGAAAAGCATTTCGTTGACGAGTCAGAGCGCTTTTATGTGATGAATGACCATCCAGTTTCAGTCATACGGAAATCCCTTTGCCATAGATCGAGGTGAAGAAATTTCCACGTAACGGACAATTTTCCACCATATATGGGCTCCCGCAATGGACAGTTTCTCCGTAGATAAACTTAAGTGCACACCCTCTGAATTATCTTAAATTCTGTAGGAAAATAACTAGTGAAGCACTCGAGCACTCCAAGAGGATATTGCACATTCCAGTCTGCTGGTACATCTCCGTTCGCAAAAGAGAGTTATTAATGGGAACGAGCACGCGCAGTAAAAACACAAACTGATTGTCATTGTGCTCCGAGGAGAAGTGAGCCACGGTGGATTTCGCTCGAGGAAGCGCGATGAGCATCGAGAGGTTTCACTTAACGGTTGATGGGTTGACGGACGGGGGGTTACATATGCTCCCGGATGCGCACGCCCATCGCTAAATGCCGTTCCGCGCCATTTCCTAAATTGCATGCCTATGCACGGCGCGACGCTTAAATTGCCACCGCCGTTGCCGTTGTCGGCGGCGGCTGTTGGCAGCTTTCGGACCTCCATCCGAACAAGCGACGACCACTCCCATTCCCCTATCCCTCCACCACCACATCGCATTCCCAGATTGGCCGGCCCCTCGTGATGCTTCCACCTATGCGTCTAAGCCAAGACTTTTCCGTCAATTCCCCCCTCCCTCTCTCCCTCTGCTATGGCGGACAAGGGATAGCCCCGCTATGACTCGCATGTCAAGTGGTGACTGCGCTCCAACTAGTAGGTAGCAGACAGAAAATCTCTTCTTTTTTTTGCAGTCTCGGTGAATCCAGTCACCTTGACGGAGAAATCCATTCAAAAGCGGCAAGCGATGCGTCAAAAGGAAAGGAGGATTTTTCAGAGTCAGGAATGGGGAAAAAAATACTGAACTGTGTAAGAGGACCATCTGACCACTCGGAACCATTTCGTTGTCACATTGAGCCGTCTATTTCTTGCTAATAAAACGTGTGAAAGAGGCCAATTTCGAAAGTCGAATCGTTCCCCATGGGACGGCGGGTATTTTTCCCACGCCGAGGACCCATGATTCGAGTGGTGTGGGTTGATGAGATTTTCAGTGGCACATAATTAAGTTTATTTTCAACGTCCGGCACAAATCCTACCGCACTCTTGTCGCCAGCGTGTTAAAATTTTTAGTAAGCAATTACCTTCATTTCCCATTCATTTTTTTTAATAGCAACGAACGAGAGAGCGTTTTAAAAACTCGCTTTCCCCGCGGCGGTGATTTGAATTGGCGCATTTTGAAGTGGAATAATTGCGGGGACAGAAAATGTTCGTAAATTATAAGCGCGGAAATTTTTGTGTGTTTAACCGTCACTCGCAGTTTGCTCGCTGGGCACGAACTTTTTTTCGATCGTCGCCCCCGGGATTTATGGATTAGTGCCGGAAATCATAA
Source organism: Hetaerina americana (assembly GCF_022747635.1). Lineage (NCBI taxonomy): Eukaryota > Metazoa > Arthropoda > Insecta > Odonata > Calopterygidae > Hetaerina > Hetaerina americana. Next base: position 77,931,235 of record NW_027286763.1, read on the forward strand.
GCAGGTACACATTTTCTTCTTATCCTGCCGCGAGCAAAGGGAATATCCACGACCGCATCCCTGCGCTGATTTTCAGGGAGCATTAACATTCTCTTCTCGTGCGGGAATGGAGATCAGAGCTGAAATTCGGTGCACTCTTTTTATCTCCCGGTCGCCCGAGAGTGGAAATTCGTGCGTGAGGGAGGGAGTTTCGTCGGCTCCGAGAGAAAGAATTCCCGCAGCCCTCGACCATGCGCTTAAGAATGGAAACAACGGAATCCAAATAAAAGGAGCCGCGGCTATCACATCTCCTCTCGCTCGTGTGCAAGTGCACTGCTCGTCGGAAGGAGAAATAAAATCTTATCATCCCGTTCCTTTCCCCCCGGTCGTGCCTCGTATTTTTCCACGACGATGCAAGGAGAGTTTCGTTTTTCGACGCCAGATAATTTAATCGCCCAACCTTGACCTCTTTCCGTGCCAGCAAGCAAGCTTTACCCCTCTCACGCCTATCTCACTCGCCCTTATCTTCCTCGCTTTTCTCCTCACGTTTTATTTATTTTGTTCTGTGAATCCGTCGGAACAGGAAAAAGTAGGTGGAGGAGTTTTTTAAAGGTGGCGAGACGCTCAAGGTTGAGATAAAAGTAAGAAATTTAGCGGGGTTGCGAAGAGGCATTAAAATAATAGACATTTTTGATGACTTGAAGGTGGATAACAACTGTGAATATCTGAAGGAGAGTGGATAGTTTTTCGTAGGGAATAAGATGTGTTCGTTGTGTAGAACTTCTTCCCAAGTCAACAATGCTGTTTAAATATCCCCAGGTGTAGTCTAAAATCCTCCATCACACATCAAATTGACGCCTTTAATTGGAAAGCATGCAGTGCTTTATCGTTCGACATGGTTTCATTTGCACCAGAAGGTTATTCCCACTTATATTGTATTTGAGTTTGCATTTTGTCAACGAGTTTTGCCAACAAATATGGTATATGGCTGCAGTGCATAAAACTTAAGAGTGTCCTGGAGACTACTAGATGGATACCATGGACACCACCTAACGTGAATTAACCTTTTCAAAGACTTAAAAACAATCAGGTAAGACAAATTTCAATTATTAAATTGCTTTATCAGTATGTTTCCAATATCGTTCCAGTTTTATCCCAAATTTGTGGATCAGTTAATACCGTGTACGAGTTTTTGGCCAATGTGGCTCATCTCCTTCATCTGGCTATGCGTGCCACGAAACTCTCTGTTCTTATCCTTTGTGACGTTGTTTGATTGCTTTCCTACTGTCCTTACCTTTTGTCGTTGTCCATTTCTTCTTTGGTGGACGAAATAGCTCCCTTACACCATCTCTCGGCCAAAGAATTCGGGCAATTGGTTGCATAAATTCCCCGCAGATTTCAGTGTAATATTATGTTTCCTCGATAGCTCAAGTGGTCAGAGCATCAGTTCGGCAAGTTGAAAGATTGGTGGTTCAAGTCCCGGTCAAGGAAATATTTTTTCACATGTGATCTGCTCGATTTCGCCTTCCCCACCTCCCCAGTGCTCGTCCTTTATGTGTGTTCCTATCCCTTTTCCGTATATCTGTTCGTATATAAATGAGTATTTGTTCGCCGTTTGGCGGTATTTCGTGTTTGAATGTGTGTGTATATATATATATATTTATTTATTTATTTATTTATTTATTTATTTATTTATTTATTTATTTATTTATTTATTTATTTATGTATATATATATATATGTATACTTCGACATTTATCTATATGGGATTGTTGGGGTTACCAATTCAGGGATTAAAAGAGTGGTTATGTATGCACAAGGTTTAGATATATATAGATGAGTGTCAGAGTATATTGTTCTTTTTATTTAGAAAAATAATATATTCAGGGCATTTCTTTTGTTAACATAATTTTGACCAATTTTGGAACATACCAATTTTTAGGCTCCACTATTCATTATGATCTTCTTATTTTACCCACTTTTGGCGAGCCTGCAATTTACTTTGGTATTCTGGCAGCTATTATGTTGTTAAGTCAGTGCTTCGTGTCCTCCTGATCCTTCTTCGATGCCTTTCATGAAATGAAACGAAAATTAGTATCACAATGCTTCTCAGTTTCGAGAACTAAATTATTTTTCTTTCTCCTCTCAAGGCAGATGGTTAAGGATCATGTTGCATACACTTCGGCACTGAGATGGCTGCCAGGGAATGGGATTATGCGCACACTGTTAAATAAACATTCTCAAGCGTGTCCCAACCCTTCCGCCGAAACCTCTCCCCTTCCCCTCCTCATATCTTGCCTTCATCCTCAATATCTCACTCCACTCCCACCTCAAGCCAACCCCACGGATCCTCGAAAAGGCGTTTAAAAAAGTCTGGCGAGCATTACGGGGAGCCCGTAAAAAAGAAACTCTCCCGGATATACATTCTTTCTTGCGGTACTTCCGGGACGGCTGGGATTATTATTTTCACCCCGGAGCGAATTGCATATAAGTGCACGTAAATATATCTCCCGCCGTCCCTGCCCCCCTCCCCTTCCCGTGCTCGTCTCCCCTCGGTCTCCCTTAACATTTTTGCCTGCCGCCCCTTCTCCGACCTCACCTAACGGCTGCAACCGCCAGCCGTAACCTCCTCCGCCCGCCGCCTTTCACCCTCCCGTCTCCCCTCCACCCAAACTCCCACGCAGAAACCAGACTTATTTGCTCCGGATGTAGTCAAGCATGGAGTAATCGTAAAAATGTCCTTTGCCGTTAACTGCTCCTCCTGCAATCCCCTAGAGGCGCTGCCGTCGTCCCCCTTTCTTTCCCGGAAAAAAAGTGTTGGGACGGGATTAAAACAAAGGAAGTGAGTCGAGCGCGTGTTGAAAATATGGGTCCCTCCTACCTCTCTACTCCTACCCCCACTCCCTCCCTGTGCCCGCGACGAAGAGTTAGTTTTTTTAGGAATAATTCAAACGCCTCCCTACAACGCCCTCCTTCCTCAAATGTTTCCTAATCTTTTCCGGGCAATTCTCAGCACTGACTGGGTCCATTTTCAAGCGGCAACTCACTCCTTGTTCATGATACATTACTCTAGCGTTTTTTGAAAAGGGTTATTCATTCGTTTGGATGGGGTTTTCATGAATGGTACGCGTACAGAAAGTCACAGGAACCAAACAACTTACATCAGTCATTTAAGATCCGAGTGCGTTCACTGCTGCTGATTCCCGATGGCGGCGGACGAACGTCCTCGCCAGCTAAGTTAGAGGTCATAGGTTTTATGTATAGGGAGTGTCATTTTCCTGTAACATCAACATGCCATCACGGATTTTCGGTCAATCGCCGTTGAGGATTTAATAAATTTAATTAAATGGAATGCGGTGGGTAAATATATATATATATATATATATATATATATATATATATATATATATATATATATATATATACGGATGAGATGATTACAAAGATGGATGAGCGGCGAAAATGGAAGAATATAAATACAGAATTAGGCAAAATGAAGTACAAAGAATTGAACAATAAATTGAGGCGGGCAACAAATAAGGCAAAAGACGCATGGTGGAAGACGCAGTGCGAGGATATGGAAAGTCTGCAGAGGAAGGGTGAAATCGGTGCGCTGTACAGCAAAGTTAAATCGTTATCGGGAAGTAAGAAAGGAAGAGCTACGCTAAGAGTTAGAGATAAGGCGGGTAAGGTAATAGTTGACGCAGGAAAGATCCAAGAGAGATGGAAGGAGTATATAGAAGAACTGTATAGTAAAGAACTCAGACCAACAAAAAGTTAGACATTGAAAAAGAAAATGACGTAGAGGAAGACAGCTTAGGTCCAGGCATACTAGACAATGAGATAGAAAGGGCATTAAGGGAGATGAAACTAAATAAGGCCGTGGGGGTAGATAACATTCCCGTGGAACTTTTAAAATGCTTAGGAAAATGTGGGAGGAAGAGGCTATATGGGCTGATCCGTAGCATTTATGTGGAGGGAATCTGGCCGGAAGACTTTGTGAGAGCAGTTTTAGTTCCGATTCCGAAAAAGGTTAAGGCCACATCATGTGAGGACTATAGGACAATTAGTTTGATATCCCACGCAGCTAAAGTTGTTCTCAGGATCATAAACAAAAGGATAGAGAGTAGGGCAAATGATTACTTAGGGGATGATCAGTTTGGGTTTAGGAAGGGGAGAGGTACGCGTGATGCCATTGCAGTAATGAGATTATTAATCGAGAGGAATATAGAACACAACCAGGAGGTATTTGCCTGTTTCGTAGATTTCGAAAAAGCGTTTGATAGAGTGAATTGGGAAAAACTAATGAGTATATTGCAGAAAATAGGAATAGATTGGAGGGAAAGGAGGCTAATCCGCAACCTGTACATGTCTCAGACTGCTCAGGTGCGGGTGGGAAACGGGGAGTCAGGATGGGCAGTGTTAGGAAGGGGTGTAAGGCAGGGTTGCCCATTATCACCGTTGCTGTTCAACCTGTATGCAGAGGAAATGATCAAAGAGGCATGGGAAGAACTCGGGGTAGGAATGAAAGTGGGCGGGGGATTCGTAAAATCAGTTAGGTTTGCTGATGACCAAGCTTTAGTTTGTCAGTCAGCCAAGGGGCTGCAAGCATTGCTGAGTGAATTGGAAATTCAGTGCGACAGGTATGGGATGAGAATCAATATTAATAAAACAAAGGTTATGCGATTTTCTAGAAAGAAAAAGGCCAAGCTTAACATTAAAATAGGAGGGCAAAAACTAGAGCAGGTAGAACAGTTTACGTATCTCGGTAGTGTTTTGGACCAACACGGTCAAAGTAGTAGGGACGTAAGGAGAAGAATTGCGCTAGGGAAAGAGGCTTTCACAAGGAGGAGGGAGTTGATGACGGGGACTTTGAGTAAGGATGTTAAGAAAAGACTCGTAAAAACTTTGATATGGAGCGTAGCTATGTACGGCGCGGAAACGTGGTCATTGAAGCAGGAGGATAGACGTAGACTGGAGGCTTTTGAAATGTGGGTGTGGAGAAGAATGGAGAAGGTGAAATGGACAGAGAAGAAAACAAATGAGGAAGTACTTGGTATGGTGGGCGAATAGAGGGGTTTGTTGGGAGCAATCCTATGGAGGCAGGAAAAGTGGATGAAGGGGGTGTTGACCGGCAGTGGGATGTTGAAGACTGTGATAGAGGGTAGAATGTTGGGCAAAAGAGGAAAGGGAAGGAACAGGATAGGGATGTTGGACGGGATGAAGGGAGGAAGAAAGTACTCAGAGATGAAGAGGGACCTGATATAGAGTAGGATGATGGATTTTGTGTTTTGTTAGGAGTAATAAAATATTTGTTTGGTAGTTGTGTCCATCGAAAAACCTACCTTGACCGGTAGATTACCTAAAAAAAAATATATATATATATATATGTCGGTCGCGGTAGTCCAGTGGGTAGAGCGTTGGACTGCTGACCAGAGAGTCCCGGGTTCGATTCCCGGGCAAGGCACTCTCGACACCTGCAGCTCCACCCAAGCTAAAGTGTTGGTCCAAAACACTACCGAGATACGTAAACTGTTCTACCTGCTCTATTTTTTGCCCTCCTATTGTAATGTTAAGCTTAGCCTTTTTCTTTCTAGAAAATCGCATAACCTTTGTTTTATTAATATTGATTCTCATCCCATACCTGTCGCACTGAATTTCCAATTCACTAAGCAATGCTTGCAGCCCCTTGGCTGACTGACAAACTAAAGCTTGGTCATCAGCAAACTTAACTGATTTCACGAATTCCCCGCCCACCTTCATTCCTACCTCCAGTTCTTCCCATGCCTCTTTAATCATTTCCTCTGCATACAGGTTGAACAGCAACGGTGATAATGGGCAACCCTGACTTACACCTCTTCCTAACACTGCCCATCCGGACTCCCCGTTCCCCACCCGCACCTGAGCAGTCTGAGACATGTACAGGTTGCGGATTAGCCTCCTTTCTCTCCAATCTATTCCTATTTTCTGCAATATACTCATTAGTTTTTCCCAATTCACTCTATCAAACGCTTTTTCGAAATCTACGAAACAGGCAAATACCTCCTGGTTGTGTTCTATATTCCTCTCGATTAATAATCTCATTACTGCAATGGCATCACGCGTACCTCTCCCCTTCCTAAACCCAAACTGATCATCCCCTAAGTAATCATTTGCCCTACTCTCTATCCTTTTGTTTATGATCCTGAGAACAACTTCAGCTGCGTGGGATATCAAACTAATTGTCCTATAGTCCTCACATGATGTGGCCTTAACCTTTTTCGGAATCGGAACTAAAACTGCTCTCACAAAGTCTTCCGGCCAGATTCCCTCCACATAAATGCTACGGATCAGCCCATATAGCCTCTTCCTCCCACATTTTCCTAAGCATTTTAAAAGTTCCACGGGAATGTTATCTACCCCCACGGCCTTATTTAGTTTCATCTCCCTTAATGCCCTTTCTATCTCATTGTCTAGTATGCCTGGACCTAAGCTGTCTTCCTCTACGTCATTTTCTTTTTCAATGTCTAACTTTTTGTTGGTCTGAGTTCTTTACTATACAGTTCTTCTATATACTCCTTCCATCTCTCTTGGATCTTTCCTGCGTCAACTATTACCTTACCCGCCTTATCTCTAACTCTTAGCGTAGCTCTTCCTTTCTTACTTCCCGATAACGATTTAACTTTGCTGTACAGCGCACCGATTTCACCCTTCCTCTGCAGACTTTCCATATCCTCGCACTGCGTCTTCCACCATGCGTCTTTTGCCTTATTTGTTGCCCGCCTCAATTTATTGTTCAATTCTTTGTACTTCATTTTGCCTAATTCTGTATTTATATTCTTCCATTTTCGCCGCTCATCCATCTTTGTAATCATCTCATCCGTGATCCATGGTTTCCTAGTCCTTTTAGCGTTAACGGTTCCAATAGTGTCTTTTGCGGCTTTAGACAACCCTTTTTTGATCATTTCCCATTTTTCTTCTATAGTACTAAGCCCTTTACCATCCTCCATGATTTTCTCTACCGCCTAATTGTATTCCTTCCTTTTCAACCCATTTAATGCTTCTACATTCCATTTTCTAAATCGCCGCCCCTGCCTTATCCTTTTGAAACGTACGCTACATTTCATAACAACTAAATTGTGGTCTGAGTCCGCATCCGCTCCCGGAAAGCTGTGGGAATTTATCACACTATTCCTAAACCTGTGTCTAACCAGGATATAATCTAGCTGATATCTTCCTGAGTCACCTGGCATTTTCCATGTATACCTGCGTCTTTTGTGGTGTCTAAACCAAGTGTTGGTGATGACTAACCCCTGTCTCCTGCAGAACTCAACTGCTTTCTCCCCGCGGTCATTCCTCGTGCCTAAACCGTAGTCGCCCACCTCATCACCATCTCTTCCTTCGCCTACCGTCGCATTCATGTCCCCCATCACTATCAAATGTTTCCCTGCTGGAACACACGCGATCATGTCCTCTAACTGATCGTATATCTTATCGACCTCTTCTTCCTTATGGTTGCTCGGTGGCATGTATACCTGAATAATAACTAAGTTCGTCGGTTCTGCTTTTATCTCCACTAGTAGTATTCTATCCGTTACCTGCTCTATGTTGACTACGCTTCTTCCTACCTCTTTATTTAATACTATGGCGACCCCTCGTTGGCTCTCGTCCCCGCCGGTGTATATTATTCTATGATTATCACTCCAGTAATCCCCGCTATCCTTCCATCTCACCTCGCATAGACCTAAAATATCTATTTTTCCCCTTTCCATCTCACGCTTAACATTCTCCAATTTCCCTGTCCTCATCATTGTCCTAACACTCCACGTTCCTATTCTAACTAATGTGGTCTTCTTCCCCTGCGTCTTCTGTCCTGCTGCTGCTGGTTTTCCCTTGCAAGGGTTTCGTGGGATGACGACCGCGGAAGCCTTGCCTCCCCCGCTGCCGGGCACGACACACGGCCGATTGGGCCGAGCCCCGTGGTTGCCAGGACTCAAAATCTCTGTATTGTCCATCATATTTTTCTTGGGAATGATAATTGAGGTGGTTTCCCGTTGCCTTCCTCAATGGTGTTTGTTACTTGACACCATCACTTACTGGCCGCCCCACTGGGGTCAGACGCCATTGCAGCCGCCTCACTGAGGAACAGACGCTGCGTGGACTACCTTTCGTCTGGCTCCTAACCTTCGACCTATCTGGCATGGGTGACCCTACCAGACCAGGAGCAATTATTATTACTCCCACCAGCACAGCTCTAGGGGTCATCGGAACGCACAAGCCCTTCCACTGCGTCAAAGTTGTAGTCCTATATATATATATATATATATATATATATATATATATATATATATATATATATATATATATATATATATATATATACACATGTATGTGTGACGAATGAATTGTTTAAGAGGAAGATGAATTCCACACCAGAAAGACTTAATCATTGATTTTCGTCGTAATACGCCTATTACGTCCATTTCGCCATCTCCATCTACCGCGATATTTCCTTGTTTTTGGTCCTAAAACACTTTGTTGAATTTCGAGGCAATTGGGTTCATGTATCTGTGATCAAGAAATAAAATATGAATCGAATGTTTGAGTCAAAATTGTGTGCAAGGAGAGAGAAAGAGAAGTGCGACCGCTCTGTTGCCAAATCTCCGTGCAAAGGTTGACGAAAAAAAACAGAATTTAAGGTGTACCCCTGGCAACAGCAACTTGTCATCATTAGCAACTAAGCAATAAATTTCCTCATCAAGTGGCGACGTAAAGAATCTAAATGGAAAACAACTTTACCGTCCGTTCATTTGAAGTGGAGCAAACTGAGTCCAATGGTTGTTTATTTTCATTTAAGACCCTTTAACTCAGGAGCTGCGAAAAACTCCAGCCCGTCGCGGTTGAAATTGAGCGGAAGATTTACGTCTCATTGCAAAAAAAAATTAGCGGAGGGTTTTTTTCCATGCATGGAACTCCAAAAACAGGGATATTATATGCTTATAGCTCACGTGCAGGGATTTCGACGGAAGACTTCCAGAAAGAAAATGCCACACGACCTAGTTCGCCGAAAACCCATCAATTGAGCGGTGCTCTTGCGACGAGGTAAACATGAGAAAGGAAAATAAATTGTCGCGTCACTCGGAAAAGTAATATGTACTCACCGTCGCCTGGCTCCCTCACAGTGGGACCGCAATCTCTCGTCCATGAAAAACTACGACGCCTCCTGGAGTCACAACATTCCTGAGTGAATTCTGAGCCCAGGTAATGATGAAGTCAACGACTAGAGACATTACAAGCGGCAGATGTGGCGTCCTTTGCAGGCCACACAATTTTAGGGCTCATTCACCGCAAAACCAGTTTCCTCAGACTTTCTTTTGATAGCAAATTTTGCTATGCATAGGTCCTGAAAATTGACAGAAAAATTAATGGATTCAGCCAAAGCGTGAAATGAAAACAACCGTGCTTCTGCCACTATTGGACTATTCATCTTCATATTACCAACGGAATGGGCACGAAACATTTGTTCTTGAGAATAGGAAATAATCTTGCTAATTTTTAGAAAAAAGTATGATAGGCATACCTCTTATAGGTAGTAAAAAAATTGTTTATCCAATGTTCGATAAGTCAGCGCAGTTATGTCAGTGTATAACAGGTGTTGCATTTGGGTAAAACATTAAATGCATCCCTTAATCTGGTAATGGCGTGTATTGAATTATTTTTCGGTAATTACTAGTCGACTAGAAGTACCGTTAAATACAACGACGGAGTTAAAATGCTCTATTTCCGAACTCATTAGTAATAATTAGGACACTTGCTTCCCTTCTGCGTGCTATTTTTGTTCCTGCAAGCTCTCTACGTGCCCTTATTGTTAGAGAACGAAAGAATGTTTCCAGATAATCCTGCAGCAACTAGTACTTCTCCTCCTGTCAAGCTCTCTCTGGCGTCCCAGAAAAAATTTCACATTCCAAGGGAAGGTCAATATTTCAATGGGGGATCCGGCGCTAAATTTTGAAGGAAGCAAGGAAAGAAATGGAAGCGGAAAATGAAAGAAGGAATTATGTGGTGTAGGTAAGTTTCCCCCACCCTTATCCATGATCCAAGGGGTCGGAGGGATGACGCATAAGGAAAAAGTTGGGAAGAATGTGGAAAGGCGACATACTGGAGATTTGCAGATCCCCCCGGCGGCAGACACAATTTTCACAAAAAGCATTAGCTACAGATCCACCCTCTTCCGCTATTTATAATTTTTTTTCTTTTCATGCATTTATACCTTAGTGTTTTACTATAATTTCAGGTCATCATTGAAATGCATTCAGAAACAATGGAAATGAGCTGACTTTGGGACATAAGTGCTATTCTTTAATGAGTGACCCGGCATCTACTTGTATGGTTAGGGCGACTAAAATAATAGCCACTTGCGATGCAAATTTTACATTTAATATTTTTCAGTAAAGGAAATGTTTAGCTTTCTAGTTCTTTGAAAAATGCATAGAAATTGTCTATTGTGGAGAAAGACAAAAAAGGAAGGTTTTCCAATTGCGTTCAAATTGGTCATTAAGTCCCTGTTGGTAATGATTAATTTTATGTTTTCCAAATGGCATTGATCTGTCGTTATGTGAAATGTCGTTATTATGACAAATCTGACAAATTTTAATTATAATCACTAGGAGAAACTTTTCTATCTCAGCAATTTGGCATCAAATGAGTCAGTTCTGGGGTAAGTTAAAGCAACTTGGAAGTTCCTTAAATCGGAAATACCCCTCATAAAACTTTTTATTAGGGACTAAAAGATCGAAAAAACTCAGAAAAAAAATCCAAATAATAGTTGGGAGACTTTTGAAATATAATCCATTAATGTTTTATTATTTTAAGAATTGAAATATATTTTTTATTCCAGAAGTCGAAATCAGGTTTGTGAAGAATTTTATACGGAGAGCAGCCAGTGCAAAACTTCGAATATAAATTCTAACCTGACGCATGTGACAAAAAAATTTATATGGGCAAAACTACTGTGAGAGAAAGTCGTTTTGATTTTCACGAGTCGCCAAATTTATCTTTTGTCAATACAAATGAAATGCGATTTTTATCTAAGCCTTAGAATGCAAAGGTTAATGCAAAGGCTTTTTAATCTTGATTTATAATAACTCTCCAGGTGAATGACACATTGGCTAAAATGAAGAGTATAACTCAAATTGCATTATTTTTCAACATTCACTTAAGTAGCTACTCGTTTTGCAGTTAAATTCCCTGGTAATAATCGACTACTATCCACATAATTGCATATTTGTTTGAAGCGTGGCTTAAAATACGACACGTTAAGATTTCCTGAATTGCTAAATACTGAAAATAAAGTCTGGACATAAATTGCAACGACCTCGATTTTTAGTTTAGATGAATGAACTCAATGTCAAACTGATTCGATGCATCAGTCCTCAGCATCTTCGCTGAGGACTTCATACCATCACAACAATGCTAATTCTATGCAGAAAACATCTGCTGTTGGCTGATGAAGACATCTTCCTTAGATGCAAAGAAGGATGCTCTTGCAGCGAATGAACCAAAATACAAAGTTTCAATCGTGAAAAGCAGCATAATGCTTTTCAAGGGAAAATATTATGCTAATTTTTACGGTAAATTATGCTACTTATTACAATATGGAATGTATTTCTTTAATCATTTTCTTCTCTTTTTGCCTTTTCACTTTTCTAACACCATTGTCCTTGAGTATAATGATATATAATAGAACAGAGTTATTATTGAAATCGTTCCATCCGAACTGTAATTTTATTCTTGGAATAAAACTAATTCATTCCGCGGAAGATGCAGAAGTGTTATTTGTTTCTTTTTCAAAATGAAACGTTATCCAAGCTCTGTTTTTCCCTCGGCATGTAATGTGTACGAAGGAGACAGGGGGGAGGTCCAAATAGCAGCTCAAGCAAACGAACAAGAATTGTCGGCTTTAGACGGAAAGTAAGAGAGGCCAATTACCTCAGGCCAAACTATTTAAGGATTAGCCACATCCAGTGAATTGTCACGTAATCTAAAAATAAACAGCAGTAAATTTTCCATGGGGAAAAATTTTTGAAAAAGATAGAGATGTCCGTTGGTGTTAGTGGCAAATTATCCTTATTTCTGCCAGTCTAAATATATTTGGTCCGCAACGCGGCTTCAACTTATGGTGCCATACTCATTTTCTGAGACGATACGATATGAGAGTGTGATTAATATTTTTTGTTCTGATTACGAACTTTGTCCAAGCGTATTTCGATCCCCTCGACTATACTTCTCTAAAATCGGTCATTTTCAGTGTTCATCTGTGTCCTGGGATTCTTATTAGGAGCCGGAATATTAAGCAAGCGGTTTATTGTTATGGTTTCTTCACTCCTCTTCCTCTATGGCTGATTGCATGGATCACACCCTGCAGAGCGCGGGGAACAGTTCCTAGCCCCGTCGAGCTGCTTGGAGGCAAACATTTCGGATCCTCGGAATTTTAATTACGGTTGAGAAAGGATGGAGTTCAGGACAGATAATGGAAAGTTGTAAATTCGGTATTTATACGGCGCCATTGCCGTACATTCAGAAGTCTAGAGAGAGAGAGAAAGATATTATTCTAAGCAGTGTATACTGCGAGTCTAATATTTGTAGTTGATCGGTATGAGATGATGAGTCAGATGAGATGGCGTGATGAGTCAGAATATAGGATACTTTTGTCTATTTTATCTTTGTATCGTTAAAACCACACAGCATCAATTACTAATTGTGATATTTTGTTCAGCATCACACTAGTATGTTTCTTGATCTTTTTTTCCGTTTCTTTTGATCTCAATCACAGTGATATGTTATGCATATGTTAGGATCGGGAATATCATTGACGTGTATAGAGTGCACCAGATTTACAGTTATTTCAGGATTTTCTCTTAGGTATGCTTTGTAGACCTATCTTCGCGACCATAATTTTCTGAAGTAACTTATTTTTCTGGAGAGTTCAAGGTAATTTTTTGTGCATATCATGAGTTTTTATGTACTTACTTACCCTAGTAATAAAGCTTTTATTTACCCTAGTAATAAAGATTCCGTTGGATGAGACAGTCTTTATCCTTTCCGTGATAATGGGAGATGACTACGTCGATTCACTAATTGGGATCAATTTCTACATTCCATTCGATTGCCGGGTCCTTAATTTGATTCACGTAAGTGGTTATGAAGTAAGCGTATCACTGGCAAAGTTCGCACCTCAGCATTTGTGGCACCATCCTTAGACAAACAAAGCTGGGTTATTTCCGAGCGGGGGAAGTCGTTGACAGAGATATGAAATAAATTCAGCAAGAGACCAAATCCTTGAGATGCGTACCTAAGCAAGGATATGGAAAAGGGGGAAGAATGAATTGTGAGGTTGAAGAAGAAATTTCAGTTCATCAGGAACTTTCTTTCCTTCTTTTGATTTCCTCGGTTCAACTTAACTAAAAAAAACAGCAAATATCGATTGGCATAGGAAGCAATAACTCAAGGATACGAGCAACGAGAGCCCTGGAGGAGAATATTTTTGAGTAAAAAGCATTTTTGGTAACAAGATCACTTCCAGAAATGCTATGGATTCCGGAGGCTAAAGGTGCCGCAAGGAAGATTTGTTTACACCTCTTTATGAGCACTTTGGTTGGAGAGTAGGCTGTCCTTGTTTGAGGAAAGAATATATTGGCCGGGACAGGGAGATGTGCGACACAAGTATTTCATCATGTGCTTTCGTAAGGCAAAAGCTTCTTTGTGAACAAAGATACTTTTCTACAGTGCTTAATACTTGAGTCATATGCGTGCGTGAAGAGAAATTATGGTGACGTATTGAATCGGTCAAGGCCTATTCCCGTATATTTTCCGTAATTATTCCTTAAAAAAACAATTTCTTCCAAATGCATAGGCTTATGAATTTTAATTAATGATAAAATCATTCATCATGTTACATGATAGGAATAGGGTTAACTCATTTTTTGAAAATGTATGCTTTCCTAATAATTAATTAACTCCAATTCTACTTTAGTTTCCCCATCTCATATCTGTACAAATTATCTATCTTATATCTATCCCTTGTACACTCTGAATGAGTCTGTTACTTTTTAGTAACCAAATATCCGATTTATAAACATGACAGTAACGGTAGAATCTTAAATAAATCATGTTGCTTTTTCATTTTTAATATGAACCCTGCCATCCTTTAACACTTCCTTGCCTAGAATGGTAGTCTGGTATAGAATCTGAAAATTAACTGCCGAAAAACAATGAACAATAGAATAAAAATGACTTTTTATCAGCTCACCCGCTTTAAGGAGCCACTGAGGTCGAGGAGGTAAATATTGCGCCACATATATTCATTACAAAGATGATTAAGAAAATCGTCACCGCAAAGTAATAAAGTATTGTCAAATAGTAGTAAGAAATTGTGAAGCATAATTGTGGTAAGAAACGTCCCCTGGTCGTCGTTCTGCTCTGAAAATAACAAGGAATCTTATCCAAGTGATTTCTTTTGGTCCATCTTAACTTCTTGGAAGAAATAATTGAAGTGGTTTTCCGAGAGAAGATGAGTGTGCATTGGAGGCTTTTGAGGTAGCGGTCTGTGTAAAACAAAATTAATAAAAAGGAAAGCAAACAAAGCAAAGGAGTGTTGAGCGTGGTAGGGAAGAAGAAAACGCTGTTGGGAGAAATTCGAAGGCAGGAAAAGCGGATTGAAGGCTTTTAAGACGTGGGCGAGGAGAAAATAAAATGGACGACAAGGAAGACAAAGACAGAGTAAGGGAAGAAAGAGAGTTATTGCGAAAAATTCGACAAAGTAAGAAAAAATAAGATGGAGGGAACAGTGAGAGGCCAAGCCATGCTGAAGACATTGACAGAAGGAAGAACGTTAGACAATCGTTTAAAACTTCATGAATGGAGGCTTAAGTAGAAGAATGATTTAGTTTATTGGAAGTTTAGTTATTTTTAAAGTCTTAGTAATGTTAGCTTTAATGTAATCGTTTATGACAGACCCGTTTGCTTTTGTGTAATTATTTTCGAATTCCGTCAAAAGCTGGTTGTCTGTCCACCAATATTTATAACCCAGCCACTTCAAGTCTGTCAAAACAGAAATTTAAAATAAAAATTCTCCGTATATGTCTTTGGTGCTTCCAACAATCAGGACGCCCCATAAATCAATTTTGTTACAGTTTTCCGACTGTCGAAATGCCAATTAAAAGAATTTTCTTTCGAGTCGACCCTGCCGACGGAATATCTCCCAATCCGTAGGACGAAGGACTAGTCTCGGAGGGAATCACCCGTCGGGCAGACGTTCCCGTCGTGCCTTCACGTGGACGGTCGGGATATATGGGAGAAGCTCGTGACCTCTCCCGCGCGAATGGTTCGCCTCCCCTTCATCCCCAACATCCCCTTTTTTCCTCCCAATATCCCCCCACGTAACGAACACCTGAAAATTACGGATTCCGCCGAAGGGGATAGAAGGTTAGGGAGAGACGACGGGGGTTAGGGTGGGTGGCCGAGGGTAGTGAGGGGGGTGCCGCTGGGAACGCAGACGCAGGGGTGTGTGTGTGTGTGCAGTTTGGGTTCAGAATGGTGTGTGTGTAGAGGGAGGGAACCCTTAAGAGAGGGGGAGAAGAGCGGACTCATTCAGGCGGTTTATCTTCCGCGTCGACCCAGTTTGTTCCCTTCCCGCGCACCATTCCCCTTTCCATCCCCTTCCGACCCCCGCGTACCTCCTCGCCCCCCCCCCTCCGTGCATCGCTTCCAACCGCTCCTTAACCTTAAAAATACTCCTTCTCGCCCTCACCCACACGAAAACCCTCCCCTCGTTCGCCCCACCTCTCTCGGCCTTCGAGTTGGCATGGTGAGAAACGTGTAATAATGATAAAAAAAAGACAAATGAGGGGAGGAGGTGGGGGAATGAGGAAAATAAAAAAGATGCGGATGGAAAAAATTTCCCTGTCGATTTGACCCTCAGGATATATCCGCAAGGTTGTGATTCCGCGACCGATATCTCACAAGAGAGGTCTCCCGTTATTTACGGCCCCCGAATGTAAGAGGTAGGAGGATGTGAATCGCACGAGGAAGATATTTATGTTTCGTCCTCTCGTCTTTTTATCCTGGATTTTTTCTCTTCTCTCTCGTGCTCTCTCCCATCTCGTCCGTGACTGAGGTCGTGAGCGAGGCCGATGGATTAATCCCAAAATCACAATTTCAAGACGCCTCCGTCCTCGTTTCTTCACGAAGCAAGAGGGAATCGCGAATATACAAATGCACCTACCGATTCGTTAGCGGGGAGAGGAAAGCCAGGAGCAAGATTAAAACTGAACTTTTCAATGCGTCGTTAACGACGTGTGTGTGTTTATAATTGTGTACATATATATACATATATATATAAATATATATATATATATATATATATATATATATATATATATATATATATATACATATATATGTATACACACATATATATATATACATATATACATACACACACAAAATATTGGGCGGCACAATAGAACACAAAATAAAAATTGTCACCCTTACCCGCCACCTCCTCCCAAACTGCCCCCGCTCTTTCAATACAAGCCCGACCTCCGCAGCATTTACAACCTCCCCCCTCCTCCCAAAGGCCCTCCGGGTTTTCTCAGGCGCCAGCCATCACCGAAGGGTCCGAACTCCTCCCTTCTCCCGAAAATTCTCATGACATTGTAAACCTTTCAACTACCAGCCTTTCTGAGAGTGAAATGTCCGTTCTAAGCAAAGGCCTATCCTCCTGTCCTGCACGACAAGTCAACCACATCAACATACTCACCGATACCCTCAATTTCTGCCGAAACCTTCGATGGGGCGCCTTCTGGAAATCACAAAGTAACCCTTTCGGTCACATAAACGCCAATCCCGCACTTGACAAATATCGCCCAGCTTCAACCCATGAACCAAAATCCCTTCCAAGTAACCATCCTGTTGAAATGTTCATGCGTCTACTTCTCCACAAAGTTTCCAATAAATTCTTCATAGAATCTCTCAAACCTAAAAATAACTTATCCACACGAACGTCATTTCCTAAAAACCATTCCCAACATCGCAGTCACCAACGCCAATAAGGCTTCTCAGTAGTAATTCTAAACACTAATGATTAAATTTCCAAATCCTGCGGTCACCTCAATGATACAACCACCTATACCACTCTCACCAATAACCCAGCACCAACTTTCCTAACAGAAATTCGGTTTTTCCTCCTCCAATTTGGAACAGAAAAAGGCCTCACCTCCCAAGAAATATCCTCATTCTCACCCCAACCCCAGAACACCCCAGTTTTATCTCCTCCCAAAAATGCACAAACTTAATATCCCCTGTAACCCTATAGTTTCCCGTTTCAACTCTCACACCGAAATAATCTCCGCATTCCTTGACCACCACCTACAACCTCTTGTACTCTCCTTGCCTTCCTTCACCAAAGACACACAACACTTCCTCCACCGTTTTAAATTCTGTCTCCATTCCCTCCACCTCCTACCTACTTACAGCCACCATTGACGTTACTTCCCTCGTTACCTCTATTCCCCATGATGAAGGCTTATCCTCTCTCCGACATTATCTTTCTCTACGTCCCCCACCCCAGCGTCCTTCGACCGAATTTCTCCTCAATCTAGCCAATTCCTGACAACAAACGCATTTTCGTTTTGGTTTGTGAATAGAAACAATTTTGGACTAAAGTGGACAATTAAAGATGACCTCAGAGAAGGCCGAAAGCTTAACCTTACTGAAATGTGATTGTCCTTTTACGGGATGTCCATTTTATTTTTGTGTTTTATTGTGCCATCTAAATGTTATGTTGCTCTCGTGAGTGCATCTACAGCATCTATATATATAAATATATATATATATATATATATATATATATATATATATATATATATATATATATATATATATATATAATATAGAAACACAAAAAAAGAGAACACTCACACGTATTTTCTTGATATTTCGACGGATTCTTCGATATTACTTCTATATCTTCAGAGGAAGACGGATTGTTTCCGTCGAAATATCAAGAAAATACGTGTGAGTGTTCTCTTTTTTTGTGTTTCTATATTATGTGTTACTGTGTATTGTACTATTCGGCACTTCCGTGTTACGTCTATGAAAGCATATATATATATATATATATATATATATATATATATATATATATATATATAGTATGTTGTGTTTTGCTAGGGGTCACAAATTATTTAATTAGTAATTATGTCCATCCAAAAACCTACCCTAACCGGTAGATTACCTAATAATTTATATATATATATATATATATATATATATATATATATATACAGGATAGATACTGTAGATACCTGTAGATACTCACATATATAGATATAATATTTATTTACAGTTTCGGCTACCAATTTAAATTGGACTCCTCTGCGAGTATTAACTGTTCCTCAGACAGATATAGTCAAAGCTAGAAAGTTGAACTCAAGTAAGGAGGAACGATTTTAACACGACGCAATTTGACGCCTCATGCGGAACCCGAATTTGCGTGCGCCAGTTCAGCTGGCGGACTCATTACCTGCCGGATTTCAAAACGTGTTTTTAATTTTCTGTGCGTATTGATGCTGGACGACGGTTACCAGCGGGAAGATCGTCCGTTTGGCGTGAAAGAGCGTTGAATGTTTTCATCTAACTCATGTTCTTACGATTGTGGTTTGCAATACTATTTTTGATTACGCCCTCGCTCTTTTTCTAACTTCCTATATGGAAATTTTTGATCTCAGAGCAAAAAACGTGCTGCGTTTCTTTTTCCCGAATTAAACGTGTAGTGATTTGTTTTCCAATGAGACGGTATCATCAATAGTATTGCAATCAGGTTGATAAATACCTAATGGTAGGTTTTTCTAAGTTACTCGTTGTTTAAAGGAATCAAACTTGTGAGACCCTAAATTTAACTTTCCAACATTGTTAATTTTTTCTCCCCTCATCATTTACTAAGTTCATTTGAAATATTGAAAGACCTCGAGTCCTCAAAAGTTGGGCCATTTTGTGAAGCAAAGCATTTCAAATTTTAACTAATATTTATTCCGCGTTCTCAATAAATCTTTTAAAAAAGGAAGCGAGTATTCTTATTATGAAAGCCTAAATGCCCCAAGTCTTGTTAGTGAGTCCTTTTCTTCAAAGTACCTCTCGCCAGATATATGCTTCCATTCCATTTAATATAATACACAACGACTTTTTCCTTTGGTTTAAAACCGGCCAAGAAGGCCGTGCTGATTTATGCCGGGTTACTATCCATGTCCGGGCAATTCATACGTCCAAGTTTTCGCGGATTCAGGAAGCCATGATTTCTTAGTGCGACTTAACCTCTCACTTCTTGTCCATTTGTTATATAAGGGAGCACGTGTTGTGAACTAGTTTTGCCCTCGCGCCAAATGTGCTCGAAATAGACCTACAACAAGAATGGCTGCATTGCTACAGTTGATCGACCATAAAACTCGCCATAAGACGATGCAACATCTGTCATAGAGATAGTCCTTAAACTTTTAGACACCCCAGCCTCCGCGCAAATGTATAGAATGTCTTTTGTCCCATTCAGACATTATGTAGGGCACCTACAGCTGCAAACGACTGCCATTTTTTACTACCTTAATTTACCACTCCTTCCGATCTATTTGCCTTGAACTTTGATTTTTAATATTAAGGTACAAGCATAAAGATAGTGGATCTTAAAAAATACTTTTTTGAATTGTCTTTTAGTGAATCGCATTAGATATGATAAATTTTATCCGTCAAAATTAAAGTCAAACCCGTAGCCAAGCAATATTAGGCTTAATAAATGCTTAAATTTACTTTCATAGAGCTGTCTCCAACTGTATCACGTTAAATTTCTTGCATAGAGATATACACACACAATATCACACCTTTTGAGAACTGCTTTCGTGATATTCTGAGAATCAAAGTACGGCGTTTTAATTTTTCAATTCCACTTCATATCAATGCCCCAATTAATTTTATGGACAAATTGATTGTTTAGTATGAGTGAAAATTATTTTGTTACCCCATATTAGTTTTGAGGATTTTTCATACACAAAATATATTTTCGTCTCTACTCAACTCTACACTGAATCATACAGACATTCAAATAATAGCAAGAGGAGCCAGATGCAGTTTTATGACATTAATATTGTATTCATGATTTCATGATATGTGTAATATCGCTAAGTGCAACAAAAATCTTTCAAATTCTTGGGGCATTATCCCTATTTATGCAAATACAAGAGAACTACCGCAGTACTAATAATTCATAACCCATGAGTTAGAGGAGTTGAGCTTCCTCTAGCCTACTTACGAGTATGAAAGGATTTTGAATATTTTGTCTTTCATTAATTAAATTGCCATTTCACCGGAATTGTAATTTTAATGTGTGTGTAAACACCACCTCGATATGTAGGAAAACTTTGATTTGTGATGAGAATCCCTGTAAACATTTCCCATTTCCGTGTTTCGTGCCCAGTTTATTTTTCAAAGCCTCGCTTTCGTCCCGCTCGAAAAAATTTCGAGGTACGCTACGTTGCTTGACATTTTTCACTTATTATTCCTGTATGGCTGGTCCATGTTAGAGCTGTCACGTTTCCTAGAATATTTTCAAGAAAAAGGGACCCGTTTCTTGAATTTATTATTTCATACCCATGGAACAAATATTTCAATAATTTATTTTTTAATTTGTTGTTTGACCTTTTCATCTACTGCAGATATGATCATTCAGATAAGAAACAGTTCAAAATGGCTACATATTTCATCATGGTAATTTTTTTCAAAATCGTAAATTACTAACCTTTTGCCTACTTTCAAATAGGTATATTTTGTAGTAGTACCCACATATAAAAATTACTAGGTCGCATTTATGCAATAATAAGTGAACAGGCGGAAACAAATAGTTTTTCATTTCGCGCTATAGTCTGAACCAAAAAGTATATGTATCAAGGAAATAAATCTTCATGAAAGATTTAGAAAAAAATATCGCACATGATATAATGAACAATGACTTCCCTGTTTATCAAAGAGAATAAATTTATTTCTTTATCAAATGTCATTCGTAATTGAAATTGACTCTTTACTTTAAGGAAATGTTATTGAATGTACTTTGCCTCATTTTGAAATTAATGAGGGCACCGTCAGGTGCATGTTACAGAGGTTATTTCTTTTATTAATGTTTGCAATACATTATATCTCAACATCCTCTTTCTATGATTTATAGTAGTAGTAGTATTTAGGGGAGGTGACCGACAGCTGAGGTCATTTGCGACATAGGGGATGGACAGGAAAGGATGAAGGGTGGAGAGAGACCGGGCGTCGGCATTAGCCTACTCTTTACGAAAGGCGCCAAGGGTTCCGCAGCTCAACGTCCCATCCGACGGACGGCGTACTCACTCAAAGTACCCTCCACAAAGCACCTCAAATAGGGATCGAGATACCTCTGAAAATTATTCAACACCGCCGGGATTTGAACCCGCGCCCTCTGGGTGGGAAGCCGTTACGATAGCCACCGCACCATCTCAATCCCCCTATGATGTATAGTATATTCACGCAAAGAGATAAATATTGTTTGATATTATAACCGCTATTACATATTGTCTAAAATTCACATTAGACTCCGTTAAAATTACTCTCGCGACACATCCCGCTACTTCTTTGAATGGATTGTCCAAAACATAGTAAACACGTAAGTAAGGTAAGATGAAACCCAAATCATAAGCTATACTATATTCCCCAGGATTGCCCTGAATGTACCGGCGGCGACTATGGCAGGGTTAATCCTGGATATAACCTAGATGACATGTCGGATGCATAGGATTTCCGCTCATGGAGTCAGCGCAAAATTATTTTTCTCTGACAGCCTTATGCTTTCGGAAAATTTTAATAAAAAACGGAATCTCAGTTTTAAAAACTTCCTGAGGTGCAGAAAACGACTTAGAACTTGGAAAAGTCTAAGAAATTTTTGAGAAGCATTAAAGTGATTTGTGGCAGCGCAATTTTTAGTGAAAATTGCAAATAATTGTGTTTATACATTAAATAAATCGTGCCGTACTCCATCCCCATCACTAGTTAATGATGGAGATGGAATGACATTTTGTCGTTTCTTAGTTCAAATTAAACGTGCTCCTGGCTTTTTCTTGGATGGTGGAATTGCTTTCCGGCTAAAGTTTCTTCATGCAAAACACTGTATTGCAATTTTTCGTGACATCTGAAGTCGGTGATGGCGAGGAACGTAACTTGCATGGTAATAGGGGTAGCAGGAAAAATATTTTGTGCAGGAAATGGCATAAATGCCCTAATTGTCGCAACTTAGTTTCCCTCTCCTTAAGGAATCCACCATTAATCCGGACTTATTAAGTGCAGGCAAGGGGGCTAACACTTATCAACCCCATTAACGAAAACCATTAAAAGTGAAAGTTGATCCACTTCCCCCAAAACTCTAGCGATTCCGAGGATGAGGGGGGTGAGGTATATGCCCTCCTCTCCCCCGCTCCGCCCCCCACCCCTCTCTCTCCCTTCTTAGCTTCTACCGCGCCAATCCTCTCGCTCGGAAAAAAAAGAGCGATAAGGGTCCCGAAGCGAACAGAACTTGGTGCGCGACTCCCGAGATCCATAACTAGGGGATTCGGGAGAGGGCGAGGGAGGCAAGCGAAAGTCGTGTCCGCGTGGAGGCGAGGAAAAAATTCCGTGCATCGGGTGTGGGGGGAGAGAAAGAGAAGGAAGGATGCCTCCAGCTTCCTTAGTTTTTCTCCCGGGCAGAGGGGGCGGCAGGTGGAGTGGGATGGAGGGGAGAGGGTGTGGAAGGAGAGCATTATGTGCTTATGAGGGATCGGGGCTTCGCCCAGCCTAGGATTTATGGGCGCAGTCGATGGCATGGAAGAGGGTAAAGGCGAGGCGGTGTGGATGGGCGATGCTGAGTTTCGGATTCTTCGCCGTGCCCCAGGATCCCCCCTCCGCCAAACTCGCCATTTCGTACCGGTATATTTATGGCAACATATTTCAGGAGAATGAAGGAAATATGATCTCTCTCGCTTAAAATGTATTTGTTGAAATTTTTTCCCGGCCATCAGCCACTCCCCTGACTGACATTTAGAAGTATATTAATGTTAATATTGATCCAGCAGGTTTTTTTGTTACATTTCCTAGCTTTACACACCATTAGCTCTTCATCGCCCGGGTTCAGTGCGTAGTTGTGAATCCAAGGCATTCGATGTGGTCGCAGAATTTTATGCTTGAATAGCAGTCATTCATAACAACCAGGTGCTTCCATGACAGAGGTAATTTCTCATTCAATGAATAAAACGTATCCAGAATCACACCAGGCCACATAACCCATATTTCTGCGCGTGACGTCTTGGTTAGGTAAATATTTCCCAACCGATTGGAATTGCATTTACTTGGGAAGGTAATAGTTTCGAAATAGATGTTAACATGCATATAAAAGGAAATAACTGTAATTTATCTTGAAAACAACAGGAACACTATTAAGCAACTCATTGAATGTAAAACAAATGTTGTAATAGCAAGGGTGCGGCAAATTATCCTACTGATCTCTCATTTCCTGGTCCTATTTTAATGGACTTATTTGTATATTACTTTCGAAGGTTTTTCATGAAATAATTCATCCTTATCTTTAGAATAATCACTATATACTCAAATGGGTTATTCAAAATTGAAATGAACCCTTAGACTGATGGAGTTAAATGGATATTAAAAGTACAAAGATCTCAAATATGATTTCATTTGCGGAATAACTAATTGATATAAGCTTGCGGCCACAGTAAAACTGAAATATTGCGCAGTTTCATGGATTAAATCATTCTAACCACCCAGAGAAAGAGATTATATTCTTAATTCACATGCGTGATTTCCGCGCTATATGCCAAATGCGTAATACACCGTAATCGCCTCAAGGATGCGTGGTGGAAGATGCTAGATTATCATCCATGCAATTTGGAGGAAGAAGCCTGTAAAAGGCAAATGTATACGTTATTAATTTGATACTGTATCTCTCTCGATCTGTGTTGTTACCGATAATTGTGTAGGGGAAAAATGTTTCCTTGAATCAACCCCTAAGAGAGGACTGCTTGCCTATCTGCCGTAGCATCCCATGGCTAAGATTATTTCCCCAATATCTCAATTAGAATCACGTGGTTAATACCTATTTAATATATTTAATATATCGTCGAGGTTTCGTGTCTCCAGATGCTACAATCAAATATAACGTGGTAATAGTGTGACGTTCTGAGTCCTTCTAAATGTCGGTTTTTTTTCACGAACTGGAGAGGACCCCTCCGTATTTTAATCAAACATTATAAAAAAATTTATCTTAGATGTTTTCACTTTTTCATCGCCAATTATTTCCAGATATCGGAGACAGCACCCCAGCAAATGCGTGCAAAATCTGTGAGTCAGACGTGAGTTATTTCATATGGCGAACAACACTCATTGGAACGCCTCTGAGTGTATAATGCAGGTCTCTTGGTCTATTTTCCTTTTCAATGAGTTTATTAAAACCTATTTAAAATATTTTTTGCTATTAAGTTTAGGTTACATCAAATGCCGTAATTGTGAATGCTGCTTAAATTATTTGAAAGGATTTCGCGATTTGTCTGGTTCACTACTCTTTATTGCATTCGGCAACGTCGTCATAAGAACGATTGCTGCTTTTTTTAGACGATATACATGTATCGTACACATAAGATAAATTGTGTGTACATAAGGTAAAGTGTGCCGCTAGTACACTTTTGTGACATGAAATGGAAATGACTGGTATTTAATTGCATCACAAGCCGTCTACTGCTACCCATCTCCTAGGTTGTAAAGTGCGTCTAGAATCCATTTTATTGTCCTTTAATTTTTATTGCGTAACCTTGTGATTTATACGAGGGTCATCCGGAAAGTAGTACCCGTTCGTGCCGCATGAAGTGCTGACGACGCGAGTAGCCGCTGGACGAGGTCAGATAGCTTCAGTGGCTTGTCTGCCTTCTCTGAGCCAAGTTGCGTGACGCTAGCATTGCCTGTGTTGTTTCTGTGATTGTTTACAATGTTTAAAAAAATTGAGAACGCCGCCAGTTGTGAAGTGAGGGCAGTGATTAAATTCCTCAATGCAAGAAACGTTCGCCCATGTGATATTCATCGCCAATTAAAGGAGGTGTATGGAGACAATGTAATGGACGAGTCGTCTGTTCGGCGGTGGTGTCGCAACTTCAACATGGGGAGGGGGAACACACACGACGATGAGCGTTCGGGGAGACCGTCTGTCATTACAGACCAACTGGTGAGCTCAGTTGACGAATTCGTGAGGAACGATCGGCGCGTCACAATTGATGACATCTGTGAGCATTTTCCCAATGTTTCTCGAACAATTGTTCATGAAATTGTTAAACACCATCTGCATTATGCAAAAATTTGTGCAAGATGGGTCCCTCGCGTATCTCAATGAGCTGCCGGCGAAGGACTATGCAGCAGGAATACAGAAACTTGTCACACGTTATGACAAATGCCTTAATTTGCTTGGAGATTATGTTGAGAAGTAGTTTAAAGTATCCTCTTTCAAATAAAATTTTTTATGTTTGTTAATATTTACTTTTGTGTCTTTATTTCACGAACGGGTACTACTTTCCGGATGACCCTCGTATAATAATTTTGCTTCCGATGTTTTTGCTGCATAAGGCTTTCTTCAAATCCAAAAATATTACGTCCGCTTTTTTGTTTTTATCACTTTTTTTCGAAATCACGTGTATCGGGGTTTCTCACTGTTTCATATCCCATGTTTTTTTCTAAATTCGTTTTTGGTTGTAAGGCATTGAAGTGTTGAATCTCAAATGTTACATCGTGCTTTTATCATTGAGTACAGCAAGATTGTACGGGACATGAAAAGAGATCAATTTAACTTGTCTGTTTATCCTAGGATGTGGTTTATTTTCCCGTTTTAAGTCATACTGATAGACGCACGTAAGGTATCTTCCAACCCTGGGAAGCTATGCCTTCGGGAATTGAATTACTTAACATGTATTCGAGGAGCGACGTCGTGTCTTTATCGAGCTCTTTGAGAAGGGCCTGTTTGCCTGTTGCCTGTTTCAATGCTTAGGATTTGTTGAATCATCATTATCATAACCCTTTACGCGATATGATAATGTCATTCGCTCGTGATTCAGGTGCGATGGGCTCTTCAATCGGTTTGCTCTGGAGCCATTATTTGAGGATATCATTAATAGTGTAACTGAAACATTGGTCTTTTCCGGTGATAACATTGACTGAGAGCAATTGAAGATGGTAGTGTGTGGATTCTAAGGCATTTATACAAGTACGATATGCATAATCCGTTCACGCTAAGTAAATTTACTCATTTAATCCTAAGCTCTTTGGTGCGGCGTAGTTCAATTCAGAGTTTATTATAATCTCCAAATTCATGTAAAATTGACTTAACCGAGATCAATGGAATAAATGAACATGGGATTAACATTCTTCTATTTTGCAGGAATTAATTCACAGGACTAAGCTATATGAGCAAACGAATCGTTTTTATTTATATTAAATATAGTCAAAGATTATATTTTTTAGCAGACACCGTTCATAAAGCTTCCTTGTCTACTTTTAGTATAAATGGCAGTAAATGAAAATGGAATGAATACCAAATGAGGGTGCAAGTCGAATGGTTTGTCGTCATAGGTTGTGGTCTTGAAACGAATTAGTTCGGAATGTGACAAAAAAATGGCGTAGAATTTGATAGAGCCTGAATTAGTGTAAAATTAACTTAAGAGTGCCTTTTCGCAATGATTTCTCAATTCTGTGTGGTCCATTGTTGTAGTGAATCTTTATTCATTGTGGTAATTTTTGATAATTGCGTCGCATTGATGTGAGTTAAACCAGACCTTAATCAAATACCATTGGAATAATTCGAGTGC
This sequence comes from Hetaerina americana, assembly GCF_022747635.1. NCBI lineage: Eukaryota > Metazoa > Arthropoda > Insecta > Odonata > Calopterygidae > Hetaerina > Hetaerina americana. Next base: position 77,958,146 of record NW_027286763.1, read on the forward strand.
ATTCAAAGAATAGTTCAGGATCCGTGATTTTAATACCCTTGAAAAGACCATTGTGGTTAATTTTACCTTTTTTGTTTTTTGTTACAATGGCATTGAAGGAGTAATCTAAAAAATTGAGTACAGTTTAATAATGGCATCATTGTCTAACGCTTGGTACGTATGTATGAGTCGAAATCCTTCCCCTTATCGATTAAAGAGATGAAATCACCTCGACATGCGTCAACAGTTTTCAAAAGCGTGTAGCATAAGTTAAATGGTTTTAATAGAGGAGGAGGACATGGAATGCGTTCATGCATGCTAATTTTTATTGAAAACATTTTCCAAATACTAATATAATTTCTAAGTTAATTTTGAGTATATTTTTCAGTAGAGGTGAATTCCAAATTATAACTCGAGAAATCTTAAGGTCAAAACTAAGCCGATTACAAATGTTTCGAAAGCAAAAATTTAACCTTACTATGATTTTATGCGGAGTTGTATTTCCAACGAAATTAAGAAAAAAAGAGCGACCTGAATTAAGTTGGCAGTCTTATTTATTGATTTTTAATTAAACTTGATTTAAACAACCTTCCAATAGAAATATTAACCTCAGTCATTGAATCAGTTCCTGCATATAATTACAGAGAATTAAAAAAACCCTGAAATGTCAATTGCTTTTGCAGTTGTGCGTAGTATTTCAGAAAATGTGATGCAACTGACAAAAATGGAAACAAAATTATTATTGACGGGGTTTAATCCAGAAATCGTTCGTTACTAAACTTCAAAGGCCTGCCCAACGACTATTTAATGTACAAATTAGCATCCACCCTATATTACAATTAATCACTTTTTAGAGTCACCGTCTGCACCTCTTCATGTAGTCCAAAACGTCAGTTCTTTTCCTCCTTCAGCCGCGCTCACACACCAAAGTCGCCTCTATCACCAGGAATATTGCTCTTGATTCCTTTCATCCACATTTTGTGACTTCTCATTTCTCCCAGCAACCTCATTTCTTCCTCTACAATGCTTATTACGTCTAAGTTAAAATTCACCTCTACAAGTGAATATTTGCGAATTACCGTTGCAGCTTATGATGCAGATAATGGCTCGTTTCTTTTAAAGTTTCAAATTTCATATAAAATATGCGGTGTGCTCCTGAGTTTCAAGGAATTTAAATTCATTTTCGACAAGACACATGTTAAAGACGATAAAAAGAGGGAAAGGGATACAAAATCAGAGGTCTAGGGAGTACATAAGTTTAAATACCAGCTACATATGTATGTATATATGTAGGTCCAAAATGTTCCTCTTCCGCCGGGGGCATGTCCCTCTCTCTCTCTCCCTCTCTGTTGTGATAACGAATTACGCGATGGTAGGAAAACATTAATTAACGCCTCTTATGTCCGTGGACTCTCGGTCTTCCCTCATTCTCACGAGATACAAATTCCTCTTGCTTAAATCTTACCCTTTGGAGTGTACGTTACCATAGGGGACCATTAGGTCTCAATTTAGCCCAAAAAACATCCCTAATCATCTATCTATCTACCATGAAGTACCCGTCAAAATAAACAGCAACCATCATTTCTTAGCACCGTATTCGTACGCGGTCCAGCATTCTTCAACGGATGTGTCACGTTTGTTTTAAGTGGCTTCAACCCCATGAACGCACAATCATTTCAATACATCATCCAATTCCTCAACTATTGATTTTTCTCCAAGTTCAGCCGGTGCGTTCCAAGGTCAGTCAGGAGACAAGTTCGGGAGATGATTTCAATGGAACGCGACCTGACGCGAATAGCCAAGGTGTGCCACAAAAGGGATTCGGGTCGTGAGGTGGTTTTCGGGTCTTGGGCATCCCCTTCGCCGCGAGGCTCTTGGAGGAGACAGGGGAGACCGTGAGGAGGCGTGCCGTGAGGAGATCGATGGGGGAATGGAAGTTGAGGAAAAGGAGAAAGGGAGGAGCAGCGGGAGAGAAATGGCGGAGAGATGAGGAGGAGAGCAAAGAAGAGGAACGGGGGAGGATTGCCCCAATGTATAATGCATAGGTTGAGGGAGTCTGAGACCGAGGTTGGAGTTTAGAATTAAGGGCCGGGATGGGAATGATAAGGAGCGGGGGGAGGGGTATCCTTGGACGGGTGCGAGAGTGAAGGGGGGAGATGAAAAAAGGAGGAAGTGGTGGAGCACACTAAGCGAGAATTGTTTGGGAGAGGGAATGGACGGAAATCGGGAGAAGAACACGATAATGATATGGAAAAGGTGAGAGAGAGATTTAACCGAGTGTGCGAAAGACTAGATGAAAATCGATGCAACTTGACTGTTATTGTGCAATTTCAATTGTTGATGGGGTTGGGGAATAATGAAAATACGGATCGTGCACAGGGATTTGGTACCTCAAAAGAGAGAGATGTCTTGGATGTAAGAGGCGTTACTGATGTTTTTACCCTCGCGTAGTTTGTTACTACACCAAGGAGAGAAATACCTAAGGAAGAATAGGATCGTTGGGGAGGAAATCGGACTGGTGATATGTCTGTTTATTGATTTTTCTTCCCTTCTCTCCTGTTTTAAATTACTTTTCCCTCTTGCTAACTATCCCATGACATGTGTACCTGTGTCTTGGCGAGGATTAATTGAAATCGATTGAACATCGACATTTCCCGGCTTTAGCGCGACCCGAATCATCCATCTAGACTTAACTTGGCTCTGGCCTTATTCTTGTGAATGATTTGATAAAAGAGAGTGAAATTGAATCACAAATCTGAGAGCAACGGTTTGAATGTTCCAGTTCCAGTGCGAAAATGTAAAATCTATCCTTGCGTTCTCTGAAACGTGCAAATAAGTTATCTTATCTAGTCTTACATATGTTTTGTGCATCAAAAGTATTTTAGGGCTGCATTCATCGACAAACTATAATGACTAAAAGTAAACATTTTGCCGTATTAGCATGCGTGGCTATTTTCATTATGTTCCATTCAATATCATAAAAACTGAGAGGTATTGAATGATCAATTCAGAATCATCCAACGAAATCGTACGGAATCGAAACATTAGTAATCCAAATAAATATATAAAATTCCGGTTATATTTATTCAAATAACTAGTACCTAATAATGATAGAAGAAGAAATGCTTTTTTCATTTGAAGTTTTTTAAACTGATTCAATTCGAAGGCATTTAAAATGCTTGCCATTCACCAGGAACTATGTCGTATTACTTAAGATCAATCATTTCATCGATGGATGTTTTTTGAAAGTTAAAATATTGGTTAATAATTCATAGGACAAAATAAACTACATTTCAACCACAAGTTTTGGCAGGCTTGTATCTTCCAATTAGTATTGCAGCAAATATGTCTTCCTTTTCAAGTAATTAAATATTAGTTTATTGCTTCCCGAACTCCAATGCACGCAAGTCATAATTCCCTTTGGGAATGAAAACATCGAAATGGTGTGTGCCTGGGCTAAAGTAAGGATTTCATATATATATATATATATATATATATATATATATATATATATATATATATATATATATATATACATATATATATATATACGTATATATATGTAGTGTATATATATATACATATGTATATAAATATATATACGTGTATACATTTCTGCACACACATATATACAGGTATATATATATTTATTTATATATATACACATATATAATTATATACACGTTCAAACACATAAACCCACCAAATGGTGAGCACGTCCATTTACATGAATTTAGATATTAGTAAAAGGGATAGGAACACATAAAGGACAAACATAGGAATGGTGGGGAAGGTGGAATAAACGGGGAATGGGATGGTGCATTGGCTAACGTACGTGCTTCCCACCCAGAAGGCCCGGGTTCGAATCTCGGGGGCAGATATTTTTGTGGTATCCCGATCCCTACTCGAAAGCCTTTGTGAAGAGCACCTTGAGTGAGTACTCCTGTCGGATGTGACGTTAAACTATGGACCCCTTGAAGCCTTTCGTTAAGAATAGGCTAATGCCGACGCCGGATTTCACTCCACTTTCCTGTCCATCCCTTATGGCGCAAATGACCAAGGCTGTCGGTCACCTACCCTAAAACTTACTACTAATAGGTGGAATCGAGCAGATCACAAGGGTAAACCTGTTTTCTTGACCGTGACTTAAACTACGGCTGCTATGCCGATGCTCTTAGCCACTTGAGCTATCAAAGAAACGTTTGTCTTTTAAACGTGTTCCTAACCTCTTGCGTTATTACTATTTCCATGGGAATATATATATATATATATATATATATATATATATATATATATATATATATATATATGTATGTATATGATTCCATATAAAAAATTTTCCTATCACTATTCGGCACGCGTAATAATACGGGTGTGTTTAAAGCGTGGGGTGTGGCCATTCGTGATATATGAAGAAAGAAAAAAATCTTCGACGAGACGATTAAGAAAACCCATGCCAACGCTTAAATTTCCTCTCTAAGTAACCTTCGAGAAGGAGAATAGATTTTTAAACGTTGTTGAATGAAAATGCAACTTTGGAACCGGAATTAGGGAGAAAAAGATTGAGGGAGTCCTGTATGTTATAAGCCCAGAACGGAATGGTCTCGACTGAGCCAATAAAAAGCCACGCCGATAGTGAAAGTAAGAATGGGGTGTGTTGGAGGTGGTGGAGGGGAGGAGGGGTGGCAGAGGATTACGGGGTGGATGAAATATTGCGCGGCCGGAGAGGAGGGAGTCAAGGGGGGGTCGAGGGAAGAGGTTGGGCGACGGGGACAAGTCTTGAGGTTAAGTGGAGGGATGCAGGGCGGAGGGGAGGGGTCGATCCTCCGTAATTGCTGCCGCTTCGACCCACTCTTTTAAATATTCCGAAGGGCTTGATCGCTTGGGGAGGGAGGGGGGTGGACGGAGGTTGGGAAAGGGTCGATGTTTTCATTGATCACCGCCTTGATGGCAAGCACTACTAACCCTCGAGTCGGCGCCCTTGTAATGGGGGCAGAAAGGAGGAATCTCACCGGAAACGATTATACCAACTTAATGGAGATGCTTCATGATCGCTCGCCAAAATGGAAAATTGCGAGATTGCGCCCAGCCAGTGAGTGCGAGAAAATTACTTATTTGGAGAAGGGGAAATTCTCCTCCATTATCTTTGTGGGTGGGAAGGAAGAAAAATCGTTCTTTACCCGCCTTCTAAGTCCATCGTTTCGCCATCATCGAAATTGATCCTATTTTAATGTCGACCCCCTCCCCAGGGTTTCATTTTTACTGCATTTCTTAAGGCATTGGCTCAGAAAACCGTTTACGACCACTCATAAATTATTCAAACAATCAGTTACAGCCTAAAAATGTTTGAAAATAATAATCTCATCCGTAAATTTTTTAAACTCGGATTTGCACGACATGAAACAATTACAAGTTTTCCTTTTAATCACTCGCTTCCTCCTAAAATAATCGCAAGGAGACTAAAATATGAGATTATGAATGGAAAAATCAATACAGAGTATTAATCAGAAGCCTAACGACGTCGACTTTAACCGTTAAGCTCCACATTAAGAGGTATTTTGCTATCGTTTGCATCGGGATAACAGTCATAAATTAACTAAAAAGAAAGGCAATGAATATAATTGCAATTCTGGTTTGTAAATTATTGCATTAAGGGGGTAAGATGCACGGGTAAATGCGCGTTGCACGACAAGCTTGTGGCCTAATTTACCTTCTGAGCTGGCTTTCATTAAACCATTAGCAATAGCCTTATTCCGGTCACGCGTTCTTCGAGATTAAATGAATGCCTGTCTCCGGCATAAGTGCACTAGATTCTTTCGACCTTTTTTACGTTGGGAGCTCACCAAAAAATTGACGCATCTGAGTATTTTCTCCTGTAATAATTTTTTATTTCTTCGAACCAACTCAAGTGAAGAAAATATAAATCTTCAAAATTCTCCTCGAACACTTCAGGGAATGTACCTAGTTCTAAATCTTTTTAGCGCTAGCTAACCTCATGAATAGTCTCGTTCTACAATGGGATACGATTAATCTTCATTTTTCTTCTTGATATCGATCAAAACATTCTAAACAAACAGTTTCTTGTCCATGGGTTATATAAGAACTGTCTTAAGTGAAGTTGACAAGCTCAAATGGATTTTTCTCGAGCTCAAATGAATAAAATTAGAAATATTAAACTAACAGATAGATTTTAGATGTAATTTTTTCCACGAACGATAAGGGATCAGAATAACATTGTCCGCCTACGGTAGGGTCATATTCGGGTCAAAATTATTCTGGTGTATATTCACACCATGCCACACACCCTCGCGGTGTCTTGCAGGGTACAAAAATAGCAGATAAATATCTAATACCACCCTGCGTCTTCGTACAGTAACGATAGTTGTGTTGAGTAAAAAGTGAAATGTGACCTTATTCGTAAGAGAAATCAAGCAGCTCTAGATACCATCAAAACCCAATTAAAACCTACTACTGTGAAATTCCGTCCAATTAGTAAAAAAAAACCTAATTAATACCTGCCATAAGATCTCGCCCTTTTGGGTGAGTTTGAATTGCAGAAGATATTCAAGGCTGTAGAGAGGGAGTATTCAAGTGGGAGCTTGTTAGCATTGAGAGTGTCGTGTTACGTCAGAAATCTTTCAGTGTCTCTAAAAAAATTAATGCAGCCACCGATGCCTAACAAGAAATGGCGAGAGGTAAAAATTTTGAATAAAATAGTAGCCCCAGAGAGATAATGTTCGACGCTCCACTTTAGGTGTGATGTTTCGGAGCATTCGATAGCCTGTCAATTGAATCCGCAATTCGTAATAATTCGCTGCATACAATCCGAGCCGCCACCCTCCGATTTACCTCGTGGCTTTTGGACAATAATTATATCGGAAGTGCGATTGTTTGCCCATAGATGTGGCCTCGTTAGATCACAGAAAAGGGATTTGCGGATACAAAAGGGGGTGGGGAGGAAAAGGGTGTAGGAGTTGGGGGAGTGGAGGGAAGATATGGAATCGGAGAGGAGCGTACGGTGGGTTGGGGCTAGGCTTGGTAAGCCCATGATGAATTGGCGTTGGGCGAAACTTCGATGAACGATCTAATAACAAATATGATAACAAAACGACTCAATTTGGGAGGCGAATCGTACCTATACATGCAAAACTACCGTCATCATTTGCAGAGGTAGCAAAGCTTAAAACAGCTTCAGCAGTCCAGTTTTCGTGAATTTCGTCAGTAATCGTGAATTAATTAATGAATCTTTAAGCAAATCAAACATTACTAATATTTAGTAGATTAAAAACTAAATTAAGAGCGCACAATCTACTAGTCTGATCCAAACGATCCAGTCAAAATAATCGAAATCATACTTATTGCGACGAGGACGACGGAATCTTCATCCATCTTTCAAACTCATTCATAAATAACTCGTGATTGGGAAATAACTTGTGTATGAGTGAGCACGATGCACGTACAGGTTGACCTTCTAAGCGGATTCTAATTCGAGTCGACTTTGGTAGGAACACATCCAGCCACGAACTCAGTATCTCGGACGAGTTTTTACACTTTCAGAAAAGCGAAAGTCACACACACGCTATTACAACCACTCAGCCAAGCACCAATAGCATAAAGACACTCTAAATCAAAAATACCATCAAAGCAAATAACGCAAATACACTCTACCACGTTGATAGTTTTCAATGCATTATTTTCTTCACGTAATTGCAGTAGGCCTGTGATTTTCATGAACAAATCTTGATTTAATCCGCTCTTCCTTACCCTGCGACTGGATAAAATTAAATCGTTACTCTCTCCACACCAAAATCGCCCTGATTTTCACCACCGTGCGCCAGTGCATTTCACACCCACGTAGGTGCGAAATGCAATAGTTAGAATCCGGAAAAATCGTAATTTTTTACTGGATTGAACAAATATTATTAGGATCCTAGGTTAAAATGTACTTTATTATCATCAGGTTCCTTCGTTCCTTTGTAAAGTTGAAATTTATTTTGTCGTTAATTACGTTTTCATTTCACAACGTCACGCCGATAACTTCCAGCTTTGTAGAGTATGGCGCCGTCAACCATCAGTGCGATTTCGATGGCGTCAGCTAGACAAATGATTAATTCTTTTGCTACAGCAGGCCTCGCATATTTAAGAATGAATACAATCACAATTTGTTGTTGGTAGTCCATCGTTTTTAAGGTAGGTATATGGGTGGTCACAGACTCTTACATATCTTAGCCTCGCCTAATAAGACGCAACCTGACATTCTACATTATAATAAACTGTCCTTCAATGCCGAGTACTTTCTGTATCCCTTCATTCAGTCTATCACAGTCTTTAGCATTCCATCGCCAAACAAAATGCTCTGCAATTATCTTTCCTGCCTTCTTTGGATTTATCCCTACAACGTACTCTCCTTACCCAACTTGCCTAGTACGTCTTCGTCATATAGGATAAGAAAAATGAAATGCTACAACGAAAAATCGGTGACGACGACATTTTTACGATACTCAGCTTAAAATACGTCGTGCTCTTTTAAAATTTGAGTATAGGGCATCTCCTCGATGGGAGGCGCAATTGCTTGGGAGAGTTTCAAGGAATCCTGTGGATTCCGGGGACGAAGAGTTCGGGAAGCGAGTGGAAGGGAATGTATATTGGAGTGGGGGGTGGTGTTGGTTGGAAATAAAGGAGACTGGGAATAAATAAGGAAGGCAGGATAAAGTTCCGAGGGTCCCTTGGGAATTTAGTGCGCGGGAGAGAGACGGTGGGAGAAAGGGGGGCGTGCGGATTGGGGTCGGAGCAAAGGGTGAATGGTTAACTAAGCTAAAACTGAATTAAAGCACGACAGGAGTTTTATCCCCCCCCCCACCCCATTTCCAAACGCCAAGGGGGGTGGGAGGTAAAGAGGAGGAAGCGGCGGCAAAAAAAATATAAATAAGTGAATATTCCGCGGAAAATAATGCATGTGGCGCAACGGCTCGAGTCTCGCGGACAATTCGTGCATCCCGAAACTTCTGTTCGTTAAAGGATACGTTGAAACTGCCTCTCTCCCGTTCCCCCTCTGCCCCTTTCCTCCCCTCCCCCGTGCCCTTAACTCTCCGCCCTCTATGCCTGCAGGAGACAATTTTGTCCTCGGATTACGGAAGAGAGCAAAAGGCGAGGCATTCTTTTTCTCCCGCCTACACCGGAGACAAATCAAGGAGAGGGTGTGCTGAAGGATTCCAAATTTAGAAGGCTCGGCGAAGGCGATGTAAAAGCGATGTTCCTGTCATGTAAAAGTGGATTGAATTAATTAAAACTTCTCCTTGTGGGAACACAAAGCGATTCCTAGTTGACGGTAGATGAAGTTGTCTAAAGGAATACTTTTGATTGGTGGAATTTTTTTTTGTGACGACTGCCGCTGGATGGAACATGGTACAAACGTCACGTTACGACACACCGTATGTAAATACACATTTCCCGTGGAATAAGTATACTACTCCAACTTTTAATGAACGTCATCAATTTCCTCTGCCACTTTTTCAGATTTTTATTTTACCGAGTTCGCACCAATGCTTCCGATGGGTTTGCATTTGTGAAATCTAAACAAAAGAAGGCTGAAAACGACAGTAAAATTTCTAAGAAAATTTGTTTCACTTTAAAAGATTTATGAAAGATGTTTAAATCATATTAATCAGTAGGCAGGATCATGACGGTAAAACTGCATGAACTGGTATAATAAAAATGTATAACAGATTGAGTAGCTTGAGGCGTGATGTGGTTGGAGTCGAACATAATGAATAACTGATCGTAACACTTGCTATCAAATGGAAAAGTGCTACGATCAATAATTCAGAAATGTATGACATCTTTTTTTGGAATACCTTCACAGATCAAAAAGGATTCCCTGTGTTAAATTATTAATCCAGCTTATTCTAGCCGGAGATATCTATGTGTACATTTGGTCACGAAGATAATTTTCGTATCGATTTTTAGACGTTTCTGATTCCATTTCGTATCCATTAATTAATCCTTTAATAGTTGGTTATTAACATTTTGGGTTGATTTTTCAATTGCATCGGACAGAGTAAACGAGCAAAATCTTATCAAATTATATGAAATTAAATACGTTTCACGAATTATATCATAAGAATATTTGTGATACTTGTGTATTTAGTTTTCAACATTTATTTTCTTTCCTCTGAGCCCACCTTCACGATCCTCCAAAATGCAAATTCATCATTCTTATCCTCTAATAGCTGACACGATTACTTCCCAAGTCTCATGACTCTTTAATGCGTTTATGGGTTTTATGGAGACGTATTTTACTCAACTTTGAGTGAATTGACTTAGTTGAGGACGTATTAAAAAAACTACCCCGGACCCATACCATAGATTCTTTTTTTTCTGGTGTCTTAGTGATATTTAACTTCATTTAATGCATGCACTTAGAGGTACTCTTACCATTTAAATATTGGCTTACTGAATTATCGTTTTAAAGATTGTGAGTGAGGAGTTGACGTCTGGGTTTAGAGACCGTTCAAATAGGAAAGAGAGTCCCCATTTGATTCCCTTCGGTGAAATAATAGATGCTAAGCAAATACTTGAAGATCGGTAGTATCTCAAAAAAAATTTCCATTTAATGCTGATTTGATAAAATGGATGCGTGTTGTGACGGATCTCTGAGAATATTAAGTAAAAATGCTATAGGAGCTCGTCTAATTTGTGATTTTGCGAATGATTACTAGCGTAATGGGGTAGAAAATGTATCAGAAAATCATCACACGATGCGGCACAAGGAATATTATGATGCCAGTCTTGAAAACAGGTAAAAAGGAAGTAAATGATCAAATTGAAAACATGGCCTACAGTTTATTGTACGCAAATTTTGCGATTTCCTGGAATAAGGTCGTTAGGCAGTCTAATTTCCTTCCCGTTGCTCTACGTGCGTCAGTCCGCTTTTTCGATCCGTTTGCAGATGAGCTTATCTTAGCACAGACGACGGGACACGCAAGTTGAGTACAAAAGGAAGCAAAATAAAGAACTTTTAGATGAGATGGTGGAAGTTTAAGGTAATCAAATATAATTGAATTTGTAATTTTCCTACGCAATGAAGAAAATTGGTACTCCACCCTTCGGTATGCCATCACTACCACTTACTTGGTTCGACTCATCACCAATCGCAAGCCCAGAAATGTTGAGAACGTGATAGCAGTTAGTGAGCCAAATAAACACACTTCAGGGGAAGTAAATCGGGACGGACGGGCAGAAAAAGTAATGTAATATAATGTGTGAAAGTGATTAACCAAAATCCTGAGCCAAAATGCTGATTTCTATCACAAAGAGAAGATTGTTAAATAAAAGGGGAAGGATAGCTATAATGAATAGCATGTTACGGAAGGAAGCTTGAAATAGGGAGTACCTAATGTAGTAATAAACATTTTTATAATATTCTGATTGCAATAAAATTTCTGGAGAGAATTTTGATACCAATTAGCTACTAGAATAAGTTTTGTTAAATTTTCTTGGCGTAAATATTATGTGAAGAGTATTTGATAGTCAAATTTCTTTGATTCATTATCCTTTTCTTTTTCCAGAGTATTGTATTTGTGCATATGAATTCATTATTGATTTCACTCAATGTTATCTTTTAAAAGTAAGAAAGGTGCTGGTAAAGAAAAACTAATATGTTGGCTGCGTCTATTTAATGTTATGACCTAGTTCATAAATTTACGGCAAAATGATTTGAATCCCGAGCGAAGCCAGGTGTGTTAAATGTTATTCATTATATCATACTTAAGTTAATCAAAACCGAAAAATGTTTGCCATGGATGCGCATTCGCCATCAATTCTGTTATTTCTATTACGGCTTCGGGAACGTCTAGTTCATTCGAGATATTCCGCCTACAAAAACTGAATTATCATTTTGAATATAAACTCTCCTCCTTGGATTAAGCTTCTTTTAGATCTCCCACACTTCTCATAAAGTTCCGAATTAGATTAGGTCTTATTTGAGTTCCGTCTCGAAAAATACACTAAATTTTCAGGTACAGTTTCCGGTTGACAGGGTAAAAAGGGAGCCCTCGCGTCGCTTATCGCTTGACTCGCGACAATTTCCGGGCAAATGACAAGGGAGACTCATTTCACCCTGTTAGGACGATCATTGGCATAAGTGAATACGGCGTCATTCCTTTTGGAGGAAAAAAATTATTTAGGGGGGGAGGGAAGAGGGCATGATGATAACGGGATGAGATTGTACGATCATGTAAATTACATTTTCAGGGAAGCGAATAATTTTTTCAGTTCAAGGAATATCTTCTCCTACTCCTGGAGGAGAAGAGGGAAAAGAAATTTTTTTTAGGCATCCTTGCCCTCACAGTGACGGAATAAAAACTTAATATAACTCATTTCACAAAATTTGAACTTTAATAAAATTTCCACCACCGGCGGGCCGTAAAAGAAAAATATGAAGAGGGAGACTCTCAGGTCCGAGAGGTGTTTTGCGAGGAGGAAATGCTATTCGCGAACTGGAAGTGTTACACTCTCATTTTTTTCATTCTTCTTCCCATCCTTTGTTAGGCAAATTTTCATGACATTTCTTCGCAAGTGAGCGTTTTTCTGGTTATCGTTCGAAATTTCCTCGCCTCCCAGATGTCATCATGAGACTTCGGCGCAAATGGGCATCAAGTCACAATGAGTAAGTCATTGATTTCCCTCGTTGTCTTCCCAAAAATGAAAGCATCCTAAAGACCTATTTATCAGAGTAACATAAAAAAGTTGAGGATCGATTGCACGCATTACGACTCTCTGGTGTGTGAGGTTGCTAGCCACTTGGATATAAAATGAGATAAGGGGTGAAAGGTTGTGTCAGATGGGTAACTCCATGTTTTCATATCCACACACATCGAAATAGACGGACGAGAAATGTTGGATGGCGTTCTACTCGCGAGAATTTACGAGTTGGCAATTTTACTGACCGTGTAGTTACACGAGAGAAGTTTCTCAGGTGACTTCAATGTCTAATGATGCGCAGACTCGTCACTGGTAATTGATCTTTTCATAACATGACAATGACATTATCAGCAGTTTCTCTAGCCAGGGAACATGATTGCAAAGATAAGACTCTCGTCCACTTTCATCAAATTTTACTGCCCCTTATAATTTTGGTCACTTAGATTTTATGTGGTGCGCCGTATGCCTGAAGGAAAATTAGCGTAACTTTAAGATAAAGATAAATTTCTTTTCTTTAATCCTCAAGGATACTGACAATTGTCTATTAAAAGGTCAAATAGAACATTTCAAGAGTGTGTTATACTATTGAGCTTTCTACATCATCTAGATAGAGAGCCCAAGAAGATGTGTTGAATGCTTAATAGATACTGGCAAAATATTCAAAACGAGTGCTAAGTTAACTGTTTGGGTCATCTATTATGTAGCATGGAACATGCGGAAGTGTACACTTATTCTCATCCTTTCGTAAGTGACTTACATTAAAATTCGTTTGCGGTGTATTAATTTTCGAAGTCAGTCACACAATTTTTCTCAGCTTAAAAATATTGTTTAACCAGGGGAGTAATAAAAGTATAAAAAAACTGGAAAATGTTGCGTTTCATCAAAATCGTAAATGATCTAACTAGTGAAATGTAAGTTTTTAATTTATGTTGAAATATTCATCCGATATTTTTTAACGGGAAGTTAATTCAAGTTATTCTACCTATTTAAAGGTAAGTTTTGAACAATCCCAAACGGGTAACGAGAAATAAGTTCAGCCAAACTTCCGCTTTCTTTCCCTTGCATTATTTCTTTCTAAATTTCTTAACCCTCGTTCTTAACTTCTGCCAGCCTCTGTGCTGTCTAGAAAGCCTATTCACTTCCTCCCTATACTCCGCTTACCCAACGCTCTCTCTCCTATCACGTTCTTCAACATCCCACTATCTTTCGATATTTTCTCCAACCACTCCCTCCACCTTTTCACAAATTTCCCCTGGCAAATGCCTCTCTTCGCTCACCCTATTTAAAACATTGGCGTTTTTCTTCCTCTCTGCCCAACCTATTTTCTCATTTCTACTCCTCAACTCCCATATCCCCACGCGTACCTCGGTTCTATCAGGCCCATTCAGCGTCGTCCTCGCACCGGGAATGCGCGGGTTGATATGCAAGAGAGGACGTAAATGTTGATGGGCAATATAGATGGGGATACATGTCCTGCTCACGGACGGCTTCTTCGAGCAAAACACGCGGGTGGAAGGCGATAGGCTGTAGTGGGATGAGAGGGGAGGGTATGGATGGCAAAGGGGGACCCTCGGCAGGGAAACAAAAGGGGGGATGGAGAGGGAGAAGAAGGCCATGGAGCGAGAAAGGAGATCGAATCACGCACAGTCCGACGGAATACAAAGGCCAAGAAGGTGCTTTAGGTGTTCTCCTTGGGATCATAAATGCTCTTAAGGCGACAGGGAGGATGGGCGGGGGCGGTCCCGGCGGGCTAGCGTCGGAGGACGCGTCGCTCCCTCCGACAAGGGCGGCGGTCGCGAGGGCGTGTCGCCGCTCCTCCGCGACACGATGCCACGCGATAAGGATAGAGGTAGTGTGCTGGTGAGTGACTGAGGGCGAGGAGGTGAAGCCGAGCGACCGACTCCGCCCCGCTACTTCGTGGAGGAAGACACGGTCCAGGGATCACAGGGGTGTGGTTCTCTGAACCTCGTCCCCTTCCCCTCCTGGAGGCGTGGGACCCCAAAATTTCTCACCCTTTCCCCCCTCGCGACTTAAAGCGAGGCGATCACCGCTGTCTCCGCAGCGGATTTATCGTCAGGGTGTCTCCGACACGTTCTCCCGCCACCGCCTTGTCCTCTTTAACATAAACCGAGGAGAAAAAATATCACGTCCGGGAATTTATTCGAACGTGAGTGGGAGAGGGGGAGGGTTAAATGTTTTATCATCCTTGCACATGGGACGAGGAGGATTTCCATAGTCGCTCCGTTTTCTCCAAGAAAATCGCCCACCCGCGTCCTGTGCTGATCCCTTCACCGCTAATTCACGCCCTTGCCCCCACCCCTCCATGCTGTGCGCCTTCATTTCTGCATCTCATTTCTCTCCCTCCTTGCGTTCTGTTATTCATATTCATACTCACTTCGTCAGTTATTATTATACGAGTATGTCTGCAGCATACCAAGCCGCTGTGTGATCTACGTATGATTATTCTCGGAATAATATCGCGTAGGCTATGATGATACGTAGCACTAGAAGTACCCCTTTGGGAAATCGACGGCTAGCTGAGGTCATTAGGGATAGGTGGGTAATTTTTTGAGGCAGTATTTTCAGAGGATGAGAGTGAATAGATGGAGGGAAACCCGGCGTCGACATCAGCCGACTCTTAATGAGAGACCCAAAAGGGTCCACAGTTTAACGTCCCATCAGACGGACGTCGTCTTCCCCTTGAAATGCTCTCCACATTACACCACAATTAGGGAAGTCAGTACACTAACCACCGTCGCACCTGATCCTCAATAATGCTGTCGCAAGGGGCGTTCCTAATGGTGCGACACAAAGGGTATCGGGGAAAGCCAGAATTACTACACCGAGTGTTACCCAAACAATCGTTTATTATACAAAATACAGTTAAAATGCACCATTTACAAAGATATACGCAACTTATGGATGGCTAGACCCTCAGTACACCAACGCGCGTCCGTCGGGAAGGGAGTATGGCAGGGCGGACGCAGTCACGACACGCAAAACCTGGGCAGAGCCCTCGTCCGAAGTTGAGTCAGAAAATAGGACACGCTGTCGCGACAAGCGCAACATAGCCGAAGCATCGTGCCCTACCGGTCACCACCAGATAACCAACTGACCCTTACCTGGGAAAGGGTGTAGGCAGGTTGGACGCGGTCACGACGAACGTAACCTGGGCGGAGCCCTCGTCCAAGATGAGTCAAGAATAGGACACGCTGTCGCGACAAGCGCAACACTGCCGAAGCTTCGTGCCCTACCGGTCACCGCCAGATAACCACTGACTGCTTTTCGCCCCGCGATCAGGGCTTTTATACCCAACTTAGGAGCATTGTTGTTGGTCACGTGGGAGTTTTGGGGAAAACCAGGGAGGAATACTATTGTTGTACACCTGCAACAGTGCGTCGTTGATTGCTTGGGGTGGGTAGTCGGAGGAGCCAGGAAGGGAGAACCATGTCGCATACTTGCGACATTACCCCGGTAGCAAATAAAATCAAGGGTCTAACCATTCCAGGAAAACAATATACACAAATTAAAAATACAAAACTTATTATAGAGCACTTGAACATAACCCGAAAATTTTCAACAGCAAGGTAAGCAGGAAAAGTTTTTCACAATCAGTTTTTCCCTTGAAAACAACAATTTTTTACGACACAATACAAATTTGAGAACAGTGGAGCATTGGACACATTCACCATGTTAAGAATATTATCTTTCTGGTTTCGGCTGACTATTCCTGGCAGGTATTGGAAGCCATCATCAGCTGAGCATCTGGGAGGTAAGGTAAAACTCCCATGACCATTCATTCTCAAAACCTGCTGTCATACCAACGTCCGAGCTTCTCACTGTGAATTGTATAGGGGGCCTTAATTATGTGCACACCACAGCTCTGAGCAATTTTTACAAATTGCATTTTGAAATCACTCACCGCCAGGTAAAGTGAATCTGTGGTCAATTAAATATTTTGATCACCATCTACTGATGGGGCCGGAAGGGGGTGAGCCTCAAAAATCGTATTTTTCTGACTCCTTTGTTGCATGAGTAAAATGACTAGCAGGGCAATCCTTCCAGAATGCCGCGCTATTTTAACGTGAGCCACCTTGTAAAGGGGTAAAACATCACTTCCTCAGACGCCCGTAAAGACAAAGCCTGGTGTATTCATTCGCTCCGCTCCCTGGGTTGCCTTTTTTAGGAGACTGGGAGCAGGGATAGAAGGTGTTAACACCCCATACTCGGCTAGCATCACCATAGTACTGAGTCATCTGGCTTCATGGGATAGCTGGGAAGAATGCCGGGAGAGAGGGACAAAACTAATTTGTTACAGAGTGAGAAGTTCTTCGGTCTGCAGTACAGCAGTGGCCAATCCTTATCACCGGCCAATTGAGCAATCTTCTTTTAGATATATTTGACTCGCGCATCTTTTACCTGCCAGAAAATGCAACCCCAATCTTCTATTTATACGGATGTATTTGCCTTAAAATATTCACCGTTTACTTAAAATTAACGCAGAAAATCCACATTTTATAATCACGTTCTTTGGAATCCCAAACGACTACGAAGTTCTTTACACAGAGAGTTTTTCTTTCTGAGTCCAAAATTCTTTGTATTAACAATCAACCATTGGTCCAATGCTGGTTTAAGGGCAAACATAGCAAGATCACTTAATGAATCACTTTTTGCTACACTTAACACAGGGTACACTTAATAATCTTAAACATAGAAACACTTAAACCTAATGCACAAACACTTAATAATCTTAAACATAGAAACACTTAAACCTAATGCACAAACACTTAATAATCTCAAACATAGAAACACTTAAACCTAATGCACAAACACTTAATAATCTCAAACATAGAAACACTTAAACCTAATGCACAAACACTTAATAATCTCAAACATAGAAACACTTATTTCGGCGTGAGGGCTTGGGAAGCTTGCACTCTTAGAGCCTGGCGACGTCGATATAGAAATCGTCTGGCCTTGTTATGTCTTTTCCGTCCTTTAGGGCCAACCTTAGCCTCTACAAGCGTAGAGGGGAGTCTACACTGTAGGGGAGCACAATGAGGAGACTCTGGGGATCTAAACGGGTTCTCGATGGAGTTCGGTCTGCATCCCTTTGAGGAGAGTCCATGCGAGGTGGATGCCCAGGATTCCTCAAATTCCCGCATGGTTGCATCCCACCAGCAACGGAACCGGCGCTCTTCGTACTGGTTCACCAATCCCACAACCTCTGGCTGGTTGAGATGTCCTGCGGGGGCGAGAGATGGCCTTTCCTCCGGGGGTCCTCCTTCGGGGGAAAGCCACCAATCTTCCAATGGATCGTCCCGGTCCTCCTCACCAGACTCTCGGGTGTTGCCATGCAAACTCTCCCCTCATGAGGCTCCATCGCCTCGGACGGAACTTCACTAACATTGACTCGCGACAAGTCTTTTCATCGCGGAAGGGTCTGGCCAGAAGTTTTCGTCCTCAGCGTCTACCCAGTTACTGAGGGGTGCCTGAACTTCCTCCCGAAATGGCACCACCTCGACTATATAGCCCTTTTTTAACTTTTGTTCGCTGCTACGAATGTTACAAAGTAATATGGGGACGGTGCCTTCAGGTGACACCGAAGCAATACTCGGCAGAATAAATAAATCTCTCTCGCTTTCCACGACTCGCACCTCTTCGCCTTCAGCCATCTGACTCTTTACCTTCGACAACACAATGGATAACGGCGGTACTCTAATAGATTCCTCTAATATAATTTTGCTCGATCGGCCAATCCCATTACTAGCGCCGGTCTGAATTTCGCGAACTTTGCCATCGCACAGGGGGGCAACCAATCTATCCTCTGTTACTGGCGGAAAAACACAACCATCACCCGACTCCTTTATCCCAAACCGGGAGTCAGTGGAAACCTTAAAGACATCGCCAATAACTTCGTCGCACCGGGGGACAACAAAACTATCCTCTGTTACTGGCGGAAAAACACAATCATCACCCAACTCCTTTATCCCAAACCGGGAGTCGGTGGAAACCTTAAAGACATCGCCAATAACTTCGTCGCACCGGGGGACAACAAAACTATCCTCTGTTACTGGCGGAAAAACACAATCATCACCCAACTCCTTTATCCCAAACCGGGAGTCGGTGGAAACCTTAAAGACATCGCCAATAACTTCGTCCCTAGCGGTGCGGCCTGATTGCGACGCGGGTGGCACCCTCTCCATGAATCTTTCGGCCTTCGCCACCTCTGCTAATTTCTCTGAATCCTTATTTAGAGATCCGTTATCCTTATTCCCATCGTCCTTCGCTGTCGATTCCTCCATCGTTACTTGAAAACAACTTCCCTCCATACTATTATTTATTCGCGAGTTACATTTCATTATCTCTGCCGGAAGAGCACTTTGGTTTTTAGTGTCGCTTATCGTTTTTTCCTCAAGGAATGCTAAATCATACGTGGCCATTTGCGAATCATTGCCATTAATTATACTAGAAATTAAAGAATCAAACGCCTTGACTTCTTCCGAAACTCCAATTTCATGGGCGCCTCTGGGCTCGTTCATCTGCGATGTTACGGTATTAGATTTTAGGTCTGTCTCGTGTCCCTCACCCATTCTTATTTTCCGTTTATTGAACGATATACCTTTCCCGTAACGAACCATAAAATCAAGGCCTAGAAGACCGTCATAGCTCGTTTCCCCCAAATCCACTACTAAGACGTCATGGGGATATAATTTATCTTCGATCAAAAATGGCACGCAACTCTGTCCAATGATTGGTAAGGGATGACCTGACGCGCTTCGCACTCGAGAATTGTAATCAGAAATCTTTAATTGGCCAAACGGAAATTTTTTATTGTTAATGATGGTAACGGCTGCTCCCGTGTCCACTAGAAAATTGTAATCTTTCCCTAAAATTTTGACTATTATTGTCCATCCCGCTTCTGGAGTGACCGCTAGAATTAAATCTGTCCCGACCTCCCGGTCGGGAGATCGGCGTTTCCCGCCACGAAGGGATTTTCGCGCCTCGGGCAGCGTTTGGGAAGATGGCCAGTCTTTTGACAGATGCCGCATATCACGAGCGGGCAATCTGTAGAGAAATGATTTTCATTACCACAATTAAAACACAAAGACGGCCTCGTTCCCCTCTCACTCTGTCTACATGCTCGAGCAATGTGACCGGTTTTACCGCAGCGAAAGCAAACGCGTGCGCCGTGATTATCCTTTGGTGCCCCTCCTTGCACCGGGGGAACCGATCTTACTTGGGAACCCCTCCCGACAGCCTGCGCGGCGTTAATTTGTTCCCCGGGAAACTGCCAACCTGCAACATTTGGCGGATTCGGGTGTATCCCTGACCAAGGCGTTATATTTGGAGACGGCGGCCACCTAGGGGGTGATTGACACAACCACGCATGAGACTGTTGTGGTGAGTTTACTTCTCTATTGACGGCGTAATTTCTGACACTAGCTTCTTCAACGCTTGCGAACCCTTCTGCCTCAATCAAGTTCGTTGGATTACGCACCAACACAAACCTGCCAATCTCTTCCCTCAGCCCAATTAAAAATTGCGCGAGAAGTCTACCTTCAATCATTCTCTTCGCTGTTTCTGAATCGATCTCGCCCCATGACTCGCGTAGCCTACGGGCGACATTGCGCAATCTGGTTGAAAATTCTGCGACGCTCTCCAGCGGTTTTTGTACACAAGTGTTAAATATTTTTTCTAACATGATTGGAGAGGCCTTAAGGGAAAATCTCCTTTTGAGATTAATGGAAAAGTCCGCGTATGAACCTAATATGTGATGATTGGCAGAGACAAAATCCGCGGCGGTTCCTCCAAGCCGAAGTTGAGCGACTCCTAAGGTCTGTGCTTCATTCCAACCACTAAGATGACTTACAATACGAACGCTTTCCAAAAATTTGTCAACCCCTATCTCATCTTCACCGCTAAACGTTGGAATTAAATGAAACTGGCTGCCAATAGCGGTGGTTTGCGTAGCTTCTCCGCAAACATTTTGGGGGCTCGTGCTACTTCCCGGCTGTTCTAACACATTAACTGAAGGTGTGAAGTCGAATGTATTGCCAAATTTAAATTCAGGGACGATTCCTTGACAATCGAGAAAAGGGTTATAGTAACCAAGTCTATGAGGGTTAAGGCCATCCATCGCGAAATTTAATCCAATGCTAATTACGTTAAAATTTTGAGGGTGCTTAATTAATTTATTTTTTCATACTCCGAGTTTATCCGATACCCATGGTGGGCGCTGGTTGGGCTAATTTTCCAATTTAAAAAGGTACACGGGAACATGAAAATCTATAACTATCGCATTCACTGAATAAATCACTAGTCCAACCGTGACCCCACACCTGACACCAATATGTCGCAAGGGGCGTTCCTTATGGTGCGACACAAAGGGTATCGGGGAAAGTCAGAATTACTACACCGAGTGTTACCCAAACAATCGTTTATTATACAAAATACAGTTAAAATGCACCATTTACAAAGATATACGCAACTTATGGATGGCTAGACCCTCGGTACACCAACGCGCGTCCGTCGGGAAGGGAGTATGGCAGGGCGGACGCAGTCACGACACGCAAAACCTGGGCAGAGCCCTCGTCCGAAGTTGAGTCAGAAAATAGGACACGCTGTCGCGACAAGCGCAACATAGCCGAAGCATCGTGCCCTACCGGTCACCACCAGATAACCAACTGACCCTTACCTGGGAAAGGGTGTAGGCAGGTTGGACGCGGTCACGACGAACGTAACCTGGGCGGAGCCCTCGTCCAAGATGAGTCAAGAATAGGACACGCTGTCGCGACAAGCGCAACACTGCCGAAGCTTCGTGCCCTACCGGTCACCGCCAGATAACCACTGACTGCTTTTCGCCCCGCGATCAGGGCTTTTATACCCAACTTAGGAGCATTGTTGTTGGTCACGTGGGAGTTTTGGGGAAAACCAGGGAGGAATACTATTGTTGTACACCTGCAACAGTGCGTCGTTGATTGCTTGGGGTGGGTAGTCGGAGGAGCCAGGAAGGGAGAACCATGTCGCATACTTGCGACAATGCTAAGTCTCAGCCCAAGGTGTTTTTCTTTTTTCTCACATATTGAAATTGCGTGAACTCCATCGCTAAAAATTATTTTTATTTTACCTCCAAAACAAATTTCAAATATTCCAAGCGGAATAAAATATTAGCATTATGTTTCTCAGTATCTCATCATCAAAACAGTTGGTTTTCGGAACATAATTGGAATTATTAATTACCTGAAAATATTTTAAAGTTATATCTGATTAGTTTTCCTCTGACTTTGGATATTACGTATTTACATTGTTTGAGGAATAACATAGAATATTGTCAATGGGCAGCTGTGGAGATTCCCCCAAAAAACTAAAAACGTTTAGGTTGTATGATGTACGTTTTGGTATCATTACCGCACTCTTAAGAGACGATTTTCAGTATCGCCTTGGAGTAAGCTTCACACGTTTCCACCACTGATATTTTCAGTGCCTCCGTGGAAGGTTAGAAGTAAAAATTCTTATTCTGTCCAAATCGTTTCCACTCTACTACTGCGTCCGGACAAATAGAGCGTTGGCGTTGGCGAACGTCGCTTTCTTGGAGGGGAAAATTTTGAACCTCCGCCGCATCCATGGCGTCGCCCGCCTCCGGAACATGACTCTGCTTCCCAGACTCGCTGACTAAATACGCCCCACGCTAATTTCCTCCTCCGGCTCCAACCGCGGCGGGGAACGCTGGTACATACGAAGATGAAGTCAGGGTTCGACGGCTCTCACTCCCTTACGTAGCAAGAGCTGGGTTAAAGGGGCGTGGGGTGGGGGACGAAAGAAAGGGGGGATTGAATTTCCGTCCTTTTGGTTGCGGGGCCGGGGGATAGGGGTGGAGGCGAGGGAATTTCGTGGGACGGAAGGAATGGAAGGGATTTCTTGGGGGGAAGGAACCGTTGCGGGAGGCTGAGAGTTTTGATGTGGTCGGAGCGCGGGGGAGGACACAAATGGATGAGAGGAGGGAAGAAGGGACGTCGGTAAAAAAAATGTAAAAAAAATTTCTCGTCTCCGTCCTCTTTGTCATCTCCTCTCCGCGGACGGTGTGCCACCCCTCTCTCACACACTTCTCCCCTTATCCTTCTTCGGTCGAGGAGTAGCGCCACAGTAGTTCGAAAGACGAGAAGATTCCTCCCAACCGGAATCTCACCCCTCAACAGCCCCCGACGTCTCCCAATGCAATTATGCGGAGTAAATGTTGCATAAGTGTAACTGCTTCGAGTAGCTCCCCGCACTCCCCCGCTCTCTGTAGCGGTTACGCTCGAGCCTCTTTTTCGTCGACTAATTCGTTTCGGGAGGACGCGCAGAGAAGAATCCCTTAGTCGAATGGAACGTTTCAAAGGCGGCGCAGGCTTCTTCCTCGATTGCGACTGAGGTGCTTCTTGTCGGACCGCCGTGACTGCTACACTCGCCCTAAAGTGAAACTCTGTTCCCTGGAAATTTCGGAAAGGCAAATCTTCTACCTGTAAAGTTAAAATATTTCGCTCAAGGAACTTAATTTTTCGGAATTATAATTTGGAATGTAAAATGTGTTCAGTTAATATTAACAGAAATTGGTGATTTGTGAGTTTTACTGTATTTTTTAAATTATACCCAATTTTTTAATGTGAATTTGAAGATATTGGATTTGTATGGTTTTAATGATGTCCAGAGGCAATATAATCATAGAGAAGATATATCTTCTATTGATTTATTCCTTCTTCAAATGTTTTATAAAAATGTATATAAATAAATATATATACACAAATATATCTAAATAAGTAAAAATAAACATAACGTAAATAAAAATAAATATACTCGCATACATGTAGAAATAAATATTTATTAATGTACATGCATGTGCTTTTATTAATATATACACACACATGCATACATCTGTACATGTTTACATACTGGAGGTGCCAGATCGGGAGAATAGGGCGGGTGCGGCAACGTGGCAACGCCGTATTTGGCCAGGAGCTTCGGTCGACACTCAGAATTTTCGGCACCATCTTGGCGCACACCTTGCGCATGGCCAAATACTGTGAAATAATGCGTTGGACGTTGGATGCAGACAGACCCAACTGGTCTGCAATTTCTTCACTGGTTAAGCGTCGGTCTGTGTTCAGCAGTGTCCTCACTCTGTCCACATTCGTGTCGTGTTCTTGCCGTCGACGGCCGTCCGGAGCGATGGTCGTCTTCAACGAGCTCCCTACCCTCTTTAAACAACTTGTGCCACTCAAATACTGTGGAACGGCTTAAGGCAGTATCCCCATAAGCCTGCTTGATCATATCGACCATATGTCTCAGTTGCCGTCTTCCCGAGTTTCGCACAAAACTTCACCGAATAACGTTGCTCTAAATTCAGATTCATTTTGTTTTTCGACGCGGACAAAAAACTTGCTTCACTAAAAACGGTGTCCTCACTCAACGACAGCCCGCAGGCGACTGAGGTTGGTGTCGGTCTGTTGCTAAGAGCCCCCTCCACCTTACCCTGCCAGGCAGACCCCCCTCCACCGCTCCGTTCGCGCCAGAGAAAATCAGTCCTGCCACTTTTGGGTGCGACCCTGTAGATACATACACATAAGTTCTCTCGGAGGAAACGCCAATCAGCGTCTCAGATCTTCTCAATTCAGATCACCATTAAATCAATTTCTAAAGAGTGATGATCCTTTTCTAACTTATGGGTGAAAAGCTTAATAAATTCTCTGGCATTTACGTTACTGACTCGTAACAAGCAAATTTAGTAGTCCTCGGGAAACAAATATAGACACACATGAGCTTTAGACGTGCAAGAAGCAATTGAAGATTGCATTGCGAATTACGTGTATTTCCTTTTATGTTTCCTACCATTATTTCATAATAACTCCATGTGTCTACAGGTTTTCCAAAACCCATCTGAGTTACTTTTTCGTGGAGTTTCATACGATATTTTCCTCTTCTACACTCTACACACCTACTTACTCGTAATTTATGGTCCATTTTCATATTCGGAAGCCACAAGCAACACCTGATTTCGAAAACTTTTCATCATTTTCTGCTCTGATTAGGTTCCATACTTAGCACGTATTTTTTCATGTGACGTTTCCTTGCTTGCAGTCAGGTCATATTTGAACTTGGGAGATGTGATCCTTCAAGTATCTTCTATCCCGTGTTATGCTTCTTCTGAGTTGAATCTGAGGTGAATCTTCCGACTTAGATGCAATTGTTTTTATCTATCTCCTAGTATCGGAATATCTACCCTCAGCTTCTCTCTTTTTCATACTCGGGCTATAGTTTCAATTTTTTATCATGTTATCTCCTTGACGTACATGTTTTATTGCGCTCTTTGGCATGTGGAGATTTTCCCGATTCTCCGCTATATCTTCGATGTCATATACGAGACAGTGACTGGTAATTTTTTCTTACCAAAATACCTTCGTTCTTTTATATGCGCTATTCTCATTTCTTCTTTGGCTGCCACCAGCATGTGGGATCAATACGTTGATGAGATGTACGTTTATAAAGAGGATAAAATTTATAACAGATTTGCCCCTTTTTTATAAGCGTGGTTGCTACTAGTTTCACTCCATTATTTCTGTCCAACAGACTCTTTCGATCAAGGTGAATGATGAGGAGTATTATAATATATTTCTTTCAGCCACATATTTCATGGTCAAATTACGTAATTAATCTTTACAAATTATGCTAAAATAGTTAAGATTGAGATATTATGACATCTGCTGCAGAAAATAGGCAAAAGCCATCTTTATTGTTTGGATATCCTCAAAAAAGTAATTATACTACAAATTAATTCTTTTTTTTTTATAAATGACCACCTATCCACAGATATGAATAGGTAACAGTCAATTGACTTTCGAGATTGCCTATATTATAATAGCCTTCGGAAAATGTATAAATAACAAGGTATCCACTTAAATTATTTGCCTTCTTCGCATTTAGAGCATAATCGTGTCTTTGAAGAATTATTGCGATTCTGGGAACTGAGGCATTAAGGGTGGCATTAACATTTTTCCTGTTTTACCCTGTTTTTCGCTGGCTGTCACGTTAGCTATAATCTGACTTGGAAGATCAATTCTAATTCCTTCTCTTTCGTTTTGTCGCCAGCTCCAACCGTTCAAAATGAAAGACAAACGTCCGGTTTCTGGTGACTTCTTTCAATAGGACCCTTCCTTATATTAGCAAAACCATTCCTTTTCCGGAATCCCGATCGCATTGGAGAGGTGTTATGAGTAAGTTGGCTGCCGTGCTGAGCCCCACAAACTTCCTTCCCATCCCGAAATCGTGAATTCGATTCTCGGGATTGGCACTCCAAGTGAGGTGGGCGCGGGACGGCATTGAGGTTCTCGATTGCGAGTGGTGCGGGAAACACGACATTCCGAAACCGGTGTGACATTATATAGAATCGAACACCATTTGGAGTCCTTCGTCATCTGTTAGATTCACTGTTAAGTTCCTTCAAAAGAATTTGCGCGCAAATTTGTCATCATCCGATTGGCGCGACAAAACCGCGAATTGCCTCATCCATCGGGTGCCTCAAATCATCAAGGCGTAGGAAACATCTCAAACGTCCCCGTCTCACGCAGATGTCTTCCATTACCTAGAGCCAACAAATAACTGCTATGGCTCACGCGGCACAGCGGGAGGGTAGTCGTCCTCTGGGTGTGGATGGATATATAGATATATGTAAGAACGCCCTCAAGGGCCCGCACGAGAGTTTATGCGCGGATCGTTTAAAAG
The DNA here is from genome assembly GCF_022747635.1 of Hetaerina americana. Taxonomy (NCBI): domain Eukaryota; kingdom Metazoa; phylum Arthropoda; class Insecta; order Odonata; family Calopterygidae; genus Hetaerina; species Hetaerina americana. Next base: position 77,984,585 of record NW_027286763.1, read on the forward strand.
CATCGGGAGATGCTCACATAAAATTCCCGTCCCCATTCATCGGAAGCACCGGGCGCTATCGATGGAACGAAAGCCTCGCCCCCTCTCCCCTTTTCCTCCGCCCCCCGTGGTGAAGAGGGCGGGGCGGCGGAGTGAGGGTTGGGAGGAAGAGCTTAGGGGGAACACGGGGTAGAGGGCGGATGGCAAGTGTAGGCGGAGGTTTTTCGGAGCCGGGACTGGGTGGGCGGGCGCGTGGGTCGGGGAGGGGTGAATAAGGGCGGTAGGAAGTCCGGCGGCCCGGTTGAAGGAGCTGCCGAGGAAGGGAGTATTATATCATTTTTCCGTGTTTTTGTTCGGCTGATAATTCCGACCGTTTCGCCCCGCCAGAAGCCATTATTTATGTGTCGGCATAAAACACGAAACGCATCAAAATCGGCTCCAGCGAGTACGTTTATATACTACGATCTTATGGGCGCGGACTTTTGGGTGCATTAGAGTTACACACACACACACACAGATATATATATATACACACACATATATAAACATATATATATACATATATATTTATACACACATATATATACATATATATATATATATATATATATATATATATATACATACATATATATATATATACATATGGTGCTCAAAGAAACTTCACAATTTCATTGTGGTGTTTACATGACGCTCACTCGCAAAAAATACATAAAAAGAAATGGATCAAGTACATAAGAAACAAATACCATGGGAAAAGAGGGTTCCCGGTAAAGGAAACTTTTTCTTCTTGGAATCCGCACCCTTACACCCCCATCACCCTTCTGTCCGTCTTTTACGCATGTTGCCATCCCTTTTCACTTTATCTATTACCATTTAGAAAAAAAATGTGTTTGTATGTATATAAATATATATGTATATATATATAATATATATATAAATATATATATATATATATATATATATATATATATATATATATATATATAAATGTATACGTACGTATAATCAATTATATATTTATTTACACACATAATATATGTATATATACTTATTTATTACATCGGGACTTGCTCGAACAGCCGCAAAGATACATGTGTATCACCGCCTGCTCTATCCTTATGGGTTGTGGAACTACTTTTTCGCTGTCAACGGTTCCCTTTTCGGAGGAAGTAAGCAAATAGTAGGACGGGGGCTTTTCCTCCCTCTCCTCTGTCCATATCCAACCCCTCTTCCCTTTTCACTAATCTTTCAACCACCACCCGGTTCTATGACTATTAGTTCACCTGTCTGCCTGCGTGCGCATCAGATGTAGGTAGCGTGGAGAAATCTTAAGAGGGATCACCTACCCGCTAGATATTTGTAAATTAATATCCCGGGAAATTATAGGAAATAACCCGTTAATTTTTCATCTTAGTGCCACAAATTTGCAGCAACAGCCAAGTGTACCCTTCGTAGGCATGTAAGTGGTGCACCCAGATATATGTATATATATATATATATATATATATATATATATATATGTGTGTGTGTGTGTCTATATATGTGTATATGTGTGTGTATATATATATATATATATATATATATATATATATATATATATATATATATATATATATATATATATATATATGTGTGTGTGTGTGTGTGTGTGTGTGTGTGTGTGTGTGTGTGTCTATATATGTGTATATGTGTGTATATATTTATATATATATACACTCATTTATATAGAAACAGATATAAGGAAAAGGGATAGGAACACACATAAAAGACGAACACACATATAATATATATATATATATATATATATATATATATATATATATATATATATATATATATATACACAAACACACACACACACACACACACACACACATAGAGAGAGAGAGAATTCAAACGAAGAAGCGAGATGGGGTTGGTCAAATAGGTAGAAACAACGAAACATGCTTATTAGGAAATTTTCGGTGGCCAAACCACCTTTTTCTGTGGACAGGAGGAACTCCTTGACTTAAGCTTGAGTTCTTTATGGGCGCAGAAGGAGGTGGTTATGCCACTGAAAATGTTTTCAGTCGTATTAATATACCCGCAGTTTTGACATCGACAGGTCATTTTCAGCAGTGATTGTCAGAAAAAATCAATGGAATCTACCGAATAATTGCGAAAAAATGCTTCCAACTATTGTCTCTTTAAATTTTTCAATTTCAAAAGAAAAATTTGCTGCTATTACTTCAGACCATCATCACTCCATAGAATTGCGTGGTTATCGCAAAAATAAGAATATTTTGGTTTTGTTTTCAAGTTCATTGTAAAATTTCTTTTGTATCTGTAAATAAATGGCAAAGTTTAGTTCATTAATGAATATAACAATGTTTATTCACTCCCGATTAATATTTGGAAGGAAATATCTAAACCGAATGAGTTTCATATTTGTCTTTCAAAAAAACGATCAAATTGTTTGGGTTATTTCCGTCTCGTATGTAGTAATCAATGTGTTCTATGTTAAGCTCTGGTAAATAAATAACGAAAGAGCCAATGAAATATTAATGAGCATGTATTGTTTGTTATGATTTTGTTCCAATTTGGTCCAGCGCTATGGTTTGTTCTTTCTTCTCCAAGTTCCATTTGAATAGGAATTGAAGATTGGTAAAAACAATTTCCTGATTAAGGAAAAGCATTGTAAATCTATGTAATCAATCCCCTAATTATACACTCCTCACAGGCTCTCAGATTACACTAAACGGGGAAATTCTTCTTTAATTAATGGCGGCATATTCATTAGCTCTTTCTATTGATTTTTAATGAGGCACTTATTTAGTCTACGAATCCTCCCAAGCGAAACTAATTCGACGGAAATAATCTTGTATATTTAAAGCTGCGTTTGGAGCATCAAGGGCATCGAAATTTTCCAGCAAATATTTATTAGTGAATAAAGGATCACGAATCAAAATAAGCAAAATACCGGGAAACCTAGAGTAAAATTGTAAAGATGAGCAAATAATATTTTCTCCCTTCCCTTTATTCTCTCTTCGTTTCACAACTTAAACACGCTACTGACTCATGACTAGAAGCATCCACTCAACCAAACTCTCTAAGGTGTATGTGAGTTATATTCAGATCCAGAATATGATGTTGAATGAAACTCTTAACCCATCTGAATGAGGGAGCTGAATGTAGAACGTAAAAATCATCCCTACTGTTTCGCATGAGCCTTTGTCTTGGACGAGCAGAATTTGCAGCGAAAGAAGAAAAAGTACATCCCCGTTACAGGGTCCCGTGGATTGAGTATTTATAATCATTTCACTGTTGGTCTCGAGCCAAATAAGGAAAGACAAAGAACCGGTAGGGTAGACAGATATTGACGTTTTCCCCCGAGTGGTCTGGACAACGAGTTTTAGAATGACCAGACGGCGTGCTTAAGACAAAGTTTTACCAAATAAAGCGCATGTACGAAATCTGCATCATTTTATCATTGATTACAACAAGACCTTTCCATGTTAAAATCGAAAATGTTCATGGGAGGTCATTGCCTAGTGCGCTGTACAAGTTTATATGTTACTACTGCAGGAAACCAAGTTTTCTTTTCTCCTGTCTCCTCCTATTAACCCGTCCTCTCTCCTTTTCTCCTCTCCTCTCCTCTAGATTTTCCTCTCTATCCGGTTATCCTAATTCCCCTGATTTTTTCTCTGCTAACCACTTTGTCGTGGATTCAATCGTTTAAGTGATATCGGGTAGGGAGGGTAGCGAGACCGCGGTCAAGCGCATTTCATGAGTATTGGAACGACTCCAGCACGAAATTGAAAGGGAAAAATATTCAAGTCGACGGCTTACATTTGCTTGCTGCTCATATGTTTTCGGGAGGGAAAGCATAGTCGTACCAGAATATGTTATGCTTTCAGCTCCCCTTTACTCGTCCATGATTTATTTTTCCAATTCAAAATCTCGGAGTAATTACCTAATCTACGAAAACACAAATTTTTACCTTCAAAATAATTTTTATCAACTCTTTGTTTTCGTGAGTTTCAAAGTATTTCGATTGGTTTCCTCATTATAAATTCTCAACAATTTATTTTTTTAAACAAATAAAGATTAAATCTTTCGTGTAAATAACGGAATCTATATTCTAAAATATTTAATCTGTGGTGTGTAAACGCCACATATAAAATATTTTAGAAATAACTCGTGGGTTAAATTCATTCAGCTTATCAGAAGTAATTCTTTAACATTCGCTACTAACTATCCACTCATATTACTCGTATGCATGACATTTCATATTGAGAGGGCTAAGAGTTAACATGTCACTTTCACACCAAAAATATATTTTTAACTCATTGTAATTTTCGGAAGCAGGAATCATAAAAATTTTCTCCTAGCTTCGTCGGTGAGAAGAGAATATTTCCAAGTTCATTGCGTACAAAATAGAAGCGTACGTACTAGGTCAATTTCGGTAACTTTAATTGATATAATGGTTCTTTTAGTTAGCAATTTCACTTTTAGTATATGTAAAGAGCCTAAAACGGAATGATTTTTTGTGCCGTGAAGAAGGCGAAAATAACGAGTTGCAATATCATATTGACAAAGGGGTTTTAATAAATTCAGTCCTCAAATTTCTTTGCTTCTTTGACTGCTCTGTGAAACAGCCTAAGATATTCTGAATTTTAGTGCTCCCTAATGCGTAGAAACTATTGTGTGACACATTATAACACTCTAGGGTTATATCGTTATATGACTCATTGGTATATCCTCTGCTTTACCCTACCACGTGAAAAATTGCTAGGTCTTCTTTCTGTTTGAGAAGAGTCCGAATTATATCGTTTTCTTTTGCAGAAACGTTTAATAAAATGTTTTATAGGCGCGTATTGATGATGGGTGATGGTTTAGCGATTCCTCAAAAACTGCAGGATATTATGTCTGGAACATCGTAACGAAGAAATAGTACTTATACGGCTTGCAATTATCATAGAGTAAACCTTAGTTTTTGTAGGATCATTACCATTTTCTCGCTTGGCGATGGTAAGATTTTTTTGGCGTTCATGTTTTGGAACATTTAGCAAATAGAGATACCATCAGCCAGAGGTTTATGTCCAAAAGGTTATAGACAGTAATCAAAATCCCACTCTGAGGTTTTTAAGGCTATACTTTTCTCAAGCGTAATAGCCCAAAGTTTTCACCAAAGCATGTTTAAGGATGTTTTTATCCATAGAAAAATTTAATATATGCCTTTTCAGGATATATTTTTGCAATTTATGCTATAAAAAGTTTGCGTGGTAAAAACTTTCCTGAACTCGTTACTATCTTCAGTTAAAAGTATTAGTTAAAACATTACAAGACAGTTCTAGACATTCACAGAATTACGTAACGTTTTTCTCTTTGAAACATATACATCTGGCCATTTTTTCCATCTTTCACCGCATATGCCTTCCCATGTTACTTCCAGAGATTTAGAGTTTGGAAGTCTCAATATTTTCCAATTTTTCGTCGTGAAAGGGAAAATGGAACCTTGACTCAAATACGTTATGCATTTGTTGAAATGCTTCACAGTTGCAAGTGGAAACCATATGTTAGTTATGTGCTGGAAGAGAGCCTTAGTCAATTTTTTAATAATTATCTAAGGCAGAATTGAGCCTTTAAAACTAACTTTTGGCATGAATTGATAGATAAAAATTTGCTAATTGATGTTTTAAAGGAATGAATTTTTCTTTCTTTGCAGTCATTTGATTCTTTCTTAGCAACGGCATGTAAAGTTTCACAACGCACCATCAATATGATCGTGTTTCATAAATTATCTCCTTTAAATATAAATAATAATGTATGTTAATGGGCAAAACTATGTTTACGCTATTTTGGCGTATAGTAATGATGCGAAATATATTTGGCCTCGTAAAAATAAATTACGCTTGATTGCTACTCATAAAACAAATGGAAAGAGCGTTCCTATTTCTCGAGTCCAAAACTAAATATTAGAATGGCAAGGAAGCAAAGAAATTCGCAGGCAATCCAGCCAAAAAGAACCATCTTCCTGCTATGTGTTTAAAAAATTGTGCGTCGGCCATGTCCCAAGTCCCTTCCTTTAAGTCTCCTTTCCAAGTTCGTGAAAACATCGCATTATCACTGTAACTTAAACTTAAAGATATTGAACATATATGTATTTAGAATATCATTCTTTTTTATCCAATGTATTGATATTTTATCTATTGCCAAATTTATTAATTAATTCAACTTGAAAATACGTTCGCATTACTAGTTTTCATTTGTTTTTAGGTATCAAATCTTTTTTATCACCATTTTTATTGATGGAGGTGGTGTGTATCGTCATAGCAAAGGGTGAGTACACAATTCTCCATTTCTCTCTGTTTCCGTCATATATCTTTTTCGCTTACCGAGATTTCAGCCGATGTCAGGACATTATTCCGGCTCACAAATGTTCCCTGAGAAAGAACTTTGAGAGATAAATAGATACATTTTTTATCATTGCAGGCCTGAAAAGCCCATGCGCAACATTTTTGCGCATATCATATTCATAAAAAAAACTGAATAGCATAAGAACAAATTATAAATATTTGCATACATGACTGGACAAAATATAAAGCGCATAACTGACTCTTTTAGGATTAAGCACTCAGTTAGACCTTGAGCTGCTCGAACGTTGACAAACATCCGTCATCGCCTTTTTTTTCATCAGGTAGAAGAAGTAAAAATGGATGGCGTTCAACCCCTTTTATTTTATCATTAACACACTTTCTGGCGAGTTTAATGGGCTAAAGTCTTCAGTCGATTCGATGATATTTCTTGAATTCCCAAAGCTTCAACAAGCTGTTGAAGGTTTGTCAAAGTACGGATATTTTTGCCAAATGGCTTCACTTCGTGATAGGCTCTAGACTGCGATGTGTATTGTTCCTTTTTTGCTCTTGTCGGAATGATTCTCTCCTGGCTCCAATCTCACCCGCGCTCTGTATTGAAGCATTACCTGTCACCCGTAGGAATAGGATTGTTCATTCCTTTTCTTTTTTCAAATTGTGTCTCGTCAAATAAGGCCTCCTTCCCTTCCGGTGTTGGCGATTAAGCGGCTACCGTCATTCCTCTTTAGACCTCCCTCCTCTCTCACTCTCTCAACGGGTCCCAAGCTTCCTCCTTGATGCACTCAGCTTCTCACCCCGCCTCCACCTCACGATCTCTTTTAATTCCGTCCATCCGAATCCTCGAAGAGGAAATGCCTCTAAACCCCCTGGCAATTAATTATTTTTGGAGAGATTTAAGTTCATCGACGAGGGGAACAAATGGTGAGCACTTTCGTGTCATTGCTGAATACAAGTTAATGTGGCGCGACTGAGATAACGTGCCAGAGATTTTTGTCATCCGTCTAACTCCTTAACAGCATGGATCACTGGACCAAATTTTTTTGTCGGTGCGGACTCTGCTTTCGGCGAGGCCGAAAACCTGAAATTAGTGCAGCATCTCTCATACAAACCATACCTGTGTGTGTTGCGAAACGCTTCCCGTTTGACACGACGTAAATCTGAAATATTACCCAGAGTGTGACCTCTGCTCCCTGCATTGTGGGAGTAAAATTTTTACCGATAAGCCTCACATTTTTAGATGGCATCCTTAAGCCATAAGTCATCCTGTGTCCTCCAGTATTTTACTCTTTAAATTTCAATGCTATTCCTTTTTAAGCAGGATAAGGTTAACTAAACAACCACACAAATCGACCAAAGTATTTCTTTGATTGGCGAGTCTAGATCCTTTGAATCACGGGTCATTCGTACGCCAAGTTAGCTGGGATTAGCCCAAGTCATATATTTTATAGATCTATTATATGATCAATAATATGATATTTAGAGGGTTCAAGCGCTATTCACATTTGCGATTATACGGCTGTAAAATTAGATTTTGTGAAGGCTGATTGAAAAATGTACCGATTTCAAAATTTTAACAATAATGTAGTACATGCTTTAGATTTATAGAATTCACCTTTAATATTTTCACATGTCATTTGCCTTATTTTCACTGCCTCTCCATAGTTCTGATTTCACAGCGGAAACTGTCAAATGCATTCTAGATTTGATGAAAAGCTATTTTTAGAAAATTAAAATTTATAACTTTATGGATAAAATCTTAAAATATGAAAATGTTATTTAAAAAATATTTTGCAATCAAAGACAAGGTAAATTACTCTTTAGGTGTTAATCCTAAGGTGTCACTCAGGGATACCACCCAGGTGGGTTCATTAAGTTTATAAATCAAGTGAAGCTGATTGCTTTATTGCTACCATTTTATAAAACATTTTCATTGACAATAGAGCAAACTTTTAGGCTCATGTTTTAATATTATGAATGCCTAAGTAATATCATTAAGCATCATGTCATATCAAAATAGCATTTATAATCATATTTTTTAAATTGCAATTTTTAGAAATAATTTTAACAAATTCATATGTTTTAAATGCTTAATTATATCCTAATTTAGTATAGCAATGAAAAAAGCTATACTTTCACCCTGAAGCCCCCAACGTTCATGAATGCCGATATGTAACGTTACCATTTGAACCAACCTCGTCCATAAGAACAAGAGAATGAATCGGTTTTTTACACTCAAAATAAACTATTGATAATGACTAACGTCCATTTTATTGTGAGAAACACGGAATTGCAATTTTACAATGTTCCGCATTACGTAAGTAAAAATTCTAATATTTTAAATGCCCTATTAAGATATAATATGTTGAAAAACCTTGTCATAAATCTTTGGCGTGTAGCTTGGAAAGCAGAAATAGGGAGTAGTTCTGCAACGTACTTCTCGAAAAATGGCATTTTGAACTTCGGGTGCTGGTCTATTTTCGTAGAGACATGCAATACGAGTAGCATGCCAAAGAATTGGTTATGGATTTTCGTTTATTTTCGATTTTCTCTGGACAATTTGGTGTGTTTTAATGGATTTTTTCACCTTTTCATCATCTTTTTGGATATTTTGATTTTATTGATTTTCTCCACGAAATTTTATAAGTGTTTTAAGCTTCTATGAATTGCCGTTGAAGTAATATTCACAGTTGAATGAAATGCTTGAATTAATGCTTTTTTAAGCTCACATTGGTGAATAGTACAACTGAACAAGGTAACCGTCACAATTTAACCGAGACTACTGGGACAAGATTTAACAAAGCGACTCATACTTTTGATATTTATCTTTTCGTTTTTTTGTAACTAACATTTTTCTAATTTCACCGCGAAAAACTATGCAAGAAATAGGTCCATCGAGTTTCAGGCACATATAAATGGCTCTCCTGTGCAGGTCTAATAATCACAGTCAACGACGTGAACACTTGATAACAAAGATGGTGAGCCGACGAACGAACTGAAGATAACCACTCAATAAAACTAATTATTTATTCGATGCAACCCAATTTACGAATGAAGTTTTGCGAGGGTAGCAATAATCTCCGAGGTCGATACCCTCTCATATTTGCGATACTCGGCCACTTGGAGCCAAATTGGCTGCTGTTTTCAGCTCAAATTTAGCTGAGTTTGGCAAATATGCATTAAATCAACCACTTCTTAGCTTGGAGTGGTGCTCAAATATCAATTTTTTTCAAAATACGGATGTTTTGAACCTCCTTATTATAAAAGAAAAGGAAACAGAACCAATTGGCTATTCTCAACTATTCCTCCCGAAACATAAAAAAATCGAATCGGAAAGGAAAACTCGCATCCAGTCTCTAATTTATGTACCCTCACAAGGCCATTGCGGTGCACGGAAAAGATTTAAATTGCTCCATGTGACTTAATTCTTAGAAAGAAGCAATTCAAATAATAAGCTAAAGATAAATTCAAAAATCTTCCATTATCTGGGGAATCTGATAATTCATATTCCTACGTGAATCACCCAATGTCTATGGACTGCAAAACGGAAAACCCAAGCAAATATGCAGGAAAATGTATTGCTTCTGCTTTCTACTTTATTTGTATTGTAGGACAAAACACAATACTACTTCAATTCTTGACCACATACAAGTGTAATAAAAACGATTCTACGTAGATTCTTCATACCATGGCAAACCCGATGAGAACATTTAAAAATCACTATGTGAGAACGAAATCCGCATCAGTTTACTTCGCCATAGGAAGTCACGATCCTCAAAATTTTATGGCGTCCCACTTTTATTTTACACTTCAATACACAATTAAAAATATATCCTCAATATCAAATATGTTAGGTGCAGGTTTGTTCTTTGCAAGATCATAATATACATCCATAATTCGTCCAATGAGCTAGTAAAAATTGTTGCAGTCAAAGGTGAAAATTCAGTGTGCACGTGAATTGTTTATTGAATTATCATGAATTGTTTTTTCTATCTTTACATTAATTATCTGTCAATTTTTCAATTATAAAGACTAGTTAATCATGCATAGCTACAAATTTATGAGATTTATGACGAGGTAGAATACTTAGAGTAGAAGTACGCTTAAGTGTCATTGAACAAAGTTAATTATGAGTAAATAATAAGAAAACGAGTTGTTTTATTTCTTTCTTTACCTCAAATTTCTGGTTTTTGGATTTTTCAATAATTAAAAGCTAGCAACGTAGTCACTATAAAAGTTATTAATTTTTGCATAATCTATAATGATTAAATAGCCTTATTGAGACTAATTAGGCATTCTTGTGTTACTTGAAGTATTGGATTTAGTGCTCCGAGGCAAGACCACCAAAAATAGTTTCAATCACTGAATGAAGATTCAAATATTTAATTCCGCTCAGAATTAATAAATATTTGTCCAAGGTCAGATACATAAATGCTTGAAGATTAAATTTTCATTGGAATCAAAATTTACAATGTTGTGATTATTATTGCTTTTCATCATGTCAAGCATAATACATGATATGATGAAAATTAGAACGCGAATGATACGAGTAATTAAACAATAACATCAAAAATGGCATACATGAAACAAATACCTCATATATTATATATTCATTACAAAAGAAGATGATTTAGCATGGAAAATCAAATTCAATTGCCAAAATCATTTAAGATTGCACAATGTTTCATTCCAGATCTATTGAATCCACTATTTATCATGATAACAGCAGGGCTACTCGTGGAATCATTATGCTTGTAATTTTCCAATTAAAATGTTTGATTTACTCTGCAGATTATTTCGAGCGTGGTTAAATGAATACGAAGAGTTTTTGCCCACGAAATCATTCGACAAAAATTTTCCCGTTTCCCCACCAACCCGTCGCAACGTATTGCTTTCGAGTTCACAACGATGCTTCCTTTAAACTTCGACAAGCTTACAGAATAAATTATCCCCGAGGGTTGATAGGTGACATCTTGATGGAAAATGTTAAGGCCATCCAACACTCCAGTCTCTAATGTGACCTCTCACTTCATTTTATTTTCTTTCTCTCTTTCCTTTCCAGTTATCCAAATCGAATGCCAATCAGGTCGAGCTACAGGACGTGCAACTCCACCTGTCGGGGAATTTCAGCTGCGAGGTGTCTGCAGATGCACCTGCGTTCTCAACGGCTTTCGTCTCGGAACAGATGACTGTCGTCGGTAAGTAAGGATTTAAAAATAAAACATTAAAAAGAGATAAAAAAAATAGAGAGAAAAAAGTTTCCCAACTCGTCTTACTCGTACTTCTCCTCCTTCGATCGACCTCAACCCCCCCCCCCCACCCGCCACCATCATCACTGCCACGCCCTCCCCGTCCCACTCACTCACTCCCCCGGCGGCCGTCCCATCCGCCTCCTCTCTCGCCCCATCCCCCCCCTCCAATCCATTCCGAAACAGAATCCAAGCGCGTTATTCAACTGTCCCAAGCCGATGTTTTCCGTCGATAAAAAAAACCGACACAGGCACACACGCTCCTACAGGAAGGGGTCTTTCTCCATAGCCGTCCGGTCCGGTCGATATTGGAGGTTCCGATGCAAGAAATCGGGAGCGGTCTCTGGGAGAGGGGAAGGGGAAAGGGAGGAGTGGGATGTCGGGGGCCGAATCCGGAGTTTGGGTTTGTGGTGGAGGGATATTGAATGGGACAAAAGAGGGAGATTGAGAAGGCGAGGGGGAGGGGGAGTTGAAGGAGGGAATTGAGTTCGGACAGGGGTGTGGGGACAGGAAGGCGCAGTGTTACCAAAACAAACTCGTTAAATCTCTCTAAGAAGGAATAGAAGCGCCGAAGAAATCTTCGGAAGCGCATTGCATCACGTTTGCAAGGGCTCAGCAATGACATCTACAGGCCAAAATGCTGATCCATTTATGTCTTCGGTAGCGTTGAGTTTGAAAATGAATGTATCGAGCATGATTTGTAAAGATTCTAGAAATTGTCGTATTTGCAAAAGGAAAATTTCTAGCGAGTAACAGTTTCGTTATTCGGTGCTCAGTAGCTGGTATACTTTCTGGTAAGCCTATACCTTCATGCTCACTTAAAAAATTAATGTAATGCCGTGTTGTTTTTCCGAAGAGAAACTTTTATTTCTTCATTTTTCAGTGATTCTTGCTTTACTAATATTTTTGAAAATTCCTGGCGTCTTGTTGGCCGTTGGAACTCACGAAAATAATAGAGGATCAGGCAGGCTCTAATGCCATTCGATCAAATAATATGTGGTTACTTTCCGCTTTTTCGAAGCACCCCCCGGTTTAGCGCATGTTGAAAAATGCATATGCATTACTAATCCTTGATATTTTAATGAATTGGTTATTTTGATTGATTATTAATTAAAATTATATAGCTTTAAATTTATATCCAAAAATTATTACTTTGTTATCATGAAGAAAACATATTATATTTTAATTTCATTTAACCATGGCATGATTCGTGGAAGAAGCACAGAAGCTTTTCAATGCAAATATTTGTGGCACTTAATATCGAATCCACATTCCAAGTTAATTTTTCAATCAACATAAACTGTATTGTACTTTATGTATCAACATATTCTGTACTTGGGTTGCTATATGGAAATATGAATATGATAATACCGCATTATTTGCCTCATGGGTGCATTTATGGCAGTGTTTCCGCTTCATTTCACTTAGGATGAAGTTTGCAAGGTGGATGGCTTGAATTTTTGCGTTCGGGCAAGATATACAATGAGAGAAACCTAATTCAGCAGCGGTCAGTATCCAATTCAGGAGTAGTGAGGATTGAAGTAGAGATCCAGACAACTGGATTAAAGCCTAGGGCATCACCTAAAAACATGTTCATCAATAAATAACGAGTAAACGTCTCTCGAAAATGGGATGCATCGAACACTGCAATCATCAAAACACTCGGTTTGCTCAGACTTTGGTTCCGTTTAGGGCCGCGGGGGGAGGGGGGGAGTGAGGCAGAGAACTATTCCGACTCCCGCGCGAGATCGCGGAATTGAACCAGTCCCCCTTCCGCACGTGCCGATGATCGCGTGCAAAATTCTTGGTCATCCATCTCCCAACTCCAGACCCGCGAGTGATTTGCGAGTTGAAAGCTTCTAGACATTCTTTTACTCCACTGCGGTAATTTACCTATATCTTCAGGAAATATTTGCATTTATAACTCTCGAGCTATTATTAGCGCGATCGGTTTATAAAATGCAACAATATTTCGTGAGAATTTCCACCCACGAAGAAATCTTCTCTCCATTTAATGCTGGAGTCACGAAAAATATTGTGGGCAGGATAAATGAACGACGTTAGTTCTGCCGGATATAAATTTAAATTTATCATATTTAATCAATGATTTAATTTATTTTAGGACAGAAAATAAATGTGAAAGTTTATATGTCACAGAACTTATAGTTTATAGTACTAATCAAATTATAATGCCCATGGGCAATAATCATTCATACCCCTTCGCGCGATACATCCGCTTTAATACGACGGAGTAGCAGTTTTCTTTAAGACTACAAAAATGAAAAGATGAAATTCCATTTTACAAATTAATTTTCAGTAAACGCAGCGTTTGAGCGTTTTTTTTCTGTTTTAATCATTTCAGAAAATTATTTCTCTCTTATAAATTTTCATCAGAAAAAGGAACATTTTGACAACAACGTGATAGATCTTGGAGGACTATTATGTCCATTTCGGTTTCTGATCCATCGTCACATTATCTCATGAGTTGGTGATAACTTCGTGCTCCCACCGCTCTTTCACTCTTTAATCTGTACTGCCCGAATTCTTTCCACTTCAGATTTGCCCGATCGTCGCCCGATAATCACGCTGGAGAAGTCCAGTTACGCCGTCGGTCAGCATCTGGAAGCCAACTGCACCTCGTTACGCTCCAGACCAGTGGCCAACCTTACCTTCTACGTCAACGACGTTCGGGTAAGCATGAAAAAAAAAGAATGAATGGTGATTCCGGAGCGAATTTTACGTGATGCCAGAGGGCATGACTCAAATAACCAATGCCAGGCCTATCGCGGTGACCTCAATCGAATAGATGCATACCTTTATCGATTTCTTGGAAGGAAACTTTTTCTTGGTCATGATGACTAACGCAAATATTTCAAAGCCCTATTTGTATGCCATAATGGCCGATTTTGCAGCACGAGTTGCAATATCGATCAGTAATGACTTGGTTTGTCATAACCTCAATTTTGGAGTTGAATGGGGTATGAATTAGTACCACATAAAATTTGCCTGGCAATCTGCGAATTTTGTGAGCTATAAATATGCATTGCATGCAATCACTGGATCACCTAATTGCAGTGTCTCCGTCAATTCAGTTATATTTTAAACCATTTCTTCTCAAGGGCCATCAGTTATAACGGATAATCGGTCTTAATCGGACTATTATTTCTCAATAAAACTAGTTCAAACGTCAGACTAAAGAGACTTGGCGGAGCCAAAAGATGAAGCTAAAGTTCTTTGCATGCGTATCGTTTGAATAATTGAAATGTAGGCTGAGCAATTTTCTTTTTATTCATTCAACTAGATGACGTCCAACTTAAAACACCTTACTGCTTTGAATATTTTCCAGTTCAGAGAATTTTTCCTCCTCGTGAATTTCCATGGTAAGAAAGACCTTATCAAATAGATTTTTTACCCTATCTCATCCGCTGCGGGATGAATTCGGGTAGAATACTTTAAATAAAGTGGTGGTAATTGTATTTTTCCGGCATCAATTACGTGAAGTCAGAATAAACTTTTTTAGTAATGTGCAGATTTTATTCAGCTCAAAGGATTTCTCTCTCCGTGAATTCCGTTGATGAGGAAGTTCTTCTCAATACCTATGCTTTTACTCCGAGCTGAACCGCCTCGGGATGAGTCATATCAGATAAGCAGTCTTGAAAGACAGAGTGGAAGAAACTGTCGGCCGTTTACACTTTCCGAGTAGTTTTATTTCCTATTTTATACGGTTTCTTTTGAATATTCCATTCTGTCCAGGAATTACAACTTAAATAACTACCATGGAAATTATTTTTTCAAGTATTTCCACGTCAAATCTCATTAAAAATCGCCCTCATCCTTTTTATTGAGCTTTAAAACTATGGTGAATCTTCTGAGAGCATTTCCTCCTTCAGCCCATAGATTCATGTGATGTGATGAGAATTTTCATCGATGCCCGAAGTTGTTTCTGCGAAGGAGATTATACAGGAGAAAATACCTGTATCACAACGGTAGCCAGACCTCACCGTAGCGCACTCTGGTCAAATCATTCAGCTGGCTAACCGATTCGTTCGTCCGCCCGGTCTCCACAGGTCCCCGAGCAGAACCTCGTCCACTACGAGGTGCCGTCGCCCCCTCCGCCGCCGCCACCCTCGGCCCGCCTGCCGCCCTTCGACGAGGACTCGGCACCGCTCGACTACGGCCCGGGCACCGCCGTTCAAGGGCTGCGGATGATCGTTAGTAAGGCGGACTTCGAGGGCGGCGGAGGCGGGAACGGAGCTGGCTCCCTTCGGCTGCGTTGTGTCGCATCCGTTCTGGTCTACCACACGAGCGCAGAGGTGCTGGTCGAGGAGGAGAGGCCCAAGCTGGCGTCCGTCCTGGGCGCCCGGGAGCACCACCCCAACGGAGGGAGCGCCAGAGGTACGTGTGACGAGCCAAGTACCCGCACCAGAGAGGCCGAGGATGCACCAACCCCCCGTTATATTTATGCCTTTAATTTTTACCACCACCAAATCAAGCCGAAAGTTGGTTCGATAGGTGAGGGTAGAACTCGCCTATCGAACTAATCCGCATACTCGTACGGTAATTGAAATACAACATTGGCAGAGGGGCCAATTATTTTCCCTGTATTGTCCGTTGTTTCGCAGGAAGATTAACCAGTTTATTCTATCGCTGATAATTTTTTTTAAATAAATTTCCGCAGGATATATAATTTTCTTCAGCTTTTTTTCAAAACACTGCTGTATCTCCAAGGAGATCACAAGGTTTGTAAATGCAGGTGTTATACATTTTCAGAGGTGTGTAGTATTCCGGTGGGAAATATTTTGGGCTTACTGAGCCCGGGCTCGATTACTGGGAACGCTTCCTGATACCCTTAGAATTGATTCCGAAATTGATCACCGCCAAGTACTGGATTAATGTTAATACAACGAGGAAATTAAGTTGACCGCGGTCATTTTTACCCTCTCTCGTGCTTCTCATCAAACAAATTTTAAATCCCTTGGTGTCGCTTCCAAAGATTCAAATATTAATCGATTATTCCGCTGGATGGTAATTCTTCAGTTACAGAGGATAATATTTATGCATTTGTTAAATACGTTTATATGCACAAAAATACTGTAATTAACCCCATTGGTGCATCAGGCCACTTTTACTTAATATTTTCTCATATTAAGGAAAAACTCCTATCTGTCTCCGTCCGTCGGATGGGACGTTAAGCTTCGGACCCCTTGGCGCCTTTCGTTAAGAGCAGTCTAATGCCGACGCCGGGTTTCTCTCCACCCTTCATCCTTTCCTGTCCATCCCTAATTGCGCAAATGACTCAGCTGTCGGTCGTCTCCCATAAAAACTACCACTCCTCTATGTCCCTAGTTTCAACTCTCTGGTGAAACAACGACACACAAATTATTCCAGAGTAATGAAGCCGGGTATCTTCAGGTCGAGTGCAAGTATGAGACCAAGTGCACTTTAATGCCCCCTTGATCAGTGATTTAACTGAGATGAAACGAGAAGACATTTCTCCTTTTCTAGAGTGAGGACTTGAGGAGCCTCTGCCTGAGAAAATTTGCATTTAAACCTATCGTGATCGACTCACCTAAATTTTTAAGTTCACCATACGGCTTCAACTGATTGAATTCGATTCTGCCAAATCAAAATCGGAATTTTTTTTTCAAACGTCTAAATGGAACGAGTGAAATTTTCAGCATATTTCCGTGCTGATGCCAGAGAGACGCTTGCGATTTTCTTCAGTCAGGATCGGTCAAACGCCCGATCGCAATATAGTCAAACGAATCGAAACGGAAGAGAATCACCATTGGATCCAATCGAACTCGTATCGGACATGGACAAACCGATGGCCTAAAATGGGGTTGAGAAGACGCGGAGAGGATGAATAGAACGCAAACGAAGTGTTTGTCGTGTATTTTTCCCCGGGTTGGTGAGGCGGGCGGGGAGAGCGCGCGCGCGTGGAGGGAAACGGATCGGGCACTCCGCGGTCAGCGCCGCGCCGTCTCCCAAGCCTGGACCCATCCTCTCGCTCAGCTCGCCCCCCCCTCCCCCACCAACACCTCCACACCCCCAAACCACATCCTGCGGCCGTGGAATTCGACGCCCGACGTGCAAATGACCCGAAATAACCACGCGTAGGGTCCTTACGGGAGGTGGGGGGATGGGACCCCGCCATCCGACAAGGCGAGACGTCGTGGATACGTCAGCATCCGGACATCGGATGCGAGGAGAGAAGCCTCTCCGAAACGGGAACCGGGGCTAATCCGGAGGGCCGGCAGAAGGGTATCGGGGTAGGTGCGGGAGGGAAATAGGGGGAATAAGGGGTCATCGAGGATCCAATACGCCGTGTGTGTGCCGAACCCTATCACCTCCCACCGCCTTCGGAGCGATCGAAACCAATCGCGTGGGGATGAGGTGAGGGAGGAAAATCGCGGCCGCCCGGCCCTGAGCCGCAAGCACGAATCCGCTCCATGCAGGTGCCCTACCGCTGTAATCAACCCTGAGGGTTGGTTTGATAGGTGAGGACGGAGCCCAGCTTCTGCTAAGCCCTGCAGCGTGTGAAATTCACGCGTTCGCGAGGCAAGTAGGGTGCCCCTTGCGGTTTCCCGGATAGAATTCGCATATGGCGAGGCGGAGACCGTGAACCGCCCGATGTTCGAGACTGATGCGTTCCCGAGAAAGTCGTGGTCCCACCATCGCCGAAGCGGAATTCTACTGGGGAACGAGGAGTGTTTCTTACTTTGAATCGGAAGCATTAATGAGTCACCACTGATCCGAATTCACAAGGAATAATGTTATTGCAGTCAATATGTGAACAGAAAATAAATTATATCATTTGAGAGTCCATATTAATGAAAATTTCAGGTAATTAAAATTATGATTCTCATGGTAGTTTTTCTGAGGGATCTCGGGACTAAGTACTGCGACCCTTCTGAGATCCTCCTGACGCACATCTAACTTTTCTAATCTCTGAATGGTCTTGACCATTCTCCATCTCAGCATACATCCAAGCCCCCATTCTTTCCTTCCAAGATGCTTATCCTTTTTCTACATCTACCAACATACTCCTTTCTATTCCATTGCCTCATTGCTACACGATATGCCCGGCCTTCTTTGAATTCCTCCCATCGACTCTTTTCTAACGATTTTCGTAAGTTGGCCATTTCTTTTTCTTTCCATCCAATAGATGAAATAGGGGTATCAGCCAAACACCCAGTCACCCAATTTAATCGAATCCGTCATTAGGTTAGGTCCGGAGAAATAACAAGAGAAGTAGGCGTGAATTGGTTCCAGTAGTTTCAATGAGTGATTCAGTATTGACACTGCGTTTTGGGAAAACTATTTTTGTGTAGCCAATGGGTCAAGAGATTAATCCAAGAGTGCTTCTTACTACTTTCTTGATGACCTAATAGTTCCAGAACCACACTACTCTTTTAGTCCTTCCCTGCATTTTCCATAATACAGCAATAATCTGTAATTTTTGGCACTAGCCTCAGAAAAAATTTTAGATAATGAAAATAATAAGTAAAAGTATACAAGGGAGTGTAAAAGGCGGCCTGATTGATTAATGGAATCATTTACAGACATTAGAGAAGGCTTTTTTCTGTGAACTGTGAGGTTGTGACCACTATCTCAAAAAATGTGCAATTTTTCTGGCGTGTGAATGGTCAAACACAGTGTCAGGCCAAAATGCGAAACTCGAACACTCGGATGCATTCCTGGTATGTTTTTCTCATATCGAATTTATATAATTTTGTCAAATAGTCGTCATGTTTCTTTCAAGGATACACCAAAGACTCTCTATGGACGGTAATATGTAGAGTGCTTTAAATTCATTTTTATGTACCCCTACATTGAGAAGACTTTAGGGGAGCAAGTGTTTTTTTGTAAAGATGCATCGATATCTGCTGCTCTTTAGCCCGTTTAGTGATTTTCGGGATCGCTAAGCAACTAAAGTCAAAAATGTGTTTTAATTGAAGAGAATGGTGTGTCTCGCGTCAAGATCCATCTTCGCACGAGCCGAAGGATTCAACTCGCCCGCCATCCACGAATCCTTAGCATTTCCCAAAGGACGGCGATACCTTCGAGGACTGTCGGAGAGCAGCAGAAGCTGTCGTCTTTCCGAAACACGGGTAGCCTGAAATCGCCGGGAAACGAGACCCTTTGCTCCGCAGCTGTCGGAAACTTAACTCGCCCGAAACAAAAGGGAGGAAAGAAGTCGACCTTCATCCGACTCTTTCCCCTTTATATTTATGTATGTATGTGTGTGTGTGTATATATATATATATATATATATATATATATATATATATATATATATAGATAAATTTCGCACGCCGGGGGCGCGTACATCAAATCCTGCCATCCGTCTTCCTCCTCCCGCCCACCCACCTCCCTCCCTCCTTCCTTCATTTTAATCTCGAACGGTCCCACGCACCCACCCACTCACCCTCCCCTCCCAACCCCCATCCCGTCTCTCTCCATCGTACGTCCTTGTTTTATTCATCCCAGCCAACTACATGTTACCCTCCCCGATCCGGAAACCTTTTAGTCCTTATTGAACGTTTACTCCGTTCGTTCTCCCATTCCTCCGGCCTCCTCCCACCCCTCTAGGCCTTAATCTCACGTCTACCAGCCCCCCAATCTCCCTCCTACCCCCATGTACACCTGCCCCCCCCCACGCCCCCGAGGGAGCGTCTATTTATTTTTCAGACCGCGCTGAGAGAGGAGGAGGAGGAGGCGGCCGTGTCAATCTCCCCCCGTCACTGTCTCCGCGTATTCCCGCCCCCGTCTCGCTCTCACATCCCCGCGATCTCTCTCTCTCCTCCCACGGAACTCTTTAAGACTCCGCACACCTCCTCCCCTGCCTTCTCCTCTCCCTCCCGAACCCCCTCTTCGCCCTTCGCCTACCCTTCGCTGCCTTGAAAACTGCTCTCAATAATTCCGTTTCCCCTGTCTCTCTCTCTCTTCCCTCCCCACTTTCTTCCTTTTCTCTCCTTCCACTTCCTCAGGCCTCTTATCTTTCCATCTCTCCCTCTTCCTCCCTCCTTCTCCCTTTCCCTTCGGAGATTTTTTTTCGTTCTTATTCTAAGGCTTGGGTGGGGATGAAGGGCGGAGTGGAGCAAGCGGCATATCCCTCGGCTCCGAATCCGGGGTATCCTCTCGAAGTCAGGGGGCGGAAAGATAACGGGGGTATACGCTGTGTGCCTGCGCGTTGGGGGATGAAATTTTCATTTCGATCGGTTTCGTTCCTTCATCAACACCATCGGATGTGAGGGGAAGGGGGTTGTGTGTGCGAGCGTGAGAGGAGGGGGTGGGAGTGATAAAATGGAGGGCTCCGGAGTGTACTTTGGCATCAGCGGAGCGATTCTTCCATCCGATTCCTCCAATTTTCCATCATTCCGGATTATTTTGGGTTTCCGTGACCTCCTTCGAGGTCTCCTTGTTCGTCCTGGGGCACAAACATAATTTCACAGCGCCATAGTCATTCATTAGATCCTTTGTAAGAATCAATCCTGCAACAGGAGTGTGCCAATGGTGGTCCATAATAGTGTGAGGAACTCCTTCCCCTAGATGAAAGCGATTTGGCCACCGGAAATTCGGAATATGAGTTTCATATGTGTGTGCTTCTCGCTTCTCCTTTTAATTTATTATCCACATTCTTGAAACTTTCCTTCAAGATACTTTCATAAAATATATATACATACATATACATACATATATATATATACATATACATATACATACATATATATATATGTATAAACACACATATATATGCATATATTAATATGTGTAGTATATAAAATATATATCTATATCTACATATATATATAAAAACAAACAAACCATAAACACAGTAATCAACCCGAAGGTCGGTTTAGTAGGTGATGGTAGAGATCACCCAATCCTAAGCCCTATACGGCGTGTGAAAATTCAAACATCAGGGTAGGGGGGCCAGTTCCTTTCCCTGTGCCGGTTATGGTTTCCCAGGAAGACCTGGTACCCGAAAAATCACATAGCTTGGGTGGAGCTGCAGGTGCCCAGAGTGCCTTGCCCGGGAATCGAACCCGGGACCCTCTGATCAGCAGTCCAACGCTCTACCCACTGGAGTACCGCGACATCGAGTATATATATATACACACATTCAAACACGAAATCCCGCCAAACGGCGAATAAATACTCATATATACAGAATCATATATAAGGAAAAGGGATAGGAACACACATAAAGGACGAACACAATAAAGGTGGGGAAGGCGGAATCGAACGGATCACAAGAGTAAAAATATTTCCTTGACCGGGACTCGAACCTCGGATCTTTCCACTTGTCGGGCGGATGCTCTTAACCACTTGAGCTATCGAGGAAACATAATTTACCCTGAGATCCGTGGGTCTAATATGTCGCCAAGCGCCCCGATTCTTTAGCCAAGAGATGGCGTCAGGGGACTGTTTCACCCACCAAAGGAGAAATAGACAATACACAAGAGGAAAGGACAGTGGGTTAGAATTCATACAACATCATACAGGAAAGGAACAGTGCGTTTCGTGGCACGCATAGCCAGAAGAAAGAGATGAGCCACAATGGCCAAATACACATTCAAACACAAAATCCCGCCAAACGGCGAATAAATACTCATATATACAGAATCATATATAAGGAAAAGGGATAGGAACACATATAAAGGACGAACACAATAATATATATATATAAATGTAGGGTCGCGGTAGTCCAGTGGGTATATATATATATATATATATATATATATATATATATATATATATATATATATATATATATATAAAACTCACATAAAGGATAGGTTACACAAAGGGTTGAAAGGTGGAAGAATGGTTATTCCAAGTTACAAATATAATGTTTAATGTTTTATCGTTCAAGCGCGAGTATTTTTTTGTCTGAACTGTTCTGTTTCACCAAGGATTTAATGTTTTCAAGCTTAAGGTAGGAATCTGGCTCTCCGCCATTTTTGAAATCAGATCTCCATATATTTTACTACGATAGACTTATTTGAGCTTAGATTTTTCATCTTGGGTCGTTTTGTCATTTTATTGAAGAAGGAACTTCTATGAGACGTATTTCGTCGCGTATACAGTGATTGCGTCCAAGCGCTTTTTAATGATTAAAACGAAGATTTAATTCTTTCACCCTTTAAGTTTCCATATATCGAGAGGCCGTTGCATACAGTAAATTTTCAGGTTATAGATGCTGCGTACTTTTGTAAATTCCTCTTTGTGGCACTATTGATCCTGATATTATGAAAATTCAAGGTTTGTTTCATGTGGACCGTGGCGAATGAAAATTGGATTTTTATTTATTATTCTTTTAGGTTTACACAAAGCATGTTAATTTGCATAGTTCAAATGAAAAATCAAAGTATTCGTTGATGTAGCTGAGAGGTTCTTGTAAAAAGCCCTTGTTAACATATCTCTTGGCATGAATTGCTTTTATGGAAACTTTTTGTATGAATATCTAATTCGGCCCCCCAAAAATTGATCATCTCATGATGCCACCTGAAGAGAAGATCCCTCCTAAAAAGCTTCCTTTGCTTTAATTATTGTGAATATTTAATTGGAATAAGGAGAGTGCCTACGGGATGGCTTTATACGCAACCCCCATAAATAGTCAGGCGTGGTGTTTTCGCAAAAAGAACATAAAGCATGAGTAATTCATCGATCGGTATTTTTACTTCTCCTGATCCACGAGCAGATTTGCTGTCTCATAAAAAAATCTAGTTTTAAATGGTAAAAATTACACGCATCAAAGGGGAGATAAATTTAGAATATCGCCGTATTTCTTTCTCCTCATCCCATTGCCCTAATTTGCTGACATAATTAGTCCATAAATATTTTGAGGCGCTTAATCAACAAAGCACCAAAGACATGCTGCGCAAACAGCATCCGTAAATTCATTCTGACGAAGTAATTAGTTTCACGGCCCGCATCCAAATTATACTCACTTGTCATATTTCACCAAACGTAAACCCGTAAACATTTAGGTAATTTATCGAAAACATTTACCAATTTTGAAACCATCATGCTTCACAGACGAGGTAGATACTTCTCTTAGCCTTTAATGTTAATAGTCATTGTTCGTGTCTTCTCAATCTTTTGTATGACTTGCCAAACTCTTGATTACCCTCGTATTTTCTTACGCGTGACTCAAAAGTGCAGTCCGGAAAAAGAGGTTCAAGAATATCTGCGAATTTGGGTGACCCGGAGGCTCTCTTTGTGCAACTTTGAACCCAACCTATTTGGCAACCTTTACTCCAAGTAGGCACTCTTTCCGTCCGCTCGCTACATTTCCCTCTTCAGTAACAACGTTTTCATTGCCCATTGGCGTTTGATCTTCGTTCATTGAAGTAATATTTCACGCCACTGCAAGTTGCTTCAACTTTTTCTGGCACCAGGTCATATTCACACACACATGTACTTATCAAACATTCTCCTTCGCTATTCTCGCCGTTCAGCTGATTTTATGCATGTCTTTCGTAACATTTTTACCCTTTTAGATGTTTTTTTAATTCATTCTCTTCTTTTAAAGGAAACATTTCGCTCGGTGCATAATTTCCTTTTCATTCGCTTCCTTTAGAACGTAGTTGTTTTCAATGCTTACAGTATTCCACTCTTAATTCCTTGCCATGTTTCTTCGACCGATCCTATGATGCGATTTGATTTTCCATTACATTCTCCATAACCCTGGAATGACAGCCTTGACTCAGTTTTCTTCAAACTGAATTAAAGCTGTTGGTTCTAGATTGATTGGTCTGGAATTGAAGTTGACACTACAATAGTACCAAGCTGTAACCATTACTCTGCACTTTATGCACACCTTATCACGTACTGTTGTCAGATTATTTTTATAATTTCTCAAATTCAATTACACCCTAATATGTTCTATACCTGGTTAGCATTAGTAAAACAAACCCTTCACATTCTTTACCTTACAGTGTGACCCATAATATATACCACCATTCCGTTGCCTAACAAACTCTCAATTCGAATACTATGTCCATTTTCGCACCTTTGCGTGATATCTTATCTCGCCATTCTTGAGACTAATGCTTTTTACTCGTTTACTAAAAGATATCTCAGAATTTTGTGCAAGAGGAATAATACTCATTAATATCCACATAAAGTGGATGCATGGATATGCTTAATCTCAGTATTTCTTTCTTAGGTGTCAGTCATTCCATCGTAACAGCAATATCTCGGGAAACATAAATCGGGAGTTGAACTCGGGACCAAATTTAACTCTAACAATTGGTACGATATTTATAATAACTAGTTTTGCGTTTATCAGGTGAGTGATGGGCACTTCTATAAATGTATTAAACTGTGGTGATAAAGACTCGATCGTGAATCGAGAGGGACGAGGAGAGATCCAGGGTTCAGTGATTAATATGGGATTCGGTTTTGATGGGATACTTAGGCATGTGGTCGGAGGCTTGGCAGTTGGGGTGTGACGAGTTTGATCAGGCTTATTAACGCAGAATGATAGGAGGACCAGGGAGAGTCAAGGAATCCGTGACGTTTCTTTCACCAACTACCAGTTGGGAAGACAAAATATTTGTCACCGTGTTTCTATTTTCTTTTTTAAACGTCATTTCCTTTGTGTGAAACTAAGGTTTTGACAAACTTAAAAAATCGATATACCGTATACACTCGTGTATAGGCTGATCCCGTATGTATGTCAAACCCCCGATTTTTACTTAAAATTTCCAAGTTTTAAAATTTTGCGTGCATAAACCGATCCTAGTTTTTCTCGTAATTATTAAATTCTACTGACCTAATTTCATCATAATTATAACTTGTGAGCTTTTTTTAAAAATGCACGTTTTCGAGTTTTAAGAACTAAAGAAGTGTAGGTGCATACTTTTAACAGTGGTTATCATGTAAGACACTGTTGACATTCATTTATTACATTAGTTGGATTCAGTTATTTCATTATATCTGCAGTATCGACCACTGTCATCGATAGCGATATTTTGATTGCGCTCCGAAATTCAATGTTCATGCCCGAGTACTATCCAAATTTTACGGATGTAATTGTTTGCTTTCACCAATGCACTGCAACACGTAGGTAGCATGGGCGGCAGTAGTCTTTTTGGTAAGAAAAGTGGTAATGGCAGAGCATTTCGTGAATTTTAGTGTATTTGCTTGTGACCTTGCAGAAGTTTAGCTCATATCTCAAATGCCATCTTTTTTAACTTGCTATAAATACCTCTCTCGTGTATAGGTCGACCCTTAATTTTTTTTCGCTGGAATTTCGTATTTAAAGGTCAACCTATACACGAGTATATATGGTATTTATTGAGTGACTTCTGGGTTCTCTATTATTGGGCGACTCCAAATTTCCGTGAAAAAATAATCGCGTGAAACTGCAGTGGGGGAGGTGGAATCCGCGATGAATGACGTCATCGCCGTCACTAAGGCCCGCATTCTGAAGCGTCACCACATTACGTCAGATAATGGCGTATGCAGTGCAGTGGACCCTACATACGATATCCTCAGTCGCTTTGTAGTGGTAGTGTTGCTGTTCCCGTACACTGAATATGAAGTGCAGCCGAACGAGCACCTTACCATACATAATAATGGCGCACGATGCTCGTCTGCCTCACCCAACGACATTACCGGCATTATTTAAAGTTACTTTATAGACTTAATGCCTTCTAATGAAGAGATTGTAGTAAGCAGTGACCTATCGGGTAAAGTTAGCTTTTAAATGGACCCAGACACTACCCGCTGCTGGGTTTTTAAACTCTGCCATGTTTATGAGACAAAATTTCTTAAACCCCGTACTACATTTTTCAATAACTATTTTAGTGAATATTTTAACCACATACAGCTAGACTGCCTATTCCTCTCCTCGCTCTCAGAACAGTTTCCCCTCGATTACAATCTGCGAAGTCCCATTACCTCTCAGTGTCTCCTGCATCGACTGGCCCTACCTCCGAATTTCTCTCAGCAATCTCCTCCCTTCCACTAATAAGCCTAACACTTCTTCTTTTGTTTTCCTTTCCGTTTATCTTATTTTTTAATTCGTCTCCACACCATCTTCTTACTTCATCCCTTAAAAGGCTAACGACCAAGTTTTGGAGCCATAGAAAACTACGCTCCATGTTAAAGTTTTCACAAGTCTTTTCCCTTACATTCTTATTTGAGGTGCCCGTCCTCAATCCTCCCCTCTTTATTATGTCTCTTTGCTCAACGTAATTCTCCTCTTAACTTCCTTTATTATTTTGCACTGAGGGTTGCGGGAGCGAAAAAATGAAGGCAGTCACAATCGGCGGGGCGTCGCTTCGCGAGAGAAGTCGTGTGACGCCCACAGAGTCGACGGCGGAACGGGCAAAGCGGAGTTATAAGGCGGAATGCGGAAGACAGATATTTATTTCAATGGCCTATTTTTATAGATATGGCGCCGGGAAAAAAAGCCGTTCCTTAGAGTAATCACAATCGTTATCGTCATTTTCCTCCCGGCCGCGGAGGGTGAGCTTATTCTAACCCCCCAAGAAGTAAGCGGGAGGTGCGCTTTTTCCGCGCCCCGACCCCTAGTCTCTCTCCCCCTCCTCTTCCTGACCCCCACCCCCCCACCCTCCCGGAAGGACGGACGGTGCTTTCGCGTCGCCGGCAGGTCGGGTGCGCTCGCCCCGGATATCGGGGGATGGACGAGCGCGGAGGAGTGTGGCGGACGGACGGGGGAAGGGTGGGGACAAAAAAAATGGGTCCGCAGCACGTGCGGTTAAAAGGCGGGCATTAATTCATCGGGACAAGAGAGGAACGGAGGTCGCAGGGCGCGGGATATGGCGTGGGAGCGCAAGGACCTCGACTCTACCACGCCCGGGCCTGCGTGGAGAAGATGGATAGTCGGAGTCAGCTCGAGGCCTGGATTTATGCGTATTCGGATCAATTACGGTCGAGATAATGAGACTTCCAGCCGTCTTGAACGGATCGGAATAAGTAATAGTATTTATTAGGGGAGGCGACAGGCGGCTAAGGTCATGTGAGCTGTTAGGAATTGGCGGTCGACTTGGTATTTACCGCACGGCTTTCAGGGAGAGGAGGAAGGGCTTTGTCCTATTGCTATAGCTACATTTTCGTGCATTCGATTCCGCGTAGCCGCAGGCCGCGGAGCCAATCAGGACGTATCAATCGCCAACGCAGACCGCGATGCCGCAGTAGTTGTCCATCTCTCAACTTTCGCCGCAGGCTGCGGCGGCGAGCGAAAAGCGACGCTTGCCATCTGTCATTTGTTCATCGCTGCACAGTGCAGAGGTCGTCGTATGCCTCTATTTCTTCACTGCCGCAGGCATGAATACGAGGAATGTTGGTGACGCACGCGACTGCGACAAAGCAACGAAAAAATGGCTGCATGAAAACAAGGCTCAACGAAAGGTGTCGAGGGATCCTATCGGTTTAACGTCCAATCCGATTTATAGAGTACTGATATTTAAGGACTCTACACACGATATTCAAGTAGGAATCAGGACATTCATGAAAATTCACCACCTCCGGGATTCAAATGACGGTTCCCGGGATAGAGAGGTTATTGATTGATCGATATAACAGAATCCAGTGGGACCCTTTATTGATAATGTTGCTTATTGTTCAACGTTATGCACGTTACCTCTCAGAGTAATACTATTTTTTTATCGCCGCAAGAGAAAGGATTAAATATAGTAATAGGAAAATGGGCACAAATCTGCATTATCATGTAGAAAATGTAAATGTATTGAAATGAAAATGGTTCAAAAGATTCATTGAATTGACAAATAAATTTTATATTTTGTTTTGTTGGCGATTTTTTTTTCTTCTCTCGTCTTTTAATTATTTCTGTTTTGCATAGATCACTATACTAATTTCATTGAAACAACTTACACCTGACCATACGTTTCTCTTTCGCCGCTGAATGCCATGAGTATTTCCTCCGAGATGGATAAATATAAATAATTAACTATTAATTTGTGAATATATCAAAAAATGATGTAAATATTTAGTCATATGCCTTGAAAATAAAACAAACTAGGGGCCGATATCATTTAAGGATACTTCATTGGCAATATTGTTTAGTCAATAAAATTGCTCTTCAAATGATAATAGTAAAAGAATGGAAACTCTATCATGCGAATTTCACAGTCAAAAAAGATTCTATGATGATTCATTAAAGGTACATTTATTATTTTTTATCCCGAAGATCAACAAAAAGATACGGAGCGGGCATTGAGTGTTTTTCTGAAATTGAGGAATATAAATTTTGGACCCCATCGTGTATCAACAAACCATCTGCATAAATGTGAGAGGAAGACTCCCACCCTGCTTAATTTAAATACATAATTTCGCATGAGATACATAAATAGCAATAATGAGGCACGGAAATCACTTCCCATGTAATCAAACACATTCATGTGATCGTCAACCTTTACTTTCACAAGCGCTTAAAACAAATATAAATTCATACGTCCCCACAAATCCATGGTTATATACTATCTGCTGCCAATGCGTAAAATATGCGGCACTTATGGTATTCCCCAATTCCATATTGTGGTTTCAAATCCTCATGCGAGGTCGATACGTAAATATGTCTCTTCATTTTCTATACACTAAGACGCCGCCTTCAATTATCTTAATTATTGCCTATTCCACGGGGGGATGTGGGGAGAGAACGGAATTGTTGTCAACAGTCGAAATCGGCCACGCGTGCCTCTAGGGGGAAAACTGGGAGGATTCGGAGAATTGTCGCAAGGATTTCGAGCGGAAAGCTATGGGAATGTTTAGGGGAAGGGGGGATGGGTGATGTAGAATTGGGAGGAAGTGGAAGTTGCGGTTATCGCTAAGCTTCCGTTCAAATCCTCTTCAAGGTTTCTGCGGCATCGGAATAAACTGTGGTCCTACGCCACCGACCCCCTTCAACTACCCCTCCCCCCGGCTGCAAGCGACAAGCTGTGGCCCTACGCTCCCGCCTCCCCCTCCCCCCACGGCCGCGCACGTTACCCCATGAAATAAGTCGGGTCGAACTGTTATCGGCGCTCTTTCCGGGTCCCCGAAGAGGTGTGTTCCACGTTTGACTCCGTCCCACCGCGAGAGAGGGTTTTGCACCCACCCCTCCACGGAGATGAAAAACGTCAGCTACTCCCGATGTCGCACGAGCCGTTTGGTAAGTACTACTATGAATGCGGCACGCCACGCCGGTGGATGAAGAACGATTTTTTTTTTGCCTCGGCGGGACTTAAAAAAAATATAACGAGTATGTAAAAACACCGATCGACGGTTTTAGAGCTTCCTTTCGTTTCATTTCCGACCTTTGGTCGCCCGAAGTTGATACTAAAAACTAGAGAGCTAGGTGCTATATCGAGCTTACGTATTCCTCGCATTACTCTTCGCCGTGTCTTTCTATTTAGGGAACATTTGGCCGCATGGAATTCCGGCAAGAAATGAATGTGTATTTTCCCGTTCCGGTTCTAAACATCATCATCTACCTCAACACCATCAGGATCCAAACAAAGGTGAGGGAGGATGAACGGGAAATATTTTAATACATGTGTAGTATCTATGAACATACCAACGAAGCGCGTGTAACTCCACGTTATCTATAGTTCTACGCCGGGAAGCGTACACGTGTTTTCCATTGAAAATAATGGTAGGAGCTTTGTTGTGTTCAGGAGGATTTTGTTGCGCTGCTAGGATTTAAACGTCATAAATTAAAATATTAGTCTCATCTTGGTTGCTGGAATCGAGAATACTACTCTTCCATCTGGCTCTGGTTAAAGACGCAATAATAAATCAAATCTCTAAGATACAGTGAAACCTACTGAAAAAGAGACCTCATATGTCAGGCATTCGGTCATGAATTTCCGTTCTTACTCCCCGATGATTACTTTACGTAACTGCTTCAGTTTTTTTTTCAAAAAAGTGGTATATTAAATGGTAAAACCTTTGCTTACTTGTTTTTAAAACAGTCGTCTGCATTAAAAATGTTTTTTCTCCATTAAAATTCAGTTTGCAATGACTTGTTATCACGTTTCTAGCCTCAGTCATTAATCTTCAGGTAAGCCTATATTTGCCCTCCTAATATGCCAACTATGCATGTCACTTTAAGAGTTTCACTCATATAAATAAATGTAATCTCACCCATTAACGAGGTACGTGTAAAGTTACTAGCATGGGTGTCAAAGTAGCTATGTAAGCGAAGCAGATTTTCCGAAGCAGCTTTCGAAAGTAACTGCCACTTATGGCGAAAATTATTATTTTATAAAATGCGAAGGTCTGTGGACGAAATGAGTAAATTTGCTGCCTTTGACTTCTTTTATTGGCTTTAGTTTTCTCTTTGGGATCTCTTGCGGTGTCGCGTTTACCTCTGAAACCAGATAAGACACTTTTAGCTTTCCATAGAAAATGAATAAATAGGGTAAAAAATGAAGACTTACTTCAAAGATCTGGTGAAAATATCTTATAGAAGAAGAAGAAGAGAGAGAAGATAACCAAACCCTCTAAGCACGATGGTTTACTACGTATGGTGGAATTCAGAAGAAGATTACCCATATTATTAGTATTATTTTACATTAATGAAACGTCACCATGAACGTACCAAAGGCTCTAAAGAATTTTTCCCTCCAGGGTACATATTTTTAGATGGCATATTCGCCAGCGAACGAATTGTTAAGTCGTATCGAGCGACAGAAGCTTCGCTAGATGGAAGAAGAAGAAGAAGAAGAAGCCCTGAATTTTAGATCCTATCCATCCAAATGAGCCGTCTGAATTCCACTTTCGTTTCCTCGCTTCCCTTTCCAACCGCCGCTGGTTTTTAGCCGTCTCATGTCGACCCTCCCTACCGTCTCCGTGGGCGTCCGTTCTTAGTTCATAATTCCCCATTTTTTTGCTCCCCCATCTTCCTCCGAACGTTGCTTTGCCTTCATGGGGCCTCGCCTGTCCTTCTCAGTTATTTTTTCGCCCTTAATTCTCATCCGTCCGTCGGAGGGGAAGGGGAGGGGGAAGATGATCCCTCTGAAAAACATTCTCGTTTCTCCTCTTTTTTTTTATCTGCGGAAAATTCTGCGACCATCCTTCGTCCTCTTTTCGTACCTTTCTAAAGGAAGGAGTCCAAATCTAAATGGCTTTTGTTGGGAACAAAAGCCACGCTTTTTTTGTGAGAATATATTTTGCTTCGTTTGCGTGGAAGGTCTTGTATTTTTTTGGAAAACGCTTTTTGGTCATTATCATATTCTCTGTTTCACAAATTCTTTCCTGTTTCCCAATGAGCAGAAACTCCTGGAAGTGAGAGGTTAAAGTTGCGCTACATTTGAGATTGGAAGGCGAGGAAGCCGTTGAGTGAGTCTACATGCTGCGCAGTTATTACAAAACTCAGTATTTGCGTTGCATGAAGAATGAATGTAAAATATCTGTCACCGGAATAATACGAAAGATTATTCAATCAAGGCATTTTTCGTAGGTTTAATGAAATTAAATTTCAAGTAAGACTTTACTATTCTCTTCAAAATTAAATGCTTCTTCTCTTCGATATGAGGTACTTCTTCAAGGGCGGCTTACCAGCCATTATAACCTTACACTTCACTCCCTCTTAACAGAAAAAATTGGTAAATACAGGATCATTATCCTATTTAGAAATAGTATATATTAATCCCCTCATAAAATCAGGAAGAAAAGTACTGTTGGACTCTTTTGTATGCTCCATAAATCTCCATTCTTTTTTGCATTCCTCTATCATGCTCTAAACATTACTACATGTAGATTTTAATTTATGCTATCTTCGTTTTACAATATCAGGATTGAATGGCTTAATGGCTTACCCACTTTGTAAAAATATTATTTCACAAAATCCTTTTCCTTCAATGTTTGTTTTCTTGGAATCACAGTTAGGCCAAGATTATTTGTTGTGGAGATGAAATTAAAATCCCTTTAAACTAACATCATCTATTTCCATGATATGACTGATCCAGGCGTTAATACCTTACATTTGACCATTTCAATCGCCATAGTTGAATGCAGTTGAGGAATCAGCCGAGAGTAACAAAGATTACTATTAAAGCAAAGTTGGGAACCATTATCTCCAATCCATTCGCTTTCAGTTCCTCGCTCACCTTGAAACAGCTGGACTTTTTCTCCTTCAGCTGAATGTTCTCCTTCATATAAAACCTCTAAAAAATTTTCTCTCTCCTGAATCTCACAGAGGTATTTATAGTTAGAAAAGCCCAATGAACCACGTATCGTTTGGGTTTAATCATTGGCATTGAATACACTTCGTGGAATAGCATGAGCATTATTTGGATGTGCTAAGCACTTTTTATATTGGACATTTC
The DNA here is from genome assembly GCF_022747635.1 of Hetaerina americana. Lineage (NCBI taxonomy): Eukaryota > Metazoa > Arthropoda > Insecta > Odonata > Calopterygidae > Hetaerina > Hetaerina americana. The sequence continues at coordinate 78,017,483 of NW_027286763.1, forward strand.
TTTAACTTTTATCTCTCTTCATTTTGTCATTTATTTAACGAAATAATATGGAAGATTTTTCACTTGTAAATGTATAAACTGAGACCTGATTTTAGCATTTATAAACAACATACATTTCAACAGATATGTATTCCTCTGATCGGTGACTAATTCGTTGAGTGTTATTCAATCAAAGCCTATAAGCGAATAATTATCAATTTTCTCTTTGATGAGCGTTATTTAACTATTCATTTAGTCATATGACAACAACGTGAAAGTAATGCGTAAAATTGTATGAGAAAGAATAACAAAAATTTTAATTTTCAAATTTTGAGTGATACCTATTAATTATGGTCATTGCCATCACTGCGGAAGAATGGCAATAACCGAATGCTTAATCAAATAGTAATTAGAATATTGCGGATCTCACTTATTTTGCGTCATTGACATTTTCCCAAAAGGTTAAAGTGTTTACATAAATTAACATTTTCGGTAATAAATTGGAGATCTTTCCAGCATTCGGTAAACAAGCAACCACTGGGTGATTTGAGTTTAGTACCATCAAATAGAATCAGTAAACATTCATCAAACCTTTTAAATCTCCAATTTATCCAAATTCCATCAATCCAATGCTATTTTGCTGGGGTAGTCACAAGATTTCACGTTATTGGTGCGGTATACATATTAAATTTACAACCTTTAATCCTAACCACCCTCCCATGGACTACAAACTTGACGTGGCGGAAGGGCTCGTGCGTTCCACTGGCAATGACAAGTATGTGCAAAAACATGGGAAACAGAAAATAAAATAAAAATTTTACGTTTGCAGAATCACCTAAGGACTTTTCTAAAAATTGTAATTAGGTACACCAAGGAATTGTAAGTTTCACAAATCCTATAACATAAATCAAAAAAGTGAATGTTTAATGTACAGCCAACCTTTGAGTAAGAGTGCACTATTAGAAGCATGGTCACCATATGGCATGTTTTATGGACACCTCCCAAGAAAAACCTTGATTAGGTGGAGGGGCTTTTGCGTTCCAATGACCCCTAGAGCTGTGCTGGCGGGAGCGTCGATAATTGCCCCATACCAGATAGGTCGAAGGTTAAGAGCCAGATGAAAGGTAATTCACTCAGCATCTGTTCCTCAATTGGGTGGCTAACAAGGCATCTGACCCCAGTGGGGCGCCCATTGAGTTATGGTATCATATTAAAAACACTATTGAGGAAGGCAAAAGGAAACCACCTCAATTATTAATCCCAAGATTTTAATGATTGACAGCATACAGAAAATCAGTCCTTGCAACTGCGGGACTCGGCATAATCGGTGAAAGACAGCAGTAAAGCAGAAGACACAAAAAAAGAAAATCGAATCAGCTAGAATATGAACTTGGAGTGTTAGGACAATTTTGAGGACAGATAAATTAGAGAATATCAAGCGAGTGATGGAAACAGGAAATATGGATATTTTAGGTATATGCGAGGTGAGATGGGAGGATAGTGGAGATTACTGGATTGATAGTTAAAGAGTAATATACAGCGGAGGGGACGAGAGCTAACGAGGGGTTGCGATAATATTAAATTAAGAGGTAGGAAGAAACGTAGTCAACATAGAGCAGGTAACGGATAGATTATTACTAGTAGAGATAAAAGCAGAACCGACGAACTTGGTTATTATTCACGTTAACATGCCACCGAGCAACCACAAGGAAGAAGAGGTCGATAGGATATACGATCAGTTAGAGGACATAATCGCGTGTGTTCCTGCAGGGAAACATTTGATAGTGATGGGGGATTTGAATGCGACGGTAGGCGAATGAAGAGATAGTGATGACCTGGGGGACTACGAATTAGGTACGAGGAATGACCGCGGGGAGAAAGAAATTGAATTCTGCAGGAGACAGGGGTTAGTCATAACCAACACTGTATTTAGACCACAAAAGGCGTAGATATGAATGGAAAATTCCAGGTGACTCGGAAATAAGGTAGGGACGGCGGGTTATGAAATAAAATTTAGAAGCATTAACTGGATTTACAAGGAAGGAGTACTAGGAAGCTGAAGAGAAAATCATGGATGAGGGAAAAGAGATGAGTGTTCTCGAGGAAATGGAAATATATTTAAAAAGGGATATTAAAAGCCGCAGAAGAAACTATAGGAATCGCTAGTAAGAAATAGACAAGGAAACCATGGATCATGGATGAGATGATTTGAAAGATAGATGAGAGAAGGAAATGGAAGAATGGAAACATAGAGTTAGGCAAAATGAAGTACAAAGAGTTAAACAATAAATTCAAACAGGTAACAAATATATAGAACAAAAGAAACGTGTTTGAAGACAGTGCGGGGATATGGAAAGTTTGCAGAAGAAGGGTGAAATTAGTGCGCTATACAAGAAGGTTAAAACACTATCAGGAGGTAAGAAGGGAAGATCTGTGTTAACAGTTAGAAATAAGTTGAGTAAGATAATACTTTAAACAGAAAATATATGAAAGGAATAGTATATAGAAAACTGGATGGTAAAGAACTTGGCCTAATAAGCTTAGATATAGAGAGAGAATATGAAGTAGATGAAGATAGCTTAGGTCCATAGGTATACGTCGATGAGATAGAAAGGGCATTAACGGAGATGACATCAACTAAGGCCATGGAGATGGACAACATTCCTGCGGAACTACTAAAAGGCTTAGGAAAATGTAGGAGGAAGTGTCTATATGGACTGATTCCAAGCATCTATGAGGAACGATTCTGGCCGGAAGACTTTGTTAGATCAGTGTTAGTTCCTATTCCGAAAAAGGTAAAAGCTACATCATGCGAGGGCTATGGAACAATAAGTTTTATATCCCACGCAGCTATAGTTGTTCTCAGGATAAACAAAAAAAGGATAGAGAGTAGGGAAAATGATTACTCAGGGGATGATCAGTTTGGATTTAGGAAGGGAAGAGAGGTACATGCGATGGCATTGCAGTAATGAGATCAGTAATCGATAGGAATAGAGAATACATTCAGACCTGTTTTGGTGTTTCGTAGATTTCGAAAAAGCGTTTGATAGAGTTAATTGGGAAAAGCTAATGAGTATATTGCAGAAAATAGGAATATATTGTAGAGAAAGGAGGCTAATCCGCAACCTGTACGTCTCAGACTGCTCAGGGGCAAGTAGGGAACGAAGAGTTCGGATGGGTAGTGTTAGGAAGAGTTGTAAGGCAGGGTTGTCTATTATCACCGGTGCTGTTCAAAGTGTCGTACAGATGAAGGTACGGATTGAAGATGCATGGGAAGAACTGGAGAACTGGAGGTAGGAATGAAAGTCGACGGGGAAAATCAGTCAAGGGGTTGCAAGCTTTGTTGAGCTAATTGGAAAGTAAGTGCGATTGATATGAGATGAGAATTAATATAAAGAAAACAGGGGTTATGCAATTTTCAAGAAAGAGGAAGACCAAGCTAAACTTTAAAATAGGAGGGCAAAAAATAGAGCATGTGGAACAGTTTACGTTTCTCGGAAGTGTTTTTGACCCAAATTTATAAAGTAGTAGGGAATTTAAGAGAATAATTGCGGTGTTGAGTAAGGATGTTAAGAAACTGTAAAACTTTGATATGGACCTCAGTTATGTACGGCGCGGAAACATGGTCACTGAAGCAGGATAATATTCGAGTGTATATTGGAGACTTTTGAAATGTGGGTGTGGAGAGGGACGGAGAAGGTGAAGTAGACTGGCAGTAAAACAAATGAGGAAGTACTAGGTATGTTGGAGGAAGAGAGGGTATTGTGGGGAGAAATCATAAGGAGGCAGGAAAAATGAAGGAATATCATATACAGAGGGGCGTAATGTAGAGTAGGATGTTGGGCTGTGTTGTGTTTGGAGAAACAAATAATTATTTGGTAGTTGTATCCATCCAATACCTACCTTAACCGGTAGAAAACCTAATAACAATAATGCTATTCATTAGTTGGCATCTACCCTACCGACAAGTCGAAGCCCAGCAAAAATTCACGGGCGAATGATGAAAATGTGGAATTTTGCCTTTTATTAACCTGAGGAAAGCCGGAAGTAAAATCCAATTCAATGGGTAAGTGCTCTAGCCCACACTCGAAATAGTAAGAAAGATGGAATTCTTTCGCCCAGCGGTACTCCATTCCAATGCACCGGTTCCGCACAGCGGAACAGGGGTATTGGAATTCTTGAGTCAAAGGCGCGTTTTTACAATGACCCACGAGGAAATCGCAAACTCAACGTAGGGATAACTGGAATCCTAAAGGTAAAGGGTAATTCCACTGTGTTCTTTTGCGAATACCTTTAAGTACAAGAAAGAATATTTGACGAAACTACCGACTGTATGGAATTGCACTTCTTATTCGGCGCTAAAAGAGAAATCGTTCAACCATTATCTTTTTTAAATTTTAAGTGCAGAATTCACTTAAAGATTATGGGTTGAGGATCTTTGGGGTCGTTTGGTAGTTCTGTATTACTCAGTTAATCCCACCTTTGTTACCTGTCCTGCCGTTCTCTATGAATATGCAGCGCATAACAGGAAGAAAATGTAAACTTGAGTGTTCGCAAATGAATTTAACGGGATGTTTTTCATCTTTATGCCTAAAAATTCTATGTTCTCTAAATAATCATTTTAAATAAATTTGGCATTGAGTTTTCGAGTTCGATAGGGTAAGGTAGGAGTTCAATAGTTCGAAAAGGTCGCTATCATACAATTTAAACATTTAATTTATCGAATTTTTTTTTATTTCGTGTTATTTACAATTCGTAGATTTCATTTGGGACATTATAATTTTTATTTTTATGTGAGGAAATGGGTCTCTATTTCCATTTTTCGTTATTCTCTTTTTGTTTAATATGTAAGTTTACTCACAAACGTAGCTATGCAAAAATCACGAGAAATGCATTGCTAACAAATAACTTAGAAAATGAAACGTCACATTACCTTACATTCTGTGAGTTGGAAGCATCCTATTTTCATTATTTACTCATAACCACTTCCATAGTGAATTTAATTCGATTTAAATTTCCCTGAAATGTCTTTCACATCACAATTACGGTCTTACAATCCGAAATATTTTGTTCGTTAAAAGTTAAACGTGTTTCAAATCAGTTATGATCAGCAATAAAAACTATCCACAAGTATAAACAGAGTATATAAAATAGCAATTGAGTATTCATAAAAACATTCACTGTTATTCACACGTGTACACCATGGTCAAGCATAGCCAAGCATATACTCGTGTATTTACATCTACATAGTACCCCGCAAGCCGCCGCAAGGGCGTTTGGCGGGGGGTGTTAGGTCACCAACCGTAAAAAGGAACAATACTACATGCAAAACAACATGTATAGGTTGACCTTTAAAATCAAAATTTCAATTAAAAAAATCAACGGTTAAACTTAACAAAATCGCTATTCGGAATTCACTGCCATTACCTCCATGTAATAATAGCATCACAGTTACGACTTTTCTAACCACAAAGGCTATTGCCGCTATTTCTGCCTTCTTGTATCAGCAGAGTAGTAAAATCAAACGATGCAGCAGTACCATTTGGTGTTCTGATTTGAGAATTTACTCGCGGCACCGGCGGCAAATTTCAGAACACACTCAAAATTCCGCGATAGATACATTGAAATATTCGATATAAATATCGATTATTTACAACTTGATCAACGCCTTAATGGGTCATAACTTATGAATTTATGTTAATACCAATGATGAGAGTTAATTTTCTTTATTTATGGAGTTGAAACAACTTTCATTTAATGCAAAAAGTATGAAATTTTTTAAAAACATTTCATTTATCATTGGAGAACTCAGATTGAAATAACTCGCAACATTTATTTTCTGAATTGCTTACATCTTATGGGTCATCATGTTCGTCATCGGGATAAAATGATTAACAGACTCGTATAATAACAATTCGGCTTTACGCGGGCGAGATTGAGACTGTGGCAGTCCCTTCTTCCATCTAAGCCATCGTCCAATACATTCAATGAAAATATGATTATATTTCAGTACTAAATAATATAAAAAAGAGCTAGATAATGACAATCGATTTACAAGGAATATGAATGAGTACAAAGAGTGTAGAAATAATGCACAATTGTAGGAAAAACGTATGGAATAAGGCTTTTTTTTATCCTTGACGAAAAAACCTACTGCAGGAAAACACTAACCTATGAAGGGGAATATGAAAAACCTGCGAAAACCTACGGATAGATAATGCTAATGCAAGTCTCATCACCCCAAAGTAGATCATTTCATTTGTATGGATATATAATATTCGGGATGTTTTTCATCTTTATGCCTAAAAATTCTATGTTCTCTAAATAATCATTTTAAATAAATTTGGCATTGAGTTTTCGAGTTCGATAGGGTAAGGTAGGAGTTCAATAGTTCGAAAAGGTCGCTATCATACAATTTAAACATTTAATTTATCGAATTTTTTTTTATTTCGTGTTATTTACAATTCGTGTATTCGTGTATTTACAATTCGTGTATTTTATTTCGTGTTATTGTATGGATACATATATGGATACATAATCAATTCATTTGTTTGGATATTCCAAATGTCTGAAAATATTTGATCAGAGTTTCAGTTTTTACTTCTTCCCAAGCTTGCACAACCAATCCGCACAATGTTCCCGGTATAAGAGATTTTATGGCACTTCTTATATTGATCGTTTTTTACTTCGCTAACCAAAATATTCGTTCCACTTATTTCTCACATTGTCATTAAATGGCCTATTAAGAGATGCATTAAATGGCTGTACAATACCAATTAGGTCGTCTGGAATCACTGCAATGTTTGTGTTTTAGTAACCTCCATCCAATTTTTCTTGTAGAAGTGCACTACAACGTCATTTGGGGATTTCTGTTTTGGAATATTTTTCACTTAAATACATGCATTATCATGACTTATGTTTACTTCCATCAGCCATTCAAGAAGTACCAGAGAAGAGTCAATTTTTCTCCTGCCCTGTTATTTTAACTTGAACTAAGTTTTCTCCAGAAGTGTTTACAGTCCGATTTAATGGTATGTCTAAATGCATCGGAGTTTCGTCCATATTTTCAATATCAGTCAAGCTGTTTATTATTCATCTTTTTATTTTTATTAATTTCTTAAGTATTCTGTGCTTAATAACAAACTTGTGAAATTTTATTATTTTTTATCAAGTTTTGCCGCAAAATACTGCGATATTTTTGTTCTATGCCTAAATACAAAATTGTACCTCACCACAAAACTCTTACATCAACCAGAGCTTGCTTCGAGGTACGTAAAATTGAAGAGCGTTGATTTCCTCGTGGTCCTTTGGAATGGATCGGCGAGAAACAGCATCTCCATTTTGACTGTTTTCAAGGGCATACTTTTTCCTCCTCTTTTTCCAATTCCAGCCGTTTACTATCCTTTCCTCTGTTAGCACATGTAGTCTTTAGACTTTATCTCAGCTATTGAAAAATTCCCTCCCAGTCTCGCATGTTCTTTCCGAGCACCAACCCTCGAGCGACCGCAAAGTTATTGGTCTTTGCAGCAAAATTAGGATCTTTGAGCTTAAAGTCTGCTGAAAACTACATCGCTTTGAATTCATTTTCTTTTAATGTGGGTTCAGAAGTCGAAACATTCAACTGAATAAAAAAGGAAGATTTGGGGGAAACTCAGGGAAATAATTTTTCATGCACTATAATTATTTGGAAAAAATTAAAATTTTCATTTGTTATGAGGAAGCGACCTCTGTGATTAGGAATGGCCCTAAATAAAGAGTAGATGAAAAGCAATTTTTAAATTAATGTACGGCATATAGAGTCCATCCCAAAATTAAGTAGAATAAATCTGAGACAAAAAAATGTATCCCAGGCCAAAGTGCATATTATTAAAATTCTTCAAATTTGTGCATCGACACAGATGCCAGGACCACTGCCGGTCATGGCACGCATCATGGAAGACGTCTACGGGAACCTCGTTCGGGTACGTCGTCACAGCTTCTTAGACGTTATCCAGCGTTCCAAAATGGTTGCCTTTCAAGCTAGTTTTCATTTTTGGAAAGAAAAGAAGTGCGGTGGTTCCACATCGGGGTTTTAAGTCACTTAAACAGCGGCCCAAGTTGTCACCCGAGTTTGTCTGACGAGTAGCCTTATGATCTTACGACAGCACCTTTGGGGACCATCTTGGCATACATCTTTCTCATAGCTAAATCTTCCGTAAGAATGCGATTCATGATGGTTTTTGGAATGTCGCACTCTTTTGCCAACATTCTAACACTCAGACGGCGAGCGGAATTGAGTTGCCATGCCTATTTTTTTGCGATGTACATTAACTGTCGTTCGTGATCGTCTGATGGTGGTGATTTCTAGTGGGTTGTAATCACCAAGTCTAAAGGTGCCAGTTAAGTGAATTGTTTGAGATAGGGGTACATGGGAGGGGAGAAGCGCAACTTTAGGTTGCTTGTTCTTGATACTAACTCCTTTGGTACCTAACAAGCAAGCAGTATGGTTTTGAGGGCGAGAGGGGAACCAGGTCGTAGCACTGGGCGTAGGGCAGCAGCAGGGGCATTTGCGTTGGTGGTAGTGGCTCTTATGCGTGAACCCCAGAGTCAACTTCTCATCCATGGTAACCCCAAGGAATGTAACCGCCTGGGATTTCGGAATTATGGTGTTTCCTTAGTAGGCATGGGCTCCTTCGCCGGCCTTCGGGTGCCTCGAGGAGACGACGTGGCTCCATTTTTCGCAGTCATATTCAGCTTCCATGTTTTAGCCCACTCTTCGATGAGATCGAGCTGGCTCTAAAGGGGGAGACAAGGGTTCTTTCTGTCTTTGAACCCTGGGTCAGAGCATGTTAAAATATTGTCATATTGTCGCATATCTTGATTATATGAAATAACTGTAAATTTGTACAACTCAAACATGTTTTTTAAATTGTTAAATTATAACTCTTTCAGCCATTATTATTTGAGAATATGCATTGTAAAGAGTTAAAAAAATGAAACTAGAGGAATTAACTTAATAGAATTAAATAATTACTAAAAAAAACTAGGGTCGACTAACACGATATATGTAAAAAATGGAAATTTTAAGCAAAAATTTGGGGGTACACGAGATCAACCCATACACGAGTATACTGTAAATAATACATTAAATTAGCCTGTTTTGTATCAGAGGTCTCATTCATCTGAAAAATATCAACTATAAAATGTAACCCAATCCAACATGGATGATTTTTCAGTCATAAAAATGTTTATTCGTGACATTTGAAAGCAGAGGCAATGAAAATTACCTCAAATACAGATATTTCAAGTGTAGAAATGGCTTTATCATTGTGAATCTATGTAGAAGGCAGTGATGATACATGATGGTAAGATTCTCATTAAATCTGTTGAAGGTATGACCATTCATTTTTATTCAGCCAAGAATGCATATTAAGATGCTGGTGTTGGCACTCATAATTCAATCTTGACCAATCCGATATTGCAAGCAACAGAATGCATTGTCTAGGTGAATTATGTGTCCAGCTTGTTGTAATATTTTGATATCTATTCGCAAATTTTCTGAGAATTATTAGAGGAGCAAAATTTAATATCTTTTGTGAGTGAATAATTTTTGTGTACTTTGATATTCACTGAATTTATAATTAGAGCCACACATATGGAATCCTCAATACTGCCAAAAGGTCATGTGTACCATGGCACATGCATGATAAGCTTATATGAAACACATGTGCATATTATAGATGAACTGTTACAATGCTAATTGTATTCATAATCTTTTTTAGTTTATCTTATTCTTAGAGGTCGGTCCCCAATATTATGTTTCCATACCAGTTTTCACTGTACCTAGCTATTTACTTTTTCAAATTTGACTCAAATGATTTTCTTTAAAATTAATGTATTAATGGCTTCCTCTCAAATGGGATCTTGATGCTTACCTTTGTTTCAATATTTTTTGAGTTGATGATAAATTGTGTTCTTCTTGCAGGTGCAGCTACACTGGCCCCTGCTCACCACCACTTCAGTTTAATGGTGATCACGGCCACTTTTCTCATCTCCCGCTACATTTTCAGTCAATCAAGGAGCAGGTAGTAGGGCTACCACCACAATGCTATACAGTGTTGAAGTGTGCAATGAAACTCCCCTCAGTCGCTCAAACGGCCAATGAGAGGACAATCAGCAGTGCTCAAGGCCATTTATCGCCCCCAGATACAGCCGAGGGTGGGACTACTCATTCCCTCCTGCATTATATTATAGGTATGTTAAAAACTTAAACTTGAAAGTGAGATTAAAAATGGAAGCTCAACCTTGAGAACATTTTACAATTTGATGTGGAAATTTATGGATTGTGAACATGACAAAGAAGAAGTGGCATATTTGATATAAAAGAGTAAGATTGATGTCTTGATGCCAGTTTGAAATGTAAAATTAAAATGAGTTGGCATAGTGATTGCTTCCACTAATTGAAATATTTTTCATTATGAGAAGGTTTGTTCTTTTATGATTGTTAATTTATTTGTTATGGTAATTAGTTCATTTAATTGGCTTATTTAATGAGAAAACTATGGAGTGAAATTCTTATGTTCTTATTTTTGTAATTTCATTCACTATTTTTCAAAAAAAAGTCTGATCTTTTAAAATGAATATTGCCAATTAACATGCGCATATTACTTTTGGTGAATCCATAAATGAACTCGATGCAAAAATGTGGGAGAATCTTACCCAATGAATCCAAAGTGTTGTTACTCATAGTGGCACATTGAGTCTTAATCCAATACAAGGAAGAGAAAAAAAATGTCACCACTTACCCGTGATAAAACTAGTCATGAGACACTATATATGAGGATGTTATGCATGCATTGAAGAAAATAATTGCAGCCCTCATCTAAAGTGAACCAAAAAACTATACCTTCCATATACATCTGAATATGAACACAGTTGCAGTGCTTCAGTATCTCATTACAATTAAACTACAGTGAGTCAGAGTTAATCCCAATCCTTTCTATGTCATATAGGTATGAGTGGCTTTAATTATCTGAAGAATAATGAAATTGTGAAAAAGTATTCAGAAGCTGGAAGATTACATTTAATGCTAAGGAAGCAAGTGAAAATGAACAAATGTTGTATAAAAAAATTTTCAAAAAGTAAAAAAAGAGCATTGGTATTAATCTGTATTCTAAAGAAAGTGTATTTACTGTTTCAGTGGAATTATTGCTATTGTAAGTCAATGTTATTTATTGAAACAACTAATTTTTCATTCATGGTTGAGCTCTGCTGCAATGAGAAAGGTAATTGTTTCCATCTTCACTGAAGTGATGCATTTACGTTGATGTTCAGCATTTTTTCTGATATGATTAGTGGTTTCAAAGGCCACAGGTGGAATGTGTTGATTGAAAAGTGGTTTTCACATGCATGCTTTACCTTGATGTGTTTAGTATATCACCTATTTCCCTAACCTAAGAAAAATTTAAAAATGATGTCAGACCATTTAAAATTACCAATAATGAATTTGAATCATTTGATTTTTACGACAAATACTTCATTGCCAGTAAGTATCCATTTATTAATTATGAAAATATTGAGCCAGTTCAGGAAAAAATATCACAATAGAGACACTATTTTAATAGTACATGATGAATATTCCATTGATGTGTTTTGCTGTTAATGGCCATAGGTTCTAGTTAAACATATAAATACCACTTAAAATGAAGACCCATCAACAAAATAAGAGATTTTCTTTCCCCAGAAATTAACTTGGGAAGCTATCATGTCATTGCAAATTATCACATTTCTTTCCTCACCCTTCATTCCACTCCTGTATCATTTTGTTTATTTTTGCAGAAGTTTATTTAATAGTCATAATCCCTCAAATATTTATTTAATCTGTTTATGTACATGGAGATGCAGCATAAATATGATCCAATTGAAAAATATGCCAGCTACTAAAATATAAAGAGCTGGGCTGGTAGTAAGAAGAGACTTGTAAAATCACTCATAAATTAGATGAGTAGGTGCCTACCTTCAGTTATTTTTCATTCTAGAGTAAATACGTTGGTCAATGTTACCTTCCTGAATAATTATTTAATAATTTAATAATAATAATTTATTAAGTATAAAGTTCAGTTAAGTAGGAAAATACAAGTAAAATAAAAGCAGTGTCATCAATAATATTATAGCCTTTTTGCATTGACTTTTTATTGCAGACGATAATTTATTTTCAGTATGATAAAAACATTCATTGCCATGATCTGTGGCCATTTGCATATTTTATAAATGCTTTCTCTCACTGTCATTAAAATAAAATAAATCTTAAAAATCTAGAAATTTTAAATGATTGATTGCATATTTAATAATAAAATAATTTGACCCATATTCAAACTTACATTATTTTTCTGAAATTGGGTACCTGCCTGCTAAAATGAAATAGCATATTATTCAAGTAACAGATCAAAGCACTTCATCCATCAAATATCATTGCAATAAATCAAGTCAGTATAAATTGCAAATTCCTCAAATGATGTTAATATATCTTTTATATGATAAAAGTTTAAGGTCAGGGTCCTCAGATACGTCAAAACCATCACAATCCACATGAATTCTAGATAGAAAAAAATATTTTTGGCTTTGTTTTAACTAACTTTATAAAGAATATATGTGGTATTATTGTAAGAACACAAAAGTGCTATATAATTAGAGCTTCTTGTGATACTTTTGGCATTGAATTTCTGATGTATATCATAATCAGTTTCATATCTCTCCATATTTTTTATCCAACTTCCCATTGATGCAGACTACAAAATTCTTTCAACTATACCTGCCATTTCTGAGACAGCATTAACATGATTCATTAGGGAAAATGTTGCAGACAGGGCCCCATTATTACTCAGTAGCTTGTTCTTAAAGATAACTGAAACACAAGGTAAATTCAATTTAATTTATAAAAATTGTGTTTTCCTGAACTGCGCCAAGATACTGGTGTGATCATCTGTATTCAAAAGAGTGTTGAAAATTATTTAATGGAGATAATTGTCAAATAGTCTTTCATCCAGTTGTTAAACCTTATTTCCCAATGTTAATGGCTGTAAATAAATGAAGAAAATAATCTATGTATATAATATTAAATATATTGTACTTCTCTAGTCTACATTTGAAATGTATTCAATTTATGAAAGGCTAATTTTTTTTATCAAAGTTTTATACATAAGGAATGTGTGCTGCAGCTGTGCCTCATGTTATTACATGTATATTACTGTATTTATAGGACATTGCATTGCAGCCTTTATGGTTGAAATATTGGATCATCAAAAGATGATAACATCCCTGTGGACTGTGTGTTAAATAACTATTAACCACTGGCTCATACATAGCCTTATTATGTTGAAATATATTTATGGAAAAGTAGCATGACTACAAGTGTCTGCTGGTAAAATAGAACATGATGAATCCTGTAGGAGTTTTTTTTAACTTGAAAAATGAGGTTGCATTTTGCAGTCGGTGAAATAGATTATGAGTGCATGTTCTAAAATATTGTCTTGCAATAAAAATACCTATTTGGTGTAATGTGCCTTTTATTTTACTCCACTTAGCTACTTTATATTCACATGGTTCTATTCAGTTCATCATTAAATCTTCGAGTTTTGTGGAATTATTAAACTTTCAATTCGCTCACTTCTCTAGATTATACAAAAAGGAAACTTAGAAACTAGGGGATTATGAGCAAAAACATGAGTAACAGAGAATAAATTAAAAAATTTAACATGGGAGAATTGCCTAAGGACTTTTCTAAAAATTGTAATTAGGTACACAAAGGAATTGTAAGTTTTACAGGTCCTAAAACATAAATCAAAAAAGTGAATCTTAGATCTACAGCCAACCTTTGAGTAAAACTACATTATTTGGAGCATTTTTACCACATGGCATGTCGTGTGGACCCCTCCCAAAAAGCTCCTGGTAGGGTCACCGATGCCAGATAGGTCGAAGGTTAAAAGCCAGATGAAAGGTAATTCACTCAACATCTGTTCCTCAATGGAATGGCTACAAACGCAATGGACCACTGTGGGGCGGCCATTGAGTGATGGTGTCATGTTAAAAATACTATTGAGGAAGGCAATGGGAAACCACCTCATTTTTATTCCCAAGATTTTAATGATTTTCAACATACAGAAAATCAGTCCTGGCAACTACGGGAATCGGCCGTGTGTTGTGCTCGGTAGCGGGAGAGGTAAAGCTTCCGCGGTCGTCATCTCACGAAAGCCTTGCAAGGCAAAACCGACAGCAGCAGCACAGAAGACACAGAAGAAGAAGACCGAATCAGCTAGAATAGGAACTTGGAGTGTTAGGACAGTGCTAAGGACAGTTAAATTAGATAATATCAAGCAAGATATGGAAACAGGAAATATGGATATTTTAGTTTTACGTGAGGTGAGATGGAAGGATAGCGGAAATTACTGGAGTGATAGTTATAGAGTAATGTACAGCGGAGGGGATGAGAAAATTCACGCCTTCCACCTTTGAGAGAGAGGCTACTTAATTATTGTACTCTGGCCAAAACATTCCATAAGTTTCAAGAAAAAGTAAAATTGCATCGAGAGGTCACCGACGAACAAAGCCAAGAGTTGTCTGCTCGCGATAACCTGGCCAGCACTCGCTTGTCTTCTTGCGCCATAAGGTCGTCCATTCCATTTGGGATAGCGCGAAGGGTGATCTTTACTCCGGGAGGGTAATGCTGAAATGGGACAGAGAGGGAAAGGGAGAGTGGTGGAGAGGAAAGGCCAGTTTTCGCTCTTACACCCGAGTAGGTGAGCTTGTTCCCATCTGTTCGAATGCACCCGAAATTGAGCCATTTCCAAATTATTTAAGGTTATTCATGCACTTGGCTCTCTTTTTCCCCATCCCCTTCTCTGTAAGGGTCTGTGTACATGTATCTCCCTTTTCGTCCCCCTCACATATTAAGCGGCGCAATCATCATTGCATTGAATTTGTACCTTCACCCAAAGAAAAATAAAAATGCAAGTTTGATGGATTTGCTTTTCACTGCTATCATCTACAGCTGCTTTTAAATATTTTTTTCTGAGATGAAATTTTACTTTAAGTTTTATTTATTACCCTGCGAGCCATCACTAAGGTGTGTGTCGGTGGGTGATTACACACCAGATTACCCTTGATCCAAAACACCTTTCCATCCTACAGCGGTCCGGCAAACATTTTATTCTGATCCTTTATCGTTGGCAGGAGCAATTACATCTTACACCTATTTCTTCCGCACTTAATCTGGCCATTTAATTGACATGATCTCTCCTAACGTGAAAAGATGGGGCTAGTAACACAAGTACGCCACCTAGAATGATTTTTTTATTGAATAAAACAAAGGTTTCTAAACTCTTTTGAAAGGTGTACAAGTTCTTGGACAATTCTGAGCGATATTTTCGTACGGGAACATTGGGTCAACGCCGTTCTTTGGTGATAAACGCTCATAATGAATTTCTTCATTCAAATTTTTGAAAAAATGCAGTAATAAATCTATAGTAAGATTTTTAGTCCGTATCGAGAATCGCCTTCGGTCTTCGCACTCAATTTGCCGTGATCGCTTGTACTTCCCACTGAGAGTGGAAAAAAGCCTCATTCGAATTCTAAACTTCCTTCGTTTGAGCGATCAAAACAAAGGGAACCTTTGCCTTCTTCGCATAGACTTCCTTCGAAAAGGAAATGAAAATCCTTCATACGTTCTCACTTGTGTCTGTAAAGGCTCGCTTCGTAGGAAATACTCTCGGTACGGGCCACCCCACCCCACCCTTGTTCACAATAAGGAGAAATAATGAAATGGCCCACACCACCGCCCCCCCAAAAGCCTTGTGTCAAATATGAGTACAGCAGCCCCAACTCACTCCGGTTGAAGGGGAGCCTACTGACTTGAGACTCGGCTTGAACCACACTCAGTCGCTGCGTCCATGGTCGAATGCACCCGCGCTCATTGAAATCACTCCTACCCCTCCACTTATTTCCCCTCCCAGGTGCGAAGCCATCGGATAGGTCAACGTGAAAGGAGTTCCACCCCAACAAAATTCTCCCCCCCCCCCCCTCCTTCACTTATTTCACCATTCCAACGCACTCATCGGCCAGTTCATCTGGAGTGGACGAGTTTTTCCCCTCTTTCATTCTTGTCTCCCCCTCTCTCGCCATATCCCTCCTCCCACACATCCCCTCGCTGTCCCAGGCAGGCGTCATAGTCTCCCATTACACTTGCTCGCTCTATGCCACTTCCCGAGCCCGCATCTTCCAGCTATTCATTCCCTGCATTCCTCCATCTCGCCTTTTTGCCTACATTGCTTTCTTCTGTTCCTGGCAGCCTTCCTTCACTCAAGCGGGACGTGAGTGGAGCTCTCTGGGAGCATTCTGTTCGCGGCTGCGGAGAGAGGACGAGGAGTGAATGTCGGAGTGAGGGAAGATTCAGCCGCTCCAGTGGGTCAATGGAATTACTGGACGCTGCTTCGTATATTCCAGGTAGGCTTAATGAGTTTCATCAACTCTCGCCGTCAATTGAAATCACTCCTACCCCTCCACTTATTTCCCCTCCCAGGTGCGAAGCCATCGGATAGGTCAACGTGAAAGGAGTTCCACCCCAACAAAATTCTCCCCCCCCCCAGACAGATCTTAGCAATCGATCCAAAGGGATTTTTTGAAACATGACGATGATTGTACAGCTCGCGATGAACTGTCTTAGCCCGCGTAAAACTCTAGAATCCAGTGAATGGGAACATTTCAAATCATATCTCTGTCCTATAATATTGTTTTCCTCAATTTATGAATGCCTCAAAATATTACTATTTTAATTTCAAATTTCTCCAAATATGTCGATCAGGATTTCATTCCGGGGACCACTTAACAGTCTGTAAAATTTTGGTTTTCTAGACGACCACGTCGCATCATTCTATTAAGAATATTAATGTAGTAGTACGTTTAACAAATGTTTGGAGCAGTTACTTGGCAAGGAAAGATCCAGGCAGATAAGTTGCTCATTCTTATCTCTTTTCATTTCTAAGTGAATATAATTACTCATAATCAAGTTTTATATGTTATTTAAAACTGATGCCACGTAATTATGACCTGGTGAAAAATCTGTAACTCTTAACAAAATTCTTCAAAAAATAACATGATTTACCCAGAAGGCCCAGGTTCAAATCCCGGCGGTGTTGAATATTTTTCAGGAGGTATCTCGATCCCTACTTGAGGTGCTTTGTGGAGGGCACCCTGAGAGAGTACGCCGTCCGTCGGATTGGACGTTAAGCTGCGGACCCCTTGGCGCCTAAGAGTAGGCTAATGCCGACGCCGGGTCTCTCTCCACCCTTCATTCTTTCCTGTCCATCCCCTATGGTGCAAATGACCTCAGCTGTCAGTCGTCTCCCTTAAATACTACTACTACAAAAAAAATGACTTCAATGAAGGATATCAGGTTGGTGCGGCAGATAGTGCATTGTCTTCCCAAGCTGAAGGCCTGGTTTCAAATCAGTGGTGGCATAACTTTTCTAAGATATCCTGATCCCTACTTGGGTGCCATATGCTATGATGGAGTAGTCCATCCATTCAATGGAGCATGAATTTGTGACCCCTTGGCATCTTTCCCTTATAGTAGACTAATGCTGACAGTGGTGTACTCTCCCCACCCCCATTACCAGTTTGATATCCTAGGGTATTTATTTAAGCAGAAATGAGAAGACTCATGAACTTCAACCTCCAATATTGGTCATGAAGATGAACCCACTCTGTGACCCATATATTTGCTTTTCTTCAAATGATCAATGAGGCTTAAAATGAAATATTTCAGATATTTCTATCAGATCTGAGATGTATCACATCCAGTGTGCCTATCTGTGAAAGTTATGCGCCTTCTTTTTCACCAGAACTCTGTCAGCCCAAATGTATGTGCTGAGGATAGATAAATGGATAGCTTGCGCCATGGTTTGTACCATTCCACCATCCTTTTATTACTATGTACAAACTATTTTCACATTTTTATGCCATCTTCAGGAGCATGTGAGTACATGTGAACAAATGTGCCTACTAGTACAAGAATACAAATATAGATTCAATCTGAAAATATAACTGGGAGATGTGCAGTACTTCATTGTACTTGCATAAGTATTTGGTAGTCATCTTGGGATTGATTTTGTGGAAATAATTTTAATGAACAAATAATAGACAGTTAGTAAATCAAAATTTAATGAATTTTCATAATATTGCATTACCCAGGAATTGAGAGTAGTGTTACTGACGAACAATGTAATCAGCATGTAGTTGTTTCTAAAACTAAAAAGTTTTCATGTTAAATTATTCATATAGGCATTGAACAATTTAGAGAAAAAAATTCAAAACTCTCTAATCATACCCAACCCGCTTTCAAAAATCTTACTTTTCTTACTTAATTTAATCTTATTTTTATCTTGACCAAATTCATTTAGCCATTTGCCATCCAGCTCTGATGCCATGTGCAGTAAAAGTAAAAATAGTTTAACCGCACAGATCCACAAATAGGGAGATTTATTAACCAAATTTTCCTAGTTCTGTAATTTATTGTTGAATTTCTTCTCCATTGCCTTCACTCCCACAATGTTCTTGTGGTTGAATGATACTTTTTAATCACCAACTCCCCCATACCGCCATCATTCCCATTGTCATACTTTTCTAAATTTGTACATCCTATCTAGAAATAATATTGATGGACCTCAACTCCTACCCCAAGGCTAGAATGGACTCCACTTTGGAAGGAAGTTTTTTTGATGTCTGCAACATCTCCTATTTATCATCAGCATAACTTTGGTATCATCATGTGCGTGCTCTCAACTGAAAGAAGTTACCCTCTAATGTGTGCTCGACGAT
Source organism: Hetaerina americana (assembly GCF_022747635.1). Classification (NCBI taxonomy): domain Eukaryota; kingdom Metazoa; phylum Arthropoda; class Insecta; order Odonata; family Calopterygidae; genus Hetaerina; species Hetaerina americana. The sequence continues at coordinate 78,036,311 of NW_027286763.1, forward strand.
ATGAGGTCTGCTGAGGCAGAAGAGGGGACAGAGAAGAGAGCAAGATTCATACTGCAAGTAGTGAAGTAAGCTATTTTTAATCTTTATATATTTTATCCATTCGGTGAAAATTTGGAGATATTTGACTTCAAGATCTTTGCAGTGCTTCTACAAGTAGTGGTGAGCATTATTTGTAGCTACTGGCATGTCTCAAGCCAAAGATGACTATTTTTTCTTCAATATTCATTTTATTATTCAAATTATGGTTGAGTTTTCTTTTTTTTTCTTTCTGAAATGAATCTTTCAATTGAAGAAAAACTTTTCCTAATCAATCTCCTATATCCCTAAAACTGGTTGGATGCAAGTCATCTAATTTTGGACATTGAGGGATTCGGGTTTGTATCCCAGTCAAGGCGAATGTTTTTTACACTTTGAAATTGTTGCATTGAACCTTATATTGATTGAGGGATTGTGGTTAGGTAAGATCTTTGCAGTGCTTCTACAAGTAGTAGTGAGTGTTACATGTAGTTACGAGCATGTCTCAAGCTAAGAATGACTATTTGTTCTTCAATAAATTGAAAGCTTTTTACTTTATTATTCAAATTTTGATTGAGTTTTCTTTTTTTCTTTCTCAAATGAATCTTTCAGTCAAAGAAAAAAGTTTCCAAATCAATCTCATATTTCCCTTTAACTGATTAGAGGCGAGTCATCTATTGTGCTCTGTGAAATGAAGTTTTCTTTGAACCTTGGAATAAATTTAAGTTGGAACACAGGAGTGGTACTGTCTTTTTTTTGTAATTTATTGTAAAAAGCACAACAAACCTTATGTTGATTGAGGGATTGTGGTAAGGATGTTTTCTTTCCAATAAGTTCAAGGATGGTCGGGGCACTTGTTCTAAGGAATAAGGGAGCTGGTTAGGGTGAGTTTTTTAGAAAAAGGTTCAATCAGAGTATATATTAAATTCAATGGTCTTCATGGACCCATTGTGGTATGGTGGTGTCTCAGGTTTTCTTAGTTTTGGCCATTTGAATTTTCACTTCCATGAGTTGGTGGGCACCTTCTTTTAAAACTCTTGGCTAATTTGTATGATTTCCGTGGCTTCCATAATAAGTTCAAGTTGGAATCAGCTCTCAATGGCTGTTAATTTTGACTCTCCAGATTACATGTTGAGCAAAGGCCACTCCTCGCATATTATGCAATCACATACAAAGAATTGCTTGTTTTTTCAATGTCTCTGTTGTGTTATCACAAGTGACAGTAGAGTTCTGTATGAATCAACAATGTAAGACTTGCCGCATTAACATTTCACCCCACAAATACCTCCTGGGATGTTTTTAATTACTCAATCCTTTGGATTAATTACAAAACTGCTTTCAGACCAGATTGACCAAAGCAGTGGAAAACCCAGGATGACTACTAATTCATCATTTCTCAGTCATTGCCTCTGTTACTGTAATTAACACCTTAAACCCTTCTGTTACTTATTTTCATACCTCTATCAGCCCCAGCCCTCTCTCCACATCTTTCTTTCAAATCTTTGCTTTTTTCACAGTGCTTGGCTATTTTTCATTACCTTGTTTGCTTGGCCATATTGTCCAAGAAAGTCAGTTCACCTGTTGTGGAATCTCACTGAAAGGTAATCTGTAATGTACACAGTTTTGTCTTTGAAGGGATGTTTCCTGGAATTCCCATGTCTGCATTGAAAGCAATGATTGATAGCTTACTTCTTTTAAAATTTCTTTGTTACTAACAAACTCCACTCTAACTGACATTTATGCAGACTTGCCTGGAGTGAAAATTATTCCTTTATCTGAGTTGAGAGAATTATTTAATCTTACTTTCCCAAAGGGATCATTGAGTTACAGATCAGTTATGTCTGTAGACCTTAATACTCAGCTTCTCATGGACCCATGGATTGTGACCCCAAATGGGGCTTTGAAGGGTTTCATGTGGAATTGCCAGCTGAAATACAATAGAAATGATAATAGTCTTTAAGCAATTAGGATTTCAATCACCATCATGGTTTGAATAATATCATAATTTAAAATATTCGATAAAGCCCATTAAGGCAATCCCAATTGCAAATTGTCTGTCACTTCTAAGAGGGAAAAGTTCTTTGTTACTCCCAAAATTACTCGCTTTGTTCTTATGTGTGTTCTTAAATGTAAACTTAGTGTTCTTAAATGTTTTAGAACTGAAGTGTTAGTTTTATTTGAATAGCTTAGGGACTGAGGGGCATGACCCAAGTTATTTTGGTATGAGGCTGAATGAAGAAGGCAGAAGAGAAGGTGGAAGACTTGTCACAGGATTTTGGAGGAACCAAATGGGATGCAGTTGGCAGGGCACCCTCTCTCTCCAGTTATCTTTCTCCATTCCTTCTATTTCTCCCATCTGTTGAATTTCCTGTCTTCTCTAAGCCCTTCATCACCAACAGTCATCGAGAGAACATTGGTGATAGATAGTGGATTGGTGCTGTTTGATGTCACATCATTTGGATTACTGCAGGAATATGATCGTGATTTATTTTCATGACTCTTTGACAGAGAAAAGTTTTGGCTTTAGATTTTTAATGTCCTTGTTGGGAATCATGGGGATAATTTTTCTGGACAACTTTGTTCCCCTTAATACTTCTAAATGTCCACTAGGTAGGCCATTAACTAAAAATTTTAATGAAAAAATAAAGGGTTTACCTACATCGGCAAGAGGGTATTCATAGTAATCAAAAAAATTATTTACGATCAGAATTAAATTTCAACAAAGATCTGATTTTGTAATTCATTGCCATTGTAGTTTTGTAATAGTGATGTCATGGTTATAACTTGTCCTAGAGCTGCTTCTGAATTCTGATTGTTGCAGTATAACAGTGGTAAAATCAAGCAATTGTAGCGGTTGCATGTGGGCCAGTATTTGAGGCAATGGTGGTGAAATTTTGAAGTAAGTGGATTTGACTATTGATTAAATAAATCCAAATATATAATGACTGTTAATAACTTCATACCCACTGTTGAAAGTATTCAATTAAATTTTTTTCATCCTTGTTGAGAATATGCATTTCATGAAAGTTCATCAGTTATAATTAAAATTAATTCATTGGAATGAATTCAATAAATACAAAACACTACTTAAAAGTTATGTAAAAAGTGGACATTCTGAGTAAAAATTCTCGAGCCGGCTAGAACATGAGATTAACAAAGATTCCGGCATATATGGTGAGACCCTCCCTATTGCTCAGTGACAAGAGTTTCAGCCAAGGGATATCACAGATTATTTCATGTGAACCTTAGGTAATTTCCACACGGGATACCTCGAGAAGGATATAAATTTCATTGAAATGGTAGGTTTTTGCTGCCTGATGAATGGCAAATATGGCAATTGTGGCAATGCTGTTTCATTTGTTAATCTTAGTCCCATGTTCAACCCAATTGCTCCCAAGTATGAATAAGGAGAGATTCTCAAATGTATATTCGAAAATGATAATATACAATGAATTGAAATGAAGATGGGTGGACCTGTAAGGGGTTGAAAACTGTTTCTTTCCTGTCGGAATCTGTAATTTCTACTGTGTGTGAGAAACTTCCCCATTGATCCAAAATCAAATGAATGCAATTCTACTTGAAGGCTGGTTTGATAAGAGAGATCTCCTTAAAGTAAAATATATAATATTTTTACCATGAGTGAAATTTACAACAGGATAATAAGATAGGGCTAGTTCCATTCCCTGGGCCAGTTCTGTTTTCCCAGGGAGGTCTGTTTAACTAACAAATCGCACATGTAATCAATCAGTCCAAAGAAGTCTACGAAGAATTTTGAATGAAGTAGTTTTTTCAGATATACATATCTGTTAAGCTAAATTTTGTTTTTAATCATCATAAAAGGTATTATTTACAGAAATTGAGTTAGTGTCAGCTAATAAACTAATGGCTTTCAACATTTGTAATAATTTTCAAAAATTTGCCCTGCTATGACTGTAAAGGAAGAAATCAAATGAAAATATCAGTGGGAGACGTGGTAGTCTGGGAGTCGTGCTGGACTGCTGCCTGGAGAGTGCCGGTTCGATTCGAAGTCATGCCTTCAAGGCACCCTCAGCTCCACCCAAGCTGTTTTTTTTTGGTACCAGATCTTCCTGGGAAAGGCACTGACCCCTCTACTGTGTGCATTTAATTCCCTATCACACTTAGTATTGATTGAACTCTACCATCACTAACCAAGCAGACTTATGAGTTGATTACTGTGATTTTTTGTGGTTTATCTCACAGTGGTGTGTAGCTCAAAGTATTTAGTGGTTTTTCATAATGTGGATTTACTATTCTTTTGTTTTTATAATTAATAGATTTATCCCTATTTGATGTAATCCTATCTTAAACATGAAGTTTGTAAATAAAGACTTTTCCTATCTATTTGTGGAGTAATGAAATGCTTTAAAAAACATTTAACAGGCAGCCATTCATTTTTTAACTGCCAGAAACCAGCTGCAACTGATAGATCAAATGAAGAGAAAGGTAGGTTGGTGCCTGTGGTTGAAAATATGAATTTATTGATTAAATTGAAGTGATTTAATGTGTTAAATTATTCAAGCTGGAAAACAGTAAAAAACATGAGTTTATTGCAATAAAGTAACCATAGTGAAGAATTTGTTATTGAGTGGCCTTTTGGAATGATCCTTTAAGACCCATGAAGCCCAAAGAGCCTAAATCACTTGCTCATTTGTAGATGGTTTACTTTCATTTGATCTTTATTTCAAATTTTTCTTCCAATTAACAGTTGCCAGGTATAAAGATAAATGTCCTCCAATTCTTCCAAAGGGTTTCTCTCTCTTTTTTTCCACTTTAGTTTCTCAAGGTCCAAATTCTTAATCTTCAAACTGCATAATTGAATGTGAATGGACGTGTGAAATGAAATATCAAGTGAATTGATTACATTATGAAGTAATCTAGCATTATCCACTCCCACTACGAGTCACATTTTTTGTTTTGGCAAACAAGTTCCCAAAAAATGTCCTACTGAAACTTTTCCATCGGTATAAGATATTATCTAGTTCTGTAAATGGCAGGTAAATCTGGTCCAATAAATTACTGTTCATTAACAGTTTGGATCAACAGTTACAGATTCATAATCCTAGTTTTGTTGTCAGTCCATACAAATCAAACCTACTTGATAATATTTTATTTTCAATTCCTTGGTATCTTATTTTCATTTGATTGCTAAATTTACCTGTTCTTTAACTGGGTGGGTTTAATAATAATGATCATATTAATCTACCGGTAAAGGCAGGTATATGATAAAAACCAGCAACCAAACAGTCCAGAAAAAACGTCTTTGCCTCGCCTAACTAAACAACCCAACATCAAACACTAAAATTTATGCTTACCTTCTTATTCCAATCTATTTCATATACCTCCATTATTACTACCCCTTCCCTGCCTATCATTCTCCCCTATATTACATTTTTCAGCATCCCATTGGTAATCAGAGGGGGTCTGCATCCACTGCTATATTATTCCCAGTGATCCCCTCTCCTCTCTGATGATTCATAGTGCTTCCTGGTAGTGGGCTAATAATATGCAGTTGGGAAATACATCGCAATCTAAATTCCTTATGATTGAGCAACGAAGAAAATGAATTTTTATTAGGTTTTTAATATGAATCTCATTGATAGGTAAACGTAAAAATTTAAGAATATAATGTACAAAGTGACTTATGGATGGTAGTATGCAAAGTTAATTTTCTGGTACAGTTGAAAGCATACCTAAAAATTATTCCTTCAACTTTTATTGAAGACTAAGTATTCTGTGAAAATTTTTAAATGTACTTAATTTGAATTTGGTTGAAAGCCATAGAAACATAATTAGAGATGCGGATCACAGAGATATCGGGGATATGGGTTTGGTCAAACCCAAGAAATTTTCAAAAACAGTTTCACTTGCCGCATTGTTTAAGAAGAAATTGGACTTGTTAGCCGACACTTTTGTATTCTATAATTTTTTGGGTGATAGCCAAAGAAACGTAATAGCAGACGCGGTAGTATTATCTTTGAAATATCAGGGACCTGGTTTCGTCACACCCAAAGAGTTTTTAAGAAACAGTTTTGTTCGCTGCATTATTAAAGAAGAAATTACATATTTAGTTGACACTTATGTATTCTATAATGTTGAAATGAATAAAGGTTTTGAATATAGTCTTGCATTGATGATTCTTATGTTAACTAATATGACTGCAGTAAAAAAGACAGTGTGAAAGTGGCAACCAGTGCGGTGAATAGAATTGCATAAATCGACTGCACCATTGAAACCGTGTTGAGATCAAGTTCGTGAGGAATTTTTGGAAAATATTAATTAATATCAAAATGTTTTGCATACAACATTACTCTTCTATACTTCACAACCGGTATATTTCATCGAAATAAAAAGTTACATAAATTACTGGTTATGAACTAGGAGATATCGCAAACAATTAGGGTTGCCACCTCATTTTTAATTTGAGCATTATCTATTATTTAAATATTACATCGCAAATATTTAAATGAATTATAAAGCTCCAGCACCTTCTGTAAGAACGTGCTGTAAGTGACCGGAAGAATGCGTCATACCTTATATTAACCGTGTCTCAAGTTTGAACGAATGCCATTCAGCCAAATACGAAAACAACAATGCATTTTGAATGGCCATGTAAAAATTGAATATCGAAATTACGCCTTGGTGTCTCTAGTGGGGAAACTATGTATTAGGATGTGTTGGTATTTGAAGAGGTTTCAAATAGTGAAGGCATGCGCCATCTGTTGACTAGATCCTCAACTAATCTGTTAATTAATTTTTTGTTCATTAATTTTCAGTTAATTGTCACCAGAGATTTTGACGGTAGGTTTAGAACGCCACAGGAGATCAGGAAAACAATTAAATGTTGAATATTTTTGTGAAAAGGGGTGCCATTTTTTCCGGCGCCCCGCCGCCCGGCTGGAAAAAATGGCAGCCCTTCTCATAATAATATTCAATATTTAATTGTTTTCCTGATCTCCCACGGCATCCTGAACCTACCGTCAAAATCTCTGGTGTTGGTTTTGTGCATATTAGCGAATCAAAAATATTTTGCAAAAAAAAAAAATTCGCCTGCAAAAGTGTATCGAGGTAACACACCCTAGAGTTCAGCCCCAACTATCCGCCTCTTATACCCCAGGCTACTGAGTTTCTTATAAAATATGTGTTCGGAACTATGATATGTTCTGCAAAACTACGGACTTAGCCGATTTTTTCTCAAAATCAACTCGAGCTCAGCAAGGCTCTCTCACCAGACGAATCCAAGGCATCTGCCTGCCTCGACGCCTCTCGCGCCTAGCGAGGGGCTCTGGACTTAGAATATTTTTCGCTGGGTGGACTCAGGACTTATATTTTCTCGTGGATGCTTAGCACTTCACTTTGGGCTTCACGGTACTCCGAGACGGCTCGTGAGCGGTTGGCCGTCGATGGAGCTACTCTTTTTTTGAAGCGTGAGCCGGTTCTTGGAAAATATTCGATGCCATGCTTTTTCGCCTGTGACAGACCAATTAAATTATTGGACTTAGTCCAGTTAGGTGGATGGCGCAATTTTTGAACTGGTGCGAGTAAATGTAGCTCATATGTTAGTTGTAATTACGAATTACACCTTAAAAACCAAATAATAATAGTTCAGAGTGCGCACAATGTTGATATGCAGGATAAGATCAAATTACTTTATAATAATTTGGTAACATTTTAGGCTAACAACGTACGGATTGAGGTATATTTTACATATACTACACATAATTCATATTTTTTTACTAACAGTAAAGCTACTAAACAATTTCACGCCGATAGTTAATTGAAACAATGCCTCTTTCACCGTTTTTTGGCTTTTAGACAATCAATTCCATAACAATGTTTTGAATAGATATTTGCTGGAAATACCGACATTCCATTCACGTTTAAACTATCAGCTTAATTGTTTTAATTCATAATGAATTGAATGACCCGCATTGCCGAATGTATGGCAGAGGGTGTAAATATATTCTGACTACCATTATTTTTTTGGAAATTATAAGAATACGTTCATTTACCTGTACTTTAGGTAACCATTCAAATCAACTTTATTATTTAGCGTTAACCAGAGAAAAAAATTAACATTTTTTTGACGAATTCCTGTATTTCTCTTTTTAATTCTTAAGCAGCATACTGAGGAAAAATTAGTCCTTCAAAAGTTACACAAAGGGAAAGATTTAAAAATTAGACAACCTTCATTATTGTTTAGTTCATCTTTATTACCCATTAATACAATTGTTGAGATACATCTGTATTGGAAATTGCATCAGTATTCCAAATATTATTTTTTAACCAAAACATTTTACTGAAATACCCTATCCACAAAGTTAGAGGTGGCGGAGTTGCATTCTACTCGGAGGCCTGATTTAAGGCTGACACCCACATGAAGTGTGCTTCTTTAGATGCTGACCGCACCAGCAAGGAAATGTACACAGTTCCTTATTTCCTTCGGTGCAAAAAGCTTGCTGATCAACCTTGATTGCCATGGATGCTCCTCTTCTCACCTAGCATAATCGTCCAATGGAAGACCTGAGGGAATGCAATTGAAATAAGATTATGAATTTTAAGTTAGTGGTTTTTTTAAACCACTTCTAAGATGTTTTAAGCAAAAATATAAATACTTGTGTGCTCAATAGGGCTAAAGAAATATTTACTGGTTTAAGATTGAAAGATTGGTTTCCCTTTAAAAATTAAAAAAATTGAAATGTTCACTTGAAATCTATACACACAATCGCATTCCAATATCGGAGATATTAAGCTTAACTAAAATGGAAATGAATTTCATGCAAGTGGCATTTTAGTGAAACTGATGCAATTCATCCACAACAATTTATTGGCAACTACTTGATTTGCAACTGCTGCTACTTCACTCTTTTAACATTTTATCCATTTGTCAAAAACTAATGGGTAGAACACCTTTAAATGAATATATCTGGGATTAAGCAATTGTTAAGAATGGCTTGCTGAAATGCATAACTTTAGATTTTCACTCTTAAATACCATGCAAAAAAATTTGAATCTAAAATCCATTAATATGTTTGTGATCTATTAATATGTTGATCAAATGACTTTTTCTAAAGCATTCATATTTCAAAGGCTTCAAAATATATTTAAATATTGTCATATGAATGTGCAAATTATAACATTAAGTTAAAATAACAATGGACTTTCTTTCCTTTCAAGAAAAGGGAGGTGAGGTTCAATGGAACCAATGTATATTTGACAATCAAATATGTTTATTTAATGGAAAATTACCTGGGCTAATAATAAACTTCACCATATTTTACAGACTTCTTCATGGATTCAGAGTTTTTTCTGAAGGAGCTTTGCCCAGCCACTCCTTAGAAACCTTCATCACGTACCAATGTGAGCTACATATCCCAAAAAGTGACCAAATATGAACCAAGAAATGAAGATTGGGATGTGAGAATAAGGAGAGAATAAAAGTAGAGGGGTGTGTGAGTACAGGGCATAGGAGGGAAAACAGTGAGGGTAAACAAGAAAATATCCTACCAGTTATCAATCATAACATCTGCCTTGCTTAAACATCCTATAACAGAGGAAATTAGCACTTATTTAAACAAATTGTTTTGTTATAACATCACTCAAAACAGTTGCTAATGCCGGTGGATAAGTATATATCGCTTATGAAATAGTATGGAGATGGGGAAAAAATCAAATGGGAATTAAATTAAAACTAAGTTTGCAGCAGGGTAAGGGAGGGGGGAAAAGTTTTTTGGGAATAATTTGAGTAAAGTGGTAATTATTGCAGGGCATATTGGCTGGAAAGATAAATTCAATCTTTGTGATAGAAGGGAGAATGCTGGGTATTAGAGGTTAAGGAAGTTAGTTAGGTTTATGTTTTAACGGTGCATCAAAAGCTAACGCCATTTTGCACCACTGTCAATTTAAGAAAATAATGCTTATAAGTAAATTTCAAGGCATTTTAGATTAAAAGGCAAAATGAAGGGAAAGAGTTGATGCTTTAAATTCAATTGAAAGCAGGTGTTAAAATTGTGTGCCAGAAAACCTGACACCCAGTAAGCATCACAGCTTTGACAGAAGTGACCCAATGGGCATCACAGGAGGAAAACCACTAGTAAACATCAAGACCAAAATGTCTCAATCACCAAAGAACATCATACATAGGAGAAATTTTTTAACCATCTGGTAAAATCTTAAATCCCCTGAAAAACAGAAAAGAATGAAACAAAGATATTGCACATACAGTAACTAAAGGAATGAGGGCCCAAATATTTTTATTGTCGACCAACTATGCATATCATGTACGTATAGACGTCTTCAAACAAAGATTCACAAAATACATTCCAGCACTATGAACAGGCTTAAAAAAAGAGTACATATTAAATTATGTAATAAAAACTATGCATTATAATTACTTTGTGCAACAGTTTCCACGGTGTTGAATTGCTTGTCTATGCATTTCCAGGTTCTCCTTCCCTGTTGGTTGTCTTTAGGTGATGAAAGTTTTGCTGGCCATCCTGCCTGCATCTTCATGTGAGAGAGTTCATTGCAAGCAGTACTATCAATATAATCTTTAAAAAAACCCCTTCAGATTGATTTCTAAGATAAAAATCCATCAATATTATTTCTAGATCGGAAGAACAAATTTAGAAAGATATGACAATGGGAAGGATGGCAGGATGGGGGAGTTTTTAATTAAAAAAGTAAAATTCAACCACATGAACATTGTGGGGATCAAGGCAACTGACAAGAAATTCAACAAGTTATGGAACTGGGAAAAATTGGTTAAAAAATCTCCCTATTTGTGGATCTGTGCGGTTGAACTATTTCTTTCCCAAGATGACTACCATACACTTAAACAAGCACAATGAAGTACTGCACTTCTCCCAGTAATATTTTGTGATTAAATCTATTTTTGCATTCCTGTAGTAGTAGGCACATTCATTCACATGTACTCACATGTACCTGAAGATGGCATTTTTTTTTTTAAGGTAATCTACCAGTTAAGGTAGGTTTTTGGATGGACACAACTACCAAACAAATATTTTATTACTCCTAACAAAACACAAAATCCATCATCCTACTCTATATCAGGTCCCTCTTCAGCTCTGAGTACTTTCTTCCTCCCTTCATCCCGTCCAACACCCCTATCCTGTTCCTTCCCTTTCCTCGTTTGCCCAACATTCTACCCTCTATCACAGTCTTCAACATCCCACTGCCGCTCAACACCCCCTTCATCCACTTTTCCTGCCTCCATAGGATTGCTCCCAACAAACCCCTCTCTTCGCCCACCATACCAAGTACTTCCTCATTTGTTTTCTTCTCTGTCCATTTCACCTTCTCCATTCTTCTCCACACCCACATTTCAAAAGCCTCCAATCTACGTCTATCCTCCTGCTTCAATGACCACGTTTCCGCACCGTACATAGCTACGCTCCATATCAAAGTTTTTACGAGTCTTTTCTTAACATCCTTACTCAAAAGTCCCTGTCAACTCCCTCCTCCTCGTGAAAGCCTCTTTGCCCAGCGCAATTCTTCTCCTTACGTCCCTACTATTTTGACCGTGTTGGTCCAAAACACTACCGAGATACGTAAACTGTTCTACCTGCTCTAGTTTTTACCCTCCTATTTTAATGTTATGGTCATGGAGATGAACCTACTCTGACTCTTATATTTGCTTTTCTTCAAATGATCAATGAGGCTTAAAATGAAATATTTAGGATATTTCTATCAGGTCTGAGATGTATCACATCTGGTGTGCCTATCTGTGAAAGTTATGTGCCTTCTTTTTCACCAGAACTCTGTCAGCCCAAATGTATGTACTGAGCTTGCTCCATGGTTTGTGCCTTTCCATCATCGTTTTATTACTATGTACAAATTATTTTCACATTTTTATGCCATCTTCCTTAAATAGGAAGTAAAACGATGATGGAAAGGCACAAACCATGGAGCAAGCTCAGTACATACATTTGGGCTGACAGAGTTCTGGTGAAAAAGAAGGCACATAACTTTCACAGATAGGCACACCAGATGTGATACATCTCAGACCTGATAGAAATATCCTAAATATTTCATTTTAAGCCACATTGATCATTTGAAGAAAAGCAAATATAAGAGTCAGAGTAGGTTCATCTCCATGACCAATTTTGGAGGTCGACTTTCATGAATCTTCTCATTTGTGCTTGAATGAATACCCTAGGATATCAATCTGGTAATATGGGTGGGGAGAGTACACCGCTGTCAGCATTAGTCTACTAAAAGGGAAATATGCTAAGGGGTCACACAAATTCATGCTACATTGGTTGGATGGACTACTCAATAGCATATGGCACCTAGTAGGGATCAGGATATCTTAGAAAAGTTATGCCACCACTGATTCGAAACCAGGCCTTCAGCTTGGGAAAACAATGCACTAGCTGCCGCATCAACCAGATCTCCTTCATTGAGGTCATGTTTTTTTTGAAGAAGTTTGTTAGGAGTTACGAATTTTTTACCAGATCATAATTATGTGGTATCAGTTTTAAATAACATATAAAACTCTACTATGAGTAATTATATTAACTTAGAACGAATTTTACCTTAAACGCACATGAAAAGAGCGAAGAATCAGCAACTTATTTGCCTGGATCTTTCCTTGCCAAGTAACTGCTCCAAACATCTACTTTTTACAGACTTAAGTGGTCGCCAGAATGATATCCTGATCAACATATTTGGAGAAATCTGAAATTAAAATAGCAATATTATGAGGTATTCATAAGTTGAGGAAAACAATATTATAGGACAGAGATATGATTTGAATGTTTCCATTCAATGGATTCTAGAGTTTTATGCGGTCTAAGACAGTTCATCGCGAGCTGTACAATCATCGTCATCTTTCAAAAAATCCCTTCGGATCGATTACTAAGATAAATCAACCACGAGAGTTGATTAAACTCGTTCAAGCCGATCCTGAACCTAATCTCTCACACTAAAGACAAAGTCCCCAAAAACGAAAGAAGTGGAGTGTATGAGTTAAAGTGCTCAGAATGTAACACTTAGTATATTGGGAAAACAGGATGGAAATTTAAAGAAAGAATTAAAGAACACCAAACTTGTAAAAAATAAGAACATCACATCCCTCTTTGCAAAGCACCTAATTGAAAGTGACCACAAAAGTGACTTTGTGACTAAAATTATTCATTTTGAAAATGTAGGTCAAAGGCTTGATGCTTTGGAGCAGTTGGAAATTTTGAAATACGTCCGTTGCAAAGATGAACTTGCCAACGAAATTTTGTATCCCTCCACTCCCCACTCTTAGACCTACCACTCTTCCAAGTCAACAATTAACACCAAAAGATGCAATTCTCTTTTCTTCCCAGCTCCATTTTAACCTTTTTACCCCTCCAACCTCCCTCTCTGACCAACCCCCCCTTCCTTGATCAGAAGGTATATATACCAAGTTTGCTTCTATGAGGACCACCTGATGAAGATGTTCAACGTGGAAACCTGGGTCGTGTTTTTTTTAAAAAAGTGCGTGGAATTACAAAGTAAATTATTTCATTTCATTCGATATTTCTTGGTCTTGGGCAAGGAAGCTTTGAAAAATACCTGAAGACCCAGGCAGGATGGCCAGCGAAACAGTCATCACCAAAAGACAACCAACGCGGATGAAGAACCCAGCAATGCAAAGACAAGTATTACAATTATTTATTTGAAAATTTATTCAATGAAAAATCACACTTCATTAGAAGGAATTTCCAAAGTTTCAATTTGAAACCAGATAATTTATCACTCATTTTCAATGAGTTTGGCATTGCATTATAAATTATTACCCCCAATACTAGAAGTATGATACACGTAGTAGAATGATACATGAGTTTTAATATCTCTAAAGAATATTATACAGGAACCAAATAGTGTACATCCAAGTGTGCAGTTCAGAACACAGATTACAACATTAATATTCCACACACCAATTTATTAAATATGAGACCTAAAACTTGATTCTGTATTGAATGCATAAATAATTATTTCTTTTCGAGATTGAAATCAATATTCTCTTGCAATATTGCACAATTAAATGCAAGGACCTGTCTTTTTGCAAAAATAGTACATAAGTATGCTCAGACTTGGAATGACCTAAAATGAAAGTGTTAAAAATTTATTTATTTGACTAGCCTTTAGTGAAGTAATTTATTTTTCTATTGATATTTTGTGAAAATGCATTTTATAAGAAGGAACTAGGCAAAAATTGGCATTATAATTAATCCATCTCGCAAAAGGTGATTCTTATTGAAATAATTTTTTAATACAAAGAAAAGATAAATGATGAGGGCAACTTTACTATGACACTTTCACATTATTTAGAGTAATTTATATTTTCAATAGCTTTCACATTCTTGACATAATTTGGTAATAATGACACTTTGGGTAAAAATACTTTTGTTAAATTAAGGTGAGGAATTGCAGCTAATTCTGATTTTAATGAAATGAAACTATTTTAATTTAGTTTAACTTAACTCTTTCAAAAATATATTACACAAAACTAGACTGTTTGGTAGTCCAATGGGTACCATGTTGATTTACTTCCCTTGGGTCCTGGATTTGATTCAGAGTGATGCCTCTTGAGACCATAGTCATACAAGAAAGGGAACTGAACCTCATTATTTCCCTGTTGATTAATGAACGTCACAAAATTCAGCTTATTACTTGATGAGGTATATCAAAGTCAACCTATGAGTTAAATAATGTTGTTGGATAACCTAAATGAAAATAACATTCCAGTCCGCATAAGCTTAGTATGTACTTTGGTTCACCAAAATACATGCTACTTATAGTCCAATTTAAAAACCAAGCTAACCACATGAATAAACAAGAGTAACCACAGTGATCATTACAATGATTGATTTTTATAAATATGAGAGTGCAGCTCACCTCACAAAGGCCTAAGGCATGTGGGATTAAAAGGTTTCACAGGATACCTCACACCCGGTTGCATTGGTGTTTGGCAAATTAGCGCATCATACCAAAATTAAGGAACTGAGATGAGGCAGTTCATATCCTTGGGCTGCCTGTTGTCTGCATGTTGAGCACCCTGAAAATAATAGAATTACGGTGAAGCTTGGAATTTTCCAAAGTCACCAGGAATCAGACCTGGCCCTTAAGAGTTAAACTGAATTATCCCTTGGCTACCACACCTCCCAAAAGAAATAACTACATACTAAATTTCCCTCATAAGATTATGTTATTCTAATGATGAAATTTGAAAAATGACTTTTTTCCATAAATAATAGGATAAAAATCCTGCATCGTTGGGACGATTACAAATTGAGCTTCTTTGGTTACTTTATCGATTGTTTTTCCAAAGATGTGATGCTTTCAATATGGGCTACTCTACTCTCAAAAAAAGCTAATTAGAATCTGTAATTGCACCTCAGGTGTCATAAAACTGATAAATTTCCTAGTCATATTAATACAAAAATCTACTTAAACTCACTTGATTTGGCAGATACTACATAATTAAGAGGTATCTCAAAAGCTTTAGCCATCACCAGAAATTGGTGCCATATTTTACAAGTAAGTTTCCATTGTGGAATGATATTTTAATTAGGTAAAATATTTCACAATAAAATGCAAAACATACTTTTAACTAATATTACTAAATAATAAAACTAGCTTGTAAATAATATTCATATGTTCATCGTTTAATAAAAGTTTAAAGTTGGTATTGGAAAGATGCTAAAATAGAGCCTCTTTGCTTCTCAACCTTGCCCAAAAAAATACCCGACACCACATACTACAATAAATCCATCCGTTCCACATTCTACCTACCTCCCTTCATTCCACCCAACATCCCTAGTTAAGTCCTACAGTCACCTGTCTTAACTAACGTTCTCCCCTTTAACACACTCAATATCAGACTTGATTGCGTGGAAATTTATTTTTGAATGAAAGGAGGATGTGATGTATTTCCCACGAATTCATTTCATTTATTTGCTACATCTAATTTCAACACACAGGCTTCATCTTAAGGTACCCAAGGATTATGACTTTGCATTGAAACTAGTTGTCGCAAATGTAAAGTTTTGTGGAAAATACATCACAATCTTTTATTCTCAGGTCTATTACAGTGTCAATATTTACACCATTTCTACATGCTAAGATAAAATATAAATAATCCATCATCCTACTGATAATATTTGGGAAGTGAGTGAAAATATTTGGCAAATTGTCTCAGTACAGCCAGAACAACCTTAAGTTACAATATTTTACCCATATTTTCTCTCCTCAGCAACAGGTGGACATTTTTTCAGGTGATTTTCCTGCAATAGGCCTAAGATGAAATGACGAAGGAAGCTTGACATGTTTCAGCCTAGAAGTGACCTCATCTGAAGCGTATCTACGGAGAAAGCAATTTCAAAATAGTATTTTTTTTAATATTAAGGCATTGGTGACTAATTTCACCGAGCTCCAACGCACCGGGACGGTTGCTTTCTTTCCCCTTAAAGGATTCCTGGGAAATACATTCCAGTCGCTCGCAAACCCGGCGATAGATTTGAGCGCACAGCCTCTATGCTCGGATGGCGAGCGCGATACTAGTTAGGGTGCCATCGTCGCGTACGAAGGAATGAACCACAAATTTCAGGTTGAATTTTTATCCACTTAACTCGCGATCCAATCTGTAGTCCCTCCCCATTTCGAATCACATGCCAAGCGAGGGGTAGACCAGAAGGTGATCAGATTATAAATTGTGAAGTGTCTACAATGACGATGAATTGGACGTCGCAAATCGATATTTCAATGTGTGTGCACACAAGAATTGGAAGCTACCGCGGCCGTGATTAAAACTAGCATTGCCGAGGATCGACAATATTTGTAATTTTATGGGGGGGTGTCCGAAAGCAGAGGTCATTAGCGCCATTAGGGGTCGATGAGAAAGGCCGAAGGGTAGAGAGAAACCTGACGTCGGCAGTAGACCACTTTTAACGAAAGGCGCCAAGAGGTCCGCAGTTTAACGTCCCAAACGACGGACGGTGTACTCCCTCAAAAGTGCTCTCCACAAAGTATCTTCATCGTAGCGATCGAGACACCACTGAAAAACACCTGTCGCCTATAGGATTCAAACTAGGACCCTCTGAGTGGTAAGCCAGTAGATTACCCACCGCACTATCCCGATCCCCAGTGATGACAATTACGGGACCATCATTAATACATCCCCAGGATAATAACCAACGACACTTGAGCTAAGCTGAAGATCGGATTTACCGCGTACTTCCACCCTTTGCTCAGTGTATGCATACACGAACGCCAGCAAGAGAAAGCACATTTAAAAATAATTTTTTACGTTGACTACATACATACCAACATGCAACCGTCAATTTTGGAGAGTGGCCCTAAGATCTAGATAATCGTAACCTGACAATTAGAAACTTGATACAATGAACACGTTCATGAAGAAGCCTTATCTACCACTAGGTTTGCACGTGTGGTTAGTATGTATAGCGCGTTGTTGACCGGGGAGAGAGTGGGGGTTGAAATAAAGCTCCCACACGTTTTACACCCGTATCCGTTTATTTGCACACGTGCATGGTACACAAAAATGGCCGCTCGGCTTCCCTATATGCAATCTCCCGTCGCCAAAGTCCGGTAGCAGACTCTCTCCCTTTATCGAGGCGACCTCCCTCTTCACTTTCACGGCGCACGCCGGAACTATCTTCCGGTCGCCCCTCGGGCGTCCGGTGGCCTCTCGCGGGCCTCGAGCGAACTGAGCGGCTAGTGGCGCGCCGGCTCGTCATGGCCGCTACATCACCCCCCCGGTAGTAACGCACCGCATGGGAGGGAGAGAAAGAGAAAAAAAATTATTAGTGCACGAAGTCCTGGAGGTGCTGTGGAAAGTGCACGTGCCGCCCGGCGCGTGTCTTCCTTCCATCCTCCTTGGGCGCCACCTCGGGTGCGCCTCGTTCCTCGGCGGCTGGGGGTGCTCCCTGCGTCTCCCCCATGGGAGGGGTCCTCTCCGGATCGTCTGCGGCCACGTAGGCTGGCTTCAGCCTGTCTATTGCTACCCGCACGTCACGGTTGCCTCGCCGCAGCAGGAAGTTCTTCTCCCCCCTCTGTAGGACCGCAAAAGGTCCGTCGTATGGTGGCTGTAGAGCTCCGCGGACCGCGTCGTTCCGCACGAATACCTGCGAGGCCGTCGGAAGGTCCTGGAAGACGAATGTCCGTCGACCTCCGTGGCGAGATGCAGGGTGCGGGCTGAGCTTCCGAATGTGGGCCCGCAGCTGTGTCACAAAACTGGTGGGGTCCTCGGGGTGTGTCTCCGGTGATGGGGAGAGGAATTCTCCCGGGAGCCGTAGTGATGCTCCATACACCAGGTCGGCGGCGGTCGCGCCGAGATCTTCCTTCCACGCTGCCCGGAGTCCCAATAAAACGGACGGGAGGACGTCCACCCACGAGTCCGTGGAATGGCAGCGGATGGCTGCCTTCAGCTGGCGATGCGCTCGCTCCACCATCCCGTTGGCGGCTGGATTGTATGCGACTGTTCGCAAATGCGTGACTCCTGTCATCTGCGCTAGCTGGTGGAAGAGGTGGCTCTCAAATTGCCTCCCCTGGTCGGTGGTCACACGCAGAGGCGTCCCAAAACGCGCCATCCATCCCGCGAAAAAGGCTCGTGCCACGGTTTCCGCGGTTATGTCTGGGATGGGGATGGCCTCCAACCAGCGTGTGTACCTGTCAACACATGTCAAGCAATAGCGGAACCCCTGGGACGAAGGGAGGGGACCCACCAAATCGACGTGCACATGCTCAAATCGCGAGCCAGGTAGTGGGAAGGTACCCACAGGCGACATTACGTGCCGCGTCACCTTGCCTCGTTGGCACGGGATACACTCCTTCGCCCACTGCCGACAGTCCTTCTTTACCGCCGGCCACACAAAACGGGATGACACTAGCCTCGCCGAGGCTCTCACCCCGGGGTGGGATAGATTGTGGAGGGAAAGGAAAACTTGTTTCCGCATGGGCGCCGGGACGAAGGGGCGGGCTGTCTGCGTAGACAGGTCACAGTAAATATTGGCGTCACAACCGGGGATGTTCACTTTATGCAACTTTAACGCGGAATCGGATTTAAGGAACGTTTTCACTTCCGGATCCGCCTCCTGTGCCTTGGCTAATATTTGGTGACTGACGGGATCCGACACTTCCGCACACCGAGACAACGCGTCTGCGACGACATTCTCCCTGCCCGACACGTGGAGAATGTCCGTAGTGAACTGCGAAATATAATCCAGCCACCGAAACCTCCTAGGCGTGCATTTATCCGTCTTTTGTCGGAATGCGAACACTAATGGCTTATGGTCCGTGAAGAGGACGAACTGTCGACCTTCAACCATGTGGCGGAAACGTTGGACCGCCCTGTATAACGCCAATAACTCCCTATCATACGCGCTGTATTTCCTCTCCGTGGTATTTAATGTTTTGGAGAAAAAGGCTAAGGGCTGCCATCCCCCTTGGGTGCTCTGCTGGAGAACGGCGCCGATGGCGTCTGCAGAAGCGTCCGCCACCACAGCCAGGCGAGCGGCCGGGTCAGGGTGTGCGAGGAGCGCGGCCTGTGCGAGCGACTCCTTGCACCGAGAGAGGGCGCTCTCGGAAGCGGGCGTCCAACATATTTTCGCGTTTCCCTTCACTTTCGGACCGCACAACAATGCGCTTAGGGGGGCTTGCAGGTTGGCGGCTCCAGGCACAAAGCGCCTGTAAAAGTTCACCATGCCAAGGAAACGCCTTAGCTCTTTGATAACCACGGGCTTGGGGAATCGTTGGATGGCTTCCACTTTCTCCGGTAAAGGTTTTGTGCCTTCTCCCGACACCAAATATCCTA
The DNA here is from genome assembly GCF_022747635.1 of Hetaerina americana. NCBI lineage: Eukaryota > Metazoa > Arthropoda > Insecta > Odonata > Calopterygidae > Hetaerina > Hetaerina americana. The sequence goes on from NW_027286763.1 coordinate 78,056,172, forward strand.
AAAAACACACTTGCTTCTTTCCAAACACACATTTATTGGGGTTGAGAACTAGTCCGTACTCGTTCAACCGCGCGAAAACCTGGCGTAAATGGTGTTTGTGCTCCTCCGCGGAGGACGAAGCGATTAAGATATCGTCTATGTACGCGTATGCGAAATCAAGTCCCCGCAGCACTTCGTCTAAAAACCGTTGAAAGGTTTGCGCTGCGTTGCATAGCCCAAAGGTCATCACCGGGAATTCAAAAAGCCCAAAAGGCGTTGTTATTGCCGTTTTTGGAACATCACACTCGCTTACCGGAATCTGATTATAAGCTCGCATCAGATCAATTGTGGAGAAAATTTCCTTCCCGTGCAGTGAAAGGGAAAAGTCCTCAATGTGCGGCACCGGATACCGATCGGGAATCGTCCTCGCGTTGAGGGCCCGATAATCTCCGCACGGCCGCCATGCTCCCACACCTTTGGGCACCATATGGAGTGGGGAGGACCAGGCGCTGTCCGAGCGCCTTGCAACGCCCATCTGGACCATACCCTCGAATTCGCTCTTGGCGATACGAAGCATGGCGGGGGCCAACCTCCGGGGCCGGCTCGTCACTTGCGGGCCGGGCGTGGTCCGAATGTGATGTTCTATCGCGTGTTTGCGTCTTTTTGGCACACCTGCGGGACGCGTAATATCGGGATATTCCCGTAACAAGGAGAAAAATGGGCACTCATCACCTATACACTTAAATTTATCACATACGCTATGTACAACACTATCTACAGCGCGGCCGGCAACTGATAACGACGTCACACCGTCAAGAAGACGCCGGTGACGTATGTCGACCAGCAACCCGTGGAATGCCAAACAATCTGCCCCGATAATGGGCCTGTCAACGTCAGCGATGATAAAACGCCACTCAAATGCGCGACGGAGGCCTAAATTAAGGGACAACACCATCCACCCGTACGTTTTAATGGTGGACCCGTTCGCCGCGAACAATTCGTACGTAGTCGCCGCAGGCTTACCTTTCACACGGGCGCGCGGGAAGACACACAAGTCCGACCCCGTGTCCACTAGAAACTGGACTTTTGTCCGGGCGTCGGTGACGAAGAGACGGCAGGGGCCGGGGCACTTGTCGCTGGCCGCCATCAGCGATCGCCCCCCGAGTTTTCCGCGTCGTATGTACACGGCTCCCTGCACTTCGTCGCCTTCGGGCCGAATCGGTCGTGGTACCAGCACCATGTGGGATGGCGGGAGGCCGAACGGCCCCTACCCCTCGAATTACTGCGGCGCGACGTGGGTCGGGACCGGGAATTCCCCTCTGCCAGGGATTTGGTAAGGGAAGACACTTGCCGCGTAAGCTCATCCACCCTCCTCGTGAGCGCCTCTACGTCCGGCGCCATCGCCGTGCTGGCCACGCGCGGCTGGTGAGACACCTCGTGGATTTTGTCCGCCAGTTGGGCGACGCTGTTTAGCTCCACTCCGGCCTGTGTCGCTAGGATGGTCTGATGGCTGGACGGTAGCCGACCCAGCCACAGCGACCGTAGGAAGTCGTCCGTGACGGATGAGCCGGCGAGCGTCCGAAGATGGCGCAGGAACTGGGAGGGTTTCCGGTCTCCGATCTCCTCATGTTCCAACAATTGCCGGATCCGGGTTTCCTGAGACGCGGAAAGTCGGAGAAGAATCTCCGCCTTCAATTTTGCGTACTTGTCGGTCAACGGGGGATTTGTGATAACATCTTCTACCTCAACGGCGTACCTACTGTCTAACTGGGACACCGCGTACATAAACTTAGTGGCATCTCTCGTAATGCCCGCGAGGCTGAACTGTATTTCAAGCTGCGCGAACCATAGCGCTGGTCTATCAGGCCAAAATGCCGGCAGTTTCAACGCCACACGATTCACACTAACACCGGAATCCTCCCCCGCGACGGCTCCCGCTGGAGATTCCATCGCGAGCACGTGGTTCACAAAAACTAACTCCCCGTAAAAAAAAAACTGCGATCACGTCGGAGTCACCACTTTATAGCGCGTTGTTGACCGGGGAGAGAGTGGGGGTTGAAATAAAGCTCCCACACGTTTTACACCCGTATCCGTTTATTTGCACACGTGCATGGTACACAAAAATGGCCGCTCGGCTTCCCTATATGCAATCTCCCGTCGCCAAAGTCCGGTAGCAGACTCTCTCCCTTTATCGAGGCGACCTCCCTCTTCACTTTCACGGCGCACGCCGGAACTATCTTCCGGTCGCCCCTCGGGCGTCCGGTGGCCTCTCGCGGGCCTCGAGCGAACTGAGCGGCTAGTGGCGCGCCGGCTCGTCATGGCCGCTACATATGTAATCACCACTCACCAATGATATAAATGGAGCTGGCCGTGATTTCGACCATTTAGTCTTCTCTAGAGGAGCTCGACGATATGCCCTCACGGGTTCCACGAAGTCCAGGATAGCGATGAGTCCATCCGCTTCGAACGGCTGGCTCATCCCTGCTCTCAAAGCGAACTGGCGAGACCAAGTGCATGTCGGCCAGTAAGGGGGGAAGGCGGGGGAGGCTAGGGGGGTTCAATGAGTGGGAGACTTCGTACAAGAGAGAGTGAAATCGAATTGGGACGATGGAAAAGGAGGCGGAGGGAACTGATAGCCCATTTCATTCGGAAAGTGCGCATTTCGCGTATCTTCGCAGGGCTTTGGACTGGAGCGCACTGGATTCCTGTAGTTAACCGCTCCCTTCCTCGCCGAAAGCTTGCGTGTCGAGTGTGCGTACAGCTGCCTCCAAGACCACCAGCCAACGATGCAAATGCATGCCCCTCCAGAAATGTGCGCGCGTCATTAAACGAGCATTCGTGTGACCATCCAGTGAATCCAGACTTGGGTCTCATTGTACATGCCCTGACACACATGTAAGTAAATGAGCCCAATTATGATGTTAATGCCTGTTGTTTAGTTATTGAATGACCTACTTAGTACGCATTTGATGCCCCATTGTGTATTGTTAGAAGAGGCAAGGGAATTGTCGCTGTACCCTTTTGTAGCTTGTGTCCATTCACAGCCACCTTAACTAGTAGATTATGGATAATATTCAAGGTGATAATGAATTTTTTGACTTATTAACATGAGGATAACACCCTAAAGTTATTCAGTGAATGTTATTAATCCACTGTTTTTCACTTGCTTGAAACTCACTTCAATAAATAACAAAAATATGACTTTAAAAGGGTTTCATAAGAATTGGGAGTGAGCTTACGTATGAATTGATAGAATTAAAGAATTGTTTTCTTCGGTTTCCCTTAATTAATGCTCACATAATCTTAATAACCACAGTTTTTAATCATAAGCAAACTAATATCATAATAAACTAACTAACAGCAGCAATTATGGCATTCCATGTTCTGCAAAACAGGTCCATGAAAGTGCCGGTAAATGCTTCCATCAGGGGCCCTTCAAAGGTCACTGCCATTTTATTAACTGAAATTATTGATCCTGGCAAGTGCATACATCCATCATTTGTTCCCTACCTTGGTTACAAAGAGTGGGATGGTTGTTTTCACCTCATTCCACTGTTCACGTGACACGCCGTGGAAAGGAGACATCAACTACTACCTCTATTAAAGAAAGGATCTCATCACACAGTGCCAGTTATGCAAAACAATCTGCCAAAGAGTATTTAAAAATAAGACCTGTGACTACATTAAGACTTGAACTTAAAAAATCTGTTCATCCCCAATTGTTGCCTTTTGAACCTTGACCGTCTTCAAGAGGCTTGTCTGAAACTGCATTCAATGAGGTTATCACTTCTTTTGTTATAGATTTCAATAGTTATCTCTGTTGTTCTGAGTGCCTCAAAACCAATTATAAAACCATGCACCAGAGTTAATTAAGTTTCCTTACTTCTATGGCATTGTTTCCACTTGTTAGTAGACATTTCTTCCAGTAGCATAACCTGTCCCCATACTGCTGACGAAATCAGCCTTTCTTTTTTATCCATTTTGAAAACCTAAGACACATAGTCCTGTACCATTATTTTCTGCTATTTTATATCCTATCTATCATAGTAATAGAAATTAACTGGTATAACTCCTTGAGATTATAATAAAATAATTCTGAGGTACGAGAGGTATTGGCAATATAATCATTCGTTTTGATCTGCAATGGAGAACAGTAACCTTTTTTGGTATGGTAAATAGGTGATAAATCAGTAAAGTTAAACCTATTGAGACCAGTTCCATGAGCATTTCTTTTAATTATTGTCATAAAACCCATGTATGGCCGCTGTGAATACCTCATTGGTAAAGGTACCCTCATTTTCCCTCAGTTTAGATCCTCCCGTGAATTTTCTAATGAAACTTAATTCTTAAACTAACACTCTGAAAGTTCACCACAAATCAACACAAACACTTGGTCAACTTCTAAGAAAAAATGTTCTAGTTCAGGAGATATTCTTAAGTACTTCCTGCTTTTTGGTGTGAAAGGACGACTCTGGTGATGAATAGTGGGATCTGGATCGTCAACTAGGCAATGAGCATGGGGTAAACGAATCCATGCAGATAGAGTAAGTTGTGATTAGTGTTTATGCCAAATTGTAAGAAAAAAATGTACTAGGTTCGGAGATATTGTCTCGAAAGATTTTCCTGTAAAAGGCGACTTACCGCTTGGGCTAACTTTAGTTTAGTTATCCTTATAGGGCCGTACATCATATACTACGTAATTAATATCGGTATTGCAATTGGCAGTGATTGCAGTAAGTATATTATGTCCAATGTAGTGAGATAAATGCTATGGTTTAGGAGATTTACTTAGTTACTTCATGCAAAAATGTATATTTTAGTATGACTGAAAAATCCGCTAAGTACTCGTGGGCCAGCTCTCGTTGGGCGAATATCAGTTAAGTTAGTTTGTCTACCCGCCCTTGTAAATGACCCTCATTTTGTTTTGTTGACAAAAGAATGTAGAAAATGTGCCACAACGTTCTGTTGCTTGATTGGTTCGTAAAAGTTGATAGTTTCAGGAATGTGCGTTTAAGGTGATGACAACAGTGACAGCGCGTTTTTTGGAAAAGAGACACGATTAGGATATTGCACTGTATTAAGTTTTTTTAAACGGGCGTTCTGTTACGTGTCGTATACCTTACAAGTGACTTTTTGCACGGTAAGTGAAATTGAAACGCAAGGTTAGATTATGGAGACACATTAGAGGAGACAATTTGTCGTGCTCTCTGGTAACATCCAACTCCCAAATATATATTTACATAATGTTTCGAGATGACATGTCAGTCGCAGCGATTATTGCCTCGTCAATGCTGAAGGTATAACAAAATGTTTTATTTTCCGTGTCTTTAAAGGTTATGACGTGTATAATTTCAGTATTATTTACTTCCATTGTTGGTGGGCTATATTGGCTAAAGTTTTGGTATTTTAGAATTATGTAACAAATTTGAAGTTGGGAACTGTTTTGGTAATTAAATTGAGGCAATAAGTGGTTATTGGCTGATTATTTCGCAATAATGTTGGACATGAGACTTCAGCTTCCTGGTGTCTCACCTACTAGACTAATTGCTGGAAAGTTGGTGGCATTTCAATGAAAGGATTGTTTGCAATACAAAATGTATCGGGAGAATGGTACCTATTTCTCTAGGTACCTTCCCCCTCGATTGTTGCGAAGCTACAACAGATAGCACCAATTGACGCTTCGTGGCACCTTCAAACTCTGCCTTCTTTACGTCAACCCCCCCCCTCCCATATGTTTTATCGTTTTTATCCATGGAAATAGTCTTTCTTGGGAATTCGCGTAGTGTTATATTATGAATCATTCAGCATTAAAGCCATTACAATTATATTCTCAAAAACCCTAGGTCTGGTAGTAATATGGTCAGTCTGTTAAGGTCCCAAAATGGTAATAACATTAGGGCTTTTTAAGATTTCTCCTGAGTTCATATGTTTTACCTAATAAAAGTAATTAATGCATGCCCATGCAATGCAATCCATTCCCATTTGTGTTGGTAAACTTCTGGTACCTAGAGCATTGCTGGGATAGGTTATGTAGCTGGCTCAAAGTAGGAGCCCAAATTATGACCTTAAGCAAGAGCCTTGTTTGATGAAAGTGTGCTGCCATGCAGTGTATATATTGGTTGGAATGTATGTGATCGTTATGAAAAGAATTTTTGGATTTTTTTTACATTAATTTGGCAGATCCGTTGTCAACTGGCGTGTTAATAAAGGGGTATAATTTAATTAATTAATTTAGTATCTCGATATTTTGAATAATTTTTTGCAATCATTTCTCAAGCGGACGTAATATTGGCAAATTTCGTTACATTGTTATTTGTTCGCAGTTTTTTGTTTCAACATTATATAACATTTTGAGATGAAAGCTTTAAGTAAATTTTTCATAACATAATCTTTATAGAAGTTTACGACAGCAATTGCCAAATGATTGCTCTTTATATTTGGTTCATATAAGATTTGAGTTTTTAATATCTCTCCGTTATTGTAATGTGTCTGAAAAAAATGTGAGCATATTCTGTACCATTTTACCTCAAAGCAATGCAGATTCATCCGCAGAAGCAATTCAAAGAGTTCAAGCTTATGATATACTGCCAAAACTTGAGTAGATGAAAAATATCAATAGAAATAATTCTTTATTGATGTTTCTTTGCATATTTCACTAATTCAAAATGTTTCTAATGACTATTCGGTCTCTTTTACTCATGTGCAACCTTTCTATGTCCTTTGTGAACAATGTAAGCTGCTATTCATTACCCAGTCTCATCCACTCACTATTGACTAAAATATTTTCATGTGAACAAACTGACATTGCAAAATAATCACCATATTCTATGCTGTACTGATGTAACAAGTCAGGTTGGGGGCCTTGTATTTGAGCCACCAAGCTTCACTAGGGGTTGGACCCAGCAAAAGATGAATATTGGTGCAGGTATTGAATAGAGCCCTAATTTTTTGGCAGCCATGTCCCAAGCTGATGTCCTATTACACCAGCAATACTGATATGTGTTTGTTCTAATTTTCTGTCCAAGAGAGCTCCAATTGTTTCCAGGAAATTGGTTTGTTTCTTCTGCATTGATATGTCATAATGTTGAACTTGCAAAAACTCTTTAATAGAATTATTTGTGTAGTAGATTGACTTAATATTTTCTCTCAAATTAATTTGCCCTGATACCATTCTTATTATTATTCTAGATATCATCCAGGGCCTTTAGTAGTCAAGGCACCAAGCACCCATATTAATTCATTGAAAAATTTAACTGTGCCCTATATGAATATTTTGATGAGAGTGCACAGTACTTAAAGGATTTATAAAATACACAAAAACTGTGATAGAATTCTGAGATACTTAATATCTTTCTGCCAATGGCATTTACATCCAAGGGACTTCATTAGTGTCTACCTCTTTGCTAATGAAGCATGAATTCATTCTGGATTGGTCAAAATTATGTGCATATCCTCGAAGTTGCATCATTGAGTAAATTTTGCAATGATGCATTTACTCAGTATGCCAAACATTTTATGGAGTTAAAAAAGCAGTTACTTACATGTTTCTACTTAACTGGAAAAATTATGAATCTTTGTTCAAAGAAGTGGATTAGTTTTTCCTTGCAGGAATAAAACTTCTTATTTTATTCTTATGTTAATAGTTTAAATACATTTTAATTATATAGTATTTTTCATTAAAATATGGATGAAGTTGCAGAGATATAATGGTCTTCCACCTTTAATTGTCGGCATAGTCCTGGGACTACCTCAAACAGGGAATTGTTTTATCAGATAGTATTAATTTTTAGGCGCTATATACATGATATACAGGGTGCAGCAACATAAATTCCTTTTTGCAAAATTCCAAATTGCAAATGATTTTTAATAAGGAAGTTATGTTGCCGCACCCTGTTTATTACCAAATATGCTTAACTCTGTCATTAATCCTTACTTTTTCTGTACTTCTATATCAAAACACTCTTGCAAATTATATGTTGTGACCTTTGCATTAATAATCATGCCTCAGTAAGTGCAAGATAACATGTACTATAGTGTGAAATATTTATATTTATTCATAAGTTTTCATGATTCATTTTAGGATTGGTGGAAGTCAAGATGTTTATTACTGTTGCATACTAGTTAATGTTAAAATCCACACTACCTGAATGTTCTCCCTTGGTTGCTCATATTCTGGTTTTCATTTGGTCTTTTGGGTAATTTTAGGTACATTCCTAAGGAAGCTATGGAATACTTGGGCTTTGGTTTACATTATGGCCTACTACCATGCACCAGGTGTAATTATAATGAACTGCAGCATGTTGGTGTTGGCTGACCTGAAGTGAATCCCCATGTTCAGTTGAGATATTTATATCTTCTGGCATTCTAAGAGCAGTAGAGGAATGTTTAACTTAAATTAACTGGCCATTTCTTGTTCTATTCTTAGCCAGGTAAGAGTTATAGGATTGAACTATTACTTTCTGGATAAACAAAATCTAGTTTGCATATAAGTATAGCTGGCCAGGAATTAGAGTGAATAGAAATCTAATTTTTTCTCCAGCTTAATTCAGTTTTAGTATATATTTTATAGAGATACCATGTCATGTGTGGGCAACCTGTTATTCTGATAATGTGTGCTTAACCCTCTTATAGTGAAGGGGTCGCGTTTCTCAGAAATACAAGCCTTGTTTGTTCTGGATTTTGTATTTTAGACCTAATCTCTTGTATTTTATGGCTATGCAATTATAATGAGGTCCCTCCAATCCCTAGGAAGGTTATCTGCATTGTGGATTATTCATGCCTGGAAATTTCTTTCAGTCAACCATGTTTAGTGAAATTGGATAGAGAAAGATAAAAAATGTACATCTTGATGAAACTACCTTATGAATTAGCCCTATGTGAGGGTTTGCTTAAATTATACCACCAATAATCCAAGATGGTTTTGGTTTTGATGATGTAAACATTTCTTAAATATCATTGTTGGAATATTGGTCACTGTACTCTTACTCTTGCATGAAGAGAATTTATGGGTAGTCAGATTTTTCCTTTTAACATATAACATTTCTTAGTTTCATAATTTCTTGTTTATTATTTCTTATTTCACTGCTTTGTCACCTTGCCTTAACACTAACAGTAAAAATGAGATCACTCTCTAATTTAAACAGGGTTGGTATAGGCTTAGAATATATATTTATAAGAAAAGTTAGAAAATTCCTAAAATTCATACATATCTTGAAATTTTAAGAATGGGAGCGTATAATTCAAATAAACCACCCTAAATCGCATGATTATTACATAACCAATTAGATTTAATAGTTGACGAAAACTTAGGGATAGCCAATATGTATCAAATACAGGTACTGATATTTCATAGTATCTGCTAATTCCAGTGATTTGCTCTCTGAGCTTTGTTGTTTACAGTCAGGGTGATCTAGCCAAGAATCATCTGCAGTGGTAGCCTTTGAAAGAAACTCGTCATCTTCCCATAACATCAACTTAAACTGCTAGCAAACCTGCCCATGAATGTCCTGTTGTTTGGATATGATCATTTTTGGGAATCCACTTTGCGCAAACATCTCTTTTGCAGTTTTTCTTTTATCAGCATATGGATGGCACTCAATGAAATTATCAATATTTGTAATGGTGCTCTTAAAGTTATTCAATTATAGTCTTTCACAATGGCAGCAGCAGTATAAGTGAAAAAGGGATCGTGATGGTGCGATGGCTAATGTACTGTAATGCCCAGGGTACTTCCCACCCAGAGGGCCCAGGTTTGAATCCAGGGGGCAGCAGATACTTTTTCAATGGTATCACGATCCCTACTTGAGGTGCTTTGTGGAGGGCACTTAGGGTTAGTTTGCCGTCCGTCGGATGGGACATTCAACTGCGGACCCTTTGGTGCCTCTTGTTAGGAGTAGGCTAATGCCAATGCTGGGTTTCTCTCCAGCCTTAATCCTTTCTTGTCCATCCCTAATGGCTCAAATGCCCTCTGCTGTTGGTCGCCTCCTCTAAAAAACTACTAATAAGTGAAAAAAATGAGCTTTTTATTTATTTTTCATTCTTACAATGAAATTGTCATGTTTTATATGTTGAAAATAGTACTGATAATTATTCAAGATGAGGGGATAGAGTAAGGGCACTTTTGAAAATGCAAAAAATGTTTAGCCAAAATTGTGGGAAGTATGAGACCTGAGTTTTTCAACAAGCATGTACTCATTTTCCTTTAATCAATGTTCACCTCACTCCCAGCCTAAAGTCGCTCAGCCTCCTCAAAGTAACACCCGACCTTGGCCTGTTTAGTGATTTCTTCTCCCCTCACATCCCATTTAATAATTATTTAAATGCTCTCTTTTGTATGGTGATCAGTTCAGAAAATCAAGGTTAGTCAAGATTCAAAATTTCATGAAAAAAGGACAATTTAAGGTTAAATGAAAAAAGTAATTCCACTTTGGGAATACAGGTTAGTTTTGATCCCATAATTAGTTTTGACACTTAATTTTTTAATATGTGAGAAAACGACGGTCCCTTTTGTCCCTGCCATTCCTCGATCTCTCCATGTTGTTCACTTCGGTTAAAAGAGGGCCATCTATTAAAAACAGAGCATGTCATACCTTTCTAAAATATACAATAACTGCAAAAGAAAATCTATTGAAGTAGAATTCGTATATATGTTTAGGCCTGCTGGAGCATAACACCATGTTACATGCACATCAGCATCCTAACCTAAACCCGCATGCTCATCTGCTTGCCTTTCTACTTACCTTGGAGTGCATAGTGGAAGGAGTGGAGGATAGGAAGGCAGGAAGTGTACTGGTTCTCACCAACTTAGCTTCTGCTGGCCATATCACTGAAGATACCAGTATGGTCGAATGTCATCATTCGGAAATATGGACATTACACTTGAGAAAGTTAGTAATTTATTTTCAAAGGCTTAAAATTACTGTATAGCCCACTAGCGATACCAGTACTATCTGATCAACAGTTATGGAAATGTTGGTATAGGATCGTATCAGTAAAAAAAAACAAATATATAGGTCCAGCCTAGTTAAAAATAAGTCAGTATGTAGTCATCAAGTTTTATAGCATTCTTCTGGAACTTGTGTGTGGTAATTGCGCATTAGTAATAACCATAAACACAGTAATCAACCCAAAGGTCGGTTTGGTAGGTGATGGTAGAGTTCACTCAGTACTAAGGCCGACGGCATGTGAAATTCACACATCAGGGTAGAGGGGCCAGTTCCTTTCCCTGTGCCAGTTATGGTTTCCCAGGAAGACCTGGTACCCGAAAAATCACATAGCTTGGGTGGAGCTGCAGGTGCCCAGAATCCTTCCCTGGGAATCGAACCCGGCACCCTCCGGTCTGCAGTCCAATGCTCTACCCCCTCTACTACCGCGACCCACATGCATTTGTAATATTAGTAGTAATTCTCCACTGTTTAAGACCTTTAGAGGGACGTATTTCTACTGTTTTAGTTGCTTTTCTTGACACTTTTGGCTAGAAAATTTTCCTACAAATCCATTAAATGAAACAATTTTCAAATCCAGGACTGTAGCAACCCTGTAATAACGCATAAGCGCATAGATCAAATGGTGTTCTTGAAAAATTCCATTACTATAAAAAATTCTGACATCGTTTTCTGAAATATATTGCCCTTCTATGATGGAGATAAGATAAATATGCGACTGATCTCATTTTAATTCATCTAAATGGAAAAAGTTTTAAAATAATTATTGTGTGTGTTTTATGAGGACTAATACGTTATGGCACATACTGTGAATATAATTCCTTTTTAACAAATTATTTAGTTGTAAAATTATAAACCTCAGACCACCGATATCACAATTATTTGCATTCCTTTTTGTTTCTATGGTACAGGAAGGATGATTTGACTAGCTAAATTTTGCTGTATATCATATGTGAAAAGTTGATCTCAATGCATGGTATTTTTGTATGTAATTTCTTCATTACCCAGGAATATATGAGACAATTGTGCCACAAAAATAAAATCTGTTGGATTTTAAATACATGACTGTTTTAATGTGAGCTTTATGAGTATCATTTTGAGCCACAACTAAAAGATAGTTTTTTTGTAAAAGGTTTTGCTTGCAAAAATCTCCAATTTCTCTAACTTCATAATGTCATGATAATCTTTCAATGAGGGAATATTAATGTATGCCTTTTATGCAATATGTACTTAGTTTTTCATTTCCAGTTTTAATGTCAGTGATTTCACTGTGCAGCATGTTGTTTTGAAGTGTTTGTTTCAGTGAACTCTAAAATTTTTCAGATTTTTTGAAGAGCTTGAGTTATGTCTGGAAATCCTGAAGAACAGCCCCCCTCTTATGAAGGTAAGCTGCTGTTCTTTCATTTTCTTATTAATGGAAAAGGTTTTTGGTTGAATCAAACAAATTTAGTGCAAATATTTAATGATTCCTTAAAAGATTTACCTGTAGTAAATGCAAAATGATAAAATATAAGCTCTAAAGAACTTCAGGAGATGCCTCAATAGTAACTTTAACGGCGTCATCAGCTGATATGCGTAACAATTTCAAAGGGTAAAAAATCATTCACCCTAAGTAGGATTTAAACCTGAATATCTTGGAAATGATTTTTACCCTTAGGGGAATGACTTTTACACTTTGAAATTGTTGCATTATGGAGTATGAAATTTGTTAAATGTGGCGTTAATGGGTGTAAGTGAATATTAGTTCCTGCCATAATATTTTTATTATAATGTTCATCCAACGTAATATGCATCTACGTTTTCATGCTTGAAATGTGAAAATCTTCTGATTGCAATACATTATACACACTTTGATTTTGACATTTTCCCTTGAATAACTTCATGCTCTCACTTTTCTCTCGGACATATCAATTTGGAGAGGATGTCCTCTTCTTCCTTTTCATACATGTTTCTGTGTGTACGATGTATGCATCTTTGGATTGTTAGCACAAAGGCATTATACTTATGATCATTCTAATTATTTGCTGACTTACTGTATAAAATGCATGGAGGTCATGTTTCAGGGACATGTGGAATGTAGCATAATGCATTTTACATATTTAGGTTGTACTCTGCTTTTGCTGAAATGATCCAAGGTAATTTATGTTTTTGTAAATAAATAGGTGCTCTAGCAAGGGAAATGGTATCTTTAGTCAATCATACGACAAAGAGAAAATGGATTAAGGAATTGGGAAAGGCCCAATTCATTACCTTTTCCCACCTCCTCTTCAGTAGCTAAAGTAATGTTATGATTACCATACTAAATAAATTGTTGAAATATAATTACTCAAATTAAAAAACCCACCCTGTCATTTTAAATCCTCTGTACAGGTTGTGTTTTGCTACAAGACATTGAGATGAATGTGGGAATTTGACATCATGAACATCATTCACATTTGTTGCACCAATAAAATATCCTAATTTGTATTTTTCTACCTTTGGAAGCTTTTCCCTTTCCAATGTGTCTCTGCCTAAATATGACCATTTTCCATTATGGTTACTGGAGATCCTAAAAATCAGAAATTTTTTCACTTAAATATGATGAGTGTGTCATGTTTTATTAGGGGAAAGGTGTGTACAATGATAGTATTTCTAATAATATGATGAGTTCAATGCATTGAGCATTCTAATGGTCCATGGTTATTTAACATAAGCTTAATTATTAGTAGCCTACTCCAAAAGACAAGAGGTCAGAGGTGTCACTTGCCAAGATTTAAACTTCTATTGTTTATTGTTCTTCTATCAGAGGCAATGGGAAGCTCTTTACCAAATGCCCCATCTCCTTCAACTGAAGGACAGCCTGAGACTGCTGAAGATAATGCCAGTGCGGTCCCCAAAAATACTCCTGAAGAGGATGCAGAGGAGAGGAAGAAGAAGAAGGCTGAGGAGGCTGGGTGGAGGACAGATTTGCTGCAGCCAAGCGGCGAACCATCTGGAGGTAGTCGGGAAATCCCGTCCCACTTAATTTATATCATTTTGGATGCGACATAATATTGTTTCTTCGAACTTTAAATGTGGATTTGAACATTTGTGTGATTGGTTTGCCTTGAAACTCTTTATTAATCTACATAAAGCCCAGGAACACATTCACAGAAAATAACTGCATGAGAAATGTACTGGGGCAAAGATGAGGATGAGTCAAAAGTTATCCTGAAATCCTTCTTATAAATCACCAAGTTGTCAATTTTTGTTTTTATTTTCATTCCCACCTAGTACTATATCAATGCAAGCTTTGCAGAGGGAAATGAATTCTGAGTTAGTATTGTCGCCAAAGTTATTTCTTCCTTTACTTCCTAGTTAAAATTCTCTTTTGTTCACCTACCATATTTAGGGGAAATTTTAATCCTATTTTTTATTATTTGTTGTTTTATTGTAATGATATTTACCAATGAGTAATGAGTGACTTATGGCATTTAAACCTTGGTATTAAATAACTTCTGAGATAGAATTAGTGTGTAATGTGCTGAATTTCTTCATGCCATAGAAACCCCACCAATTCCTGCTCCACGAAGTAGAAATCAGAGAGGAGGGCAGGATTCTGCATGTGCTGTTTCCCCTGAGCCTCAAAGTCAGGAGGAAAGGAATCGTTTGAAAGCTGAGGAAGCTGGCTGGAAAGGAAGCATGATGTCAGAGGCTGGACCTTCCTCTGGTAATTATTCAGTCCTACTACTCTAAGGAAAATGTATGTGGATTTCCAGTAGGCCACCAGTGCTGTAAATTTTGCCCACTTAACCTTTCTGAGCAAAGTTTATTGGTGTGCCACTGTAGGTTTAACTTTTCGAAGAGTTCAATATATGATGGTGATATGATGAATAACTGATCGTAGCACTTTTCCACTTGATAAAATATTTTTATCAAGTGGAAAAGTGCTACAATCAGTTATTCATTATGTTCGACTTCCACCACATCACGCCTGAAGCTACTCAATTTATGATGGTGATATTTGGATTTTATTTTTCCCCAGTTGATGAATTTATTCCTTTCTTCTTGTGCCATTGGGTAACAATGCGTATCAGGCATTAATTTAAATTGTACAGAAGCAATTGTTTAAAGTTGCATTTATTGTACATTATGAGTCAGCCAACATTTACAGGTAAACCATTATCAGTTGTAGGATTTTCAATTTTTCAGTTGTAATAACCTATGATTCTTGATTATGTACATAAGTGTAATCCCAAAATGTAGGTCTTCAATTTTTTTAGAAAATGAAAGAAAGGTTTATTTTCAATTAGTGATGTATCATTTTTAAGCTTGAACATTCCTTCATTTTTCTACATAATTGCGGTTTTGGTCAATTGCATTTTGTAGGCACTGGGGCAATGTTTGTATGCCTATGCATTCTAGTTCACTGTAGTGTTGTTGAGGAAGCATTGAACCTCATGTTTCAGCTTAGGAAACAAATGGTGGTCACTAGGTGACAAGTTCAGACTGAAGTGTGGGTGGTTTTTATTTATTTATTTATTTATTTATTCAGTATAAGTCCGAAAACAGCACATTTTGGCCTTTACATCGAACTATTAACAACGATAACAATGGACACATTTACAAACACCCAAGCCCTAGATGGAGGGAAACTCACCCAGGCGGGAATCGAACCCGCGACCCTTGGAATGGCAGACGAGGACGTTACCCCGCCGCCACCGGGTTGATCATGTCACATCCAAACTGTAGCGGGAGGGTAATGGTTTGATGGGTGATGTGGGGTCCAGCATTGTTGTAGAGAAGGCTTATTCCCTTGCTCAACATTCCTCTTCTTCGGTTCTGAATCACCAGACTGAGTTCTTTAAGGTTCTCAAAATACCTGTCAGCATTTATTGTAGTCACAGGAGCCATGAAGCCGAATGGAAATATCCCATTTTGATCCTGAAGCTAAAATTAGTTGCTAAAATTTTGCTGGCACGTTGTTTACTTGAATGTGGATGGCTTGGGCGAAGAGGAATGCCAACACTCGCATGATTGCTGTTTGATCTCAGGTATGAAGTGGAACACCCAGATTTTGTCACTTATAACAAGCAACGATGACAAGGTAAAAGATGAGGTCCTACACTTCCTCAATGACATGAAGGTAAACTGTGTCAATGGGCATACGAAAATTCTTATTGTAGACCAAAATAGCAATGTTTTTATCTATGGCAAAGCACCTTACTTATTACAACAGCACAGTGGAATAGTAACATTGAGGTCCCCAAGTACAGGTATAGAATTGAAATGAAGTGGAGTGATTTTGGTGATTAAGGAATTCATGTTATCAGTTTCAGGACCCGGAATATTACCATCACCTCCTTTGGTATTACCTCCTGGATTGCAGCCACTTATCATCTTAGACACTTTGTTTTTGAGAGGCAACTATGAAAGGGGAAAAGGTAATATGACATCTACTTGCATGATTCAAAAAAAGAGACAATCATGCAACAATTATCTGTGATTTATTTGTTCTTACAAACCCAAGCCTATATCTAATTTCTCCAATCTATAATTAGTACCCTCTTTTTCAACATTTGTTAATATTTTGCTATAATTTTGCTTGTTTATGTTTGTATGCATGCATCTCTTATTCTATGTATTGTCATATGTCCCCTAATAAATTGGCGCTATTGCTAAAATTGGACATTTTTGTGTCTATAAAATGAAATGAATTACTTCCTCACATTACGTAACGACATATCTCAAATAACCTGTTATGATTTCACATCTATAAACATCTAAATATGTATTCACTTGCCTAATGTTGCCCATCTTTTACTGTTTTCAACATTACATTTGTTAAGACAACGTATGCAAGCAAGAAATGGGTAGAAAAAACATATCCTCTTGTAAATCAAGGCATGTTTCTCTTATGGATTTATTGTCTTTGTACTTCAGTCTCATTATGTCATGATTGAAAATAAGAATTTTAATTTTAACCAGGGCGTAGGTACAAAGTTACCAACAAAGATGGTGGAGCTGTATTATATGCTCGAAGTGTTCGCAGGGGTCATCACCGCCCCAAAGATTTCCAGTTGTATGATTCTACCCGGACTGCAGTTGTTGGACAGTTGGCTTTCACACAAGCAGCAGATAATTCCATGGTGAGTTTTTAAAAAAAAACTTTGTGTAATATTAATTTAGGGTGAAATTAAAGATATGGATATACTGAGGATGAATCTCACATTCTTATTAACCATAATTTATTCATTTCCCATTAAAAACTCATGATTTATTTTTGCAATTAAGATGAGCAGTTTTGGTGTTGAGAATGTAAATTTTTACATCAACATTATTATATCAGGAAAAGGAATATGCCATTCCCTATATGTAAGATGCATGAAAGTAAAAAAGCTTTGTTACCAAAATATAATTAAATGTGTGATCTTTTCATTTTAATTCATTTTGAACAAATGTGGGGTACATTGATAATTTTATAGAATATCACTTTCTGTGAGTGTGTATGAAAGGGTTTCTTGCCCCTGCTCAAGGAGGAGGCGATAAATGTTGATCGTAATAGAAAATTTTTATTATTTTGGGAATTTACAACAATCGAGTGAATTTTGGTAGAACTGCAGAAATTTCATTACTATTACTAAGAGAATGTTATATGGTATGTTTGTATCTTTAGTAAGTTTGTGTGTAGTTTTAAGATTTTAAAGGGATTTTGGCTGTACATAATTCCAGAAAGCATGACACGTCTATGTTTTTAACTCCATCTCGTCATACTCTCAAATTGAGTTGCTTCAGGCATGATGCGGTGGAAGTCGAACATAATGAATAACTGATTGAAGCACTTTTCCATTTGATAAGTGCCTTTTATCAAGTGGAAAAGTGCTACAATGAGTTATTCATTATTGTCATACTCTGTTAAATTTTTACTTTTCTTGTCAAAAATTGGAAATAATAGTGGGTATCCTTCTCCGTAACTAATTATGTATTTCCAAGATATAATACGCTTTGCATTTTTAATTAGAATTTTTAATGTTAAATTTCATATTTTTCACATTAGTTTTTTAACAATGGGCCTGTTCACACACAATATGATAACATAATTTCTCATTTTTGAAGGCATGATGGTAAAATGAGCTATTTACTTTTGAATTTCACAGTATGCCAGTCTAGAATGTCCCTCAAGAGTGTCTCTTGCTACTATCAGAGCTGAGGAATATGCGGAACAGTCACCAACAACAGATTCAAGCCAGTCAGCTGTACCAAATGCTGGAATGAAGTACACGATATGCAATGTTCTTGGCCAGCCTGTTTTTGTTGTTCCTGCACCATCAGTCATGAATACCCAGGCAGTCCAGATCAAGGTAAAACACATCACATGTTCATTAATAGTGTAATGGAGTAAAACCTCTATTTAATAGAATGATAAAACTCAAAATTCAAATGTTCATTTCAACTTTTTTCGTCATTGCTGCAAAGGCATTTATTTTTATTTTTGGTTTTATATTTTATTTAATTATACAGATGTAGAATTCGTGGCCACAATGTATATGACCTTGGAAATATATAAAACTTATTATTACATTGCTATAAATTTCTTTCCACCTTATTAACTGTTATGGTTTATAAAATCTGGAGAGTAGGGTATAGTAATAGTCATTCAGTTAACCTCTTTCATTTTAATTGTTCACAGGTGTACTCTGCAGTATCACCTGACACAGCTGTGGCTGATATATTTTGGGATGTGGATGAGGAAGTAGGAGAAGCTGCTGATGAGGCTCAGTCCACTTTTGGGGATAGGGATGATTCCGCAGATGCGAGAAGAGTGAAGATTGTTTTTCCCTTAGACTTGGAGGTCAAAATGAAAGCTGCAATTGTGGCATTATGCTTCCTTAAGGTATGTGTAATATCACTTTTTCCTGACACAAATTTTTTAAACCAAGTTCCCTGGCTCTTTAGCTGACATGGAAGTTTTTTTAGCTTCCCTTTACATGCAACTCTTTTTTAATAAGCTGGCAAGATAACATTTAATAATTTTATTCATATATCATCATTAGATATTGCTTGATCTCATTTTGTAATTACTCGGTAATGTTTAGTCTTAACCTCTTCATGCTTTGGGAAAAATGTAATCCAAATACTTGAGAGTACAAGTAAGTATTCATTATCGAGCCTTCAATTTAATGAAATTAATGTTTGAAATTGTACTCTTTGAGACATATGAGCTGTAAGTATCAGTAGAAACATTCTTACTAGTTGTAAGCATACACAATAATGATACACCATTAGATTTGGAAAATTAAATTTTTTCATCTCATTGTTCCATAAGTAATGTTGCAATTACCTCTTATCTCTAACAATCTAGTTAAGCAGAATTTTTGGCAACAGAATGTGCTTACCTCAAACTGTGTCCAAATTTCAGGATAAGATTGATCATCGAATGGCAAAGAGTGGCTATTTTCCAGATGCCCTCCGAGGCCCTGTCAATGATGTATTGAACGTTGCTTTTGGACATAGAGGAAGAAGGCGGCATCGATTCTGAACAGAAAATTTGAAATAACTCACAACCTTGCTTAAACTGATGAAATCATCAGTTTAAGCAATAATAATATATGTATGATAACTGATGATATATTGTTATAAATTGTTTGTACAGTTAGTGTGTACAGCGATTACCAAACAAATTGCATTCATATATGTTTTCCTGTTATTTTTTCTAAAAATTTGTTGTTTTTATGCCCAGTAGCAGTAGTTGTTAAATTTATTATACAATAGAATGTTATGGAGGTGAAAGAAAAAACACACATAATTTGAAATGTGAAAATCAGTATATTCAACATGGTGTTACTGTTGCTTCATGTAAGTTGGAAATCTATTTTTATTAATTAAAACAAGTTAATGTGGGAACCAATTTCCATTCAGGTTAAAAAGGGATCCAATTGTGTAGATTATTTTAAAGATTATTTGATATGTTGCCTTGCTCCATTTTAAATATTCACTCTCACTCCCTATTTTACTCTTCTGCCATCCAAATTTCACGTCCCCCCATGCATTTTATTGTGAAAAATTCATTCCAAATCTTCCTTTTTACATTTAACTCCTAAATTAGTTTTTTGTTGTTGAAAAAGAAAACTCAAATAAAAAAATTAAAATTATGGTTTCATAATTTTCAAAGAAGTGAAAAATGTTTGTGTGCTATTATTTCTTCAAAAACGTCTCATGGCTTGCAAAACACAAAATATTTTGCTTTGTAACGAGTAAATTTTTTTTAATGTTATCATTTTATTATCTTCATGTAGGAAGGCACCAATTTGTTTTTATACCTAGTTGTTTACCCCAGTGCATTATAGAAAACTGTAAAATGTGAAACATTTACTGAAGTGATAAAAATGGTGTTGATGATTTTGTGACTTATATGTTGTGCAAATGTTCAAAAAAATTGCTACTGTGATTTCTATGAATATTTCTAGATTAAGCCTACAATTTTATATTAATAAGTTAATGGCATAGCTAATAAATGTTGCTGTATGAATATTTATAGTTTTAAATATTTTAGCATAAAATAAATATAATTAATGCAGTGCAAGCAATAAACAAAATTGATTTAAAAAAGTTTTTTGTCAAGCATATATTGTGTTTAATGAATTATAATTTCTTAAATTGAGGTCTCACTTAATGGCACTATTTCCTCATTATTAACGTTGGTGAAACACACCAACACTTTTGTTTGTCAAGCTGTAAAATATGTGTAACTGTGACTCATCAATGAGCCTTGTCTATTTTATTAAAGTTACAAGATAAAATGAGCCAATCGTTGTCTTTTAATTTCAATTTATGAAACCATTTCGACGAAGTTTATCACCATGCAGAGTTTACTTAGAATAATTAGGTCAATTGAAATCATTCACGTCATTGGGACTCTGTATAGAGTTGCCATGAAAATATAGCCCCTCAGGTCAGTTACAGATATTATAGTATTACTGAAGAAAGCTATAATTACCTGTTCAGTAATCAATCAATGAATGTGGATGTAGAATGCCAAATGTTCGATGGTGAAAAGAGGAAGTGGACAATGCCTGGTAAGAGCACAACTGCAAGGAAGGCCATTCAGTAGGATGCTTACATTTAACTGAATTGTTTTCTCATGTATCTATGTTCCCAAAAATAATGACTTGAAATAAATAATGGATATTTCATCCATTGTTACCCGATTTCCTTACAGGAAGTGTAGTATATCACTCAGGGTAGGGTAACTACTGTAATTTAGTAAGAACCCTCTGGAACAAAGGAAGTACAGTAACTCTTCTAGTGGTAATAGTAGCCCTGAAATAGAAAATATATGACTATCGATGACAATGTGGGTCGTGGTAGTCCAGGGGGTAGAGCATTGGGCTACTGACCGGAGTAGCCCTGGTTCTATTGCCGGGCAAGGCACTCTGGGCACCTACAGCTCCCCCCAAGCTATGGGATTTTTTGGGTACCAGATTTTCCAGGGAAACCATAACCGGCACAGGGAAAGGAACTGGCCCCCCTACCTTGATGTGTGATTTTCACAGGGCTTAGTACTGGGTAAACTCTACCATCACCTACCAAACCGACCTTCGGGTTGATTACTGTGTTTATGGTTTTATGGTTATCATTGACATTCAAGAGAACAATGTTGAATTGGAGGATGAGTAGGTTTCATAATTTTCCTTGCATATTTCTTTTTAATAAAGATTAAAAAATGTGAAGGTCACGGGAAACTTTTGTATCGTACCATGCATACGAGGCATCACCTTGCCACCCAGTGGCAATACGCACCATAAATTTAATAAATGATCATTCTGAGTTGTACTTTTTCCAAATTTTGGAGCATCAGCAAAAACAAATATATCTAGACAGCTTTCAAGTAAAAAGGAATTAGGTACATATCATTAATGTTAATAATTTATTTAGATTCATTGTCGCTTTCACAAATTGAGCTCGCATTCCCAGTTGCTTCATTCTGTGATAGATGAAAAGGTCCATACAATAATTATGTATACATTGTTCAAGATCATGGTTTATTATTGTAATCCACAATCCAAAAAAACGTATGCATAATTTTATTTGAATAAACCTTGTGCATAGAGTAGTTTTTGCAGTATGGCATGCAGTATCGTTTTTTACATTAAATGTAAAAAGTTGTTTCACTAAACAAGTGTTATGCTTAACGAGAACAATCACAGAACGGATTATGTTCGTAGTACGAAGTTCCACAGGTTTTTAAAATATATTGCATTGGAACTAGTTAAAGTTTATTCTGTACTGAATGTTGCCTAAACTATTGAAATTGTTTTTGCATAAAATGCCAATTTTTTATAATTGCAAAGTTTATCAATCAAATCTCGTTTGTTTTGGTAAATGCTGCCTCAAAGATATGCAACACATTAGGTAAATATGTTTTTATGAGGGCGGAGATAATATGTTCCAATGCTGAATTTTAACTATTGTAAGATTCACTGATTTAAATTCACTCACAGTGGTCAAAGTTATGGTAGGGAGAATCTACAACGGATGAATGACTGTAAGAGCTTCAAGAAAAAAATTTCAAATTTAGCACATCTTCAATAACTCCATTCCCTTTTTGAAGTGAAAACTCTTATGCGACGTCCACTTCTCTGACTTTTCTAGATGGGGAGTGATTTGGTGATGAAATGTGATGTCCAGTTACGAGGCTGGTTATTATTGTTGTGCATCTAATTGGCATTAACATGGGTTCACTTACATTGTTATTATTTTCAAACCCCCACCTACTCCACCTTTGAGGGTGTTAACTTGTAGTGGGGGTTCTTAGGCCCCCTACCCTCACTCTGCAAACCACCCTCACTCTACAAACAAACTGCACACCAACTATAGCATTCATCTCAACAGACAAAAGAGAAGTTTCATTTTAAAACAACTGAATTGCAGGTACTGAAATGTATGGCAATGAAGGGATGTATGCATTTCAAGTCTGATGAAATATTTCTTGAAACAGAAAACTTTGTGCATTTTGAAACATTTCCATGTATGACAGGATCTTCTATCATTATTATGTTATAGTCTACCATTTAAGGTGGTGTTGGATGGACAAACTCGAAACTCTGACATTTCTTCACCGCACCGGCCAAGACAACCAGACACCTCACACTATACATGTAATATACCCTTCTTCAACGCTGCATAAGTATGCCCTACCTCGGTTCATTCTGTCCAATCTGCTCATCCATTTTCTCCCCCTACCTTTCTTGCCAAACATTCTCCCCTCATCAGCCGTCAACATCCCACCTTCGATCAAAGTGCTCTGCATTCGCTTTTCTAGGTCTTCATTTATTTTCCTTTTCCATCCTTTACCACACACGCAAATCTCTAAATCCTTCAAATTTATTCCTATCCCCTTTATGGCCTGCATTTGCCGGTGATTATTGAAGGACCCACGTAATGTACAAAAGTTCAGGTATTTCATTCAAAGACATATCAACGACGAGTGAATGTGATGAAAAATCGATGTTTAAATTTCACTAACCGACGATTAGATTTAACTATATGAATATATTTTTTTATTAAATCATAATAACAGGTCAATTTTAGCATATCGCTGCTACGAAATAAATAGACGGGTGAGAAACGACGAAACATAGATATTAAATTACAAATAAACTGGAAATGTGAGTGGGATTTATATTTATACGCATATTCCTCAAAAAGTCACAGACTTTAACCATGCAAATTTTCATATCCAAAGTTCTATCGTGACTTATATTTTACTCTAAAAGTTTATTTTTGATGGAAAAAAGAAAAGAAATTTCATTTGGCACGGCGAAAAAAGTTCCAAAAAGGTTCTATTTCGCATAGTTGCAACTCACGGTTTCAGAGGACCTAAAATAAATGTTCCAAATACTGATTAAATGACTCTTCAATTTCTTCTAGAGGATTTGAGGGGCACCAGAAAGAGAGATAATCCAGGAATAAGACAAAGCGGGAAGACAATCACCATGACCCGTAAAAAATAGCTATATTCAATGGATGTACCACAAGATCATAGGTCTCTATTAAAAGAATTTCTCCATCCACAAACCTTTCAACTCAGTCTTACAATATTTGAAACATTCTAGTGCTTTAAGGTTGATTCCGACATAGATGGGGCTATTTAAACCCTGTAATGTGTAAATTGGAAGATAGGACCATCTCAAGGCATGTAAGAGATCCTAAAGAACAGGCCGACACAGGAAATCATCGGAATTTTTAGAAGAATACAATGACACAACAATTAGCAATATTAATTACGCTAATGGAGTCGACGATCTTTCATTGCTCTACTTTATTGACGGGAGTATTAACAGCCTTTACCACAAAGCCCATACGGCAGCTTTTAAGGTGACACTCAGACTTCAAATGTAAAGAAATTAGATGCGGCAAACTTGCTCATTCCTTAATGAACAGCAATGAAACACACTCATTAAGAGTCAGCAGCCTATATATTATAAATACATATCTGTTCGGGATTTTATCCACGCATAACGTTTTTGAAACAATGATTTTGCCGGCATTCCAGTCGGTTTCATCAGTAAACTGATGATACGCGGATGAAAACCAGAACAGATACGTATTCTTCAACCACACTCTGCAGAAGCTTTAACAAAATTGAATCCGAAGATTACTATGTAAAGGATATCCGTTCTCCACTCTAAAAACCCCTTCAATCATTTATTGCTCAAAGCGTCAGTTATATAACAATCGACATTTCGATTATTTCCTCTATGTCAATCTTCTTACGCCCTCCCCTTCTCCGCGTCCTTTCTAGCATGTTCTTCAGGAGATGTTTTATAATAATCTTTTATCATTTAAAATTTCATTCGGACATTTTCGTCAAATGCATCTTTAACCTAATCGTCTTCTCTGAGAGAAAAGCTCTCAAAATTTATAAGACAGTCCAAAATTATTTCTTACTCGCTACTAACAAGATATCTTACATAATGCAAGACCTCTGGAATGAAACTTTCACAATATTTTAAACGCTCGATATCGCAGGAATTTTCCAGTAGGCCAATTATTTTTTACCTAGAATCCTTAACCTGAACCACGCCCAATCCGTATCCCTGTCCTTAAGTACGTGTGAAACGCACGACATTTCCGGCTACACATCGCCTTTCTCACGCCCTCCACCATCCTTAAAAAGAATCTGCGGTCTGCCTATTCTCGTGATGACCTTGGTGTGGCTTCCGGATCTTAAAAGGTTTCAACTTCCGTATTTAAATAAAATGTCTTGTCTCTACTGATTCTAAGTACATGACCTATGACCCAATTGCCAAATAGCTGTCCTCTATTATATTTTATACATCTATAATATTTACATTTAATAGAATCGAGACCCATTTCATATCTTCGCCTGATTTCATTATCTAATAACACATATTACCCTTTAAAATTTTCCAGTCTAATGAATTTCCTCGCTCGAAAAAAAATAGGAAACTAACCCAGGATTTGTGGTATTCTTTTAATAGAGTAGAAATTAAAGCTCGGTCGGACTGCATACTACTTTTCGTTGCAACATTTTGTTTACTTTCTGTCTTTGCTCCTGGTCATACATTTTCGCGGTAGTACGTTCTGCCAGCTCCTGTGTGAGTCATATCTAATAGTTTCCGGTCACTTGAAAAATTATGTATTTGAAAGTCGTGGGGAAATAGGAAGCCAACCCACACTCATTGAAACAGCAAATTTTGCGAATTATACTTTCTCCATACGCAGTCTATTGAATCTATCTTCTTTCAATAAATGGGGCATGAGCCGCTTAGTGTCTCTGTACTGACGACGATTTAATATTCTTTCATCCCGTTTGTGTTTTGAGTTCACGCTAATGGGTGCTAACCCTATTAAACGACGGCTAGTGGAGGCATACGCCTAGCAACGCTTCACAAGAAAAAGCGATGCAAATATGAGCGATGGCTACGGCAATTACGAGACCAGCGACTTAGTGCCACTGACACAGACTAAATCGAGATGAAAACAATTTGTGAGGGTTAACACTCGTTTCCCTAAAAATAATAATATGCACCTTTCCTTTGGGGATGGTTATCTATAGTCAAAATTGATATCGTTGACCATGCATGCTTCCAGTGTAAATCACACATACTTCTAATATAAGTCCCTTCAATGGATATTCTAAGAAAAACTCAATTAGGATGAACACATTAATATGTGATGAAATTAAGAGAAAGGATATAGCGGTGAACATGATGACAAAACCGGTCTTAATAGTTCAATTAAGCGCGATCATATCACAGTATAGAAGGGCATCATTGTAAGAAGACAGCATTTAGGATAGTAAAATTTTAAAAATATATCAACGAAGAAGTCATAGAATTTCGATATACGTAATAGATACATTAAATTGCAGATTTCATATTTGTTATCCTACCACCTCTATTATCATTATACAAGTATTATTATATCTCTCAGTGCTCCCCCAACCCAAATTTGACTGTTATCTCTCTATAAAATTGTACGAACTAGAATTTCTTCTTTTAGGATAAGAAAGAAAGGAAAAAAATTCGGTAAAGAAAGTTCTATTAGTCTGAGGCATTCGTAATGCTTTTTTGTAAGGATTTTTGCATAGATTTCAAAGTTATGCTGTCCGATGCCTCTACAGAATGCAGAGACTTAAATTTTTTGATTTAAAGTAATGAAGGTGGTGATGAGGAAATATTACACGGAAAAAATACCAGAAAATGTCCCTAAGCCTATAAAATAATAGCTAAATATTCATAAGGCCAACTGAATCATAAATATTAGCAGAAATATATCGTTAAAAGTACAATACAACGGCACAGCTAAAGACAACCGGCGCAAATGCAAAAGCTAAGAATGTAGATAAATATTAGTAAAAATGGTAGGTAAATTATACATAATTATTAACTATTTAAAGCAGTTCTGCTTGAGGTTGAAAATGTTTTTCATTGCACCATTGTAATGTACATTAATCAGGGGGTGAGAGAATCAACACTGAGTAGAGAAACATGGATGGCTGCAGTAAACACTCCTAGGATTGAAATACTATTAATTATGAATGCACATTAAACGTAGAATTAATTTAAAAATTACATTAAAAACCAACGAATCCAACTATTATAGATATTATATTATGGGTTAAAAGAATTCGACAAACGAATATGGAACTAGCCCACTTTTAAAAAACGGCATAAGATAAAATAAACTATTTTTTCAGTTCAAAGAACTACTTAACAGTCATAGCCGCAAATAGAGAACATTTTTAAGTCCTAAATAATACACAAGAAAAATGTGTCATCTCAGTAGCCTAATTTTTAAAATATTTCTGTTTATTCAAACATTTTTTACAGAACCTAAGTTTTTAATAATTTATGAAATATTTTATTTTTATCCCCTCGAACCATTCGCTAAATTTTTGATTTGAGGAGAAAAAGTATATCGTGAAATATTCTGTGAGATATTATAATAGAAATACGTTATTTTAGTTACTGTGGTGAATTGCGTTATTTTGATAGAAATTTCAATGGAATATGCCATTAAAATTGCTTCCTATGCAGGAACGTGCAAAGTCATTGTATTCATATTTGGCGCGTTTTCCGTAGATTTGTGCGACTGCGGGAGTTGTAGAAGCCATCTTAGAGATGGCGACACCAAAGGATTTCCCCAAAATGTGAGATTTAAAGGAGGTAACTCTATGCAGAAGCGTGGAAATTTTATTTCCGGATGAAAAATTCCGTAAAAGCAGACTTCCGCGGGATACTTATGTTGGAATTAAGGACTCGGAGTGGTTTTTTTCTAATTCAACGGCGACAAACAATTGCACCTGTGTAACAGACCAACAGACTACATACGTAGACGTAACATACGTAACGTAACGTAACAGACGTAACGTACGTAACATACGTAGACGTACGTAACCGGTCATATTTTCGGTGAAATGCAGTAAAAAATGTCAAGAAGCCAACATCTTATCCGCAAGCTAGTAAGTCTTAGTTTTAATATTCCATGAAAAATGTGCATCCTCATCATTATAATTTTTCAATCCAAAAGATAACAAATCGTCCATGTTTCGTCCTAGAATACAAACTCATTGTAGAAGCTAACTTATTAATAAACACCTAAAGACGATGAGATGGCATACTCATGGATGGACGTCATTATCATCAGCAGTTTTATCGTTGAGGCTAGACGTTTCCATAGTCCAGCGGAATGGAAGTATTCTCAAGACTCAGTGTGACCACCCCGTATGTTATTTTCATAGATACGAGTAGAGCGAATGTCGTTTTAAGCCTTGCCTCGCTTGAATTTTACACATTTCACGTCCTTTCCCCGCCTGCGGTCCGCCAGGAAAATCTGATACTTCAAATATGACGCAGATTAATTGAATCTTTGGGGGTTCGAAGTTTTTGGACTCGGGGTTCCTCGGTCCACAACAGAACGCCCTGCTCACTGAACTACCGTGCCTCCTTTCCCATTGTTTTCATTAAACTATCCACTTCCTTTTTGAGACAAAGTTTTATTTGAATGTTAAAATATAATATTATTTTGCTAATGTCGACATGAAACACCTTTCTATTTCAAAGTGCAGTTTATATTAGTAAATAATTTTTCTTAATAAGTCAAAACTTTTTATATTCACCAAACTGAAAATAAAAGAGCCCTTTTCACGCTTTTATTTAATTAATAGCATTTGAACTTGTAGATTACACTGACTAACGTATAAACCTTACACGTTTTGAATATTTTGTAGATTCATGGCAGTAGTCTACCGGTTTAGGGCATGTTTTTGATGGACCCTAGCACTGTATGTATGTACTGTTAAGGCCTAAATAACATTACAAAAAACCATTGTACCCTATATTAAAATAGCTCATTCATAAGTCCTTCACACTTTCTACCCCAAATAATTCCATCCAAAATGCATATTCTTTTCCTCCCTCTATCTCACTTTCTACCCCCTAATACCACTTTCAACATCCCATTGCCTCTCAGTATCTCCAGCATTCACTTCTCCTGCCGTCTAAGAATTTCTTCCAACAGCTGTCTCGCTTCCCCTACCACTTCATCGATTGTTTTCCTTTCCGTCCATTTTATTTTCTACATTATTCTTCACACCCACATCTCAAAAGCCTCCAATCTAAGGGCATACTATTATCTCAGCAACCAAGTTTCTGAGTCATGAAAACCTACGCTCCATATTAAAGTTTTCATCACTCTTTTCTTTAATCCTTTCATTGAGGTGCCTGTCATCAACCAGCTTCTCTTCGTAAACGCTTCCTTCCCTAACGCTATCTTTTCTTACTGCGTCGCTAATGCTCTACCGTACCTCCTCTATTACAGTCCCTAAATACGAGTCGTAGCCGAACTCCCTAATCGTAGTTGAACAGTTCAACCTGTTCTAGTTTTTGAGCCCCTTCGACTGTTTTTTACAGTCATAATTATTCCGCTGATGAATTTGCAAAAAAAACACTAAAGAACTAGAAATCTACAGATGAAAGATTCAGCAGGATATTAGACATGAAAAGTAACTTTTAATTTATCAAAGAATGTTAGTACAACAGAACGTGTAGCATAATATTCCCACAAATGATTATTAGTTAAGGGAACGAGTGAAAAGCGCTCACCCTGTGGTCATGTGTGCATGAATTATTTATGAGGGCAAATTTATTTTTATTAATTTGGAGTGCACCTCGAAATAAATTCGCATTTTTTTATGGGATGACTTAATTTTATGCTCTTCGGTCTGGGTTTTATTTTAATACATGAGTTCACGCTCCATATCCTTGAGCACGTTTTTTTTGTGAGATTCGAAACTTCGTTCCTCGCCCCTAATCCCCCTCCAGGATTAGACACTCCAACTTTTGTGACTTTCTAACGATGTGAAAATTCGGGGGGATCAACATAAGTTTGAGCTCTTCTCACTAAGACCTTCTTATAGATATATTACTGGGGTTATCCAGAAAAACGACCATCAGGAGGTGGGAAAGGGTGAAATTCGACTGATTTTATAAAATATCGCACTACCATTAGGATAACGGGAGTATTCCAAGTTTCAAGTAGAGCGACCGAAGAAATCGGGAGCATCGGAATCCGGAAGCGGATATATAATCGTATCATAAAATTTGAATGCATCAGACGGATCAAGATAAATAAAATTGTGTAATATCGTTGTGTATGTTAGTTTAAGAAGGCCAAAAACTTTTTCCAGCGGCCTAAATAATTCTCTTATATATTAAAGAAATACACAACAGTATCAAAATTCATTTCAGTTATGCAGTTTTTTGGCTGGGGAATTTTAGTTGCGGAGTTGGTAGGGGGTTCGAGTGTAGGTGACTTCTCTTGACAACCTCAGCTTCACCCTAGCTGAGCGATTGTTTTCGGATACAAGATCGTTCTGAGCGAAAAACACCGGCGGCAATAAGGATAAGAACTGATCCCCCTAAGTTTATGTGTGGATATCACACGCCATTGAGCTTAGCATTAGAGGAGCTCTACTCTAATCAAAGAAACGAGTTTTTGGGCTGATCACTCCGGATTTTCGGTCTAAAATAAGATATTTGGATTTCGATGCATAAGAACCCGCCTTTGGGACATGAGTGCGGAGAAGAGTGGAGAAAATGTGTTGGACAGAGAGGAACACCAACAAAGTTTTAAATACGGTAGGAGGAAATAAAATGTTGCAAGATGAAATCCGAGAAGAAAAGGAAAATCAAATGGAGGAAATATCGTGAGGCACAAAATATTAATCGTAAATCGCACTTAAAAGTCGTAATCCAAGGAAAAACGGTCGGTAAGCGGCATGGAGGAAATAAGAGATTTTAACTTTTGGAAGGAATGAAGAGCGATTAAATTTTCGAAGAGATAAAATTAGGAATATTTATCGGGCTGAAGCCCACATGATACGCATTGTATAAAAGCTGTTAGTGATTTTTGATCGGTGAATTACCAATGGTGATGATATTAGAACCTGAGCTCCATTACGAATTTAATTAGAAGTCCCCATTAATTCCTCGACTGAAAATGTACGGTTCGCGCATTTAATTCATCCATAATGCAGCCCGGAAACCTTTAAATTACTAATGCGCCCTAAATGCTAACTGACATCCTTGGAGTGTTCCTTCGTTGCATTTACCGCGCTCTGAGTTTGGTATGGCACTTTATTACGTTACAAACGTTTTTCGACAGTTCTTTCAGAGGATCGTACGTCACGCGCTCCGATAACGAACTTTTAACCCGAAAGGGCAGGTGCACAAATGAGGAAATTACGCTGATATTAGTTATTTGTTTTGTTTTATATGGCCTGGAGCTCGACCACGGATCTCTGATGCACGTCATCGCTATCACTAACCGTAACTCGAGTCTCTTTTTACGTGGGATCGGAGTCATCAAGATTTACGCAATACCAACGTCATCACTCCATTGAGTAGACGATAATGACACGATGAACTAGTAGCATCTTGCGTCCGTCATCATACAGGTGTGATTGCTGTAGTGCCTGGATTATTGGTCCTTAACATCTTTCGCCCGGGTCAGATTTCCTGTTGGTCATTCCGGCCTACAGTTATGCACCAATTGGAAAATGCTTTCAGGACAGTTCTTCTACCGTAGAAAGGGATGAAAAAATAGGAAGAACCTTTGGTTCCGTACGTTGTGTGTGGTCCAACTTTTCGGCACCTTCAGCTTCACTTTTTCCTCGCCAATCTTCACGGTTCTTCACGCTCCCCCATCCATTGCTCAGTAGCTGGTTATTATCAACCTTTTATATCAAGTCGGAAGCATCTCGGATTTTACGAATAAATAACAAATACTCCACGTGAAATACCAGTACTGATATCAGTACCAACCAAGACAACCAAGCTTGTTTTTAAAAATAGTCTGTTGATCAAGGTAGATTTTTGATCTACTGCTCAGCTACATTTCTTCAAGCTCCAATTAACAAAACACTGGATAAATACTCTAAAACCTAGATAAAAATAAAACATCATTCAACGCTGCATTCTTTCTGTCCAACATGCTTGATCTTATCCTCCCTTTAGCTCGCT
Organism: Hetaerina americana; assembly: GCF_022747635.1. NCBI lineage: Eukaryota > Metazoa > Arthropoda > Insecta > Odonata > Calopterygidae > Hetaerina > Hetaerina americana. Next base: position 78,088,102 of record NW_027286763.1, read on the forward strand.
CACCTATTATCCGACCACTTCTATCACAATCTTCAACATTCCATTGCCACCTAATGTTAATGTATTCCATTAACACTTGCGTTTGCTGAGAATTTCTCCCGCACTAAACTCGTTGAACACACCCATAGCATCTGACTATTCCGGGTGAAGTTAACCACTGACAAGTTTCGAAGAACGAAGGGATATGTGGAAAATACGCACTGCTGGGGAAGCAAGTGGTAAGTATGAAATAGTACGTGAAAGTGGAGAGGTGGAGAGGTAATCATCCTTGGGACAAAGGAACTACTAATATGGTGTGTTGCAGGGCATAGATCCAATATATCAGGTGTGCACGATCCGTTTCACATATTTCTACAGGATGAGGGCCCGGCATAAAGCCAGCGGGCTCTACATGACATAGCCATACTAATATAACGTTGCACATGCCCCTAATTGACTCCTTAAATTATATAACCACGTATTTAACAGTTACTCCGTGAAGCACGTCTCAAACCTCATTTCAGGCAAGCGTTATGTTCAGACATACTAGAAAGGTAATTAATAGCCCGGTTAAAAGCTATTCATTCCAATCAGGAAATTGAAATGCCTCGTATACTGATTGAAACACTTAATAATCTATAATTATCAACAACCACACCAAGTTTGTGAGAGGAATTGTCCCATCTTTTCACTCTCCGGACGCCCCTTCTGGTCCATGTGCCCACTTCGATCCTAGTAAACCCTTGGCTTGTTACCAGTGGTGTCCCAGGGGTCGAAGCACCACAGCTGACACAACACCCATGCCCGAGTTGGGACACGAACCCATGATATTTGGGTCAGCAGGCGGGCGGATCTAACTAACGTGGTCGGCTAATGTTAGCAATTCCAAGAAACTGCGGAAGATGCCGCAAAAGTAACTTCTAACGGAGTCATCCGCTAATATGTACTACCTTGATCAAAAAGTTCCCGGAATAACCACCGTGTGGCGCTCCCATCGTTCCGATTTGAGTTCTGTTTTTTTTGTTAAATTGGTACATCTGTTGTTGATATTCCCTTTAAATCTTAGTGTCATAACTTGACATTTGCAAAAGTTACGTAGCCAAGAGTACATCTATCTCTGTGTGTGTTGGCGATTTTTTACAATTGCAGAAATGGATTTAAATTTGCAACAACGAACTTGTATTAAATTTTGCGTAAAAAACGGATTTAGTGGCGCACGGACGTTGGAAATGTTGGAAAAGTGTTTCGGCAACAATTCTCTAAAAAAAACGGTCGTTTACCAGTGGCACGAGCGGTTCAGAAGTGGTCGTGAGTCAATCGAAGATGATGAACGCAGTGGCAGACCATCGACATCGAAAGTCGGTGAAAAAATTGATAAAGTAAAAGAAATGTTGGTCAATAACCGCAAATTAACCACCAGAGAAATAGCGGAGGACTTGAACATTGCCTATGGATCCGCCCAAGACATTGTGGTTAATGATTTGGGTTTCCGTCGTGTAGCAGCAAAGTTGGTTCCAAAAGACCTCAATTTCATGCAAAAAAGAGACCGTGTTGACGTCGCAAAAGACATGATTTGCGAGGCTGAATCCGATCCCATATTCATCAAAAGGATCATTACTGGAGACGAGACGTGGGTTTATGAGTACGACACGCAATCCAGACATCAGGCAAGTGAATGGCGTTCACCAATGAGCCGAGACCAAAAAAACCACGTCGTTTTCAGTCAAAAAAGAAGGCAATGCTGACGGTTTTCATGGATTACAACGGTGTAGTGCATCATGAATTTTTGCCAGAAGGCCAGACAGTAAACAAAGAGTATTATTTGGGCGTTATGAGACGTTTGCGTGAAGCAATTCGCCGAAAGAGACCAGAAATGTGGGCAGAAAACTCGTGGATTTTGCACCATGATAATGCACCGTCGCACAGTGCTATCATTATTCGTAATTTTTTGACGAAAAATGCAACAAATACCATCCAACAGCCACCGAATTCACCTGATTTGGCTCCCTGTGACTTCTTTCTGTTCAATCGAGTTAAAAAACCATTACGGGGAACGCGTTTTAGCAGCCGAGAGGAAGTAATGGAAAAATCGCAGGAAGCACTGATGGACATACCGAAAACCGAATATAAAAAATGTTTCGAGGATTGGATCAAGCGCTGGCATAAGTGTGTTGCAGTCGATGGGGATTACTTTGAAGGGGACAATATAGATTTAGATGAATAAACTTGTATTTTTAATTTTCTGAATAAATTCCGGGAACTTTTTGATCAAGGTAGTATTTCAATGCAACAATTTCATAGTGTAAAAATCATTCGCTTTGACCGGGATTCGAACCCGGATCCCTCGATGTCCAACATCGATGGATGTTGATGATGTTGCGGCATCTCCTGCAGTTTATTGGAATTTGTCAAAGGTAAAAACAGTCTAAGTGTTTAAAAGTTGGTTTTAACCTCGAGGATTGTGACGCCTCGTGCACGAATACGAATGCCTGTGACATTGTATCTACGGTATTTCGTCACAACATCATGTTCCTTTAAAGCCACCACAATTTCAGAGCCACAACGCCTCGCTAGATTAACTGGTTAAAGCACTCGGCCGAACATCGAGGGATCCAAGTTCGAATCCCGGTCAGGGCGAACGATTTTGACACTCTGAAATTGTTGCATAGCGTTAGTAATGATGATAATGCAATAAGAAATAGAAAAATGGGTTCATGCAATAGAGCATAGCATTAGAATGTACCACCAGAAAGACTAGCGACATTAATTCTGATCCCTGATTGCTTGAGGGAAAACTTTTAAATCTGTAGGCCCTACAGTGGGGATCCATATAGCGATAATAACACGTCGCAAACATTATTACAAAAGAGACCATCTTCAAAATCTAGGCACAACGGGTATTGCTGGGCTAAGTTGAGAGCGGGGAGAAGAGAAAGAGTGGGAAGCTGGGAGGCGCGAAATCGGAAAGGAGGGGACTGACTGTGAGACGGGTAAGTAGGGCTGGAACGAGGGTAGAAGGGGAAGGGGAAGCTCGGAGGGCACGCCAAATTTGAGGCAAGTTAAATGAAGTCTTGTGATACCACGCTCAAAGTTCGGATGTAATTTTTTTCGGAGGAGACTCCAGACTAGAGATCATTTACTCAGAGGCTCTTTGACTCGTTGGCCCTTTTCTTTTCCGGGGAGACTTCCCATCTTTACTCCTCCAATTTTTTCCTCATAGTAAAAATTTTGATAACAAATATGATAAATTATACACATTTAACACATTATGGGATCTTCAAAACGTTCGCACAAAAACTAAAGAGTTGTTCATCCTCGAATTGCGCATATTTATTCGAAACATTAAGAGACTCCACATTTATCGACCGTGACATTAGCTGCCACTAAAAATAAAGAGGCGATTTTTTGTTATTTAAAGATTAAGAACAGTATTCAAGTTCAGAAACCTGTTTCAGAAGGGAGTAGCAATCATCCTTGAATAGTTCACAGATGCGGCAGCTTACATGATTTGGTTCGAAAAATTAAATTGTGGTCATTGTGTAAACTGGCCAGAGTCATTTCCGCGATTTCGAAGGGATCGCCTTCTTAGCCCTTTCTGGTCTTCAAGATGACATTCTTGGATTTTTTTCTAGAATCATAATATTTTCATTTTTAACAGTAGTAATAAGTACGATCGTATCAATTGGTGAGTCTCTTAAGTAATCGCTCAGCAGTTATCACAACGCGCCGTAAAATCCACATAAATTATTATACGTGTTGCATTAAAGTAATATATGGCAGCGAATGACTGTACTCGAGGCAGTAATCCATTCTTCGAGTTATTTAGCAAGTGCGTTAGCAATCAAATTAATCTGTTCGATCGGACCCTCGATAATTATGTTTAATCTTGATGATGATAACGATATCAGTTTGATTTATTTTAATGGATAAGCTTAAGTGGAATGTAATGTAAACCATTTTTCAACTGCTAATTATTTAAGATAGATAGATGAGTCCGGAAACTAAAAAATCACTAACATGAAGTTCAAAAAGAATTATTTTCATTGTCAATTTGCTGACTCTTAACCGAAAACAGTTTCAAAAATAGTTTGATAAGCACCGAGACTACTCATTGCTTAAAAACGATTTTACAATCGTATGGATTCGGAGGTTAAAATTTCTTTCGCCAAAACCAACCCCTGGCGATCCGCTACATGACGTAGATACGCCGAATAAACTTTTTGCATGTATCTGTTCACAGAGCTATGTGTGCAAAATAAAATATCGAAATATAAAATTATTCTCAAAGTTAGTTTCCAATTATTTCGTATTAATCAATGCGTATAGTGCGTGAGATTTCGGAATGAAGTATGAGTAATGTAAAGGTAGTTTGTTGAGAATTGAAAAAGAAAACCCTTTCCTTTTGGATAGGCATTGGGGCTTAAGCTCCCGGTAAATTCCTTAACAATGCCTAGCGAAAGGCGACATACAAGCACTTCGAATCTTTTCTAGAAATATTCCGGAAAAAGAGGGAACCAGACCTCTTCCCTCCGGTCATGGGGGCCAGCGCATTTCAGAATCTGGGATGCTAACTTCCCTCCTCAATTGGTTCGTTACAAATTCCTGTAAAATTTTCAGACTCAATCGAACTACAATAAAGACATTTTATTGCAATAAGTAAATGTTATTGTAACTCCTTCCTTTTGGTTAGAGTGGTGGATTGTTTAAGCAACCACGCTAGATAATTCACTCATTTCTTCATTAAATTAATTGATTTTTCTTTAGATACTCTTTAATAAAAACTCACTTTCATCTACGCTTGGATGCTATATCCAAGCAATACGCACATCATTTGTGGTATCGATCTAATTAGTGCTGAAATGCATTAGTCATTGCAGCAGCTTGCCGAACGTCAGTATAGTGCTTTGTTTTCCAAATGTAACCTATGCATAATCGATAAAAGAAACGTATGAGAACAAGAGTTAGCCTTGCTTCATATATAACCACCCATGTCGGTCAATTAGTTATCCCAAAATGGTCGTCCTTTGTTCAAACATTAATTCTCTTGAGTACGGATTGTATAAGAAGATTTTGATTTTATCGTTCGTATTTGTCATTACATATACTCGTACATATGGTACTTCATGAGGCATAGATTTGAAAAGAGTGAAAAATGAATTTCGTCACACTTCTTTTGAATTCTACGTGGATATCGCATTGGCCCAAGTTGGTAATGGCCGAAGTATACCGCGAATAATGTTTTTAGGCTTGAAATTTGTTGAACTCCATGTTATGAAACTATTTTAGTAACAATTTCATAAACATTGGGTGGTAAAAACTGAGCGAATAAGGAGAATTAATCGTTTATGCTACCAAAAAAGTCTTTTATCTTTGAATTTCAGATTTGAGAATCAGAAAATACCTTTGTGGTAATGTTTCCGGTAGCTGTTGCGTAATCATCGTGTCCGCTCGAAACTGTTGCAGGCTGTATCATCAGAAACGATGATATGAAGTGAAACCTACCTCAAAGGCCTCCTTCTCAAGAGGCCACTTTTACCGGAACCGAACGCAATACCCATATAATCAATGTAAATTTCCCCTATTTTAAGCGGCCGCCTTCTTCGGGGCCAACGGCAACTCGACTTCAGTATAGCGGCCATTGCTCCTCTGTCCGACGACCATGAGGCACAAACACAGCACTAAGTGTAATTCTTACCACACTTTCCTGCTAAATGCATATAAAGTGTTCCATTATACTGCGTTAGAACTGCGCTGAGAAAATTATTCTCATTTGTGTTTGATATGGATCGCACAAAAATTCAAATCCTGCTGAGAATGGAGTGATACAGGACCTTGGGGGTATTCGCCCTAAAAGAAAAAACCACGTGACCGCCTAAAGAGGTCATCTGCATGGAACGAAAGCAGTTGTAAGGAAGGGCAGGTGTTTCTAGTGTCGAGTCCTTCTGGTTTGTGGGGGGAACCTTATGACCTTTTCTGTGGGCCAATTCTAAAAGCTTTGCGGATATCTCCGAAATTCGGCCAGGGACGTATTGGTATTTGTAAGAATCTTTGCGAAAGAATTCCCAAATCAAATTGCTTTGAGGCCAATCAAATACTATGGAAAGCGATTTTATGGACTTTTTGGTCCACCTTTCCTGGTTTGTAACGCGGCGTTACGAACTGGCTCGCCCTTCCTATCCTGCGTTACGTGAGAACTGACCATATCTTCTCACTTCCTAACTCATGACTTTTTCGCTTGTAATCCTTTCAAGCTCAACCAGATACATATAGGCAATAAAGCAACTTCTTTTAATTCATATTAAGTAAAAGAAACCGAATCAATTTCAACCGCAAAAAAGAAGACAGTGACGATTATGTCATCGCACGTTCAGGTTTCATGAAGGCAAATCCAATTTCAATGTGCGCTTAACACTTGGTGTATCTTCCCTCTAAATTCATTTTACCCTGACCTCCATTCGCGTTATGTGACACGGTCTTAGAATCCTGGCTGGCCCTTCCTATCCTGCGTTACGTGAGAACTGACCATATCTTCTCACTTCCTAACTCATGACTTTTTCGCTTGTAATCCTTTCAAGCTCAACCAGATACATATAGGCAATAAAGCAACTTCTTTTAATTCATATTAAGTAAAAGAAACCGAATCAATTTCAACCGCAAAAAAGAAGACAGTGACGATTATGTCATCGCACGTTCAGGTTTCATGAAGGCAAATCCAATTTCAATGTGCGCTTAACACTTGGTGTATCTTCCCTCTAAATTCATTTTACCCTGACCTCCATTCGCGTTATGTGACACGGTCTTAGAATCCTCATCCCTCTAAAACGCACCGTAATAATATGACAAACCCTATCAGCCTAAAAAAATACGCCACGTACCGAATACTATAACGGAACCTTATTTCAACACTTTAGGTCGACTAGAAACCACTGTGACTGGGTAAAACAGCATAGTTACCATTCCTTGCGGGTTCCCCTTAGCGTTCTGCACCGGAATCGGACATAGTACCGTTTGTGAATTTTTTCTCAGCGAAAGTAGTGGAATAAGCGAAGACAAGAAAGAAACCCCGGAGATAAAGGGAGGAATTTAGGCGTAGAAACTAACTTTTTTCCGAATGGAAGTAAATAAATAGCATCATTGAAACCAATGGATATCACTACGAGGAAAAATTCCAAAGAAACTGCGGGAGATGCCGCAACAGTAACTTTTAACGGAGTCATCCGCTAATGTGCATTTCAATGCAACAATTTCGGAGAGGGATCTGGGTTCGAATCCCGGTCAAGGCGAATGATTTTTACACTGTGAAATTGTTGCATTGACTATGAGGAAAGTTTGATAACGAGGAATGAAAAGGATTTGAAAGACTAATACTGAACAGAAGTAGAAGCAGGAGACATTTTGTGCGCAATGTTCAACTACACGCGTAGTCAAGCGTCAGATATCCATGAAATACGGACGTGGAGGACATATATAGGCAATCTAGATTATCCCTCATTTATTTTCTAATGCATAGTCAATTTGGATACCAACGAGAAGTAATGATTTTACATCACTGAAGTATAATGCCTATTATAAATCCATGAAGTAAACTCCCTACTGTGGGCGTGAACTTGGCTAATCTTCCGTGAGGATGGAAATCACCATCAGATCTCAATAGGGTTATTTTATTACAATGAATTCTCAGCCTTTTTAGGTTTGCAGTACTCAAGTCGTCTCTTTGAACGGTCTGTACAATATTTCAACCAAACATCAACTTGAGACGGAAAGTGATATTGTAAAGAAAGGAATTGTTCGGTTATGAAACATAAAATTTCTCACTGAATAAAAAATACATGTATCATGGAGAAATATATTCTAAAAGCCACACCTAAATTTCAGGAAATGTTTTTATATTAGCTCTCATTAATTTGACTGGATAGAAATGAGTTTTAAAATTCAATTTTCTTTCGTGACGTCGCCAAACTATTAAGTTCACCCTCGTCATCTTCTCACGGAAATCACTTAATTCCGTCTGCTGCCGAATCTCCGAGGTGGAAGGAGATATTTTTTTGGGCCCGTTCGCGCCTCATTTATCAGGTTTTCATCGCCTTGCCACTTTTCCTAATATTTAATTACGTTTTTTACATTTTCAAAGTTGTGAATATTGAAGCTGGAACGATTCACGTGTTACGTAATTCTGACGAAAGTGTCTGCCATACCACTCATCAGAGTTTTTGACCTGTGCAATCAGGAAATGTTCTTTTCAAATTGAGCTGTTTGCTAAAGAAATGTTAAAATCGTCAATAATTTAGCGGCCTATCTGGGATAAGGATGTTTTAATTTATTGCAAAAGCAAAATAATGTTGGCCCGATGGAACAACGGTGTTGAGGAAGTTGGATCTTCACCGAACGAGTCAATGCGCCACCTTAGTCAATGTATTAATAACGAGCGATGTGAATTAACGTAAAGTCTATTCATGCGCAGTTAATAGACGGGTATGACGTAAACATTTACTTTTTAAACACTCTGAGATTCTAATTAGTTTCTTAAGCGCGCTCTAAAACATATTTTGAACTAGTCCTGAGGCGCCAGTTTGTGAAAATATGCGATATCGGCTGTTTGTCCACAAAATTTCATTAATACCACTTAGACATTACCATATAGGGGCTTTTATGTTAGCATTATTACAACTCTCATATAATGGTGCGCATGATACCATTTTCATGAGAAAAAGAAATGTATTTCTCCACCATTGATCTTCTGGTGGTAGTCCTCCACTACCATAAGAGCATGAATGAAATCTTAGATTTTCGATGCCAAATTTCTTTGAGTTCAAGCACGGCAAGACTTTATTTTATCTTCCTAGTTTGATAGAGCGCAGTCCGGGCAACAAATAGAGGAAATTTTATCAAAATGACATGCGCTTCACATCTCGATGCAACCTCCTTAAACGTACCTACTTCTTAAAAAAGAATCACGTCCAGAGTAACTACCATGGAATGAAAACTTTCAAAATTATGAAAAAATTATAATAGATCGTTTATTAGGATATTCCCTACGATAGAGTTTTTTAAAATTATTCTCGCGCATATTTCTTAAATATAAATTACATGAAATTTGTATGTCACTTTAGTGTAAGTTTTAAAATTCTAACGTTCTGTCACGCAAAAAAAAATATTTTGGGATGGGAAGGTACGAGCGTTTTTACAATGACAGTGTCACGTCGTCCACGCATCGGCATTTATTCCTAATGTATAAATCCACTTTAAAAATGGTCACCACCCAAAGGGAGATCCTATAGCAATTTCGATAGCATTCATTCATAAATGCAAGATGACACCAGGGGACCATTTAAGTGCACATGCCTATTTTTAATAGACATGTGTGCTTATTTCTCTCATTAACTCTCCTTACTCTACACTATAATATTAATTCTTGCATTCCAAATGGACATTCGAAAAAATTAATGCAAATGTAATCCTGCGAAGAAGAACACAGTCATGTTTTACAAGAAAACAAAGCCAAACAAAATGGCAGAATTGAATTATGGTTTCCTCAGTTCAAAATTCAATTTACTTGCCCCAACTTCTCCATTTTCAATCGTTTCGTTTTATTCATAATCTACCCACATCGTGAATGCGTATTATGATATCATTCCATGGGGATTCGACGTGTCGGAGTAATGGATTTCACGCGGCTGATATCGAGCGTTCAATTTTATCAGTACGTACTACGATATGCTGTCCGACTCATTATTCGTCAAGTTTTGATCCTACGGTCCATTAACTTCCATTCATTTAAGCAGAAGGACTGATAATTTAAAGCTGCACCTAATACGGAGGGCTAATAGGTGCAAAATAGTTCCATTTCTTAATTTTATTCTTACTGTATTCTTTTCCTTGAGAATTTGATAACGGGATAACTCCACAGATTATGGCACACAAAAACCACTATAAGTTGATTCTGTTTCACTAAATTTTGTTTACCACGGGAAAATTTTTAACTGAGTAAGTGCCTTCGTAACGATTTGGTGGGCAATGCAAGAATGACAATTGGTAAGGACCACCGAAGTCGCAATGATGTACGGGAGAGAGAACTGCTCTCTTCGTTCCTTGAAGCTATTGCAGACAACATCGCGCAATTTCCCCCTTGCCACAAAATCCAGTCTTTTTGCTTCGCATGTAAGCCTCGCTCGTCAAGTTTTTCAAGAGTTACAGGTCAGTTTTCAACCTCTATTAGTTAGAACATACGGTGTTTTCTGATGGCAATCAATCGTGGAGCACATGTTACTTTCCTACATCACACAGTACGTGAATTTGAAAGTGTTGTGCTACATTCAAGTCATTTTTTAAGAGGGCTTACAAAATCGACTGGGTGACTTCAAAAAACGGGTCCTCTTACTCGTAATATCTAGACCCTTCCCACACTCCTAAATATCTATACTTTTTCTCCTCCGTATCCATTATTCCCTTCTGTAAAAGGTAACGGCATTATGCCACCACTCAATATTGCCATTTATCCACAATTATCCCTTCTTTCTGTGAAATTGAACAAGCTTGAGTCTTCCGCCACTATCACACCAGCCATATCTCGCGTTTCTTTCTCAACATATTTCTTATTTTAGGGGAAATGGCTCAGTTAACTGGTGTTTTAAGAGAGTCCTTCCTCTCGAATCTTCTAATTTGAACCCTCGCCAGAGAGCCGACATCATTGCGAGTGGCTGCACTTCGTTGGAGGGTCCCATGTAAACTTCACATACACATGATAATCAAAATTTTATAAGGTCAGAATGTTAGAAAAAATACGTGTATCATCTCTCTCGAATCTCTGACCAGGAAAAGATTGCGAGCATATTTAGGTCGACGATCAGCGTCAATGTGATAAGAGAATATAGTATTTTAAGAAATGCAAAAAATAGCAAAAGTTATATTCGGAGGTCGTGATAAATGTGGAAAGAAGTTAATAATTGGCTTTCGGTATTTTCAGTGTTTCATTATTTAGAGTTCCCTTTTTTATACGAGTGCTGAATATTTATTGCACTTTTTCGTTCTTCGCAGTCGTTTCTCTACCACCTCACACGGACTTTTAGGTATTGGGAAAATATTTAACTGCCGTTTAACATATATAATTTTAACGTTTCACCTATGTTTATGCTGTAGATCCCCATATAAAATTCCTTCCCTCTGTTATAAGAATACGCAATATACCGCAACGTACGAGGGTCATCCGGAAAGTAGTACCCGTTCGTGCCGCATGAAGTGCTGACGACGCGAGTAGCCGCTGGACGAGGTCAGATAGCTTCAGTGGCTTGTCTGCCTTCTCTGAGCCAAGTTGCGTGACGCTAGCATTGCCTGTGTTGTTTCTGTGATTGTTTACAATGTTTAAAAAAATTGAGAACGCCGCCAGTTGTGAAGTGAGGGCAGTGATTAAATTCCTCAATGCAAGAAACGTTCGCCCATGTGATATTCATCGCCAATTAAAGGAGGTGTATGGAGACAATGTAATGGACGAGTCGTCTGTTCGGCGGTGGTGTCGCAACTTCAACATGGGGAGGGGGAACACACACGACGATGAGCGTTCGGAGAGACCGTCTGTCATTACAGACCAACTGGTGAGCTCAGTTGACGAATTCGTGAGGAACGATCGGCGCGTCACAATTGATGACATCTGTGAGCATTTTCCCAATGTTTCTCGAACAATTGTTCATGAAATTGTTAAACACCATCTGCATTATGCAAAAATTTGTGCAAGATGGGTCCCTCGCGTATCTCAATGAGCTGGCGGCGAAGGACTATGCAGCAGGAATACAGAAACTTGTCACACGTTATGACAAATGCCTTAATTTGCTTGGAGATTATGTTGAGAAGTAGTTTAAAGTATCCTCTTTCAAATAAAATTTTTTATGTTTGTTAATATTTACTTTTGTGTCTTTATTTCACGAACGGGTACTACTTTCCGGATGACCCTCGTACATTTCCGTGGAACGACATTTTGCCCATGCGGATAAAATTTTTTCTGCCATCTAATAATGTTGTTTGATCCATGCTCAGAATGGAAAATAATTTCATTCACCGACTCATTTAAAATTCATTAAATTGGTAATTATCAATTGGCTATACTCTTATAAAATTTCTGCCATAAAAACTTTCATAAAATCTCATATTTTCATTAAATTAGGAAGTTTATGTCCGCAAGTAACACAAACTATCATTAGTAATGGTTACACGATTACATTAAGTCATTCAGTAACTATTACATGAAGTCTTTTAACTGAACCTCTAATAATCTAATCATGGAATATTAGTACGTAAATTAATATTATTTAAAAATATTCACCAGGAAGCTTTAATTGAAATTAAATTCAAACTAATTCGTCACACCACTCATAACATTTTATTTCTATGACCATGCTTAATTTAATAACTTAGAAATAATAGCAATACTATTCGCTCCAGATAGGGTCTCCCATGGTCAAACAGTAGGAGCGAGAGGAAAGGTAGTCCGCACAGCGTCTGTTCCTCAGTGAGGCGGCTGCAAAGGTATCTGACCCCAGTGGGGCGGCCATTGAGCGATGATTTAACGTTAAAAACACAATTAAAGAAGGCAACGGGAAACAACCGCAATTATTCATCCCGAGAATGTCATGATGGACAGTATAGAGAAAATTAGTCCTAGCAACTACGGGACTCGGCCAAATCGTCCGTGTGTCGTACCCCGCACCTGGAGAGGCAAGGCTTCAGCGGTCGTCATCTCACGATACCTTTACAAAGGAAACCGACAGCAGAAGAGAAGACCCGGAAGAAGGAGACAGAATTAGTTAGAATAGGAACTTGGAATGTAAGGACGATGCTGGGGCCAGGAAATCTAGAAAATATAAAACGAGAAATAGAGAAGAAAATGTAGATGTTTTAGGGTTGTGCGAGGTGAGATAGAAGGATAAGAAGATTACTAGAGTCATAGCTATGCATACAATAATATATGGTGGAGGGGAAGAAAATCAGCGAGAGTTGGCCATAATATTAAATTAAAGGTCGGAAGAAGCGTAGTAAACACAGAGCAAGTGACTGATAGAATACTTATCATAGAAGTAAAAGCGGAACATACGAACTTGGTGATTGTTCATGTATACATGCCACGAAGCAATCAAAGGCAAGAAGAGGTCGACAGGGTTTACGATCAGTTAGAAGACAATTGCGGGCGTTCCTATGAAGAGCCATCTGATAGTTATCGGATATTTAATCGCGACGGTAGGCGAAGGAAGATATGGTAGTGAGGTAGGGAACCGTGGTGGTTTAGAGACGAGAAATGGCCGCGGAGAGAAAGCTATAGAGTTCTGCAGGAGACAGGGGTTAATCATAAAGAACACTTGGTTTAGACACAAAAAAGACGTAGGCATAATTGAAAAATTCCCAAAGATCCAGGAATATATCAGTTAGACTATATTATGGTTAGACGCAGATTTAGTAACAGCGTGATTTTGTCGCACAGTTTTCTGGGATCAGATGCGGTCTCAAACCAATATTTAGTAATAATGATGAGTAGCGCTCGATTCAAAAAGATAAAACAGGGAAGCGGTAATAGGAAATGACATTGGGAAGCAAGAGTTTTTGACTTATTCGTAGCATTTTGAAGTCTAAACGCATCAACCTAAGGTCGGTTTGGTAGGTGATGGTAAAGTACACCTAATACTATGCCCAACTGAATGTGAAATTCACACATCAGGGTAGGGGGATCAGTTCCTTTTCCTGTGCCGGCTATGGTATCCCATGAAGTTCTGGTACCCAAAAAATCACACAGCTCGGGTAAAGTTAATGGTGCCCAGGATCGTACCCAGGAATCGAATCCGGAGCCTCCGGTCAGTGGTCCAGCGCTCAACCCGTGGACTACCACGACACGCGTAGCATTTGTGAGAAAGGACTTTGGTAGGAAGACTTCGTCAGATCAGTGTTAGTTCTTATTCATAAGGAGGGAAAGTCAGAATTTTGGTATGTATCTTAAAAATTAAATGTTATTTTAATGTGAATGTAAAGTGGCGCCGCGCAAACAACTCTTGAGAGTTCTCGTAGAAGGCGCAGAGGCATAATTACACCCTCAAGCCGCCGCAAGGGCGTTTGTTAGAGCACCAGCCTAATATGCACAAATGCATAATTAAATATTTTTACAAGTACCTAAAACATGCATAGGATGTCAAAATATAGTTTGATACAAAATTTAACAAAGATAGCAAAAATGGCAGTTTAAAACTACATGCATACTTAACTTATTTATTCCTCCTTACGTTAATTGATGACAGTCACACTCCTCAACAATGAGTGTGCTAGTTTAACTGACTGACATGTGGATACATTTATACTCTGAAAGAGGAATTATCTTTGGGAGTCGGCCAGATGTGCCGTTTTGAAATTCTACATAAAGTATGTAGGGTGCCAGGCTCCACAATTCCCAAAACATTACACCCAAGACTTATTGTTCGTTTAGTACTAATAAAACTCGTACGGTCATATGTTAAGTACTAAGCTCTCTATAATAATTAATACTGATGCTGGTGGCAACATTTATAAACTGGAAGGACTAATTCACAAAATGAAATAGTGAGGGGATGAAATCGAAACCCCATCATAATAGTATTTTTCAGATTTATTTGAAATGTTATGTCCCTAGGAAGGTCTCAAATGAAAAAATAGGCCTCTTAATAATTTAGCACAATATTTAACATGTATTATATACTCCCAAAGTGACACAGGCGGTGAAAGCGGCTGCACAGGATGGAAATTGCTCCAAGCTACCAGTGGTAGCACATTTAGGGACTAACGATGCCACGTACCAAGGACTCGAAGAAATTCTGTGTTCTTCCTAGAATCTTAATTCGGAGGTGAAGGTGGTCGAAGCGAAGTTGAACACCCCTGTTACTTTAAGTAATTGTACTATCCTGCTAAGGACTGACCGGGGAAGCATAATTTGGAGCTTATTGAAGGATCAACTAGTATGAAAATATTAAGAACTTTTTGCCGGAATATTGGAGTCGATTTTATTGATCTGCAGTCTGTCCTTTCATAGCGCAGGGAGCCTCTCAATTGTTTGAGAGTTCATTGCTTCGCAAGTTCGATACTTCATAAGAATGAAGCCTCAAAGAAGATAGTGAAGATTTGCTGGTTTCATCATAGGTACTGAAAGTTGGTTCACAGAAGACATTGCATACAGCGAGGTTTTTCCGAAAGGTTTCATCATCTAAAGAAAAGATAAACCTAATAGACTAGGTGTGGGAGTATTCATTGCAGTTAACTTACTCTTACGCAGTTAACTCCGTAGTACTCGTTTTGAATGCGACAAAAACAGCATAGAAAGTGTGGCGTTATCTCAAGGATTCTAATCATATAATACTTTCATTCTACAGGCCACCTGACTCCAACATATTCTGTAAAAAAAACTCGATAGCCAAATTCCCAAAATCTTAACTAAGCATGGCAACAGTGTATATGCGTTCGCCGGCGACTTTAGCATGCCGAAAATCAATTGCGGGATTTGGGGTATTGTGTAGGAAAACATACAAAATTTCACGATTCCTTTCAAACACCTCTGAATACTTAGGCAAAATTCTCGTTAAAACAAATACTTACATCGTAAATACGAGGTAAAAACATACTCGTATTTCGATGAATACGAAATATATCATCACAAACGTGAACATAACTGCGCGTGACGTGATCATAAGTGATCTTAAATCGTTACTAGTGGAAATGTCAACTAATTTTGTGAAAGTGACTAAGTAAAGGAGTAAAAAAACCTCAACACTTAGAAAAAGTTTGGGACTGAGAAGTTTAGTCCATAGTAATTCCCACGCAATAATAAGAGCTCACGAAGAGATATAAGAGCGGCGTTAAGGAGACAAAGGAAGATACACTCAAATATTAAAAAGGTTTAAAAAGTAATGGCGAAAATTACAGGAGTCATCAGAAGGTTCTTTCGTAAAATGCCGAACAAAAGACGGTTTGTGCGCGAAACCTTACATATCTTCAAAACAATATATTATGCGAATATTTACAAAATAACGTAAAATTGCAATGGTCTTACGTCCGGACAATAAACGGGACACGCCAATCTGTACATTATTAGAATGAAAAAAATGGCAAAATCGTTAAAGACAGTGGAAAAAAGGCCTGTATCCTTAATATAATATTACAGAACGTCCACACCAAATTAATGGTGCGCAAAACTAAGTCCCCCAGACAGCACAAGAGCTCATGAGCAACATGCAGGATTTTGTATGTATTTTGCTCAAAGAAGAAATAGATAAACAGCTCCGAAATATAAAACCAAACGAAGCCGTAGGTAGTTAAAGATATCGCCGCTAAAGGCACTTGATAGAGCACCTTATTTGAAAACCGTTTTTTACAAGTCGATAAAGAAATGTTGAATGCCTCGCGACTGTAAACTATCTCACATAACCTCTCTTTACAAAGGCAGCGATAAGGAGGACCCCAGTAATTACTGACTGATTTCTTCAATATCGAAATCCTATCAATTCTTAGAAAATATAATGGCCCTTCTCAACAGCATGGAACGTATTCTGACGTAATCAACGCAAGTTGCAACAAAAAGCAGAGCATGTGAAACGCAAGTGGATCCTTTTATTTATGATATCCTAGCCTCGGGAAAGTCTTTTTAACCTAACAATTCATACCCAAGTACGTACTGTTATATTTAAAGAGAACCTCCGGCAAGGCCTTTTACGATAAATTGATACGCAAACGAAGATATTATGACATTAATGAGAAAGTGACCAACTAGATTAAGAGACTTCTAATCCAACTGCCGACAAAAAGTAGTCGTCAATGGGTTAAGATCATTAGACGTAACTTCAGGATGGCCGCAGGGAAGAGTTATAGGGGCCCTTCTGCTCTTGTTTAATATTAGCGGCCTAAGCTCTCATGTTAGCAGCAATCTTGGATTATTTTCAGACGACACAATGATAAACAGAGAATTACGGACGTATATAGCTAGCGCACTATTCTCTAACGGTTCAGACAAGATATAGGAGTGGTGTCAAAAATGGGGGTTAGAATTAAATACGATAATATTTATAATAAAATAAAAGAGATCGAGTTATGAATTTCAAATCTGGTCAAATACTTGGATGTTTCACTGACATCAAATTGTTCATGGGATACAATCCACATTAGAAAAATATGTGGTTCGGCATTGAAGAAGCCAGATTTTTTAGACAGGTGTTAGAGAAAAATGTAATGAAAAAATAAGTAAGCGATACTTCGCCTTAGTTATGCCAACTTTGGAGTGCGCGGCAGTGTATGGGATCCAAGGGAAAAAATGGTTATTAGCTATGGTTTAGAGTTTATTATTTATTTTTATATGGTTTATAGTTATTAAATGTGGTTTCGAGAAAATCCGCTAGGTTTTTTTTCATTGTCACAATTGTTGAATCGCGTAAGCGTCACGGGGATGATGGAGGCATTAGGTTGTGGTCCCCTACATTCTCGATCAGACCAGGTAAGACAACCTTTAAGGGCACCTGAATTTTCTCGCCACACAGAGGAAATCATTATGGCTCCAAATTATATTGGTAGATTCGAACACTGGGATGAAATAAGTAAGATAGACCGTCATAGACAAATTCAATCGCGATTCGTAATCGTCACAAAATCGAACCCAAACGCCTGAATATTTAACTAAAGACTTTTTTTTAACGATTAAACGATTTCGTCAAACACACCAATTATTGCGTGATGTACGTATACAGTCATGCATGTCTACAAATTTGTGTGCACATGAGCATATTCTAGTGAATGTACAAACTAACAATTCTGCATGAATGCCAGGTGCCCTAACATCCTTCGCCACACACCCTTTCGGCGACATATTGTGTAGATGCACATTTAAAAACCAACAGTGCATAATATGATCCTGAAACATATCTCACTGAAAAAATAATCCAAAAATAGATAATAATTCCTATACATTTCTTTTCTACAGTATACCCAAACGAAAGTTCCTAAGAATCTTTATTGAACAGCATTGTTATTCTTAGCACAGTGGAAGTATTTGTGGAGCTAAGTATAGTATTTAAAAGACTCCTACATTTCAAACGACCTACGTAAAAAGTGATAAGAAAACATATTCCCATTTACGAGTATATAGTATTTCAAATTAAGGATAAACGCCACTGATTTGAATGGGATACTTAAATCAAGTTTAGGTATGGAAAGTATAGGGACACAAATTCAGGAAAACAATTTATACGAAACATTAATTTTACCATAATATCAAGCATAACTTCAAGCCAAGTGCAAGGAAGCACCTCCCTTTATCATTGGGGAACCCTTTTGCTACATCCTTCCAACTCGCAAACTTTTGAAACAAAACTTCAGTGATGTCACTTCCTGCATGCGGTGTCGGAAAGGGAACAGAGTGAACTGGAATGTCGTCAACATCAGAGGTGCACAGCCCTAGGCACGCCATTGCCTTTAATTCGAATCGTGACTACTTGCGTCGATTTTTTTACATTGAACGACATTTGAAATTTCACTCCATAATTCCAATTCTTACATTGAAAGGATAAAAACCTGAATGATGTTGTTAAATGTAATTAAAACTGCTTATTTATTAGTTATGAAGTGTATCTACTACTGTAATAGATCATTTTAATAATTCATATTTATCTATTACAATTTTCTGATTAGCCCCGCAATCACGGAAAATGTAAAATGTATTTCATGGACCACTGATGGACAAAGGCTATGGATTACTTCTTAACAGGTTATGGTTACATCTTAATGCGTAATTCACTAAAAGGGCGTGTTTCTGGAGTTGATGGGTCACCCGCCGTTATAGTCATGTTGGCTATTAACATCAGGTAACATTTTATTCTCGGGTGTTCAAACTGATGAACGTGATGTTTTTCACTACGCAATTAGAGAATCGTGCTCTGCCTGTCATACAATTGTCTCATTGTGGCAGCACCTACCAATATATTAGAGTTCCAGAATTATTCCGTATCGTATCAGCGTTAAACTCATGAAAATTGTATTTATCCTGTACATCAAGTATTTGTTCGATTATTTCTGTTTCTTTTCATAACTATTTCCTAAGGACAGATTTTCTGTCAATTCTAAAATTATGTCCTTCTGCTAAGGATTCATTATGGTCGACGGATATTCAAGCTGAGATTCAACCAAGGTGAAATAACACATCTCCTTAACTTTTCCATTCGAGATACAGAGAGGTAGTGGGTTGGTGAAGGAGAGATAGAGGGGAGAATTTTGGGTAAGCGAATTAAAGGGGGGGGGGAGAGAAAAGCTTTTTTGAACGGTAGAAAGGCAGAGATACATTGTATGAAGAACTAAGGAAGCAAATAATGAGGGGCGAACAAGAGGAACTCCACGTGAGACGGAACTCCTCGTACATAACAGTTGTCAGGGACCAATGCCTACCTTTAATAGATTGTGATGGACTGGTCACAATATTGACAAATACAAGGGGTTTCTAATTGCAGTAATTGTCCACCAACTAAGAGCATGCGGCTAATCAAAAATAGCCCCTTTTGTTGTTGTTTTACATTATAATTATCGGCCAATGACGACATCTCTTTTCTCCCTCTTTCATATAGTCTTAATTGTGGTGGGGATCGTCGTGGCTTCCCACCCAGAAGGCTAGGGTTCAAATCCCAGCGGTGTTGAATATTTTTCAGCGGTAACTCAATCTCTGCTTGAGATGCTTTGTGGAGGGCACTTTGAGTGAGTACGCCGTCCGTCGGATGGGACGTTAAGCTGCGGACCCCTTGGCGCCTTTCGTAAAGAGTAGGCTAATGCCGACGCCGGGTTTCTCTCCACCCTTCATCCTTTCCTGTCCATCCCTAATGGCGCAAAAGACCTTAGCTGTCGGTCGCCTCCCCTAAATACTACTACTACTCTTAATTGTGGTCATACGGGGATCCTGGGTTAGCAGATACTAGCCGCCGATAGAGGATAACCAATTACCTAAGGAGACTACTCACTTCCTTATTGTGTCGTTTCATCAACGCGACAGGCTGGCATCCGAATCTCCTCCACACGTTTTATCTTTACCTGTATTTAGTCTTTAGTCTATTCCAATCTTCTCTTCTTGACGTCCACATGCTCACCATGTCTCTATACCTCATTAAACGCCCTCTTATTCGTTAATCTTGCAGTATCAACTCGCAAATTTCCATATGCAGTACATTTTCGTTGCCCTTGGTTCATACCAAGTTATTACAGGCAATAGAATTGAATGTTTTTATAACCTAAATTTTTCTATTCTTTATTACAGAGATCTTACTTCTACCATATTCCTCCAAGGGGGACTACCAACAACTAAAGCAGCCGTGCGAGCCCTGGGACATCAAATTGCTTTACTTTCTCCTTAACTGATTCCGCCTCCGGCAAAGGCGAATGTGTTCTCGCCGATGCAAAGGCGTGCGGCACACGAAGGCCCTGTTCTCTGAGCAAACCCTGAGCGATGGTTAGCATGTTTCCACGGAAACGAATTAAGATGCAATGACTGCAGTATCTGTAACTCTGGTTATCGTTAAGAGACCGCAAGTTTCAAAGGAAATTTTGGAAGGAGCCTGGAGTAAGACCTACCATTGTTAGGAAAATTTTGGAAAAAGTCGAGAATTGAAATCCAGTCATTGAATGAAACCTCCCTCTTGATTTCACGAACCCCAGACATTTCAGTGATCGCCAACACATTCATAGAACGATTTTAAGTTTTGGATGAGTCAAAAAAATACCGTTATCCGGTACTGTTGCAGTATAACTTCCATCCTACTCACGTAAAACTGTCTAACGTTTAAAACGTGATTTTAACTTTGTCTTTTGATCTGGTATAATGAACTGAAACGCACTGCATCGGATTATTATTAGTCTATAGTCTAAGTAACATCACTTCATCATAAAAATATTTAACAGTATTTAATAAATTATAACAACATTTAATGATATATCACGGGGTACCGGGCCGGTATTAATGGAACTGTGTATTAGGTTTCATCAAATGGGCTCTTGGCAAAATGTAATTGTGATGAGAGCATCGTCATTAACAGGTTCAAGCATTCGTTCCTCTCTCACGAGATCAACGATCAAAATTCAATTAAACGCAAGCACCCAATATTTTCCCTTTATAAAGCAACATTCAAAGCTGTACTCGAAAACGAAGATCACTGCAATATAGATGGGAATGCATTTGTGTGAGTTACGTAGGCATGTATGCATGTGTATATGTTTAAATTTATATCCATATTTATGCATATAAATATATAAGTACATGTATCTAAAATGTATACAAGTTCTCAAATGCATCAATGGCTTGTACCCCATCATCCACAGCTACACGTCCTCACGAGTCTAAGCCTAAGTCGCGGCGGCTTGCGGGATATTGTTTAGGTTCGGATGTCATTTAACGGTAGCCTCCAATAAAATTAAATTTCACTTAAAATGATATTTATACAGGATTACCCGATTTCTCTCATAAATAGCAGTGAATATCAAGAGCATTAGAATTATATTTATATCTCTCGCCATATATAGAAGTATGTCATGTTAAAGTTGACGCAAATTTTCAATAATTTTAAAGTTGAGAATATAACAAATACCTGAACAGAGTCTTTTCCTTCCACGCGAAAGAACATTTTGAAGGCTATTTTTCACCAATAAATGAAAATATACCATTAGGGTGCGTTCCAAAAGTAATGCAATTATTATTGTTTTAAGTAATTTATTGAACAGATTTGCACAAACACTAAAATTTCTTCAAAGTACTGTCTTTGGGCCTCTACACATTTTTTCCAGCGACTCTGACATGACCGGTACGCGCCCTGGAAGGCGTCTTCGGGGACCTCTCAAAAGGTCTCCGTCACGGCTGATTGGGTCTCTTCTATGGACGAAAAATGGTTCCTTTCAGGGCTGCCTTAATCCGAGGGAAGAAAAAGAAGTCTATTGGGGCGACATAAGGTCTATAGGGGGGTTGGTACAGCGTTGGCACCTGGTGTTTGGCCAGGAAATCGCGGACTCGTCGCTCATTGTGGCAAGGCGCGTTGTCGTGATGGAGTTGCCAGGTAGCGGAGATGTTTTTTCTCGTCCTGATGACCCTTTTTCAGAGTATTTCCAGCACATCCACATGGTAGGCAGCGTTAACTGTCTGTCCTTGAGGAACAAACTCCTTATGGACCACTCCTTTACCCTCGAAAAAGGCAATAAGCATTGTTTTCACTTTTAATTAGCTCATTCTTGCCTTTTTGGGCTTGCGGGACTGGTCGGTGCGCCACTGAGAAAATTAATTAATATTCAATTCAAAACAAGTGGAGATTCGCTGAGAAATATGAACTGAAATCATCCAATAGACGAACGGGTTATACCAGGCCATCTTTCTTAAGGACGAAACAACGAGGTGGTTTGCATGAGCACGGTGCGGTGAACACAGTAACAAACAGCGAAGAACAACCAAGGATTTCAAACAATTAGTTGTAGAAAGTACGCAGAGATAAAGAATGAGTTATTGTAATATGTAGTAAGGGGTTTCAGAATAATCTGTTTCAGATAGTCAAGACTGAAAAGTGCATTTGTGTATAGCGCCCAGTCCATTAAGTATCTACCCTAACCACATGGACAACTTTTAATGAGATACAATTAGTTGATGAGCGGCAGTCGAAAGGATGAATTTGTAGTAGTAGTAGTAGTATTTATGGGAGGCGACTGACAGCTGAGGTCAGGGGATGGACAGGAAAGGATGAAGGGTGGAGAGAAACCCGGCGTTGGCATTAGCCTACTCTTTACGAAAGGCACCAAGGGGTCCGCAGCTCAACGTCCCATCCGACGGACGGAGACAGATAGGAGTTTTTTCCTTAATATTTTCTAGGTAAAAGTGGCCTGATGCACCAATGGGGTTTTTTACAGTATTTTTTATGCACATAAACGTATTTAATTAATGCATAAATATTATCCCCTGTAACTGAAGAATCCAGCGGAATAATCGTTTAATATTTGAATCTTTGGAAGCGACACCAAGGGATTTAAAATTTGTTCGATAAGAAGTACGAGAGAGGGTAAAAATGACCGCGGTCACCTTAATTTCCTCGTTGTATTAACACTATTCCAGTAGTTGGCAGTGATCTACAGGTATGTCGGAATCAATTCTAAGGGTATCAGGAGGCGTTCCCGGTAATCGTGCTGACTCAAAGTGCCCTCCACAATGCACCTCAAGTAGGGATCGAGATACCTCTGAAAAATATTCAACACCGCCGGGATTTGAACCCACGCCCTCTGGGTGGAAAGCCAGTACGTTAGCCCCGGCACCATCTCGATCCCCCAAAGGATGAATTCATGGAACCATGAGACCGTAGCGCTCTTTCAGAACGATGACTTATTAAACAATGACGGGAAATTCCACACAATTCGGGTTTTAATTCTGCCATGGCTAGGTTTTTTTTAATCACGAGTCCACCATTTTGGTATGCATTCACATACAAGTCTCGTGACTACGTGTGAGGCGTTGCTGAGGCGATTCCCCGCTGCATTAATATTTAAAGTAGAATGCGCCCAATTATTAAAAGTCAATACGCATTCACTCATCAAATTTTGGCAACATCTGCCGGGGGAAATTTAAAAAATTTTGTTTTTCGACCGAACGCATTTGCAAACTTCACGGTGTGTTTTGCTCTTTCGGCGTATAGCCTTCGTCCACCACAAAGCTGGCCCAGGAGAGTAATCGGAACGGTCGGTCTTTCGTCACTGAGTTTATTTAACCAAGTTCTTTTTGATAAACTCACCTCAAAACTACATGCTAAACGTCCACCTAATGCCTGATGAGAAACACGTTTTACCATCTCGACCCTGTTAACCTCACTCTCTTGGTGCGAAAGTTTTCAAGGGATTCTTTTTGAGGGACCTCGAATGAATGCAATGCTCCGTGAAGTGTGACCCATCCAACTGGAACTGCCGAAACGAAGGGAAGCCATCCGGGCAAGTCCGCAGGTTAAATCGATTTAAACGGTAAGACCAACACTTGTCCCCGCATAATCGCATCACAAACCGCAACAGGAATCACCCTTCTCACAATTTGACGCCGGCGTAAAATGTTAACCGCATCGAAGGGCACCCTGCTACCTAATCCCCTTGGTCCACAGCGAGAATTGGTACTCCTGCAAAACTCGCACAAAGGAGAACACAAATAAAATGAAAAGGGAATCGATGAAATCGGCTCTGTCTCATGAATCAACTTTGAACTTTAGAGAGTAGGGCATAGCAATGGGACCACGCAGTGAAATTCGAAGGGGAATGCAAAATACAATCACCAAAACACTTCCTTCTCACCTCGAGGTATCATAGCTATTGCTGAGCTAGAGAATGGGCAAGTATTAAAAAATTCGAACGAATCTGAGCGCAAGTAAGCAAGAGGGTTGATGAATCAATCACCAGATGGTAAGTATCAGCGCCAACATTTAAAATCAATTCGCTCTTTTGCTGCTTTAATATCATATAATATTCAAAGCACAATACCAAATAAATAAAAACCATCAAGGAGTACTTAAAAAAACAAATAATATCCGTAAACAATGAGATAACGTTAAAATATGCGGGTAAAAACTGGAGCAGGTGAGACAGTTTAGATATCTCGGAAGTGTTTTAGACCAAAATGGTCAAAGCAGTAGAGACATTAGGAGAAGAATTGCGTTAGGCAACGAACCTTTCACAAGGAGGAGAGAATTTATGACAGGGACGTTGAGTAAGGATGTTAAGAAAAGACTCGTTAAAGCTTTGATATGGAGGGTAGCTATGTAAGGTGCGGAAACATGGTCATTGAAGCAGGCTGATAGGCGTAAATTGAGGGCTTTTGAGATGTGTGTTTGGAAAAGGATCGAGAAGGTGAAGTGGACACCAAGGAAAACAAATGAGGAAGTGCTTGGCATGGTGGGGAGGAGAGGGGATTGCTGTAGGAAATCATAAGGGGACAGAAAAGCTGGATGCAGAGCATTTTGATGGGTGATGGGATGTTGAAGACGTTGTGATGGAGGGGAGAATGTAAGGCAAACGAGGAAGTGGCAGGAATAGGATGGAAATGTTGGACGGAGTTAAGGGAGGAAGGAAGTACACAGAGATGAAGAGGGACTTTGTTATAGAGTAGGAAGTTGGGTTGGGTTTTGTTAGGAGAGACAAGAGAATTGTTTTGTTGTTGAGTCCAACCAAAACCTACCTTAACCAGTGGATTACATGTAATAATAATAATAAACGATTAATAATTTAGAAATATGGATGGATGAAGTAGGTAAGACGATTTCCTGCAGAAAATTTCTCTTTCTTCTCGGGCCCACAATGACCCCAGAAGATGGCAGTCCAAGCATCCGATATCGTATTAATCTCAGTGTTTGCGAGAAATTTTCCCGATTGTTTAAAGGAAAAATCGAAAACTAATTGATTTGTAAAAACTAAATCATGGCTAAATGTTCATTTCACCACCGTGTGAATTTTGATTACGACAAAAATGATACAATAAATACCGCACAATGCTCAACCTTAGCCAGTTACGGGTCTCATTGCCAAAGAACAATACCATAACAAATTGAATTAAAGAGCATGACTCTATAGACACTATGTACATAATATGGATTTTAAAGGCACTCTTGCCTGTCGAATTCATCAGGACTGTAGTTCTACGTAGATTTACATAGCGTTTGACGATAAACTTACATTTATGTAAATTAAACTTACAGAACGAGTAATATTTAGTTTTTGTAAGCTCCAACGCATTAGAATCAATTCAATTGGTCATTTCAGTAAGTAATTTCAAGAGGTTGTGGGGTATGTACTCACAATATTACGTCATCAAGCTATGGAATTATAACACATTATTGAGGAATATGCTTATTCCAAAGCCCATAAACAAAGGGACAAGAGCCTCCCATCCGAATAAGACATGTTGCATTAATTATAACCAAAATCGAATGACTAACTCCACGAAAAAAATAATTCTACGCGCTGCATTGACAATACGCTTTCCGGTAAGAGTTTGTTAGCTAAGTATCAACTTGCATAAGCCTACTTCTGTAACTCTGCAATCAACAAAATATTATGACAGGGGAGTTTTAGGACACAGCCTATGAAATAACAAATAAAAAAATGAATAAATAAAAATTACTTATGATAAGATGAACCGGAAGCATTTAATTTCTCTTCCTCTAGATCATTTCAGCCAATATTTCGTAGACATTTTCTAAAGTAAAATGAACTATTGGGTTGAAATTCGTCAGACCACAATTTATTAAAGACCGATCATGGCTTCGACCGATGACTCTTATTATATAGTTTACTTCGCCTAGTTGTCCAAACTCAAAATCGGGGAAGAAGCAGAAGGGGAGAGGAGAAAGCTATGCGTGAGTGGGAATGGGAGGGGCCAAGGGAAAACTCAATTCTCCAAAAAGTCTACGGGAAAAAACAAGCCTCAAGTTTTGAAGGCTTGTCCCCCTCCAACTCAACTCCTTTCTCCTTTACAAAATACCTCAAGATAGTTTCCTCCTCTCCCCTATTACCTATCCCCCAAGGCTGAAGTTGATAATGATTTTCATCTCCCCTGAAAACATAGTTGGTCTTTTATAAATTTCAACGAGGGAAATTACAAAATAATAGTTCATTAACATTGAAAATAATTTATTACACCGGTGGGGGTAATTATATTACAAGTCAAAAAATAGGTGATCCAATGTTTAACGAATCGCTTCCACAGTTTGACGCCCTGAACCATCTATTATATTTACAACCGAAGCTGTATAAAGTAAGGATTGTTTCAGGAAAAAATTCCAAAATAAAATTATTAAATTTTCATTTTCGCTGCGGTGCCTAAGCTACATATTGCCAATTAGGATCCGGTTTTCGAAAAATCTCCGCGAATTTTTGGTTTTTCCCCTTGTAAAAGGCAAAAGGAGTAAGTTGACCCGGAGGCCTTTGTTCCGAAGATAAAGTGCGGTGTGCACCTTCTATCGGGGTCGGCTGTGTCGGGGGGGGGGGGGGAAACAACGGAACGGAAGACGGGTTGAGAGGGAGAGAGAGGGGAGACCATTTGAACGAGGAGAGAGCCGTCGAGAGAGAGAGAGGCGGGAAACGGAGAGAGGCCTTTGATCGACTGGGGGAGGGTGGAAGAACATTATTTGCGGAGGGTGAACTCGAGGGAGAATGGGTGAAGGGAGACGTCAGAGAGCGGGCGATATCGGAAAGGAAGGCGAAGGGCGGGAATTAGCGCGAAATTCGTTCATAACGCTTTTGACGGAGAACTCTAGCTGCTGTGCTTCGTCACTAGTGCGAATTCGAGTAAGGGCAGGAAGTGTTTCATTTTTATTTTAGTCGCTCCAGAGAGCTGTGGCCATTTCGTATTTAACACCACTCAATACATAAATCCAACAAGAGGCAAGGGGAAGATACCAAAAATCTTTATCGGAGGGTTTTTGAGATTTTAACCCTTGACAATTGCATATCCCGGTGCTAAAACGACCGGCTAAGACTTCGACCGCAGGTTGGGATTGAATATATTCCAAACTTAATTTTTTTTAGAACGCATTGAAAAATTCTACTGATGGATGCAATTACACCAATTCCGCTGTAATTATTTGGGTCTTTCTTATTTTCGTGTTTTGTAAATAGCGAATAAATAAGATAAACACCAATCTTCCGGTATTTTCAAGAATCTGGTTGAACATTTTACAGAGAAATTTTTCCAGCTGCGGTGGCCCATATTTCCATAATTCTATCACAACTCCCTTCAACTCCCCACTTGCTTCCTCATTCCTCGCCTTCCTTAGTGCCTCTTTCACTTTCCCTTTTAAAATAGGTTCCAATCACTGAGTTATAGGAAAATATAAGCAGGTTAAAAAAATTATCTAACGGCAATAAATATATTATTTCGTATGGACAATATCCCAGATGACCCTTATCCGTACTGTTAATTCGATTATCTATTTTTTATATTACCTTGGTTACGCCGGTCATTGGTAAAATGTCGGTTGGTCAAATGTTGGTCAAAGGTCACCGGTTCGAATCCTGCTTGAGGGACGGACGCTGTGTTTGTTCTAGTTGCTAGGTTTGTTTAGAGTACATTATTTGAGAAATCATAAGAGGAAATGTAGCGAAAGTTCATCATCACTTAAGGACAAAGTGAAAGATGCTCATTTGACCGTGTCAAATTTAAATATTAGGTATATCTCCTAAATACTACTCACTGAAATTATTACTTTGGACTCGGATGATGAAATCTAAAATACACTTAGCATTATTTTGCAAAAAGCATGATAAAAATCATATACCTAAACGACTTAATCCAACTTACCAGCCTGAACGTATAAATTTGATTGAGATCCGCGATAGGGAAGGCCGTTGTGGGGAGAGTCCCTGGACATAAGGTACCTCGTGCGGACTCTAACGAAAGACGATTCTTCCTTTTTCTAAGATAATCTTGTCACACACCGCAGTAGGCAACTCGAATGTTATTTTCAAAAGGTGAAGTCAAGAGTTCACCAAAAGTAAATCCTTTTATATAGTAGTAGTATATACCCAACAGCCCAGCAGATCCAGAGCACTGGACTGTAGGCTAGAGGCTCCTGGGTTCAATACAGGTTGACATACCTGGCTACCCTCAACTTCACACAAATTTTGCGACTTTTTTAGCGACAGAGCTTCCCGTGGTACCATATACGGCATAGGAATAGGCTTGGCCGTATTATTCTGGTGATTGAATTCCACAGGCTGCGACTTTGAGTATTTAGTAAGTTGTACTATTACCCATCAAACCAATCTTAGGGTTCACTACTGAGTTTTTTTCTGATGATGAAATGAAAGGTTAGTTGCACTCGGGTTCTAAGGATTGCAATACTTCTGAGCCCCTGGTAACGCTACATTAAATACCTAAATACCCCGCATCACGGCAAACTATTCATATATTAATCCCAAATGTGTATGAAACTCACACATTCAGTTCGTTCCCCTGTGCCGCCAGAGGTTTCTCAGCAGGACCTGTGCCATGACTGAATCAAATATGGTCACCGCTTGCGTTATTGTAATCTGAGTGAGGTTGTTTAGTAACCTGAGGATTCATCTTGCCTCAAAGTCCCAGCACAAGAGTATATTTAATATAAGGTTCTTGATACGTACTCTAATGAAGTTATTCATTCATTTCTCCCTCGTATAATTGGAAGATCATAAAAATCTGGGACATAGACAAAATCATCGCTTAGATAGAATCCAGATGACGGTGCCCAAAGGTATTACGCGGGACCCTCCGGTCAGCACCCCAACGCTTCACCCATTGGGCCTTGAGGCCACCCTAGCCACGATTTTGAGGATATTCTTTTTAAACTTGAGAGTGGCCGGCGGAAATTTGGAGTCGGTTTGGAATGCGTGGGTGGATCTCGGTCGCGAGGGTTGACAGGAAGAATAATGGTGGGACGAGAAAGCCGATTAGGCTGGAGGAATCGTAGTGGGCGTAATAGGGTGCGACCTTCCCCCCTTCCCATCTTTTCACCCCGCATGACGTAGAACGTTGATTAGCGGGAGATCACACCGGAGGGGGAAGGGCTTACGAGGAAGCGTCGGCCGCGGAACCGGGGGATGTGCAACCGCCGCCGCGGACAGAGGAATTGGAAGATGACAGAATGGTGCGGGATTTCGGGGTTTAACGGGGTTTGGAGACAATGATTGGGTGAGACGAGCGGAACGTTGGAATGGGTTGGCGTGGGATGGAGAGGGGTTGAAGATGGGAGTCAGAGGGTGAGGGATGACGGAGGAAGGGGGGTGGTGGGTGTCGCATGGAGAGGAGTTGGGGAGGGGAGGGAGGAGCGGGGCGTTGGAGGAAGAAGAGGAGGAGAAGATGGAACGGGGCGTGGGGAAGGAGATCCGCCCGGAG
Source organism: Hetaerina americana (assembly GCF_022747635.1). Taxonomy (NCBI): domain Eukaryota; kingdom Metazoa; phylum Arthropoda; class Insecta; order Odonata; family Calopterygidae; genus Hetaerina; species Hetaerina americana. Next base: position 78,117,971 of record NW_027286763.1, read on the forward strand.
AGATGCTGGAGTAGTTGGCCTTTTCGCTGATAATCGAGTTTGGAGCCTAGTTCTCTCCTCTCGGTGCCGGTGGGCGCTCTAGGGAGCGGAGTCGGGGGCGGTGGTGTGGAAATGGGGAGAGGGAGGGGCTTGAAATGGTAAAAGGGAGGGCAGGGGCATGGGTGAGTGAGCTTCCTTCGCCCTGGGGACCCCTGAAAGAGAGAGGGAAAAAAGATGGAGAGAAAGAGAGCCTCTCTCCATTTGCTCCCAATTAAATTAATTCAGTTGCTCCTTCTCTTACTTTCTCTCGTCCCATCTCCCTATCTCTCTCTCACCCACACACACGCACACTGCCTCACTCGCATTGATATTCCGCTAAAACTGTTGATATCGATCGATACTCATTTCGTCGTCGTTCTGCGTAAAATAAATTATAGGGGAGGAAGAAATAAGGGGAATCGACGACCTTCTTGTCGCATTTAAGTCCAGTGTGAGTGTGTGGCATGAATTGGAGAAGAGGAAGGCCACGGAAAATCGTGCGTTCCATTGGGTTTCTAATTCGACCCCGTTCCTCAAATTGTCTCGCAAATGGGTTGATCGACAGAGATGATGCTGCCCTCCGCATGAATTGTCAGTGTCCCTTCGGGATGAGACGGAGGACACTATAAAGCACAGTCCGCACGCCTTATAAAATATTCTTAAATGTTCAAAAGTGAGAGTTTTTTAATGTTTACTCACTTACGATGCTATTTGATTAAAACAATCGCAAATTTTGCGCAATATTTCTGGGGCATATCTTGAATCCAAATATCTAATAGCTGTCAGTTAATATAAAAGCGTGTAGGAATTCACGTTGATGAGGACGGGTGGATAAAATAGGCATCTAAAATTGTCTAACTGGCATTCATCAGCAAAATAATTTTTCCCGAATGATATCCTCTCGTCTTAGGTAAAAGTACAAGCTCGTATATGGGCGAAAGGGATAAAATCATTGCACTAATTTAAAATTTGAGTAATTATTGGAAATAAATAAATACATATCGAGCACTCAGTATATTAGTTTGGATATGAAGGGGCAATTTGAATGATTGACCAAACAGAAAAAATATTAGCATTTTTTTACACGGCAAGTGCTCAATATTCTTTCCTCGTATAAAAACGCAAATACTCCGATATATCGGTCAAAGGATACTCTTGAGGTTTCCAATACAGTCGCCATTTCCTTTTGGCAAGCGATATCCACATGGTTTCGCTAAATAAAACAAAAAAATTAAAATTAATTAACTGATGCGTCTAACCATTTTTTTCCTTTTAAAATTCCTCTTAATTTAACCTTTATCGTAAAAAATAAAAACGGTTTTCCAAAAATATCTTTTCATATCAAATATATAAAAGAAATATCACGCCGGGTATTGTTTGAGCCTTAGGATTGCACTATAAAATACAATCAGTCTCTTCCACCACGGAGGAAATTTTTATGGGTAGTGGACCCATTGATCACCGAAATAAGCTCTAATTATTGCAGTGAGACAAAAACTAAACTATTACTTGTAAAATAATGCAAGACATTAAACAAAGGATATGCAATTGAAAAACATTGGTTGTAGATATGATGAATTGAAAAACCGAGCCTCGGATAAATTATGAAAAAAACATCCCTGCATAAAAAATTTTTATCACTCAATATAAAAGTGTTGATATGTAAATATATAGTGAGAGAGGAAGGCTCTTCCACTCCTGAGTTAACCTATACTGAACGGACTTAAGTAAACAACTTGCTTTAAACGAGTAAGCCAGTCTGAAAAGAATATAGAAATATTAATCCAGGCTGGTGGAGGGGCATAAATTATAATTCGCAAGTCAGTCAATATCTGCAGCGAGAACCTGCAAAGCTGTAAGATCGATTCGACAGATATACCTCCAGCTGCAATTCAAAATTAAGTCCCCGGAGATAGAAGCAACCCCGTGGGCAGCCTATGAAAGAAAGGCGTGTTTACTCAAGTGTCGACTAATGCCAGTAGCCAGTTTTCGCCTCATCTCTCCCCCTCAATTATTCCGCATCCGTTCTCTACATCCACCCACGCTCATTCTCAGCGCTAATGACCTTAGATGTAGACGTGCCTCTGAGGAAACAGTCAAAGAACACGCTCTTACGTCTACGGGCCGTCAGGCACGTCATCATTTTATGAGGAATATTTAACTGTCGCCACCAAAAGTCTTTAAATTCATTTCGGGTTTTCTCGCTCCATGACGGAATTCCCATGCGATCCAATCTTGGGTGTGGGAGATGAAATTATCCATCCACATCGCTCAACATGAAACCCGTCACATCTGCTGCTTGCTACGTTTAGCGGTGGAAGAACCAAATTGAAAAATTGCAAGCCTAAATGAGTGTCAAAATGCGTATGTACAAGTGATATTAATCTTAAAACTGCCAACAGCGTCTAAAAGTCTAGTAACTATTTATTTCCTTATTTTTCTACGCTGGCGAACTGTTGATTTACTGAAAAGATCGCTAGTACACACACGTAAACCCTTTAAAATTGTGTATGATAGATCTTTTCCTTTGATTGATGAACGTTTATCACATCCTTTCCTCTAATCTTCACTGTCGCATAACCCTATCATACACTACAGCTCAAGATGCAGAGAGTAAAGAGATAGCGTAGAACGGAACACGTAAACCTTTCCTTGGCAGTGAAAACATTGTTTGCTAATGAAACCTCGAAGACGATAACCTTCGACGGCATGAATGGGAGAAGCGCGAAATAGGTTTTACTCGGAAAAAAGGTTAGTAATATTTAATGGCTGAAAGAATCAGAGAAACAACATTTCACGGGCTACTTCTCCTTTAATGGAAAATCTGATCGGGGGAAATATCTTTTCACATCAACTTCCGAGTCGTCGGGGACACCGCCTCCAAAGCGGTGCAGGAACCGGATGGAGGAACGGCGCTAGCCACCTCACGAGGGCATCGCGCTAGGAAGGTCCACCTCAAGGACGACGGCAGGTCACCATTCCGCGAAGAAGGTAATCGCTGGCTATAATAACGCTTATCATGCAAATTGGACCGTTTTCCTGAGTAAATAACGGACTAAAACAACGTCAAATTCCGTGCTCTGTTGGCGCATTTCCAAGTGAACAAATTTCTCCCGCAAAAACGATCAGGTAACACAAAACGGAAGTCGATGCCTATTATCCTTTCAAGTCCTCCGATGGCTAAGATAATTTCACAACGGATAAAAATTCAATAATAACCACAAAATCAGAACCAAGTATCAATGACTGAGTAGGGGGAGTTCTTTTAACTATGACCTTCGGGGTAGACGGCGAGGGCGTGCTCCACCGGACGTGCCGAATAGACCGCTTGGCACTTACGGTCATTTTGCGTGACTCATTCTGAATCAGGAATGTCATTCACCTTATCAAAATTCTTTCGGGAAACTTACTTCATATTCCTCCGATTAAATAAAAGGTGCCGTGCTCATTTATCGACACATTTCAATTTTAACTTTCTCCCTCAAATTCTCTCACTCTATGGCATCCCACCTGGATGAAGTTTTGATAGTTCTATCGTCTTGTTAAATTAACTTTCGATTCGTTGCCGCGATAAAATTGCCCTTGAAGTAGAATGGGCCTGACAGTGCACCGAAGGTGCTGGCCACCGCGCACCGAAAGCTCTACACAGCCAATGCAACCATAATGAAATGAGAACCTTGTCACAGCACAGATAGATAGATAGAGGTCTTTATTTGGGCGAAATGGAGACCAAATGGTCCCTTCTTCCATTTAACCCATCGTCGTATACATATTATATTAGGCGTTAAACTTAGTTAAATTCATATGTACACATAAATACATATACAGGTAGACAGACATAAATTCATTTAGCACAGATTTGCACATCGAAAAGAAAAAAGTATATATATACACACATACATACACATACACACACACATACATACATATATGCATACACATACCTACACATATACATACATATCCACACACATATACATACACACATGCACACATAAACATACATACATGCATGCATACACATACATAAACACTTACAGATAGGATTATATATTTGAATCGTCATTCCTTATTCCTCCATGGTTATCCATGGAGCGCTTAATCTAATTACATCGAGCTAACAATTGACAGAGATAATTCCGTTTGTAACGGAAAGGTAGATTAGGCTACTGCCACGGACGCAACTTACGCCCAACGGGCCGGATCAAGTACTTGAAAGTTTTCAATCCGGTCCACTGAGTGTCAAACAAGTATATTTCTTTAGAATTTTAGCCGCTAATAATTTAGCGCCTTAGGTTATCACATTAACTTACATGGTGGCAAAACCACCCACATCACAGAACTCTACGAGAAAGTTACCTAACTATGACCTAATAGACATATTGACGTTCAGCCGTTGGGCATAGGTCGGGTAATGCCTTTCGCCCAACTTGGCATTACCATTTTCTGAGTATCATACCTTTCTAGGAAACCGGCGGCAAGTGATAAGGAAGTAGTTCCAATACTCTGTACCAAAATTATCGAGTCGTTGAGTCGGCCAGTATACAATGTCTTTCCCAAGAATAGTATGCGTAAAATAGTAGGCGGTTTCTCTGGTCGAGTTCGAAAGAGGGGAGTCCCAGGTAAGCCTGGAAACCGGTGGCAGATGGCTACCATCCTTTGCGATGCGCGGATCGTTCGTTTGCGAAACCTCTACAACCTAAACTCGTTACCCTTCGTCACGAACCGGTTATTGGAACAGTGCTACGCAATCAAATTTTGCGTGAAACTGGGTAAAACCGGGAAAGAGACTCATGACATACTCAAGATAGCTTATGGTGATAACGCCATGGGTAGATCGGGTGTTTTTGAGTAGCACAAGTTGTTTTGGGAGGGTAGATAAGATGTTGAAGACGTTAAACGTTCAGGAAACCCTTCGACCACAAAAAGTGACGAAAATTTTGCAAGAATGAAGGCTTAGTTGGAAAGAGATCGCAGATGTAAGTGTTCGCATGGTTTCTAATGAACTTGGTATCCCTAAAAGTGATGTGCATCGACTTGTGATCGAAAAAATGGGCATGAGAAAAGTGGGTGCGAAGTTAATGCCGCAAGCGCTCCATGGCGAACAAAAGGAAACTCGCACGCGGATCTACCAAGAGCTTATAGACAATGTGAGAAAGAATCCAAATTTTTCAGGCAATGTCCCACCAGACTTCTTCCTCTTCCCCCACCTCAAATCAGGGCTGAACATCACCACGGCTCGGTGGAAGCGTTAAAACAGGCCGCGTTGAGGGAGCGTAGCAGCACTCCGGGGACCACCTTGAGGAAGGCGTACAAGGCGTGGAAAACCCGCTGGCAGCGGTCTGCGAACGCACAGGGGTACTACCTCGAAGAATTATGAGCGAATTTATCAATTCTAGCAATACATCTTTTTTGATCGACTCAATCCTAATACTCTAGGGACAGACCTTGTAGGTATTGATATCCATGTACGGGGAGTATCTTACGAAAAGGTAAAAAGGAACGCTTAAGAGCGAATCCGAAACCATCGCCATTTTCATATCAAAAGGTTGCTATTATCAATATATTCATGCTCAACACTATTAGATGAAAATACCAGTTTAAAAATTGTTATTGCGATTAAGTACGGTATACATGAAACCTACGTTTATTACGATTTCTAACGGTATTCAAACTACTTGTGAATATAATTGTCAATGCTAAAATTCCCCATTAGATAGGATCGCATTTGAGTGTGAAGATACAATAGGATAATGTATTAGGTAAAAAAATGAATATTCAAAAGTCTGAAAGGATATTCCTGTTATACGTTGATAAAAATCGTTTGATTTTCCCTTGCTTTCAAAAACGGCAATACTTTTAGGCATGAACACACAAAGCCTCTCAATTTCGTCATTTAAATCCCTTCTTGGAAAGGTAAATGTAGACTCCGCCTCGCCATATTTTCGATGTGGATATTTTGGAGATTGTAAGAAAAATCTGGAGAAAATCAAGAATGTTATTTTGATCATTAATTTTGATAAATATTGCCACATAAAGATCTTTAACCTGATGAATATCAATAAAATGCCTAGCTATAACATCGTAAATTCATTCACTCCAATCAGTGTTAATTATTCACTAGAAATCAACTATTTCATCAAAATGTGTTGCTGTCTTACCTAAATTTATTTACCTTATTCTGTCACGCATTCCATCGCCGGGACTGAAATTCAGGTAATTGATAGAACCTAACTTAAAACAGGAGCATATCAAATTTCAATGCGTGACATTATTGGTGGAATAGATGGTGACTCCAAATGCACCCCAAAATCATGTTTTATGCACTTCCCTGATGTAGTTATTAGTATATTTAAATATCAACTGACGATCATAGGAAACTTCTTTTCAAGCACATTAGACTGCATATTTTAGCTCTACCATAAATTAATTTTCCCGTCGATTAACTAATGGAAATTTTCTCCTAAGGTAAAATGTTATTTCTTTCTGGTCGCTAAAGAGAAATACTTCATATGGTCCTCTTTAAATCATCAAACTGAGGAATAAACTTTTTCACTAATCATTCAAATGATATTTTGAAATCTAACAAAAATGTAATGATCATCAGAAAATATAATTAAACATAGACAATTGCAATTATATCTTTTTTTAATTAAAACACAAAGAACTGCAGGAGATGCCGCGACAGTAACCTATAACGCAGTCCGCTACTATGCATTAACATGCACCACTGCACGTTCCATTGGAACAAGTTGAAATTAAATGCATTCTAATTAAATGGAAAATAAGTGTCTCCGGAGAGGGCGAAGGGAAAAAACAAACTCAACACCCTGAGAACCCTTAAATGTAAAGCTTAGAGTATACCAAAACAGGAATTAGGCGCAACGAACAAATGCAGCAGACAAAATTGTTCATATACAAACAATAAACAACAATGATCAAAGTCTTCCAATAAATGGAATAAAAATATTCGATTACCAATTTCTTTGCAAAAATTTTTAAGTGCAAATCCCAAAATCGTAATTTGCAAATTTAATAACGGAAAATCAAGGACGCCGTTGATTAGCATTAGATCTTACTCCTCATGCTTAAACGCCATAATACGTAGCTGCTATTACTTCGTTAATTAAATTTCAATTCACATGAAAAATACAGCAGTAGCATGTGAGACCATAGCTCAATAGATTTCTCACACTCCAAGGGTGGTACTTGAGTAAATCAACGCGTGGAGTACACGTGATGCCATAGCTGATGAGGTCACTGTTAAAAAGGAATAGAGAATATAAAAAGTATGTACGTGCTTGCTTTGCGGATTTCGAGAAGGGGTTTCACTTAGTGATTTGGGTAAAATTAATGACCGTATTACTAAATAAGTAAAGAAGTACCTGTAGATTGAAAGGATAGACAATTTATCCTAAATCTGTATTCTTTCCGATTTTACAGGTACAGGCAGAGGACAGAGAATCGGGATGAGCAAGGGCCGTCCACCGTCACTCGTTCTATTCAATGTCAGGTGAACTTTGAGGATAACCAAGGTTTAATTTGTCAGTCAGGTGAGAGATTATAATTGTCTCAGAGCACATTTCAAAATCAGCGTGATAGGAATAAAATGAGAATCAACCATAAGAAAATGAAGGTTATATGTTCTCAAGAAACAGGTCGGCTAAGTTAAGCATTCAATTTGGGGGGCATAAACTAGAGAATACAACACATTCCTCTCATTTAGAAAGTATCTGAGCCCAAAATGAGAAAAACGGCATTGATTTTAAAAGAATTAAGTTTTTCAAAGAACAGTAAAAAAAATAGGAGGAAGCTGATGACCTGAACCGCACGTAAAAATATGAATAATGTATGATAATCCAATACGAGCGACTAAAATATTCAAAACCAATGGTAGAAAATAAATATTATTTAGCCTTAAAAATAAATAGAGAACCGTAACAAAATATAAATTAAACAATTGTATACAATAGATTAAAATACCGATAGATATAAGCAAGATGCATCGCCCATACATTGTACCAGATTGTCTAATGCACAAGAGTGATAACATTAATCAATAGAAATTCCAAGAGATCTGAGCAAGAGATCGGCAATGTGGGAAATGTTTTGGGAATAGGAGGGTAACATGTGATGTAAAAACAGTAATTAGCACATAAGCAAAAAAAATAGGTGAGGATATTATTAACTGTTTCCTTGATTACGAAAAGGCTTTGACAAGGCACAATAGACAAATATTAAAGAATCCACTCGTGAGAGATGACTCCAGCGATAGTTCCCTCATTTGGAAGCCCAAAAAAATAAAGATCACAGTTATTTCTAGACAGAAAGTGGTGATAGCAAACATTTGATTTGGAAATTTCGTTAGCAGAAGGAAAAATATAAAAAGGAGAGCATACATGCAACACAACCTGAGCCCTTAGTAGAGGCCTGCAGAAAGATTAGACCATGAATTTAGCATGAGGAGTCGCGGTGCTCGGTATGAAAAATCGGATTTTTAGTGAGCAGGCAGAGTGCAGATCATGGGATTTGGGAAATGAATTTGGTGACGGATGGAAAAGGTAAGCTCTTCAGAGTAAGATAAGATCTGATGATTTCCCAGCATATTCCATGTTGAAATTCCTCTCGGGCCTTCCTCCGGGTAACAGTCTCCATTCTGGGCGACATTTCGATGCTCGACTCGGGCATCGTCTCCAAGGCACTTGAGTGCCGTGTTTCAGTTCTGGCCACGTTATACAGGTACATACTCCCGCACACGTAAGATACCACGCGATTGGTCGACGTGGAAAGCTCTTCAGAGGAAAATGATCAATTAAGTGTCCGCGTACAGAAAAGATGTTATTTTGTCTATGTCACCAAGGAGGCGAGTAGAGAGGAGGATATTGAAAAAAGAATGAGTAACTAGATCACGTGAATATTAATAGATGGTCGAAGGGTGTAATGGATGAGAGAATGATTGTTTTTGTGTACGAGGGAGGGCGATAATGAGGTAAAACGAAATGTTAGATGCCATAATGAGGTGAAAAAATAGGAAAAATGAGGAAGAAATCCGGTGCGGAAAAATGAATTATAACACTACGCGAAGTTATGAAGAATATTTCTCCCAAGAAGTAGATAACTAGATTAAAGTATTTTTTTAATGTAGCAATGATATCAAATACAATTAAAATGAGTCTCACTGGTTCAGGTCCAAAATCAGTTCTTACGATATTTGTAATAGACATCCATCATATTTCCCCATTCAAGGGATTTTTTCATGATTAATTTACTCACGGTGCACGAAAACTTTACAGATTATTCTAGATATTGACTTAAGTTGACTAGATGGAACATTAGCTCATTTAATAGGTATTTAGTTCTTTTTCAGCTTTCGAATCTCCCAAAGAATAAAAAATAGAGAGTATAAGACAGAATTTTTTTTTTGAACAATGTTAATCGATCAACCCAGAATATATAATTTGTGTCAAGTTCTTTCCTTACCGTTTTGGTTTGGAATCATTCGTGGCGCCAGTAAAGATATGGGACTATATATGAACATCCTATATTTCCTATTGTGAAAAATATCTACCATCCTCTTCGCGGCGGAATACTGTTGAAACAGGGTCAAGGCTCGAAATGTAGAACGTAAAAGCCTACTCGCACACATTCGGCTCTTGTGAAATGAAAATTCATAGTTATCGCAATACAAGATTAACCATGCGCAAATATTGTGTTTCTTATTAATTATTCGTTTAATTCATTTCATATTCCTTGCAATTAATTTCCCACGGGATATCGAACGGTTCAGAAAATGAAAACAAAAAACACCACTCGACAAATATTACAAATTACGTTTGAATAATTGAATCCATCGCTAAATTTTTCTCGTACGTCCGTGGTGTACCGTAGCGAGGCTAGGGCGTAGAGACGTATCGATCGCATACGATGACAAAGTTTTGTCAGTAAAAACAACGCTCTCGACAAATTATATGAATTCACCAATCGCATCACGGATGTGCGGGTTATTTTTATAACTACTAATCCTTGCAAGACACAAAACTGAGCCGGAGCAATGCTAAAAAGGAGCTTTAATATGTGCCTAACTCTTGAAGTAAATGTAAATTATTATAGCTGTCAGTTCGGAAGTATAATTTATCAATTTGTTCACTTTAAATGGCAGGTGCCGTCGACCGTGCCGAAATAACCAGACCTTGCCAAAAAGTGGGCATGAAACCTATTCGATTGCTGACCTTGAGGCGAAAGAACATTTTGTACCTGGTCATTCAAAAAAAAAACAAAGAATTAATTTGGACCACTAGCGTTTTCCACGTTCTATCATGATACTCCACCTAACGCCCTACTTCCCCTATATCCACTTCCTTTGAGTTCGACAGTGATGTTAGGTATTTTTTATGCTAACGTCATGCTTTTCCTCCTACGACACAAGAGCCGGAGAAGAGACTCGGTGCCGAGCGAATGCCTAGGTTTTTCGAACACTGAAGTAAGATGTAAGAGAAAACGAGGGACAGAGGTCCGAAAAAATTTGATGACAAAGGAAAAGAGTAGTGTGACGTCACTTTCAAGTTGAAGCGAACGGATAACTTTCACTCTTTCTTTCTTTCTCTCTCTATCTCACTCACTCTGGCCTTTCCCCTCGGGAACTTTCTTCGTAGCGCCCTCCTAAGGGTCAATCCGCCTACACACCTCTCGCAAACCGTGGGAATGATGCTACAACTATCGTCTCGGAAACGTTTAGCATGAAAGAAAGGTGGATATTCAGTCCTTCTGGTGTCACTTTGGCCCACATCGCCATCTACAGGAAGAATCGGATGTCAGTACACTGGCACCGTCAAATTTGAAAGCGAAAGCGGGAAGTGTAAACGATAGTTTCCAGGATCGGGGTTGGTGCGGTGACCAGTGTACTATCTAATTCGAAGGCCCGGTTCGATTACCGACGGTGGTAGAATTTTTCAAAGGTACCTGACCCCTGGATTGGAGCCAGGTGGAGATCACTTCGAGTCGAGTACGCCGTCCGTGGGATTGGACGTTATATTGTTGACGCCATCGGCAACTTTCATTAAGATTAGGCTAATTCCGACCGAGGTTTCTCTCCACCCTTCATCAATCCTCATAAATCTGAAATGGCACCAAAGTCCTCATCTGTTGATCAACTTCTCTAATAACAATTACCCCGACAGTTCGCAGGGCTTCCGAAGATGTCGTACGATAGTTTCCAGGATCTTCAAGTTTTGCTTATTAGTACATGGTAAAACCTACAAAGGTTGGGTTTTCGTATACCTCCTCATCGTATAACGATCATCATAAGCAAAGCCTGAGGATCGAGATGGTGCGCGGGCTAACGTACTGGCTTCCAACCCAGAGGGCCCGGGTTCAAATCCCGGCGGTGTTGAATATTTTCAGTGGTATCTCGATCCCCACTTGAGGTGCTTTGTGGAGGGCACTTTGAGTGAGTACGCCGTCCTTCGGATGGGACGTTAAGCTGCGGACCCCTTGGCGCCTTTCGTAAAGAGTAGGCTAATGCCGACGCCGGGTTTCTCTCCACCCTTCATCCTTTCCTGTCCATCCCTAATGGCGCAAATGACCTCAGTTGTCGGTCGCCTCCCCTTAAAACTACTACTACAACTAGCAAAGCCTTAAAATTTATATTATCTCAGTAATGAAGTGCCCCACAGGGTGACATGGTTAGTTTGTCAGGTCCTGCTTATTGATAATTTGAAAAGATATTTTTTTTCAGTTTCATGACGAATATCGTCATTTAAAAAAACTGCAAAATGTACAAAAAACTGCAAAAGGAATTACGACCGAAGAGTCTCGTGAGGTCTATTTTTGATTTTGTCTGTCAATGACGGAGATAATCCAGAAATCTCACCGGGATTGTATGCATTCTCCCCGGAGGCAGAATGTTGGGGGTGGGGGGGCACGTTTGGTGGATCCTCTTTCCAGTGGCCTCCGCTCGCGAAAAAGCATGCTTGTCCCACTCTTCAGATCGGGGAATGCTCTCTCAAGCCACCAATCTCCGGGGATTCCATTCGCATGATTTTCCTGGCTGGGCGGGACGGAGGAAAGGTAGTTTATCTTATCACGATCGCAATCGCATGTGGATTTCCCTCGTCTCGCCCTTCAACCGTGGATGATCTCTCAGGACAGAGGGAGAGAAAGAGAAGGGGAAAAGGGAGCATGACGGAGCTAGAACTATTTATTAAAAAAAAAACCACCACCACCTCAGCTGTGGTAACCGAGAAAATCTAAACTCACCGCAGTGGCTCCACATCACGTCCCGGAAGCCCATCCGATTCCCAGCTGTGTTGTATCAAACAATAGCTGGAGCTATTTCCGATTGGTTCCAACATTTTCAGACAAAGCCGGAACTCATCCCTTTAAACAACCGATGTTATAAATTAGGATATCCATCCATCATCATCACAGCAATAAACCCCAAGTTCGGTTTCCCGGAATAGGGTGGAACATTTGAATGTAAACCATTAAATAACCCTTAAATGGTGTTTTTAATTACAACAGCGATTGTACTGTTACAATATGATTTTATTTTAACCACAAGACGCGTTTCAACGCTTTACATCATTTCCAATTGGCAGGAATCAATCAATGGGGATATACTTTCTAGGGATTGGAATGATCGGAGAGAGGAAGGGGTTTCGATGGAAGGGTCGTGCTTGGTTGGTATGAGTGAAGAGAGGGGGATATTGCATAAAAATGCGGTGGGTCAAACGTTAGTAAAGAGTGAAACAGATAAAGGTGGAGAAACTCCAATCTCTGTGATTCCCCATGACGTTTTGTTTAGTTAAAAAAATAAAATCATGCCGAGATATCAAACCTGACACTATTGATTTACTTAACGGATCTGTAGAAAGTGTGCATAGATAGAGAAAAGCATTAACTTTCACTAACGAATTTAAATTATGATAGCTACAGTAATCAACCGTACAGTTGATTTTGATGGATGACGGCAGAATTCACCTTGAACAAAACCCTACGGCGTGGAAGTCTTTCCCTACCACGACATGGTAGGGGGGGGGGGCAGTTGCATTCCCTACACACCTGAGGGTTTCCTGGAAGGCCTTGTACCTGCAAAGTCACTAAACTCGGATTTGGCTGGGGGAGAGTGAGGTATCCAGAGGCATTAACCGGAATTGAAGCTGGTACCATAAGCTTAATAGTCGAACGCTCAGTAAACTGGACCACCACTCCGCCAAGAATATTTACCATACGAGCATAATTTAATAATACAGCAGTTTACGACTTCTAATGAAAATGATTTTAATAAACACAGAAATAAGTCCGCAACTGTTAAAATATAACGACTTACGTCGCAGTCTTAGAAAATGGCGCGGGGAAGTAGAACCATCATACATAACACGAAAAAAGAGACAAAAGTGCGGCGAAAAGCGGGTTTTGGCTGAAAAATAGCGATTCGAGCCAAACTTTAATCAGAAGAACCCTGCCTTTTGTGTAGCTCAACCCCTCGAGACGATGAACTAAGCCGGCTGGATCGCGGAACGACTTGCGTTTTTGAATGGGGCGGCGGGAACCAAGGACTCCTACATCCGCGTACGCACCAGTCGCTGGACAGGGCGTCGGCCGTGAAGACCGGCGAGAGACAAGGGCATCAGCCTCCCAGACGCACGGCTTCCGGAGGAATCCGGCACCGCCGGAGGAGTGGGAGGTGGTCCCGAAATGGGAATATTTTGTTTCCCGCCACATCCGCCAAGCGGGACGGATGCTGGATTCCACCGACACGTTTGCCATTCTGTGATATTCCACGGGTGAAGAAGATCGGATTGATGCGGTGGATGGAATTTCTATGATGCCTTCTGTTCCTCTTCAAACCATTATGTTTTGAAAAAGCTAAGTTTAGACTCAAAGGCTCACAGCGAATACCTCCGTCCTGAGTGGGCAAACGTTTACGAAAGTGTCATGCACCTGCCAGCTCTCACGGAATTGGGTCATAACCGACCTCAAAACTGGAGGCAAGCAAATGCTTATTCAAACCATAGCCACAGTTCTGTTTACCAATTAAGTAATTAAACAGTTAATAATAATATTTCCCTTTCTTCCAAACCTTTCAAATACGTAATTGCCAGGCAACAAGCTATAGGATAATTGGGATTTTAATCTTAGAAAGGTTTTAACGATCGAGTCTGACATAAAATAAGCACAGTAATCAACCCGAAGGTCGTTTTGGTAGGTGATGGTTAAATTCATCCATTGCTAAACCCGACAGCGTGTGAAATTCACACATCAGGGTAGGGGGGCTAGTGAATTTCCCTGTGCCGGTTATGGTTTCCCAGGAAGATCTGGTACCCGAGAAATCACATAGCTTGGGTGGAGCTGAAGGTGCCCAGAGTACCTTGCCCGGGAATTGTCCCCGAAGTAAAACATGTCTGCTTATCAGATCTGCTCCCCTCTCCCCACATCGCCTCATTGCCCCCTCACCTCGTCCCCACGCTAATTGCCTCTCGAAAAATATTATCCATCTTTTTTCATGCAAACAATGCACTTCATTTTACACAGGCGAACGCATTACCCCCTTATCCATTTGAATGAAAAATCACCGCTACTCCTATAATTCTACCTCACTCTCTTCTCTTCCTATCCCTTCAAACGCTAATTCCCACAACCCTTCCTTCGACCAGTGTTTCTCCCTAACCATCCAAGAATCCCTAACCGTTTCAGCCACCAATATAGAGGTGGGAACTCGCGGATCCGCATATATAATAGGTTTCCGATATTTTAAAATTCCCACCCATTAACTGCCATCTTTAATTCCCTTCTCACCATACCCTGCACCTCCCCTCCCACCCAGAATCAACAGTCACCGTCAAAGACCTTCCAGTCCTACCTGAAGAAGGCCTCAGAGAAAGCTCAAACAATCTAAAATGTGATCTATTTTATTTTGTGTTCTATTTTGCCGTCCAAATGTTATATTGCTCTCGTGAATGCTTCTACTTCATCGATAAACATAAATATATAATTATATATTTATGTATACATATATATGCTATGTGATTTTTCGGGTACCAGATCTTCCTGGGAAACCATAACCGGCACAGGGAAAGGATCTGGCCCCCCTACCCTGATGTGTGAATTTCACACGCCGTCGGGCTTAGTTAAGGGTGAACTCTGCCATATATTTAAGAAAAATAAAGTTAAATAAGAAGTTCAAATGCAATGTAATAAAGTTAGTTACGGTATAAAATTCTGCTGCAAAACACTTATCCACACTAATTACGGGGGATGCAGAAAAACAGACTTACGATGCCAAACCATATCAAAGTTTGAATTACTTTTTATTTTATTTTCAGCATGTACTAAATTAAATTGCACTCATAGACTACGTGGATCCGTTACTATATAATGCACGCTTTTCTAAGGAATCATCAATTGGGTCTAAAAATCGCCATATTATATTAAACTATCTCATTAGCAGAAATTCCGTTATATTTGCCTTATTCTTTAATTATTTTTTCTTTCTTGATCAAGTATGGCTAGAACCATGATACTCTTGGGGGTTTCATATCCTTTTTCTGTCTGTATTTGCTGCTCTTATATCTTTGCCATGTACTCTTTTTATGCATAATTTCCATCTTTCCTGAATATCATCTTACTTGATTAATACTTATCCCTTCGTACTTCATATAGTGTGAGCGTCATTTTCTTTCTTATTTCCTTGCATAAATTTCATCTTCCTGTAAATTACACCCATTTCAGCCTCCCTTGTATACTCTGCAGATCCCGCACCTTCCACCATGTCTCTGTCGCCCTATTAATTTCATGTTTAATGTTTACTTCTATGCACTTCTAGCTGATTCTATGTTTTTTTTCTTCTGTTTCCTACTTTCATCTATCGTCCTTGTACTAGTAAAGTGTAATGTAATCCATAGCTTCCTCGTCCTCCTTCACCTATTTACTAGTCCTATTGCTTCCTTTGCGGCTTTCATTTTACCTTTAATGAGCTGTTCCCATCTTCTCTCTACTATATTCACCTCCATGCCATCATTCTAAGAGTTTTTTCAACTGTTTTCTGGTGCGTATTTCTTCTTGACCCTGTTGAAGCTTCTAAATCAGATTATCTCATCCGTTTCCATCTTTTATCGGCTTGAATTTAATGAAACACTTCATAAGCACTAACTCATGACCCTAACCATTCGTCTGTTCTCGGGGAACTATGCAAATTAATTATACTGCTCCCGATACGAATACAATTCCCAGACACAATGTAATCTGATATCTCCCGGAGTTCCTCAGCATCTTTCATCTACTCCCCCAAGTTTCCGGCCATTTAAATTTTTAAAAATGCTAATTAGATGACCACTTTGTAAAGCGAGCACATCTACTTTCATGCCTGAACCTAAGAACCTAAGACCCACCGATTAGTTTTTTACCCCGTGATTGTGCAAGCTTAGCGCTCTGAGTCAGCTTGAAATCTCTTTTTCCGACAAAGTGATTCCCTGGTTTTTCCCGAGCGATCTAGCCATCCATATCGATGATGTGGGCTTCCAATAAATTGTCCACCAATGAAGGCAATTCCAGTATCTCATATCGCTCGGAGCGTTTCATTAATCTGCCTTGCCGGTGTTTGTCGGCTCACTTCACTCGCGGAGTGGTGGCCATTAAGAGGGTAGCGACCGATGCCTGGGGTCATCTGCACTATGGATAATGGGAGCAGGTAGAATTTAAGAAAAATTGACGGATGAAGAGTGCGAGAAAACACGAGCTGGCCCAAATTATCAAGGTGAACGGACGGGCTCTCACCTGTTGGGTCCAATGATTACGACCAATTCTGAGTAATCAAAATTTCATTAAAGAATAAGTCAACATCACTAAAGGACTATTAAAGGGTTTAGGAAAACGCGGGAAGAGGAGCTTTATGGGCCTATATGAGGCATGAACTAGAGAGAAACTTGGCCTAAAGACTTCATAAGATCAATAAAAATTCCCAGTCTAAAAAGATGGCTACTAATGTTAGAGGCGATGATGTTTTGGATTAGAAAGGGGCGTTCCGATATGCCGCAAGAGGCGTGGAAGTACGAGGATGACATAGCAGTAATGCGATAGAAAGGAACAAAGAGCATAACCAGGATTTGTTTGCTTCGTGTATTTCGGTAAGCCGATCAACAGAGTATATTGAGAAAAATCATCGATTTCTTGTTTTCGGAGATTTCAGAAAGTCAGTAAGCTAAGGGATTACAAGCATCGCTGAGCGTATTACAGAACTAGCGTTATAAGTATGGAAAGAGAATCGATCATAAAAACCAAGACATTGAGGTTACCATAACAATTCAATCCTTAGTTTACTCTTAAGATCAGATAGGATTTATTAGAGCGGAGAGAACGGCTCATTTATGATTTGTATTGCACAAAAACGATAATGCAGTAAGGGTATTAAGAAAAGAACCAGACTAGATGAAGAAGCATCTACGGAGCGGAGGTTGTCTATGACAGGGTCCTTAAGTAAAGGCAACAGATTAGTGAACACTGATGTGGAAAACAGGTGCTTGGTCGCCAATGGCAAGAGATTGAAGGATTTCGAGATGCAGTTTAAGAGGAAGGAAAAGTTAAATGGACGTACAGAAAAACACAAAGTGCTAATCATGGTGGGTGAAGAGAGATTGCTGGTGAAACTTCAAGGAAAGGAGTAAAGGGAAATATGAAGTGGCAACTGAATGTTGAATGCTGTGATAGAAGGAAGAGTATTAGGTTAGCAAGGTAAAGGGGAAAGATGAGAGGGCACAATCAAATGGCAGCGTAAGGTGACTCGAAGTAAACAAAGATAGGATTTTATTTGGAAAGGGTATTCCTCTTTCACCCTTGAATTCGTAGCTATAAAATGGCGTGATACGAACGGGTACATTGCTTTCACAAATTAAGTCAGTTACTATTCCGTACATCAAGTGGACTTAAACAGATCTCATTTTATAAAGCAATATTTAGCCGGCCAAAATTTTGCACGTTCTCATGGATGAATTACATGACAATAAAGACACGAATGGGATTAATATTAATTTTAACACAGCTGAACAACTGCTTCGGAAATATGATGAATGTGAACCTTGGAAATGGACAAAGTCCCCAGTAATTTTTTTCGTAAATTAGGTCTTTCTTAGGGAAAAATGTAGCCTAGGTTACAGCAGCACATTGGAACGAAGTAAATAGTAACACTAATCAGTGGAAAATAATTCACCATAGCCGCAAAAAACCTCTGTATAATGTGTTTCATCATGATTCTAAATAACTTCTCCCTCGGCATATAATTTCAGACCACGTGCTCAGCCATTGCCCAACACACAGTAGATAAGGTAGGCAAGGCATTCTTCAGATAAGGTATTTTTTTGGCATGAGGGAAGACAAAAAATTCTTGTAAGAAACCTTGTAAATGACCGCTCAAGTTTTAGCACAAATTAGTAGCGTTAAATAAGATTTCCATTTGTTGAGTAAAACTGAGGCTTAAAATTCAGAACAATTTATCAATATCATATGATACCGATTACCCTTGTGTTTCAACAACCTCGGAAAATGCTTCAAGGTAAAATACGATTAATTAAATATTTAATGTGATCAACCGTCCGAGTAACATTTTATACGTTAAAGATATGCAACTGTAATTACTTTATTTAGCAGTCGTCAAAACTTTTAGAACAGAATAGGATATATATTATAATAAAATATATAATATTAGCAAAATTTAAGCAAGCAATTAAAAGTTTGGAATTATGATTAGCCCTATTTTATTCACTGAGAATTCGGATTTTCTCTCTCTCTATCGGTAACGAGGAAAAATAAATTTATAGATTCCTTTAGTTTTGGACGAATTAATGAAATATCGCATCATTTGCTATATGTAGGTGCTTTTTCTCAAAACTACATCGATCAAGTTTCCATTGATGCATCCTATCCGAACACGACTGCAATTGGAGCCTGTAACGGCCTGAAGTTGAGGCTGAACCTATACGCATCATTTTGGCACAACCGTAGCTTAAACCTAGTCAAAGAGCGTTTAAACACCACCGAATTGTAGTGGATAGTGGATTATTTTCCTCTCCGTTTGAAATAGTCAGGCACTTAATTGCGATATAAAAATTCCAAAATACTGAAAATTCTTTAGTTCAGGGTCAAGTATGGTAGGACAAAGAATAGTAAATTACTTAGAAAAATCGGACTCCGGGCGAACGCGTGTTTTCTATAATGACAGGTCCATAGCATATGACACTCCTGTTTCTTTTCTTATCAATAGCAAAGGCCTTCATTATTTCCTTCGGCTCTTTTCTTCCGCTCGCTACCTCCATTTCATAAAATTTTGGGATTCGTTTCAATAGAAGCGTATCGCCTTTGGCAGATCACGGGAGACGAGACCAATGTGTTGACCCAAATGAATGCAATATGCTGGTACTTAGCGAATGATGGGTAAAAACCATCGGTGACCTAAGAGTGAGATTCGGACCCAATTAAACCTCAATTTATAACCTATGCGAAAAGCATGGTTTCGATGGATGCAATATTGTTTCCTTAAAGCAGACAACTATGTGATGGTTCTCAAAGCAAAGTGACGATTTAAAAAAAAACGCGAATCGGGTAAGCAAATATCTTAAAAGGTTTCTGCAGTTGTATTTTTTAATTGCAATGGATTGTTTCATCAAATTACTGAAACATGCGTCTTCAATCGAGCATCTTTAAAATTTGAACTTCCATAATTTAGCGAAGAGTCGTTTTAATTATTTTAAAATTATCTCGGAACTGGGTTGGATGTACCTGGATCTACTTTTCTTGCGACCCTCTCAATAAATGGATGACAAGTGACAGGATGACATCAACAAAATACTAATCCTCAGCATTTTCCTCTTTCAACCTAATTTACCTGACTCGCAATTAACTAACTCGAATGAAATTTAAAAATGAAATGCATTTTTTTAAATCACGCAGCTTGGGAGAAACTGAGGATGCCCAGGGATGTCCCCGGGAATCGGGGACCCCAGCCCTCCGGGAAGTAGTCTAGCGCCCTACACACTGAACTATGACGTTTCTATTCTTATTCGTCCCCTATTCTGATTTTCTTTTAGTGTAACATAGGTATATTTTTTTTCTAAAGCGCGTGACGTCGTAAGGACTTATTTGCGTCAAACTATCGGAGGATTTCCACTACCTGCCGCTCAGGTAGTGGAAAATATTCTAGGCATTGAATCACTGTTAACGGGAAGGCCTCTTTCGTTCAAGAAACGGTCCAAAAGTCCAATTTCCCCAGTGCAGTGTCCATCCTGAAAATTAGGCAGTCCTAGACCGGATTTTATTTTTCTTGGGCTAGAAAAAAAAATCAGCTATGTTTAATGCTCCTAGACTCACTATGAACTAAGTCGGACCATCAAAGGCCGTCGTAAACCGAAAAAGGTCAGAGATATTCCGAGAGATTTCATGGGTACGTTTTGAACAAAATAAAATTACCAACCGGGTCAGTTGCAAAATGCCTCTTGGCACCTGCGGCATCATCCCCCAGGGCACCCAATTACCGCAACAGCGCAGGAGCGGATAGAAAAATGAAAGCCTGCCGACGATATATCTCTTTTTGAAAGTATTAGCGGATGCGATGACGCCGGACAATTTACCCAAGAGAGCTCTAAGTCCCGTTATCAAGCCAAGGAAACCATCTTTATCCATGTCACTTTTTTCGGGGCACATAGCTAATACTTCGATGTAGGACACTTTTTTTATTGGTCAGCGATCCGACTATTATCTTGGCTTTCGTAAAGCATTAATGCACCTTAGAAAGCCGGTTATCTATGGCTTATCATCGAATGAAAGCGCAGGAAATGAAATAACTTAGTAAATATGCACGGAGCCATTAAGATCCGGCGTTGAATCAATAAAGTCGTGAGGAATTTTCTCTTCGTACGTTATTCTCCAAATACATTCTAATGATTTATGCAAACAGCATTTCGTTTCCAGTGGACGTTTCTCAATCGGTGCGATACAAAACCGAAAACTGAGGGAATTCGTGAACCGTTCACGGTGATAAATATTTATGCAGAGATGAATTTTGTCTTCAGTTGGAGTTGATCTTTACTCACTGCCACATGCAAAATTCTCTAATTTGAAATAAATTAGAAATTCCTCCAACTTCATGAAAAATATATGCATGGCCTACTTTAAAACCAGAGTCTTTGTGTAAAATTTGGTCACTTCATGTACGGAAAATAATTCATATTCAGAATTTCCATATTATAGAATTAAATTAAGCCAAGGGGACTACCCCGGCGTGAAATTTACTAGTTTTCCGCCTCACATGGTCTGTTTCAAAAAATAAGTAGAATTAATCGGGGGAAAACGTTATTGCAGATCAAAGTGCAAATGGCTAAAACTCTTCAAAACAGCACCCTTTTGTTGCACACTGATTTCAGCACCTCTGCCACGCTTCTGGTACGCTTCCTAAAAGACGTCGACGGGAATCTCGTTCAAGCACCCCGTCATGACCTCTTTGACATGATCCAGTGTTCCAAAATGGCACTCAAAGGGGTTATACATGGGTCGTACTCAAAGCCCCATGTCTCGTCACCAGTTAATTTTTTTTTTTAATCGGGTCACTCCAAGTGATCCAAGAGGTCCAAGACAAGATTATCACACAAGCAGTCTTCCGACAGCACCTTTGGAGACCATCTTGGCACAGCTTTCTCATGGCTAAATCTTCTGTAAGAATTCAATGCACCCTGGTTTTCTGAATATTGCACTCTACTAACAATTTAACACCTGGGGTCAATCAGAATTCAGCACGTGTCTCACTTCTTGCAAATTTTCATCACACTATGATGCTGATGGATGTACAGGGCATTCCCCATCGTCAACCTCCTCGTTACCCTCCCAGAACATCCTGTGCAAGCAGAAAAACATCACTTGGGACATTTATCTTGGGGACGTATTGCTTTCCCAAGGTCTCTCACCATTTTTCCCAACACAAAATTCTCCCTCGAGTCGTCCGCTTCGCCAGGAAAAATCGTTTTACTTACTTTTTGGGACAGACACTTTATACCATTTTAGGGACTGAAGGGAGATTCAATTTAAATTTAATTACAGGGTCGAGATAGCAAATCCCGACCAGAGTATGGATGCGTTACCGACACGTAGTAATCACACTGTCATTGATAAAGTTTAATGAAATATAAGACACCATCCATTTTAGCATCCAAATTCCTGCGGCAGATTTGAATCAAAATTATATTTCCTTCACATTGAAAATAATAGAGCAGCACATCTGGTCGTCGCGGATTTCAATCTATCTCGTTACATTGATAAGTCTGCATTTTATTTCTCATTTTCCCTAAATTTTCCAGGGTTAACAAGCTACCAAAATGTTTAATCGAAAATTTTGAACACCGGCCATGCCAGACATATCAAAATATTAGGTACTTCCACGTTCTAATTATCACATTCCCGTAAAAGTATCAATGGAGCAGTCATAACGTAGAAGGTACAGAAATACGTGACTGCACGCAATTCCTAAATTCTGCTCTATGTCTATGAAACTACATATTTCACGAAATTAATATTTTTAACTATCAACCAAACACCACGTCGAATCATGTGAAATTCAATTGTGTTATTTTTGAGAGGCGGTCACTAATAATACTTTCAATCGTATTTTCCTGACTTCCATATTTTTTAAATACTCCAGAAAAAGGCCTATAATAAAACTCGTGCTGGAATGATAGTTGTGCAGTTAGTATGTACTCTCCTCCTAGCTTTTCAAGAATATGAAAGGACACAAATAGGAGATAGATGCCACAGCATATCCCCAGAGCATGGGGATCGAGATGGTGCTGGGGCTAACGTACTGGCTTCCCACCCTGAGGGCCCGGGTTTCAATCCCGGCGGTGTTGAATATTTTTTAGAGTATCTCGATCCCTACTTGAGGAGCTTTGTGGAGGGCACTTTGAGTGAGTACGCCGTCCGTCGGATGGGACGTTAAGCTGCGGACCCCTTGGCGCCTTTCGAAAAGAGTAGGCTAATGCCGACGCCGGGTTTCTCTCCACCCTTCATCCTTTCCTGTCCATCCCCTATGGCGCAAATGACCTTAGCTGTCGGTCGCCTCCCCTAAAAAAACTACTACTACCCAAAGAGCATAAACTGTGTTCCTGTCCATCGGAAAAAAAGCCTAAAATTTTTCTCGGGCGTATTTTTTCTGGCACATTCCTCTTGATAAGAAAAGATTGTGCTATATGTGATTAAAATCCAAGATGCTGGCTACAGTTGTCATGAATTTCCTATTTTAACTCTATACTTTACTATAATAATACCCCGCAAGCATCATGGATCAGCTCGGTCAAATTCATTAACGAAACTATAATTAGGATGGCCTCGTAGATTGCCCATGGGCATTTATATCTGGAATTATTATGCGAAAGGACCAGGAAGAGATTGAGGAAACCGAGATTCATGGACACTTTCTGTCACCACCATTACTGAAGAGGATGCCAGTCACGTGGACTTAGTACAAAAATGTCATATTTTTTAAGTTGCCACAAAAATTCAACTTTTTTAGGAAGCTTTTCTTAGGCAAATAAACGTACAAAAAATCCCACTGATGCGAATTGGCGCTCCTTTCGTTTTAATAGGCAGACTTTAAGTGGAAAAATTCAAAGACAGAGCTGCCATCATTTCTCTCTCGCGAGGATTTGAGCTATCTATTACATGTCCTTTCTGACGAGGGATCAAATACTTTTTCCAATCACGGACTCCCATGTCCATGATGACTGAATCGACTCGGGCAGAAAAGCGGAGAGGGATGAAAGGAAATAATACGCACAAAAAGAGGCTGAAAGGCCATCGAAGAAAAAATATACAAAACACAAGAATGGTTTCTCCCCCGTTTCCTTCCTTCCCCGTGAACTCGCAAGTCTAGCACACTCCTATACCACCACGCACCCATCTCCTCTCACCTTCCCCGTCTCTCATTCCCTTCCCTCCTTTAATGATCTCCACCCCGCGACCTTTCGCTTTCTTCACGGCCTGCACCGGTTCAAAGCCCTCTCGATCCCTCCCCAATGAATGCGCCCTCCTACTCTCCCTTTGTGACGATCCCTCCTTTCATGCCCCGCGGTGACGTAGACCCAGCCATCCCTCCTGCATGATGCCATCCGAACGCGTGCGTGGGCCCACATTTATGCGATGCGGTTAAGAGCGGCGGAAAGTTTCCTTGCTTTTCCACCCGATTCCGCGGTCTAAAATTACAAGGGAGAAAAACGACCTCCCGGAGGGCGTGTTTCAAATCCTTGACGATTATCTCCCAATGCGAAATCGGTGTCACCTCGCCCCATAAGGAGTGGATATTATACACGTCAAATTAGGCACATGCTGACTGATATTGAAATGCTATTATTTGATGTTTTCTCAAGGCAAGAACGGAGATCAGCTCAAATAATTTCAAACATAACCCTGATGTTCTCAATTATTATTATTGGAACTTAACGCTTTTTGAGTTCCTCCCGGCACAACGCTAACTACCTTAACAGCCTGCATAATAATAATGAACCATTTTTCAGCTCCACGTTCTTTCTGCCTCCCTCCAATCAGTCCAAAATGTCTATTCTTTTCCTCCATTTATCTTGTTTACCCACAATCACGGTCTCTCACATCACGAAATCACATTTCCTCCTCCCCCCTTACTATCACAGCCGTCAAGTCCAAATGTCTCCCGACATCTCCTGTGTCCTCTTTTCTTACCTTCCTCGTATTCCTCCCGAGAATCTTCGCTCTCCTCCTATTTAGCCTAGAACATCTTCGTTTGATTTCCTTTTCTTTAATTTTATTTTCTTCCATTCCATTCTTTATTTTCGTTATTCTGCATACCAATATCTGAATAGCTTACGCATCTACACTTTTTTCTCGACGAAAAACTTGCAGAATCATGCTACGACACGCTCCATGTCTAAGTTTAAACTAATCTTTTTCTTTACTTCTTTATATAAGGCATCTCCCATCAACTTCCTCGACTTAACTAATTCTTCTTAACAAGACGAAATTCTCAATGCCCATACCATTTTATAACAATCTCAATCTAAATTTCCATACTATTTTGACATTTAATTCTTTAAAATATTTCCCAAATGAGTGAAATAATTTCACACTACATGGTTGCCGAGAAAGCTTCTCTAACGAGACGCTTTCCAGTTACCGATATTTATTTCCAAGGCGATACCTCACGTTCTAAACCAGTTAGTTCCATCCTTAGTTCGTATGACGCATAGGATTCATCTCGAGTCGTCGTGTTTTAATAAAATCCAATTTTTAATTTAAACGTAAAACTAAGTAGGACATGAGATGGAAATACTGAGGACTCATATTCTGATGATGTCAACTCTGGTGAATGAAAAAAGGAATCAACTGAAGTAGGCTAAGTCATTCCAACCTAGTTATGAGAAGTTTCTAATTTTTAAAATGGTAATTTAAAAAACTAAAGGGTTTAGATTTGAAAATATGTTCAAATAAATAACTTCATTTCATTGAATTAATAACAATTCTTACTGCAATCATTATGCTTTCAAAGAGGAAAAAAGTCCTAAGATCCCTGCAATCCCTCTACTTAGCGCGAGCCGCTACGGAAACGTGTGGCCATAGTACTGGGTCACGAGAATAATTGAAAATTGGTCCCCCAATTTTGAATGTAGAAGTAAAGCTAACAATTATTTGGTATATTGATATGCATATTTATATGTATGCATATATATATATATATATATATATATATATATATATATATATATATATATATATATATATATATATATATCTTCGAAATGGAACGCTCTTCGGCGACGCAAAAATATATCAAAACACAGATGTAGATTTTTAGAATATAGAGACACAAAGAAAGGACACTCACAATATGTTATTTGACGTTTCGACAGCTCAGCTGAAGACGACAGCCGAGCTGTCGAAACGTCAAATAACATATTGTGAGTATCCTTTCTTTGTGTCTCTATATTCTAAAAATCTACATCTGTGTTTATATATACATATATATAAATATATATATATATATATATATATATATATATGTATACATTTATTTATACATATATATATATTTATATCGAATATATTTATGTCTATGTATTTTTAAATAAATATATACAATATACAAAACATGCACCATCTAGAATAGCTGTTTTTTATCGTCAATAGCATGTAGACAAAATGTGATAAAAATCGGCTGGTTTGACGGTCAGTATTAAACCTTTCTGATCAACAAGATCGTTGAATTAGAATTATTTCCACGGTGACAACATTTAACTTATACAATCTGCATTTTCGCTTTTACTTAAGTATTTCATATAATCGTCTAACAATGAGTGGCTCATAAACGAGCTTTACTAATAGTTGAGTGAAGATTCTTTATGTTTGTTTCAATGTTCATTCGTTCGTTAACGAAACTGGGTCAATTATTTGTATGTTATTAAAACAAATTAAAATATAATAATTCATGCAATAGTTTAATGGTTAGATATTACAGCAAAGATCGATCACACTGTCAGTACCTTTAATTTTGATCGTTATCGATGAAAGACTAACTTTTCGGTGACCTAATGTAGAAAATAGGTAAATATATTTCAAGGACTGTGTAGATGGTGTTATCAATATCAATGAAAACGAATATTTGTTCTGAATCAGAAATGACGACGGCATTGACTGTTAGGAATACTGGATATATTCTGGATGAGTAATTTCGTGACCTAGCAGGAGGCTTTTGACTGACTGTGATGGGTGTATTCAAGATAGGAATAAAATGGCAGGATAAAGCCACTCATTTCAACCCTCCGCATGACTCAGACAGGACAGGTTAACGTAAACGGAGGAAAATCGTGAAGCTGAAAGGGGTATGAGACAGACTTTTCCGTTATCTCTCGTGATTTTAGGGCATGCGCAGGAAAAATCAGAGGAGAGGCAGGATGACAGCTGGATACAGGGTTAAAGCAAACGATGAGACGACAAACTCTGGTGGCTTCCCTATGCAAATAAAAAATATTCTTAGGAAGAAAAATTATGAGGAGGAATATTGCAATATGGAGGACACATTAAATGACGAAGAGGTGTTATTGAGGAATAATTCAGTACGTACTGAAATTAAATGAAAATATATGTGCAAAGAGATACGTAAATACGTTGGGAGGGCACGTGAGAATGAATTACAAATTAAAGAGAATTACAAGTGCTGCTTAGTATGGAGACTGTAAGTAATTTAGGCCTCAAGAGAGGATTTAGCATTTTTTTAAGATGGTATGATACTCCAACTGCAAATCTCTTGACAATTCTTCTCTTTAAGTAGAAATCATGAGATACTTTCAGTGCTATAAATGTCTGCACCAAAATTGATTGACGCCTTATTTATTAAATAACCTATATTATCAATTATTGACCCATTCGATGTACTAACAATACCGGAGGGGTCGATTGACCCCATACACCCTGGGATCCGCGCGATAGGCCTTAATGGTAAATGATGGCCGGGGATTCACGAAATATGGATTTTTTTCCACCAGAGAAAATCAATTAGATTCTTTGAAAGACAAATAGACGCATAGACAAAACGAAGAGACTCATTCAAACTCATATAATACTAGGTCTACTTCTCTACGGGAGTGAGATACGGATGATAGGGCCAGCAAGAGAATAGAAGATCAGAGTAAAAAGAATGTGGCGCTCACAAAGAATGATGAAAATAAAAAGCACAGAGAGAGTTAGTAATGAAGAATATTTTGAAGAATGGGCGAAGAGAGAAATCTACGGAGGGGGACACTACAAAGAAGAAGAAGGAAACTAATTGGACCTGAGGCAAGATAGCTAACTTGAAGGCCATCATTTTAGGAACATTAGGGCAATGCGTTGCAGAGGTAAGACTAGAATGAACTATAGAAAAGAGATATGGAAAATATCTGTGCAAGAAAATATGAGGGAATACATATACTGGAATGGAAAAGGATAGTTAGGAGAGCTCCCAATGGCCAGCTCTCGAATTACGCACGTGGCGAAAAAGATGACTAAAGGCAGATGAATGAGGGAGAGATATGTTCAGAGAGGAAGAGAGATTATTGAGTGAAATTAAAGAGACAATAAATTTGAATAGAATGCAAAATAAACTACCAACCTGGAATAAAATGAAAATGGAAGGGAAGGAGGAGGAAGAGTGATGATGCATTATCAAACAATAAAGTTTCCAAAAAAAAAGCGTTATAAGTTAATTTATAATTATAAGTTCACTCACATTCCACTATCAGATTCCAAGCGGCAGGATAGTACTCCGACGTATTTCTCAAAAGAAAAAGATCGCTAAAAATCTCCCTAAATCACAACGTGTATGCAACCGGTAAGAACAGTGTAGTCAGTGATTGAGAATAATATATTTTTGACAGAAAGCTCAGAATGAAGTACTCAGTGCTCAGCGTCATGTCTCAAAATTATCATGCCTACTAAAAACAATGTTGTAGCTTTTAAAAACAGATCTGGAATGACAATTAATAATAATAGCAATTATTTATGGTGTTGTCTCGCCTGAAAATAATATGATTCAGTCCCCTTTCATACATTTTTTACATTTTTTAAAACATGGATTGTAGGAAAGGTTGTTCAACCAACGGCATCTAAATTGTTTTCATTTTCCTTGATATCTTAATATACAGAAGAATGCAAATACATCCAGAAAAACTTCCAGAATGAACCATAGTTTGATTATGGAATAGATGGAAAAAGTATTACTGGATACTGCAAAAATACCTTTACACCCTTCAACTTTTCCTTTCTTTGTGGCTTCTCTCTCCCCATTCCAACAAAACCCTCATTGCAACAAAAGCAACAGGAAAAAATTGATTGCATTGTGGGTCAGTGAACAAACGGTTTAATTTATTTTAAATAACCCATTATTGAGACTTCATCGTCTTATGGTAGCCCAAAGCAGCCAACCTATACCTTAGATCGCAGCCCAGAAATCAGAGTGTAAAATACGAGGGTCATCCGGAAAGTAGTACCCGTTCGTGCCGCATGAAGTGCTGCCGACGCGAGTAGCCGCTGGACGAGGTCAGATAGCTTCAGTGGCTTGTCTGCCTTCTCTGAGCCAAGTTGCGTGACGCTAGCATTGCCTGTGTTGTTTCTGTGATTGTTTACAATGTTTAAAAAAATTGAGAACGCCGCCAGTTGTGAAGTGAGGGCAGTGATTAAATTCCTCAATGCAAGAAACGTTCGCCCAGGTGATATTCATCGCCAATTAAAGGAGGTGTATGGAGACAATGTAATGGACGAGTCGTCTGTTCGGCGGTGGTGTCGCAACTTCAACATGGGGAGGGGGAACACACACGACGATGAGCGTTCGGAGAGACCGTCTGTCATTACAGACCAACTGGTGAGCTCAGTTGACGAATTCGTGAGGAACGATCGGCGCGTCACAATTGATGACATCTGTGAGCATTTTCCCAATGTTTCTCGAACAATTGTTCATGAAATTGTTAAACACCATCTGCATTATGCAAAAATTTGTGCAAGATGGGTCCCTCGCGTATCTCAATGAGCTGGCGGCGAAGGACTATGCAGCAGGAATACAGAAACTTGTCACACGTTATGACAAATGCCTTAATTTGCTTGGAGATTATGTTGAGAAGTAGTTTAAAGTATCCTCTTTCAAATAAAATTTTTTATGTTTGTTAATATTTACTTTTGTGTCTTTATTTCACGAACGGGTACTACTTTCCGGATGACCCTCGTAAATTTAATAGGTCCAAGAAGTTATAACATAATATCTCAGTGATTCCACAGGGAGTCCATGTTACATTCCATCAACCCGAGTAAAAGGTCCACAAAAAAAGTTCGAAAAAATATAATAATAATAATTTGGAGCATTATTTCAAATCTTTCGTCTCCTCTTTGTCGCTTACTGCTACTTGAGTGGGCTGAAATGATCCAGCTAACTTTTAAAAAACATTCAAGAAATACATTAGTGAGATTCATTATCAACCTTTTTATCAGAAATATATCACAACGGAGAAAATTGAGCGGCATTATTTTTAGCACATTACGTAGGATTCGGAAACGAGTCACAGAGGTGATTAGAATCTAAATTTAGGTATACGAAGACAATCTCTATCTCGATTATCCATTAGATGATGGGCACGGCATTATTTGCTCCTTGTCTGAAATGGACCAACAGCCTTTTGCTATTAAGGAGTATACCTTTCAGTCGTAACAAAAAAACAGAAAATATGCCATAAAAAATAGGATTTTGAGTGAAAGCCCATTCACTTCGATCGTAGTCGAACTATTATTGTATCTAGGATGATAAACCCTTAAAGTTCGGATTTAAGCGAAATAATTTAGCTCAAACTATTTTGTACTTTGGTACTTTATGGAAAAACTCGTAGAAACTGAGGACCTTGGGTTTCTAAACTGTAGTATCACAAAAAATTTAACAATAACTGTGACTATGAAACAAATTCCGGAATCTAGGTGTAATTGCGCCACTTAAACCGTATAAAAGTATGCATATCCATCTCCTTCCATTCTATATATCTGTACTTGACTCTGCTCTTGCAAATACAAACCTGAGGTATCCAAAAGTGTGGTTCTGCCCCTAAGTTCGATTTTCATTTCGTGAGGGATGGGTCTTCCGATTCCCTTCGATAATCAAAATGTTCTCTCAATCAAATCGAGTTTAATTGCTTTTTAAACATGAACCTTGTGATGTGAAACCGATTCCCAAAATCAATCTGGGTCCCAATTTCAAACGATTACAAATCTCTTGCATAAAATTCTTTTGATCACCAGCAAGAGTAAGGTAGATGATACACCATCTCTAAGAGGCAGATCATCGTTGTATTTAAGCTGATTTGTAACGCAATTAACATAAATATTGCAATTATTCCGAGATCTTGGGTCTCCAAATTCAGTAGTGTGCTACTTTGATCGAGGAGTAATTGATGCTAGAATGAAAAAAAAATGAAATCCTGATGTCAGGGCACCCCTTTCACGAGCTGGGCATGATTCCGGAAATGCTGCGCCTTTGCGATCACTCCCCGCCGTGACTCACCATTTGGAGGGCGCAGGCAGAACTCGGAGGAGGCCGTTGGCCGTGGGAAGCCCGCCTTAGCCCAAATCAGTAAGTCTCGACACAATAATGAAGGGGAAATTATGATATCCACCAGAACGTCGACCTGTTTATGCAGAGCAAACCCACAGGCTTCAGTGCCACACCCCCAATAGCCCAGAGTATGTCTTAGAAAGTAACACATGTCCGTCACCTGAACTAAAAGTTGCACGTAGTTCCTCGAGATATTCACCAAAATATTTCCCTGTTCCCCGTTCAAAATACAAGTACCCAACCCTTTAATTTCAGCGAATGTTCTGTACGATGGCCCCTAAATTAAACAAGGTCAATCGTAAATATAACAACTGACGCCTATCCAAGTGGCGGGAAATTTACAAAAAGGATCTTATAGTTTAAATATTATTTTTGTCCAGTCAGTACCCTTTGGTAGAATGCACGCCTTAACGTAAAAAGTTTCATGTCCCAGTTCAAATTTTCGTTCATATAGTAAGTGCAATTAAATTTTCAGAGGAGGTCCGAGGTTTTCGAGGTTTTTTGAAAGCAAATTAAGACAATTCAAAGCAAGGGTTTTCAATTAGCTGTGCCAAATTGTAACTATCAGTAGAGTACATACCCTTGAAATTATCTTTCTGCATTTACAAAAATAGTTTTAAGCATAATTCAAAGAGATTATTGGCCAGCACTTATGAAACACGGTCGCGCGCTCAACATTCGTCAATTTATAGTTACTGCTTTGCCAATTTTTCAAAAATAAAAAAAATATTAATTGGTCTCATTTAACTGTGGCAAAATTGGTACCGATTTTATGAAATTAGGATTAAATTAAATGTGATTGTTTATAATAAAACTAGGTTTTTTAAGTTAATATGAGCGTATCGCTCCAATTTATAGTATTTATGATGGTAATTGGAAGATACGTAGCTTCCGAGTTTCATGATTTTTTACTGTGCAAAAAGCGGACCCTTTCAGACTTTTAATTGGAACTGAACTTAATATGAAATGTTGATACAGAAGTGGCATCTGCATAAAATGGATGGGATGCTGGATTAGCTGCTCACCCCGGCGTTATCCAGGATGAGATTCAGGATTAGCCTCTTGGACCAGGACTCATACCACGGCCGAGGTAGCAACGTCCAAAATTCCGCAATACTCTCGATGATTGCAATAAATGTTACTCTTAACAATTACGGGAAGATAAGTGGTCTACTCTTTAGAAGTGTTTTTCGAAAAAAACATTGATACTCACTTATTTATTCGCGAAAAGTCATACATTTTATAGACTATAGGCAAAGTTATTTGCCTAAATTTTGCCTTTTAGTCTTTTTTAAAACCTGTGTGTCATTTAGCGGCAAATGTTAGAGGTGAGGTCTGATACAATAAAATCATCAATCATAATGGTAAAAAAGGCAACTTTTTGCAGTTGAAAAAGAATTGGAATTGATATTAATCAATGATACATATCCGCACGTTCGCATATTTCAAGCAAATTATACGAGATAGATAGAACAATTAAATTTCTAAAGCCATTCTACACATGAGAGACGCGCTATAGTTACAACTAGAGAGAACTGGATTAATCATGCGAGCCCTACATGTGAAGAGGGTTAGGCGAGTGTTATGGTAACATTATTTCGGGCCTGCCCTGTCGTCGAGAGGAAAAAGACAGGTAATAATTGACTGATTCTTCGGGAAATTTCCGGCCTGGGTTATTACATTCAATTATTAGCTGTATGGATTATCCGTACGGCTCTAAGAATTAATCTAGCAATATTAATTAGCTTTTCTTCGTTCCTCTGTGTCACTTACGTTTAAATGACGCTGTTTTAACTGATAATATCGAAGAAATAGTAAAATACTTGTTTAAGATGACACAATGGACAACTACAAGTAAAATTTTTTTTTTAATAGTGTACCAATAAGCATTAATATCACGACCTTTATTTTTAAATCTGTCAACATCATCTGCATCTAATTCCGCCTCATTAGATATCGCTTTCATTACTTCGCCCCAGAAGCGAGACGGCTACCATAATTGATACCAATATCATGAGTTTCTAATGGCTCACGCTTAAAATTCTAACATCTCACTCGACGATTTTTATTTCCATGCATTCCACAAAAATGTGACTACATCGCTCCATCGGCTTATTTATTCCATCGGATAAAATTTCGGCCACGTCATTTTGGCCAAGTGGATGACGCCAAAATTTATTAATAGACTCGCAGAGGCGATGATGTGATGGTTTATTGGCACCTATGATTGAGAGAAACGTTCGGCAGTCGGAGTGAACTTATCGTTTCCTCGCACCCAATCGCTCCGCATCGCTCATACGTACCCAAATCAGCGAGGAATCCACTGTTCTTTCATCAACCCCCCCCCTCATCTCTCTCAGTCGCGGCCGTCTTTTAGCGATAAGCACAGGAGACTCCATTGCAGATGGAGATTATGAGAACTGCGAGTGCGACTTTGTGATGTCACAACTTGAGTCGGAGTGAATGCTGAATGTACACACCCGCAAATTAAAATTGACAAGTCTGACATGGACTCAACACCAATGAGGCTCTCGAATGGGTTTTCATGACAATCTAAGTCATGTTAAGGGCTTTATGTATACTAATAATTTGATTCCACCTTCCCCTCCATTTTTATTATATATATATATATATATATATATATATATATATATATATATATATATATATATATATATATATATATTTATATATATATATATATATATAACGATACGATATTACGATGCGATATTACGATACGATAATTTTACGATATTTTAACGGAAAAACTGAATATCATTAAAATCGATGATACGATGCTATATTTTATGATACGATATTTTAATGGTTATTATGCTATTCTGGACTGAGTCGTATCGAAAAATCTAAACATCATGAAAATTATATATATATATATATATATATATATATATATATATATATATATATATATATATATATATATTTATTTATTTATTATTATTATTATTATTAGGTAATCTACCGGTTAACGTAGGTTTTTGGATGGACGTAATTACTAATTAAATAATTTGTGGCCCCTAGCAAAACACAACCTCCTACTCTACATCAGGTCCCTCTTCAGCTCTGAGTACTTTCTTCCTCCCTTCATCCCGTCCAACATCCCTATCCTATTCCTTCCCTTTCCTCGTTTGCCCAACATTCTCCCCTCAATTACAGTCTTCAACATCCCGCTACCGGTCAATACCCCCTTCAGCCACTTTTCCTGCCTCCATAGGATTGCTCCCAACAAACCCCTCTCTTCGCCCACCATACCGAGTACTTCCTCGTTTGTTTTCTTCTCTTTCCATTTCACCAGTTTGGTAGGGCATTATTTAAAAAATTTGGATCCTCACTCACATGGTCGAGAAGCTCTTGGCAGATCCGCGTGCGAGTTTCTTTTTGCTCGTCCGAGAGCACTGACGACACCAACTTCGCACGCACCTTTCTTGTGCCCATGTTTCGGCCACAATTCGATGCACATCACTTTTAAGGATGCCAAATTCGTCAGACACCATGCAAACGCTTAATCTTCGATCCCTGTCGAACAAAGCCTTCACTCTTGCAAGATTTTCGTCACTGTTTGAGGTCGAAGGGCCTCCTCAACGTTTGGCGTCTTAAACATCTTCTGTACCCTCCCGAAATAACATATGCCACTCAAAAACAGTAGATCTACCCATGACGTTACCACTATGACCTTCTTTGAGCATTCCATGAGTTTATGTCTCAGTTTCGCCCGGTTTCATGCAAAATTTGATGACGTAGCACTTTTCTAATAACCGATTCATGACGGAGTGTAACGAGGTCACGTTATAGAGGTTTCGCAAACGAAAAATCCGCACTCCGTTAAGGCAGGGAGCCAACTATCACCGGCTTCCAGCATTTACTGAGACTCCCCTCCCTCGAACCCAGCCAGGGAAGCGCCGCCCGACCGTCCGTCTATCCGGGAAAAAAAGGTCATACTACTTTTGGGAGAGTCATTGTATACTCGTATATGTCTCACGACGAATGTCGTGAATTATCAGTGGAGGGTCAGGATATTCACCAGTAACGTTGGAGGGATTCACGAAAAATTAAGTTTTTTCTATAAAAATCGACATTTATCGGCACATGTAGATATCCGCTACGAGGAAAGTTATTCAATTACTATATTAATGGAAACTTTTGGTGGATCATCCATAAAGAAGTAGGGAAACTAATGGAATATAGGCACGGTAGTTTACTGAGTGTCATAATTGAAGGATTCATAGAGGGGAGAAATTATGGAGGAAGTCCTATGACGACTACGAGACACAGCTAATGGAAAATGTCAGAACTAGGATCTGTCAGGTAATGAAGACATTAGCAGGGAAGAAGATAGTTTGGACAGATGCTTCAAACCAGTCCTACGGTTGATACTCGTGATGATGATAATCAACAATATAATAAATAATCATGTATCAAACAATAAGAAAACCTGGTCATTATCAAATTCAGTATAAGAAACGCAGTAAATTTAATTATATTTACTAAATAAACAGTGAATTACCAGCGACTCCCGGTGAACGATGTCAATTACAGTAATAACCAACACCTCGTGGCAAATGCCAGCATTCATCGTCAAATGCCTGATTGTGACAGTGCACTCTAAATATTT
This sequence comes from Hetaerina americana, assembly GCF_022747635.1. Taxonomy (NCBI): domain Eukaryota; kingdom Metazoa; phylum Arthropoda; class Insecta; order Odonata; family Calopterygidae; genus Hetaerina; species Hetaerina americana. The sequence goes on from NW_027286763.1 coordinate 78,153,745, forward strand.
CAGAAGTTATCCAACACTCTGACGTTCACCGATTTTCAGTCTTCACCGTAATATATAAACAAAATCCACAAGAGGTCCTCAATAATGCCCTTCTATCGTTTGACGGAGGACGCACGGAACCAACGTGATTTTAATGAACCTGCACGACCAGAAAGTTCTTAGGAGTCCTTTAAAAACCCTTTCGATCTGATTCCTTAAAATCATGGGAGTTAAGGATAATTATCACAGATTAAAAAAATAAAATTCTGTCAACTCACCAGCTTGATAATAACTGCGAAAAAATGCAGTGACCGTATTAATTCTTTCCTTTTTTCAAATTCCAATGATTTTAACTTTTTTCGATCATGTATCCTGAGAATTTCCAGGGTGTTTCTCGCCTTCGCGGTTGTTTCAGTCACTTTTTGAGTATTTCTTTTACACTGACTTTTTACAACTCATGTCCAAAAGAAAATATGTTTAAACTTTTATGACAAGGCTATGTAAGATATCACACAGAACGATATCTCCGCAACGCAGGAGTACCCCAAAAACGGTCATTTCCATCATTTTTTTATATGGGTAACGAACAATTAACACATTCAGACAAGACAGAAAAAACGCATGGGAAATTAACATACAGTAGAGCTTTATAAAAAACAGCTTTTTATTGACTTTTAAATAGTTGGCCTAATGTGTGCAGTCTAATTTTTACCACGGTCCCAGAAGGCAGAGAGATTTTCCTATAACTTTATAAAAGTTTTCTATTTTAGGGTTCCCTAACGTGTAACTAATGGGCTGGATTCCATCAATATATTCTTTATAAGTCATGTTAAACTTATATCCTTACTATAACGGTTTTTGGTAAGCATTAACTAAAAAAAGAGAACAAGTTTACAAAATATATCTAATTCAAAGTTAACAGCTCTTAACAATGGCATGTATTATTAACGTATTCCACAAGCTTCAATTCCTATTCTCCTTCGCATACTAATGTTAATAATAGGAGAGAAGTCCATCCTCTTCTGAATTTTCTGAATTAAAAAACAAAGTGAGTATGTTATCAAAGTTAACTGCAAACTTCGAAGTAAATTGTTCGTATTGAGCATTAATTGCTTTAAAAAATCCTTCCTGCCGTATTTTCATAATTTTATCATTAATTTTCTAATATGCTATGGATTAGTATCACGGATTGAATGGCAAAATTACTGGTATTAGGAAAACTTTTGGAATGTCAACAGAATAACCCCGGCCTTTGAGAAAATGAAAACTTAAAGAAATCATATCAGAGAACGAAACGAATACTGGGGAAATGTTATAACAAAATCCCTATTTGTGAGATAGCCGAGACCGATGCTTGGTTGAATTCCATTGTAATGATCACGGAAGAGTCAAATAACCTCGCCTTTACACAGATTAATGTTCTATGGAAACGCAAAGTTATTTGATTCTTACTCCTCCATTAAATTCTTTATTTTACCGAGTAGTAAAGATGGGTAGGCCCTGTTATGTTACCATTATTACAACTCATATGATGAGGCATATGATTTCAGTTTTACGTGAGAACGACATGTATTTCTGCACCATTAACCTATAATCCTTTAGCTAGTAGTCCATCAATGTCACCAAGAATATTATCTATTCATAAAATCTTGGGTTTTTTCAGTCAAATTATCTGAAAATTAACACAAAAAGACCCTGTTTTTATCAGTATCATTTGTTAGAGTGCATATTAGACAACAAATAACATTTATCAAAGTTTTTTATTTGTAGTCAATTAGTTTTTAACAATTATTCTGATCAGAATGACATGTACCATACAACTCTATGCAAACTCCTAAAAATTAACATATCGTTCAGCATTATATTAATTGCTAAAAAGATAAAATACGACGAATGGTTACTTCTAACTTTTGACTCAAATATGAGTTAACCTTGCTTTTTTTCGAAACAGATCGACCGATCATGTATTACTAAATTCATACCGATTTCCGGTGCAGCCGTGTGCTACTTCAATAAATCTCGCCAATCTCCTCCGGATATCCTGTATCGGTAGAGAGTGACGAAATCTAAGATATTAAAGCATAGGCGTTACCGATAAATGCACCCATGGCTCTTTAAAAAAAATGGCTATTTATATGGCCTTTTTCCGTCGGCCAATTGTCAGGCTAAATCAACTCATGGCGACGGTCGCACGCACATTGGCCGCATTAATACTGACGCGAGATAAGTTTCCTTAGTGGAAGAGTGAGTAATCGTTGAGTAAAGAGAAGCAAACATTGAAAGGCCATCATGGGCCTTATGTCGTGGAAATCATGCGGGGGAATCATGGAAGAGGTCGCCGTGAATGGAAGAGATCCGCCCGAAGGATGGCAGGTCGACTCTCATTAAGAAAAGACAACTGTTTCAATTTGCAATGGGCTCATCCATCCATCCACTCATCAAGATTTCATTTCTTCTTGTTGCTAAGAATGTATATAGTATGGCAACTTTCATACCCCTCCGTACTATTAAAGAAACTTTTATATTTCCGCTAAAATTATTTTCTTTGATCATCAAGTAATAATATCTCCCTAGTTAACTATGACAAAGAAATTCTATCAGTTCATGACGGAAATCACTCGGACAGTTAATACAACAGACTTCGCTACAACCGTTAAGAATTGTTATGAATATGTATCACCGGGAGAAAAAAGTTGGGAAAACTCAACAATTCAGAATTGTCGTCTTTTAATGATTGATTTTACTTATACCAATGCGTAAAATTAAAAACTCGCAATGCAGTTCCTACATTTTTAAATAGTTGATTTTACCGTATAGCTCTGATTGGATAATATTCTTCTGCCAGACGCGTCCCGGTCGTACACATACAAATGTTCATTGACTGCCCAAGCGGGCAAGTATAAACTGTCCCGGTGAGTGAAGTCCCAGCTTTACCGGTCATTGTACGTAAGAAACGCATGGCATTGAAAGAAAGAAACATGGCTGAGGTGGAAGTGTGGTTTGCGAGAAAGTGAAACTTCAAACTAGGAATAAAATAGGCGTCTCATTACCCATGTTTCAAATGAGTTATCCTTCCTGAGCGTGAATGGCGATGCATTAAAAGTGCTGCGATAAGCGCGTTAATGAATTGGAACCACTTCCAGTGAGATATTGCAACAATGTGCCTGGCGGATCTTTATTTCATTGATATAAATACCTTTATGGCATCATTGAAACAATTTTTAAAATTGTAAAAAATAATCCACCTTGACCGCAATTCGAACCCGGGTCCCTCTAATGTCCGGCCGATTGCTTCAGCTACTTAACCTGACATAAATAAGTGCATCACCGAGATTTGAATAGTGAAATTTCAAATTTTGAATTTGATAGATCTTCTATTTCCTACTCCATTCAAAAAGCTAGAGAACACTCGTTAGATGGGGTCCACCATCAGAAAACAAAAATATTAAAGCTGCTGGGGTAATTGGAATAAGACCCCTTAGCCAAAAAATGAAGTTACCTAAGTGAAATAATCATTATGTTTCATGAACAATCTGTTTCATCATTTGTAAATATGCAAAACCATGGTATTATATTATTTGTACAAATACATATATTTGTTTCTGCTAAGATCACACGAATGTCTTATCAATGAAGACCCAAAATGAATACTACCTTGATCAAAAAGTTCCCGGAATAACCACCGTGTGGCGCTCCCATCGTTCCGATTTGAGTTCTGTTTTTTTTGTTAAATTGGTACATCTGTTGTTGATATTCCCTTTAAATCTTAGTGTCATAACTTGACATTTGCAAAAGTTACGTAGCCAAGAGTACATCTATCTCTGTGTGTGTTGGCGATTTTTTACAATTGCAGAAATGGATTTAAATTTGCAACAACGAACTTGTATTAAATTTTGCGTAAAAAACGGATTTAGTGGCGCACGGACGTTGGAAATGTTGGAAAAGTGTTTCGGCAACGATTCTCTAAAAAAAACGGTCGTTTACCAGTGGCACGAGCGGTTCAGAAGTGGTCGTGAGTCAATCGAAGATGATGAACGCAGTGGCAGACCATCGACATCGAAAGTCGGTGAAAAAATTGATAAAGTAAAAGAAATGATGGTCAATAACCGCAAATTAACCATCAGAGAAATAGCGGAGGACTTGAACATTGCCTATGGATCCGCCCAAGACATTGTGGTTAATGATTTGGGTTTCCGTCGTGTAGCAGCAAAGTTGGTGCCGAAAGACCTCAATTTCATGCAAAAAAGAGACCGTGTTGACGTCGCAAGAGACATGATTTGCGAGGCTGAATCCGATCCCACATTCATCAAAAGGATCATTACTGGAGACGAGACGTGGGTTTATGAGTACGACACGCAATCCAGACATCAGGCAAGTGAATGGCGTTCACCAAATGAGCCGAGACCAAAAAAACCACGTCGTTTTCAGTCAAAAAAGAAGGCAATGCTGACGGTTTTCATGGATTACAACGGTGTAGTGCATCATGAATTTTTGCCAGAAGGCCAGACAGTAAACAAAGAGTATTATTTGGGCGTTATGAGACGTTTGCGTGAAGCAATTCGCCGAAAGAGACCAGAAATGTGGGCAGAAAACTCGTGGATTTTGCACCATGATAACGCACCGTCGCACAGTGCTATCATTTTTCGTAATTTTTTGACGAAAAATGCAACAAATACCATCCAACAGCCACCGAATTCAACTGATTTGGCTCCCTGTGACTTCTTTCTGTTCAATCGAGTTAAAAAAACCATTACGGGGAACGCGTTTTAGCAGCCGAGAGGAAGTAATGGAAAAATCGCAGGAAGCACTGATGGACATACCGAAAACCGAATATAAAAAAATGTTTCGAGGATTGGATCAAGCGCTGGCATAAGTGTGTTGCAGTCGATGGGGATTACTTTGAAGGGGACAATATAGATTTAGATGAATAAACTTGTATTTTTAATTTTCTGAATAAATTCCGGGAGATTTTTGATCAAGGTAGTATGTCTAAAGAAATAGCTCTTAAAGGTACGTTTCCTTTCGTTCCTTCTTAATGACATCATTTAAGGCAATTAGTTCAATTTTAATGCGTAAAAATTTAAATCTTGTTAGGGCCATTTGGTTTAAAAAACTGCTAGTTCAATGACCGATAAAGAAATATGAAATTTGTCCGAGTTTATGCTAAAGCGAACCTACTAGATTCACAATCTGGCGACAGGAGTACGATTTCTGGTGAGGCCATATCTTTTTAGAAATGTTAAGTTACTCATCTGGGTGGCATGGGGACCCAATTTCAAGATCAAATGACCAGTGGCAAAGGATGCCAAATCACTACCGAAGAGCCACATGTAGCAAGCTCCGGATTATGCTGCATTTCATTCCATCACTCGTTCCTAAATTTCCGCCATCAATTTTTACTACAAAGACAAGTCTAAAGAATATATCTAAAGAAATAGGTCTTAAAGGTAAGTTTCTTTTCGTGCCTTCTTAATTGTCGATTCCGATCAATAGCAGATCTCTTCAGCTGCTCCTCCAGCAAAGTTTCGTGATCGGAAATAATTATTCTATAACGAACATGCCTTGCGTACGCTCCACTGGCAACTAATCTTGAAGTATAGCTGATTTTCGGCAACGAGTCACAGCAATAACGAAGTTATGAAATCATCGAATACCAAGCGATGATTTTCGTTGCTGGCACGTGGGTAGAATGTTCAGAATTAATGGATGAACCCGGAGACACCACGGGGGCAGCCGTGGGTGCATTTCTCCCAGACCATGCGCAACCACTTCCTCATCCTAGGGTTAGGTCTCAATCTCACCCCAAAATAAAGACGACTATCTATCTACTATGCTGCAAATGAAAGGCGCCATGAAAAACCAAGCAGACCACATATTGGGATCACTTTTAACTACGCCTACGGGCAAATTTTTCACAGTTCGAGAGACCTGAACGAGAAGAGCGCTTGACTGCCTGGTTTAAAGATGGACATTCGTAAGGCCACCACAGTAACTTCGACACATCCCAGCATTTACGATCCGTAATTCGAATATAATGACATAATTCATTGCGTCGTGTTATATATCCCATGGGTTCAATTTTTGCTGCGTATAAATTTAAATCTTATTTAAGATAATGCGACCGAAAAGATTTTTCGTCCAATGTATTTCTAAGGATTATCCACGGTACAAAAACATCTCACACTTATAAAGAAAACGGACGTATTTAGCCTTCATTATTAAAAATAATATAAAACTCATATTTCAATACAAATCTCGCACGATATATTATTGAAAAGGGGCTGCAGCTGTTGTAGCGAGGAGCGGATTCCATTTTCCTTTCCTAGTCTCTAGTATTTCTCATTTAGATACTATTTATTAAAATTATGTTCCTACATATAAATTCCTTATATTTTTTTAAGAGTGTAATGGATGTATTAATAATACTGAGAGAAAATTTCAATGCATATCGTGAAATATTTAATACATTAAGTGTAAGCAATGGAAAACGATTGAAAAAATAGGGAAAGGTTCGATGAATAAAATACGATTGAGCATATAAAACAAAGGAAATATTTGTTCAGATCTTTCGAATGGTGTAGATAATTCATATGACGGAAAACATAAGAAACAAGAATCAACGAAAAGATGAGCGAATATGAGTGTCTAGTGGAAAGCTTGATAATGGATAAACGAATTATAATGACGGAATTTCCACAATTTATTTCAATTAAATACATTCCAACTCTAAAAAAAGAATGGAAATAGGATATTCAGAAGGTCAGTTAGGGCTTAATACACACTGTAATTATATTGACAATGGAGAACAGAACTTTCAGATTACGTTGTCGGTCAGCCCGAAAATGGGCGAAGGATTCCATATTAATGCATTCTCAAATTCTCAAATCTCTGTTAAAAAAAAGGAAAATCCGAATTAATTAAGAGTGAAATCTTATAAAAGCTATATTGAAACTCCAGGTTGGTGCTCTAAAAACATTTTTCAACTCCTTCAATTTTTTTTCTTTGTTTTTTTTTGCAACGTAAAACATTTCCAGGAGACTGAAAATTTCCACGCAGTTGAATTTCTCCCAACGAAAACGTACTATGAACCTTCGAATTTTCCCGTTCAATTTTCTTCGTATGCGTACAATTATGTTAGCAAAATATTAAAACAGTTTTCTACTTTTTTATATTTTTATTCTCGTCTCCATCAATGCCGTTTTCCTCATTCCTTTTCACGTCCAACTTCCCTCCCAGCACCATCATCTCTATCTTTCGTGAGTTTTTTTAACGAATTCCAGGCGTGAACTCGTCTTTACCGGAAAAACAGATAAAAACACACTTTTCCTTACACTCCAATACTTATTTACTTTTCAAATTTCCGTTATGCCGAATTGTGCTGAGACAAAACTTTCTTCCATCCTTTGGAAAGTTAGAAACATAGTTTGCTCGGCGAATGACACTGTGAAAGTAGCAAATTTGAAATGTACTTCGCGTCAATTCGACATTATCGATCGATTAAAGTATCGTACGTATCTCTCCTTTAATTTTTGTTTACTCAAAAATCAATGAGTTGCGAAAAAGGGTCAATGAAGCTATGTTTTTTATTTATTTATGGAAAACAAGTAAGTTTATTGAGGATAGCACAACAAATCGGTTTTCCATTCAAGTCACTAGATAAGATAGCAAAATAAATGAGAAAATCACTATGACCACAAGTGAAACGTGTCATGAATCGAATCCCTGGTCACGTAAGGCAGTGCGATTATGCGACAGGGATTGCACGTGTAAAAATAATTTCCTCGAAAACTTTGCCTGGTCTTTGCAAAGCTTTCCAACACTGCCAAAAATAAAAATATGGCATTTTGAGTTGAAGCCCATAATCAGCAAAGTATATGCATTACTTATGGTCAATTTACTTTCAAAATCAAGAAACACTTCGGTAGAAAAGATGTCTACTATCCCCAACATAGCGTGCATGGAAAAAATGGAGATATAGCGATAAGTTTCTTCCAGCGCTACAGACCATCAATGACGTCACTTCCGCCACAGACATGACGTCGAAACTGAATGACCGCCTTCCGATTCTCTAATTACTGTGTTCTCTACCCTCAGGTTGTGCTCGAAGGAAAGATGGAAGTTTCTATCCCCTTCCGTAACCGTTATTCCGAAAATGACGGGCGCTTCACTTCTGTTGTCATCATTCTACTCATTTCGAGCTACATTTGTCACATTACGCTGCGAAAATGTAGAGAAAGCCGGCCGAAGGAGTTCGTGAATGAATTAAAATGACCCTTTCTTTGTAGGATTAGCTTCAGAAGTCATCAAACGAAAATCCACCTTATTTGGAGGGCACGAAGCGATCTGTTCGTCACCATCGTTCAAATAACCCTCGCTTTTTGAGATTTTTGGGTGATGGAGAATTTTAAACCCTTCGAGTTAATCTTTCTTTTTCAACGAAGAGTCGCGTTGTTAAAAGAAAAGCTACCCCGAATTTTGGATGAAGTTATTCAAACGCACGCCAAACCTCGAAGCGCACGTGGTAGTACAAGTAGCACATGGCTCCTCTAGTTTCGACATGCCATCAAAGTTGGTGTTTCCGTGCTACCGGTGTGATGCGATGTTCATTTGATCAATCTATGATAAGGAATTCGATAAATTCGTGAGGAGTGGCACGAATTCCTTCCAGAAATTGGTCAAACGGCCTTCGTGACGCATCACATAAAAAGACTACCTTCCCCAAACAGTTGTGACGATCGGTCGAATCGCACCTCTCATTATTCTACCCGATTACTCGGCTCTTCAAACCCCTTTAATTTTTTCCTGCGACTCCCTATTCCAAGCCATGGTTCACGAAAACAACTTGAGTACGTGTAGTTATTTTGGCGGCAGCCCTTGTCGAATTTTATTTAGAACGCAGTCCTGCATGACCTACGAGTCAAGCTAAACCCTTCATCCCGTACATACCTATCTGGTCTCTTCTCGAAGAGTCGGCCGAATCACTACATGGCTGGCCGCTTATCCAGAGGTAGCGGGTTCTAATCTCGACCGAAGTGTACTGAATATTTTGCGGGCAAGACACAATCCAAATGCATCCACTTTAATCCACCGTTTAACTAAATCCGCGGTTTACAACGGGCTACCGAGACGCTTACTACCCACGCACGAGTCCATATATGCAGACGTTTTGAAGGGTTGAATTGACGTATGTCTGAAAAATTTCAACGCTTCCATGTCGGATGATCAACTGGCATAAATATCGCGATTCAAGAAACATTTGGACGAGGAGGATTCGGAGATTATGGCGACACGGGAAGAGATATATCCAACATTTTGACGACGACGACAACAACAACAACCGAAGCAATCATCCGGCCAGACAAAGGCATGGGAACGTGCGAGATGAAATGAGGCAGATGGAGCCGAGTGCGGGGAAACTCGAAAATCGCATATCAAACCGGCAGATGAATCTCCGATATGGATTCGATTGTTAGACTCGGTAACAATATCTGGACGACCAATGGATGACGTCAGGAGTTTCGTCACTCATCCGATGAGTTTTTTCGCTCGCGGGGCATAAGTAATTTGCGGCCTCGGGGCTTTTAATCTTTGGAAATATTTATTTGCGGAGCTTCGACAACTCATTGAGATGACTAACACAACGGCCGATCCGGAAAGCGAGAATGGGGGAGGGAGGGGGGATCTCCCGCGAGCTGGTTTAGTAACAGCCTCCGATCATCATTCCTAATTAGCGAGATGACGCCCTTAATACAAACATTCGACCCTAATTGCAGATTATTGTCCCCACTTGTGTGCTTTATTCACATTAAATGTGTGATGCTCATCTGCTTAAGGAGGTACATATATATTGAACTGAGGTAAAAAACGAACGGGGAGAATGAAGGTTAGAGAGTAGGTTAACTAGTGGGAATTCACTTAATAAACATAACACGGATCATTCATAAGAGAATTGCGACAAGAACCGCGGAATGTTTAATGAAATATTAGACTTGAGAATGAGTAGGTAAATATAACTCCTTGAGTAAGTAGCATCAGAAAAGGAAATCACTATGAATTGATTAAGAATACAGGTATACCTATCTCCGTAGTGACAATCAACTGCCGAAGTTTGAAAAACAAAATAGCCGAATTTTAACATTTGATTAGAAGTACCGAAACCGATATAATTATAGGAACCGAGAGCTGGTCATCGCAAGTAATTGCTAATGACGAGATTTTTCCAAAAGGCTTTAAAATAAACGGAAGGGACAAAGAATATAGGATTGGGGAGGGGAGAGTTCATTGGTGTTCAATATAAACAGGAAAGCAGAAGTGAGTCTTTCTCTAATAGTAGCATAGAAAGTGTTTACATTACAAGAGTCTACATGGGTGCCTAATACAGACCCCCCGATTCCGGAGAAACATCAATTTTAGAACTAGAAAGAGAGGTCGCTACTTTGAATTCCCATTTACACAATACAAAAATTATAATCGGAGGGGATTACAATCTTCCATCCATAGACTGGAAAAACTATCGTTTCATAGTAGGAGGTAAGGACACGGAGTCATGCGAGTCATTGCTTCGTATTTTCACATCACATTCATTAAACCAATTAGTACTAAAACCCAGCAGAGGAAACAATGTACTATATCTAGTAGCCACAAATTTATCCGAAGTTTTCCTAAATACAGCCACTTTTGATGGACTTAGTGACCACCGAATAGTGCCAGTAAAAATTAACTTGATAACTATGAAAAATCAGAAACCCAAAAGAAAAATTTATTTGTTTAACCGGGCCGACTACGAAGGATTAAGGCGTGACCTACGGCAGGCTTATGGTACTTTTAAGGAAAGTAGTAGAAACAGAAACAGTAAGAGTTTGTGGAGTGCTTTTCTCGGCGTCACACGGGATAAAATACAAAAACGCATACCTAGCAAATTTAAAAGTGACAAAAGGGAAACTAGACGGTACGACCTAGAAGTACGTAAAGCATTAAAACTCCAAAGAGCATGACAAAATGAAATCATACATAACTATAAAACAGCAAGAAAATTATGTCGCCAGGCTAAAAATAGAATTTTAAAATAAAAGATTGGGTGAATATTTGGACGATAATCCAAAAGAGTTTTGGTCATACATGTACCGGAGGTTCAGGGAAACAAGTCGACAGTGCCATCCCTAAGTAACAACTGGTAAACATTAAGTACCTCACCAAAATAATTAAATAAGTAAATTATTTTACGTAAGGCATGTGTTTAAGATTTTATAGTTGTCTATTCCACTGTTGTAGTTTCTTTACATTCTTGATTTTGATGATCAGTTATAGACTATTGAACAAGCACTTTCATCTTTACTTAATTTCATTTCCGCACGTTATTATCTAAATGTTCATTTATATGAGCTTGCATTTTTTACATAGCAATGGGAAACTGCCAACGGTTAAATGACTATGCAAGGTGTAATGGAAGTTGTGTAAACTTAATCTACAGAAAAACGATAAGAGATGACATAATTTAAGACGCACAAAAGAGCAGTAATTCAACATTTATTTGATAAATACTCTCAATACAAAATTTCAATCCATCTTAATTTCAATCTGATGCAATTTTTTAAAATATTAAGACATTTATAATGTATGTCTATTATTGATAAGGAGCTACCTTTAAGTATTTGGGTCGGCAATGAGATCCTATGAGGGCTGCTGAGTAAAATGCTGAACTGGGGTAATATATGTATGTATATGAGACTGACATCACATGGATGCCGTATTCCTAGAATAATCAATCCGAAGGTTGGGCTGATAGGCGAGTGCAAAGCTCTCCTACGAGTAGTATTAGGCACATAGGCCGATGGTGAGTGAAATTCACACATCAGGTGTAGTGGGTCCAGTTCATTTCCTTATGTCGCCTGTGGTTTCTCATGAATATCTGGCACCCGAAAAATTACACAGCTGGGGAGAAGCTTAGGGTGACCAGAGTTGTTCTCCGGAATCGAAACTGAGCCCTCCGGTCAATAGCCCGCTGCTCGACCCACTTGACTACCACGTCACCGAAAGCCGAATAATGATGGTTTTATAAGGCCTATCCAAGTTTAAAAAGAAATAGAAAATTAGTTTATATTACGTATTTCCTGAGACTTCTGATGATCAGACAACCGCTACGGTAGGGTTGTATGTTTTCTTCAATTTATATTTACGATCCCTTCGAGGAACGGTAGTAATTATACCGAAACAATCCACCTCTGAAGATTCCTTCATCATCTCAAGAATTAAAAGAGGAGACATGACAGTTTTTAGACGAATAAGTATGGCTTAAAGTGCGGAAAAAGAACAGCTTTCAAAATTAATTTCACCCAAAAACGTTTTGTGCCGGTGAGTCACTTTCAGTTGAGTCGACTACTTGCCAGTCATGGCAAATCATCCGTATCTGCCTGCTTTATCTCATATAAGGTCTCCCACCACTTCTAATAAGTGCCGCCGTATCCACCAACGTTCAGCGGCGCCGCTATTAGAATGGTCTTTCGTGTATATTACGAAAGCATTCCCGCCGTTGGAAACAGAAATAGTCATGACTAAAATCAAAAGTGTAGTGTTTAGTTGATAAGAACTTTTCTTTTCGGCGTCATAAATTTTAGGCAGCAGCAGAAATTTATGAGATAACATAAAAATGACACAGTTGAACCATGGCAAATCATAAAATTGTAGCCAAAGTAGCACTTTTATTGGCTATTCCTGTATCATTCGAGATCTTTTTAAATGAAATTTCGCAGACCCTTAGTCCTTCTGTATTACAAGCTCCTTCGTAGGGAAGGTTCACGAGGCAATGTCCTGCACCTTGGAAAAAAAGCTGCGCTAATATGTCAAATAACGAGCTTCTATTCCATCAGGAAAGATTTAGCATTTCAGGAAAACTGAATTTTTTTTGCATAGAGCCGCATAAGATTTTGGTACATGCGCAGTGTGAAAAATCATGAATAATTCAATCCAAGACTGTCCGGCTACCATTTCTCAGAATTTAATTTAAAATTAATACAAGAACAGTACACATGTATAATGTTTGTTAAAATGTTCCACGGATAGAACATTCAATGCTACACAAGGTTGTCCCATGGCATCACCCGAAGATGGGACCGGAAACCTTTTGACCAGTATCCTAATGTCCTACCCACTAGACTGCCATTCCACCGGGAAAAGAACTGGCCCTCCTACTCTGAATGCGTGAAATTCACATTCCTTTAAGGATTACTGGGTTGGGCAACGCATTGCATGATCCAATCATAGCCAATATAAGCCTAACTAACATAGGTTTTCTGGTATACAGTAATGATGATAGACATTCTGTTTTAGCGGACACTTAGATAAACTAATTTAAAGAAGCATTTAGGTTTCAGCCTTTCTCAATCTCCATGAGGGCAGGCTTAGCGGAGAGTTTAGTTAACAGTAACTAAGAGATAAGTAAAACCTAGCGTGAAACTCGCGAACGTTTTGGGGTAACAAGGAGGCCCCTTACTCCGCAGTCATATTTCTTCTTCTAATTCACTCTGACCATTTTTTTATAAAAAAATAAATGAAGGGTCCTGGAGAATGGCGAAGAATTTCATAGTTGTGTATTTATTTATGCATTAATTATTCTGCTTGTTCATTCATTTTGCATTCATTTATTTTATTATTCATTTATTTCTATGCCCTTCTACTAACTATGCCATTTTGACGGCTGTGATATTTGGTTAGCTTAGCAAATATAAACAAATAACCTCATTAGTTCTACCTACACAATGATCACAAGACCGGAGTTAACAACTTAAAAAATTTTTGTACTCAAAACTCAAGATAGCATTGATATTTCGTCACTTCGATAATGTGGACAAGATCTGACAAAGAGTTCTGAAGAGGAGAAAATATTGGCAGCCTAGGAAGGCATGAAGCCTTCCGCTAATTGTTCCCTTAAATGTTTTGCAATAGGAAGCTACCTATAAACAAGGTATACAGGGTTTTTGAGCAAAGAAATATCAGCATACTCATTCATGGGAAAACTATTTGTTTTCAAAGAATCAGGCTTGTATTCAAATCGCCGAACTGTAGACAATTGGGGGAACTCATTGGCTACCATTGTCAGAATAGAGACACTATGCCCCGTGGTCTGCATGGGCCACGTCGAGCAGCAAGAAATTCGATGAGAGATGGTGAATTTCAAACTGTGTATTATTCCATTTCCAATGTCGGCAATCGACGTTTATTGCATACTACCGGAGTGAAGAGTATATACTCGTAGAGCATTGACATTTGTCGATATAATCCCTCATATATGCACGTAATAAAAAAATATCCGATACCCATTATTGTTGTCCACAAAGAAACGAGAAAACATGGAAATTGTAATGCCTCAACCACGCCAATTCGCAATAGCCTGAAAAATAGATACGACGTGATTACGAATTCTGCTCCGTTTATGCGAAGGACGAAATTAAATGAGTCCGTTTCCTCTTGAAATGTTAAGATTTCCACTCAAATCAACGGATTCGCACTACCCCAAAGCGGCCATTTCCCCGGTTAAACATAGTTTTGACATTTTTTTATATAAAGCGGCGATAGTATGAATCCAATGAAAATGGGAACTTAAATTGAACCAAAAGAGAGTAAACATAATTTGAATTCATGTAAGCCAGCCATCGCGCAATGCGTGGTATAAACAGTAATTGCAACGGTGCGAAGGTGGGAAGAGTAAGCTAGAAACTAGAGAAAAGCTAGACCATAAGTTGCATGGCCATGGATTGGTCGAATTTTTCTCTTCTTGCTTTTCAATTCTGCATGGCCTGTCTTCATAGTGGTGGTAGTCCTTCGAATGAATACTAGTGATTCATTTTTATTCCCTCCCTTTTAGTATACCCGAGAACTTTAATGGTGGGTGAAATTGACACATTTTTGGAACTGGGTTTTCCGCTTTCATGTATGAGGGCTCGTATTGGTATTTTTACGTCTATTCGGAGCTTTAAGTGATTTTTTCCTTTACCTAATCCTTTTAAACGTCCTTCCTCTCCATTATCCCTCACATATCCCACCTGATGCCTAGACTCCCTGCCACACACCTTTTTGGTGGATCGCGGGGTATTTATGTAGATATAGAGACTATGAAAATTAATTCATATTTATACGAATGAATAAATGAACAATTAAATATTCATACACCTTACCCCTGAATTAAATTCATGAAACTTGAACGTCGCTTGGTTCGGCCGCCAAACGATGTCAAAAGGTCATGGTTTTAATTGAGCCGTGTGAGCCGTGTGATGTGGCGGAGCACCATATTATAAAATTAATAAAAAGCACGGATGGCGTTTTCCGATAGTTGATTTAACCCCAAGGCGCGTTACATCGCCCAATATTCATCAGGCGTACACCTAAAATTTCATTCATATGCATACGCGTGTACATCTCTAGCTTGTAAGAAGTGTTGTTGGTTGACGACGGGGAGGTTGGTCTGTGGTGAGAGGGAGTGCGGCTAAATGAATTTCGAAGCCCCGGACATACAACCGCAAGTCGTAAAGAATGTTAATTCACAATCACACACCTGTCAGAGTCACAACGTTAAAAACGCCACTTCGCAATTTGATTTGCCAAATTGATGTTTTCGTAGTGTGCCTAATTAAAAATACTCTCGAGAAATATATTTTTTCCGGGAGAAAAATCAGACGCATACACGTACACCACATGACCTATGCCATAGGTGTCCATTGTTATTTTTCGCTCTGTAAACATCGTTGGTTATAATTTTTGGGAGAATTCGTCACCTCTTGGCCAGCCTATTCCCTTTCTTAATCACCACTTTATTGGTGCGAGTTTGGAATGAATGCGTTTGAGGTACGAAATATATCTTCATATTTTTCCTCACGTATCGTTACGTTCGAGAGAGCACAAGAAACTCAGTCACGATAAGGCACTACGGCAGCTCTACCTTGATTCTTCAGTTTGATAGTAATCGTGTGGAGATACGTATGTTTGCTCTTCGATCTTTTGTCCCTTATAATGCATTTAGCACACTATCGATGCTTTAGGATGTGCGGATAGTAGGGGGCGTCTGAATATGGTCAAGGTCACTCGGAGTCAACATTTGTTGACCCAAAAATGTTATGCCCATTGATTCGAAGTGCGTTTCATGCAGCGATTTTCAAAAAAATTAGCAAACGGATCCTAAAAACTTGTTCCATTCTTGCAAATTAATTCTACTCCTAGCGTGGCATCCTGTGCGACATAAAATAAGTATAGGAAGCTGACACTTATTTACATATTTTTCCACTCCGACGCCAAACTCCCTGTTCCGCCAAACCTCAGCTAGCCTTATCTTCCTCTTCCGTCATAATGAACGGATGCGGTTATGGTCGCTTCTTCTTCGTTATGAGATTAACGAATTGGGAGGTTTCATTAATGAGACGTGATTTTATTCCGTCTTATACCCGCCCTTAAGTTTTTCACATTAAAGTGCACGAGAATGGAATTTCCTCGCGTTATTTAACGGAAGTACTCCAGGTGATTGTAAAGTCTTGTGGGTAAATTTCCACTTACCCATTATTTTCACAGGTTTTTTTTTACTTCAGTGACGCAATGGTGAAAAAGGACTGTGTTCCCTATTATTTTGAACATTCTACACACCATAGAGAAATTTGAAAGCCATTTCCCCAAACATTATTATCAACAGCCTCGAATCGCAATAATTCTTACGTGCTGATTTCATACATCTATACTACAAGCGTTTTCTAGGCATAAGATCATCGTATAAAAACCAACTGACTGCGACTTACATGACTTCTTCGTAAATAAGAAAGAATCACATTCAATTATTGAGTGTTGGTAAAGATGAATACCACAAGATATCAAAAGCAACTTTTTGTTGGTGAAAAAATTATGCTAGATAGCCAACGAAATTATTTGTAAATGTCATAATTGTAAATTTAATCACTCCCATTTCAGTGTGCTGATCGAACCTTGAAAAGGTTTTGACATTCGCAACGCTCCAAGGACAATTTACCTAAAAGTATTGTAAAGGTCACGGGATGTTAATTCAGATTCAAATTTATGTAATACCATGAGAATTTTATGGGAATGTTGACATATTCATTTTTTTCATTTTGCATGCTGAATCGAAATTCAAGTTCACTCTTAGTCGTGCAAACTGATGGGATAAATACTGAGTCATTCCTTTTGAAAAAAATCATAACTCTAACATAAAGGATTTAAATAATTAATATAAAAGTAATAGTAATTCTTCGCGATAACCAAATAACGCAAACATACTCCCAGTAAACTTCGCTTATGAAACGAGAAACTCACGTCGTCATATTCCTCCTTTTTCTCGGCTAAAGTTTCAAGACTCAACGGACATTTTCATCTATGCCTTGTCTACAGCTGCGGAAAGACTTCGTCAAGTAGACCTCGTCGTTGTCCTGAGTTATCCCCTTTGTAAGAATTTTAAACGAAGAGAAGTTACACGAGAACGTCGTTTCGTTAAGTGGTTGTCACTCGAGAGCAAGAACAACACGAACAACCCCAATGTACCCCAAGTAATCTCCATTTCCTTTAAAAACCGATGGAAACATCATCGACGTCCTTCACTCGCCACGACAGCAGGACACGAGAGCACAGACTGGGGCAAAAGTTAAAGGATACTTCACAATTACATTCAGAAACATACACGAGCTTCGAAAAAATGAATGTGGAATATTATGCTTCAGCATTCAGACACAATAGCCAAGTACTAAAAGATGATCGTTAAATCATGATTATTACAGTAAAATATAAGTGATTTCCACCGATATTTACGGGTATATCACGATAAGAATTTATTTTTCGAAGAGAACATTTTATCGAGTGCACCTATGAAAATTCCACGCCTTATAGCTGACGATATCACCACTATTTTACAAGCCAATAAGTATTTTTTTCAATAAATGGTGTGTCTACTTTACCTCCCTCCATATTGAGACACTTTATCGGATTTCCTTGACATTCCGGATCTTCATAATTGGTATTCGATTCCCCTGGCTTTTTCAAGTTTTCCCCAAGTTCTAATTTTGTAACCACGCTGATAAAATGGCAGCGGTGGTCTTACTCGCGCTTGCAACGAAGAATTCAGGTATGTCGAGACTTAAAAATAAGTCACATTCAAAGATCAAAGGTGAATCACCATCATCATTAGGTTCGAAAAACAAACAAAATAATATTTGAGGTAACCATGAGGAATTTTTCTATTTAGTAATAAAAATAAGCAACCCTAATTCGTATTATTATACAACTGTTTCAGTTAATGGCTTAGAATTCAATAATTCATGTTCAATATATGTAAGCTTAGTAATTCAATAACATCATGAGCGCAAGATAAAAGAATAGAGGAATGATTTACCAAGTACTTTTTTTATTGGTTTCAGATCGAAAAACGTTGCGAATGAACGGATATTTTCTTTGATACCGGTATTCGGAATGCGCCGATAACCTGGGCCTGTGACCAGGAATCCCACGGAATAAGTAATGAACGTTTACTTATCATCCATGACCGAAGTAATTCTATATCCCGGGAGAATCGTAGCTGCCAAAAATATATCTTGCGTACATTAGTAACTTGTGTGTGGCTAGAAAAGATTTATATTTGAGGCCCATATTCGACGGATTTGCAACGCAGGAACGTGGTCAAGGTCAAGGCTTCAGAGACAGAGAGAGAGAGAACACGAAAGGACATTAATCACTATGAATATGGAAAGCGAGTGGAATATTGTAATGCTAAGCATTCATCAATCCTCTTTCAATCCTTTCACTTCAAAACAAGGACTAGAGTAAAGACCAAAACAATACATTGAGGTTTTCGAGATATTAGCCTTATGTGAAGAAAGAGATAAAATATTTCTCAGCTTTTCAAAACTATTTTCACGTCTCCAAAAAATTTACAGCTAAAGCATGAGGTTCCCGAACTTTTCATTGCGGCAATAGGCACGCAATTACACCCGCGGCGCATTAAATATTGGACAATAGAACCACGAGCCAAAAAACAACTTTTTTCTGTCTATTAATCTTAGCATATTTTTACATTCAATTTCAGCTATAACAACGGTTCAGAATTCATTGCTAATGAATCAGACGTTCTCTTTCACAATCCTATTAAAACCGCGAATCAGCCTGTTGTGACTCGAGGTTTTAACAATGCCTAGTAGCGTACCTAGTTATAACAGTACCAGAATATGTCATTGCGCTTCCTTTTATCAAATATGCATATCTTCATTTCAAAGATTTAAATTTTCATAATTCTTCATTTTTACGGTTAGTTAACTAGCATACTGAATTGATTTTGGTGAAAAATATCAAATGGTTAGAGGAGAAGCCAATCAAAAAAATTTGGGAACCTATATCTTAAGCTGGAGCTATTTGAACTACTTATCCATTCCACCTTTCCTTTGAAAAATTAAGAAAATTTTGACTTGTCCATTATATTTTCAAAGATCCTGGAAGTCAACAAAATGATATTGTCATTGTCATTGTCAATGGGTGTTTACCAAACACCATTCTTAGTTTTAGCAGTATCCAATTAGTTGACAGGAATAACCATTACAGTAATCGGCCAAATTGAAGCAATACGCGCGTTGAACTTAAATTCCTCATTCCCTGTCGTTTGAAGTCTGTGTCATCGATGCCGCCAGTAAATTCAGGAAAATACAGAAATATGTTATCCTTATTTTAATGGACGAACATATAAGGGATCGGGATTGGTGCGGTGGCTATCGTACTGGCTTCCCACCCAGAGGGCCCGGGTTTAAAATCCCGGTGGTGTTGAATATTTTTTAGTGGTATCTCGATCCCTACTTGGGGTGCTTTGTGGAGGGCACTTTGATTGAGAACGCCGTCCGTCGGATGGGACGTTAAGCTGCGGACCCCTTGGCGCCTTTCGTTAAGAGTAGGCTAATGCCGACGCCGGGTTTCTCTCCACCCTTCATCCTTTATTGTCTATCCCCAATGGCGCAAATGACCTCAGCAGTCGGTCGCCTCCCCTAAATACTTCTACTACTACTATCTAATAACTACGCATGCCGAAGTGAGAAAGACGTTACGACGCCAAATACGATATTATGGCCAAAAAAATAATAAACGCATCAATATGAATTGAGGATGTAAAAATCATTCGCCTTGACCATGATGCGTACCCGAAACTATAGTATGGGTGTCCGGCCGATGTCCGTGGTTCAACCAATTAATCTAATATCTTAGTGCGACCTTTTCTAAAGCGCTCACACAACCATTTCCTCCATAATTGCCTTTGGCTTCACATATTTCATTCTTGATTCTTGTATCCTTCAATTAAATTCGAGGTCTATCTCAAAGCAACAAAATATCACGAAGAAATGGGAAAAGTAGACAAATCAACACTCAAATCCTTAGTGTAAATGAACGTACAAGAGAATTACTGACGTCATTTTATCTTAAGAACTATTTACCCTCGTTATGCTGTGATTTATCATACATTTTACGAGAAATCTCTCTTTGCTACTCGAATTAAAAGGATTTCCGTTACTTCCGTTATCGAGCAGCGCTTCCGATATTTCATTCTCGAACTCGGCAATCACCGATAACGCCTGCGGGGTAGGTATGTATTTAATCTTAGCCTACCGCCGTAAAAAAAAATCTTTCGAACAGCCTGCAGGTTTGACTTTCAAAAGCGTTCAATTTTCTACAATTTAGAAAAAAATCGGATACGGGTTTCCATTGAAAAAATCTAAGCCATCTTCTCAGAATTTTCTCTGAAATTTCAATGAAATGAGGCTTACTTCAACTATCACCACTTACGTTCCAGGGCTAATCACTTACCAATATTAACCGTCAGGTGTCTTTTGATCGACAATTGTTTCGTTAAAACGCTTCAAGCACTCGATATCCGACCTTGATCACCTTTCCGGAATTTTCTGTGAAAGCAGGAATTCCACCAACACGCATAGATACGCGCTCGATATCTCACAAGATACCTTTTCTTCGCTCTTTCTTCTGGCTTACGACACTTCGTCAAAAAACGATTGCCAAAGGAGTACGCCTTATCATGATCAAGAATAATATACCATGGAAATTACCTAATTATTTCTCAAAAATAACTCTTTTTCCCGGAACAGGAAATGAAATTGTTTGGAGAATACGAGAATAATTTCAATAATAAAAAGACGTAATATAACTTTTTAAAAGACAGGAACTTACTAACATCCGTGTGCAATAAGAAATGTATAAATATTTGTCAAAACCACGGTTCTCATGCCCCGATTTGTACCCTAGAAAACTGTATCTAGACCTTCCCCAAATGCCCAGAAATATTCACCTTAAAAAGGGCGAGGAAAATAAACGATTCACAAAATGGACACATCAAAATAAGTTGAAAAAGTTAAATATGGAATCACTACTGCAAAGCTTAAAATGGAAAATTAAAGTATAATTAAAATTAAATTGGTGGCCATTTACCGTTGCTGCTGGAATAAACTAAAAGCCAGAATGATTGTTATAAACGTTGACAGTGAATACTGAGAATCTTTTCACGGCATTGGTCGCTTTTGATTGGTAATGATATATGATCCATAAGGAAAAATAAAATAGTGCAAAAGGCCAAACTACATGGATCAAGTTTCTACAAAATTCGCATTAAATAATGATTGCGCAATTGTATTAAAATCCAAATAGAATCACACAACCCTTTAAGGGAGAGAGTTTACACTAGATAACATTTTATTATAATCTGAGAGTGGTGATTAATAGCAAAAGAGCTGTACATTGTAAACAAGCTGAAAATGGAGGACAATATATAATAAATATAAACAGAAGCTGGAATGAGGATTCCACGTAAATTTTAACAACCGGGTAGAAGTATTATTCATGATTTTACAGTCTTAAGGATGATTATTGTTACAAAACCATGTCCCTTTAAGTCGTCATATGTATACTATATAATCGAATTTGCTTCTCCGGCTCGTACGCCACAAGATACTTGCATAGGAAACGAAATGAGCGCTTTATCCATAGAAATGTTCGACATCGTCATAAATACCCCGCGATCCACCAAATAGATGTGTGGCAGGGGGTGCAAGCACCAGGTAGGAACGGTAGGTGATAAGGGATGATATGGGAGAGGAAGGGGAAAGGGAAAAATATTTAGTAAAATATTTCAAATAACGTCCAAATTTCTATCCTTGCTGGAGGGAGACTCAATTCAAAAAAATGGGATAATTCACTAAATAAATTAGTCTTTTGATACACGAAAAATGGGAATAAAAATGAACGACAACCATTTGCACGACAGGTCTCCACTACAGAAAGACAGGTCATGAATGTTCCACGGAAAATTTTCCCCATTGAGACGGCCCGACAATCTTCCTCTTGCAACTTTTCGTACGATTCTCACACAATTTTCAAGCAAATCCTCATAAGTAAATTGTACCAAAATATGGCCTGAATGTCGCGACACCAAGATTAACTTCCATTAGTCTGGATACACACAAACACACACACATAAATATACATACACATATATATATATATATATATATATATATATATATATATATATATATATATATATATATATATATTATAATTTAAAAAACCATAAGCACAGTAATCAACCCGAAGGTCGGTTTAGTAGGTGATGGTAGAGATCACCCAGTACTAAGCCCTATACGGCGTGTGAAAATTCACACATCAGGGTAGGGGGGCCAGTTCCTTTCCCTGTGCCGGTTATGGTTTCCCAGGAAGACCTGGTACCCGAAAAATCACTTTAGCTTGGGTGGAGCTGCAGGTGCCCAGAGTGCGTTGCCCTGGAATCGAACCCGTGAACCTCCGGTAAGTAGTCCAACGCTCTACCCACTGGGCTACCGCGACCCACATATATATATATATATATATATATATATATATATATATATATATATATGTGTGTGTGTGTGTGTATATATATACACACACACACACAGGGTGCGGCAACATAACTTCCTTTTTTTAAAGGGGTTTGGCTTCATCAAAAAGGACGTTATGTTGCCGCACCCTGTATATACGAGGGTCATCCGGAAAGTAGTACCCGTTCGTGCCGCATGAAGTGCTGACGACGCGAGTAGCCGCTGGACGAGGTCAGATAGCTTCAGTGGCTTGTCTGCCTTCTCTGAGCCAAGTTGCGTGACGCTAGCATTGCCTGTGTTGTTTCTGTGATTGTTTACAATGTTTAAAAAAATTGAGAACGCCGCCAGTTGTGAAGTGAGGGCAGTGATTAAATTCCTCAATGCAAGAAACGTTCGCCCATGTGATATTCATCGCCAATTAAAGGAGGTGTATGGAGACAATGTAATGGACGGGTCGTCTGTTCGGCGGTGGCGTCGCAACTTCAACATGGGGAGGGGGAACACACACGACGATGAGCGTTCGGAGAGACCGTCTGTCATTACACACCAACTGGTGAGCTCAGTTGACGAATTCGTGAGGAACGATCGGCGCGTCACAATTGATGACATCTGTGAGCATTTTCCCAATGTTTCTCGAACAATTGTTCATGAAATTGTTAAACACCATCTGCATTATGCAAAAATTTGTGCAAGATGGGTCCCTCGCGTATCTCAATGAGCTGGCGGCGAAGGACTATGCAGCAGGAATACAGAAACTTGTCACACGTTATGACAAATGCCTTAATTTGCTTGGAGATTATGTTGAGAAGTAGTTTAAAGTATCCTCTTTCAAATAAAATTTTTTATGTTTGTTAATATTTACTTTTGTCTTTTTATTTCACGAACGGGTACTACTTTCCGGATGACCCTCGTATGTACGTGTGTATATACCTATTAAAAATAAATACATATATGTAAATAAATTATATGTAAACATAATCAAAAATATAGCGAAGTAAACTTGCTCAGTAAATAACTTCAGCGGTATTCATTAAACTTTCTCAATCATATATCCGGCAGCCTTAGTAGTACTAAGCTATAAAAATAACCCCATAAATACTACCTTGATCAAAAGTTCCCGGAATAACCACCGTGTGGCGCTCCCATCGTTCCGATTTGAGTTCTGTTTTTTTTGTTAAATTGGTACATCTGTTGTTGATATTCCCTTTAAATCTTAGTGTCATAACTTGACATTTGCAAAAGTTACGTAGCCAAGACTACATCTATCTCTGTGTGTGTTGGCGATTTTTTACAATTTCAGAAATGGATTTAAATTTGCAACAACGAACTTGTATTAAATTTTGCGTAAAAAACGGATTTAGTGGCGCACGGACGTTGGAAATGTTGGAAAAGTGTTTCGGCAACGATTCTCTAAAAAAAACGGTCGTTTACCAGTGGCACGAGCGGTTCAGAAGTGGTCGTGAGTCAATCGAAGATGATGAACGCAGTGGCAGACCATCGACATCGAAAGTCGGTGAAAAAATTGATAAAGTAAAAGAAATGTTGGTCAATAACCGCAAATTAACCATCAGAGAAATAGCGGAGGACTTGAACATTGCCTATGGATCCGCCCAAGACATTGTGGTTAATGATTTGGGTTTCCGTCGTGTAGCAGCAAAGTTGGTGCCAAAAGACCTCAATTTCATGCAAAAAAGAGACCGTGTTGACGTCGCAAAAGACATGATTTGCGAGGCTGAATCCGATCCCACATTCATCAAAAGGATCATTACTGGAGACGAGACGTGGGTTTATGAGTACGACACGCAATCCAGACATCAGGCAAGTGAATGGCGTTCACCAAATGAGCCGAGACCAAAAAAACCACGTCGTTTTCAGTCAAAAAAGAAGGCAATGCTGACGGTTTTCATGGATTACAACGGTGTAGTGCATCATGAATTTTTGCCAGAAGGCCAGACAGTAAACAAAGAGTATTATTTGGGCGTTATGAGACGTTTGCGTGAAGCAATTCGCCGAAAGAGACCAGAAATGTGGGCAGAAAACTCGTGGATTTTGCACCATGATAACGCACCGTCGCACAGTGCTATCATTATTCGTAATTTTTTGACGAAAAATGCAACAAATACCATCCAACAGCCACCGAATTCACCTGATTTGGCTCCCTGTGACTTCTTTCTGTTCAATCGAGTTAAAAAACCATTACGGGGAACGCGTTTTAGCAGCCGAGAGGAAGTAATGGAAAAATCGCAGGAAGCACTGATGGACATACCGAAAACCGAATATAAAAAATGTTTCGAGGATTGGATCAAGCGCTGGCATAAGTGTGTTGCAGTCGATGGGGATTACTTTGAAGGGGACAATATAGTTTTAGATGAATAAACTTGTATTTTTAATTTTCTGAATAAATTCCGGGAAATTTTTGATCAAGGTAGTATGTACACTCGCATTTTTAATGTTGGTATAATGATTAAATGCTAAGTCTTTTTGAATTTGAGTTTCTGGCAGCTTTAGCCTTTGCCTGCTATATTAGAATAGTATTATTATTAGCAATTAAATGCAAACTATTGAAATATGAAAAATAGGTACTAGCGTAATACGAAAGTAATTGCTCGTACCTCTGCAGACTGGGTCGAGTTTTTCGCTTAATGATCGCTAATAATCAAAGGGAACATCACCTAATATTTTTGGTCACGTGGTTTCCGCCACTTGGTTTACTTACATTACCGCTTTAATCAGTAAACTATGACCAAGTTCCTCAAAACTCAGCTTCAACCTTGGACATTGAATTGATTCCACATTCGGTACAGGCACCGAAAAAAATCGGCCAAAATTTTATCGTTTTGTTTTTGAGATATCCAGTTAGCACACACACTCTTTTAGACGATATCGTCAAGATTTCTGTCCTTAATCTCGCGGAATTCGATCGATGTCATACATGCGTAAAAGATTCGCCGATTCCTCCGAAATGGATTTCAGTCATGTGGTGAAAAAAAAATCTCCTACCACTCTCACTTAGATAGTTACGCTTGGTTGCACCAGTTTTCCCGGTACTGCGCTTTCTGGGGAGAGCCCGAGACCCCGGCCGCCTGCGGCGCGCATCGACGTACTTCCCCGAGGTTCGAAATCCGGAATTCCCGTTTCCGAGATCCACGGGATGGCTTTTTGAGTACCCGCCGTGCCGTGACTAGACACACTTATTGCGTCACACGTGAGGCGGCATCGTTGCCGCGATTGGTTACGCTATAATTCCCCACTTATGACAATCTCTTTACTGTTTTGATTACCGGATGTTTAATCTACTCCTTATCTCCATCGATGACCACCGCTGAGCCTTAGACTTTGGCGAGTAGATTCACGCACCGATTTCATTCGATGAGAGATGCCAAAATAAATTGTATCGTGGCAAACAATAAGGATATCGCAGTCATCTCAATTTTTTTTAAAAACTTTCCACGTGCTCGATTTGCTATGTAATAAGCAATATTGAACACTGGCAACAGTCAGTTCGCTAGACCATCGAGACAATCTTTCGAGGAAAACTTGATCCTTGAATCGCCAAAGTGACAAATCTTCCGCAGTTCAAAATTTAGTTTTTATCATCTTATTGCCAATGCGGTAATATGAAATTTTGATTATGTAATCTGCAAGTTCAACATTTCCCTCGGTCGACTGCTTGAAAATGCTTCCGCAGAGTAATTAAGGAATTGAATATTTTAGCTATGGTTGTTGCAGAAGTGCAGAAATGTATTTACAGAGGTTACCAGAGATTAATTCAATACGATGGCAGGGGTAGAAATAAATATATAGGTATGAGGGGGGTAAGTACTACTGAGGTACAAGGAACAATGGTGATGAGAAAAAAATCGAACAAGAAATATTAAGTAAATATTGATGAGAATCAATATTAATAAAACAAAGGTTATGCGATTTTTTAGAAAGAAAAAGGATAAGCTAAACATTAAAATAGGAGGGCAAAAACTAGAGCAGGTAGAACAGTTTACGTATCTCGGTAGTGTTTTGGACCAACACGGTCAAAGTAGCAAGGACGTAAGGAGAAGAATTGCGCTAGGCAAAGAGGCTTTCACAAGGAGGAGGGAGTTGATGAGAGGGACGTTGAGTAAGGATATTAAGAAAAGACTCATAAAAACTTTGATATGGAGCGTAGCTATGTACGGCGCGGAAACGTGGTCATTGAAGCAGGAGGATAGACGTAGACTGGAGGCTTTTGAAATGTGGGTGCGGAGAAGAATGGAGAAGGTGAAATGGACAGAGAAGAAAACAAATGAGGAAGTACTTGGTATGGTGGGTGAGGAGAGGGGTTTGTTGAGAGATATCCTATGGAGGCAGGAAAAGTGGATGAAGGGAGTATTGACTGGCAGTGGGATGTTAAAGACTGTGATAGAGGGGAGAAAGTTGGGCAAACGACGAAAGGGAAGGAACAAGATATGGATGTTGGACGAGATGAAGGGAGGAAGAAAGTACGCAGAGATTAAGAGGGACCTTTTGTAGATGTTTTGCTAGGATCACAAAATATTTATTTAGGAGCTTTGTCCATCCAAAAACCTACCTTAAACGGTAGATTACGTAAATAAAAATAAAATATATGTAAACAACACAATGGAAAACGAAGAGAAAAAGTTACACGAGTTTATCATCTCATAATTGAGCAATACAGTAGGTTTAAGAAAAGTGTCATCAATTCACGCAGTTCTCCGTGAGCGGATTCGGATCATAAATTAGTGTTCTTGGATTGAAACGTCAAATTCAAGATGATAAAAAGGAAATGCATATCAGAAAATTAAATCAAGAAGCTTTAACTGGGACGAAATATAATACGTGTAAAAAAGCAGCCGATAAAATACTGAGTGAGGACTAGGAGATGGGTTAATTAGAATAAAGAAGGGAATAACTTAATGACATTTTTCACAAAAGCTGCCAATGAAACGATACACACGGTAAATAGGAAATAGTTTAGGAATCCAGATGGATGCAAGAAGAGGTAATTGGAAAGACAGGTCACAGGAGGAAATTGGACCCCAAAAATTGAACTAGGGAGACAAAAGCACTAGGAAGTAAATAAAAAAAGACAGAGAGGCGTGGGAAAGAGCCTTGGAAGGATATAAGGATTTCACAAGGACAGTAAGAAATGGCTGCGCTGCACAGAAAGATGAAAAACCTCGGAGGAAGTAAGAATGGGAAAGCGATTTAAATTATAAGAGATGCGATATAAAAGAATGAATCGAACTAAAAGATATTCAAACAATCATTAGTCAGCCAGCGAGATAAATATATAAGGCAGTAAGTTTAGAAATAGATAAGGAGCGGTATGATGACGATGGGAAGGATACCTCAGGTACAGGCATAACTGATGAGTTAATCAAGACTTTGGAGGAAATTAAAACGCCAACGTTGTGGGGAACGATTACATCTATGCAGAATAACTAATTAAGAGAGAGTAGAAGGTAGGAAGGGGAATGGATAGTGGAAGGAAGTTTTTTTTTACTCTTTCATAGGCTCATTTATGCTACATGTATATTTAGACTCATTGCTTTATCAATAAGATAGAAAGCAGGTCGAAAGAATATGTTAGATCTATAATACCTAATTCCGTAAAAAAATAGTGTCTCCTAGGTGAAATCTGGGGTTTGGGTTTATAAATGGGAGTGATAATGCAATGGTAGTATTGAGATCGGAGATAAAAAGGAAAGAGGAGCATATCCAGGATGTATGCGTACGTATACTTTATGTACTTGGAGCAGGCGTTTGAAAAGGTATATCAGGAAAAATGAATGAACATATTGCATAAGACAAGAGCAGAATAGGATAAGAGAGGACTGTACATTGTCACCCGTCGTTCAAAGAACAAGTGGAGAAAATTGTTCCGGACACATTGGAAGGCATGAATAATGAATGAAAGTGAATGTAAAACTAATCAAGTAAGATTATCGGGTGATCAATCTTTAGTTATCCCCCCCAGATAAGGGAATGAAATCCTTGATGAGGAGACATGGAATGCGAATTAAACTAGAAAAGAAATCGAAGGTTTTCATGAAAAATGAACATTAAAGTAAACGCTAACGTTCAAAGATATTAGTTCGAGCTAATATAAACCTTATTTTTTGTTAATTATTTTAAACTAAGATGGGCGGTAAGGATGTTAGGAGAAGAAATAGGTTAAAAGCTTTGAAGAAGTGTTCATTCGAAGTAGGAGTGGGTGGGCTTAGAAGTAAAGAAAAGAATGGTGAAAAGTTTGATATTGAACACAGTTTTGTTTAACTTTGACAATTGGTCCCTGAAGCATGAGGATGAGCGTATATTGGAAGCTTTTGATTAGACTAGAATGAGTCAAATGCATTCGTACGAAAGAACAACAAACTAAGTAGTTCCAAAAATGGTAGGGAAAGGGAGAAAACTGTTTAGAATTTTTTTTTAAATACTGCAGAAGAGATTGAGAGGCCATGGAAGAGGACTTCAGAGATGAGTGTTGGGAGAGCGAGATAGTTGGAGGAAATGATAACTTATTTGAGTGTGTGCAAAGGGGAGTAGAATATATGATGAATTGAAAATTAGGGTTTCGTAATGAACGTTGTCACTGCATTAAAAGTCATGTTCGGCGATGCTAACAAGTGCAAAATTATTCAAGACCTAGGTCAATTAACAACCTACCTTAACCAACTGGCAACTGCTAATAAACTTATTAATTATAAAAATAATTCTCCCTGTGATTATGAAATAAAATCCTGGCATAGTTTCTAATTTATAATAGCGTATACACAATTAGTATACACTATTGTAGATATAAAGGTGCGTGAGAGTCCAGTGTCTGTAGTGATGAGCTATTGACCGGAGAATCGTACCGGAAAGTACTTGACGTTCTTGGACACATTTTTCTGAGCAATGAGCGGCCTTGTGCGTCATTAGTTCAACGTATCAATCAATGATATCGCACATTGTACATATGTATTGTACATTTTACCCGGCACAAAGAAGAATTAAAACGTATATATGTATGTGAAAATGTTATTGTTGTGCATACATATTCAACGATGATAACCTCAATGTCCAGTAAGTTTAATTAAATTATCCCCCGCTAACCTTTATGCGTGAATTTCGCCCATCGTAGGACTTAGTACAAGGTGAGCTCTATCCTATCCAAATAACCCAAAATTTAGATTGATAATTGTGGTGATACACCCCCAAAACATTCTTCTAGGAAATGCGTAACTAACCGCATACAAAATTCCACTCGAGACATACCCACTCATGCATAATTCCACTTACAGCCTTTCCACAATTCTCAAATCACGTTTTCAGACATTTCCCTCTGTTACATCTTCTTCTATCCCACTCAATCTAACCTTTCATTTATTTCCTCTTAAAGCACTTCAATTAGTCTCTGACATACCAGGATCGCGCTGAATTTGCAGTGAACGTGCGCAAATTGACTTGACGGCCCACTTCACGGAAACAAACAGTGCGGAAAGACATCTCGAGTGTACTTACGGTCTAACTTATTCTTTCTGCATCGATCTCATAAAGATTTAAATTTAATTGAAAATTACTAATGAGATGTTGCTTCCTTTTAAGCAGCGATACAGAAAGACCAAATCATTTCAGCGGAAGACTTCCCCGTGTACATCATTTCCCTGGACAAATTCCTTCATTCCTCAAACTGGTTTTACTCTCGTAATACTCCTCATGTTTTCTGAAGCAGGAACTGTTTTAATGACTTAATGAGTTGGTATATTCATTGATACTTGGCTGCGAACAAGCTCAAAAAAATAGGTATAGTGTTCCCCGCAAGTCTCTCACTTCCAGATTCGTTCTCGAGAAAAGTCAACCGCATATGGCTACATTTCGATAATAAAGTCGATTAAAACTCCGAAAAAAAGCATCGTATCGACGGAATCAAGGGATAACTCTTCGAAAAGACGAAGATAGGCATGTGCCCTAAGCGTGGAATCGGCCCCGCGACCAGCGAGATGGCAAAGCGAGGCCGTTTAGCAGGAATTAACTCTGATCGGCTCCTAAGTCTACACGAGCGCACATCGAATAAAGAAGCAGCGTTCAACTCCGCCACTTCCTGAGAGGGACGGAGATAAAATCACACACACACACCCCGAAAACGGTAAGCAAGCGTGAAATTACCCCCGTGAACAAAGGATCGAAGATTACGCGCGCGACGGGTGTAGGCGAGATGATGACGCTCTCCCGGGGGGGAAAGGGAAGGAGGGTTGAGGGAGAAAGGCTAGTTACCTCCGGAGGAAAAAAGAGACGGAGTTGGAAGAAGGAAGGAGGGAGAGAGAGAGTGTGTTAGAAAAGCGTTTAAGGAAGGAGAAAATTGGAGCAAGGATGGAATTAATAATTGATGGGCGTGACTGAGCGCACACGCACAAACGGCGAGCAGCCGAACCTCTCCCACACCGAGCGGCGTGGAGGAGAGTGAGAGAGGGGAGATAGAGTGAGACGGGGGGAAGGGAGATAAGAGTGTGGAGGAGTCGAGGAGAAGGGGGGAGGGGCAGCCAAGGATATGAATGAATGAGTGATGACGGGACGGTCGAGAGGCGTGACGAAGGAAGAGGGGGGAGTGAAAGAGGAGGGGGTAGAAGAGAGGACAAGAGAAAGGGAGGGGAGGCAGATAAAACACACGCCTGGCTCCCACAAACAAAGCGCGCGACGCGCTCACCCAATCTGTCGCGATCGGTGTGATGGTCGGGGGGATTGTTTGTCCACGAGGTGTAGCGTAAAAAAAAAGGTTACGGAGGAGATAATGGGGAAGACGAAGGCGCCCCAGCGCCGCGACGTCGCGAGCGAGCGTCGGTGGGGTGATTGGCGCGGCCGACGCGACATTACGATTATGTACGACTCGAGATGAGCCCAAATCGAGTATCGCAAATGTCAGACCCGTGGAGATTTGACCAAGTTTTACGCCATGCAATTATGCAACAAAAGGAATCAAATCGGGAGAGAGGGAGATCATCATTCCCACTGCAACCCGATTATCAAAAAGGTGCACAAATCGTGTACCGCAAACGTTCCGATGTATAAAGGTGTCACTTCACAGCTCATCATCGCAATTACATTAGGACTTTGCCAAATGTTTCCGCTGTGCCAGTGCGCAATTTTCGGAGTCAAGGGGCATAGGGAGTCACAATTCCTATCGTGACTCCCCTTGTCCATGCTTCGTATTTAGAGGAAGGCAAGATGACTTTATCGATAACTTTTAACTATTATGTGATGTAATAGCCAAAGAAACATATTGTGGTTTTATAGGAAACGGCAGTCGAAATAATTTGAGACCTTTACAGTTAATAAAACTCTGGTGGTGGCGACAGTCCGTCTACGCGTACCAATCCAGAGTTCACGGGATCGTTTCCAACCTAAGTAGATTTTTCTCATTTTAAGGCTTTAGGGTTAAAATTTATATTTGTTATTAATTTTCATTTTAAAAAATCCTATGCAAAGACCTAAAAGGCTGTTTGAACTCAATGCTAAATAATTCAAAAAATTATCTTATTAGACTCGAACTGAGGATTTGGAATTACCAGAGAGTCGACCTTCATTTTGAATGGAAAGATATATTAGCTAATTCCGCGGTGATTCACCTGTATGCACAAAAGATAGGATGTTTTGAGGATCGTTACTGTCCAACTTCAAGCAGAAAATCGAGAAAGAGATCATCGAACATTTTTTAACGCGTGATAAATTTTTGTGCGAAACAAAATTATCCTGCATAGATTATTCAACTGAAAAATGCCAGAATCACACTGAGAGACAGGTACCTGTAGGAGGACGATAGTGAAAATTTGATTTCAATAAACAATTACTGTCCGAAAGAAAAGTTTTTTTCTGACGAGTTAAAATTGTTGTAAATTAAAAATTTGAACTTAAATTAATTTGTCATCACTAAGCGAACAATATTTCTGTCGATTTCACACTCTTGCGTGGATTTTTTGAAGTTTTACTAAAATTCCTTTGATGATACACAATTATCAACAATCATAAGCGACGTGAACGCAAGTTTTGAAGATGGCTCAATGCCTGGTTAGGACATCCGTGGGTATTACGTAAGCCTTTCACAAAAATATTTAGGTGCCTTTTACAATTTTGCCAGAGGCAGTTTACGTAGTATAACACACAAAAAAAATTGCGCGTAACGTTAAATCCATTCATTACAAATTATTAGTATTTTGTAACATCTACTCAGCCGTGAGAATATGGAAACTTCCGAAATAAAACCCAGTAATAACTCAGACAATACCATTGCTTGTTTATATTTCTTTGTTTGAATATACCCTGCAATCCACCGCCAGGGTGTGTGGCAGGAGGTGAATACACACCAGAAAAATTTTACCCGAACGTGACCCTACCGCGGTCGAACAATGTTATTATGATCCCCTATCGTTCGTCGAAAAAACGACATCTTAAATCCATCTGTTCTACACTTAATCTCTCTAATTTTACTAGCATGATCTCTCCTACCGTTGTACGATGGGGATGGTAATAAATTTTCAACATCATCGCTAAAAGGACCTTCCAATTTATGCAAGAGCTTCAATCTGTAATTTAACCTTCGAGCAAAATACGCATTCAATCTCGTTTCACGCTGTTCAGCCAAGCTTGACATCACAAAAACACGATTCATTAATGCAACTTAAGTTCATTTTACTCGATAGTTGATTTTTATGGTTGAAATAACACCAGCCCCCACGACGCAATAACTTCCCACAGCGCCACATCCTATCGCTTAGCGCCTCGACATCGTAAGGTCGTAGTACACGAAAAACGCACGTGACGCTTGGCACATAGAAAAATATCGCACCTCCTCCGGTGATGGAAATTGGTGGGGGTAGGGTATAGAGAGGGGATAGCGAGTAGAGGCCCCTCGGGGACGGGCGGGTGAAGGCTGAGAGGGTGGGAGGGAGAAAGGAATGCATCCCAATACGCCCAGGGACATCTCAAGGGCTGAGGGCATTAACGCCTTTCTACCTCCCTACCGTCATCCTCACCCCAGTGATCCACCGCAAAATACCTTAGTTTAATTGATGATATCGCAATATTTGAAAGCTTTGAATCTACCTTAAACTAAATATAACACTCAGATTGCACGGCGAATTCAGCCGTTTTTTTTACATGTTTCTCGCTATTTCGCTCGCACTCTCACATTATCAAGGCACGAGAGGGATGAGGGGAGTGCTGGAATATTTCGGAGTCGACTGGAGAGACCTTCATGGTCAAAATAACTGTACCTGGTCACAAGAAGTCTCCGCCGTCCACGCTACCAAACAATACCGAACATTTATTCAACCGAAACTTATAAGATTGATTTGCATTCTAAAAATGGAGTTTCACACCACATTATTCACAACTTGAAAGGCATTCCGTTCATTAAAAATTGACAAATCACAACCAAAACGCTAAAATTATACCGTAGGATTTAATTGACGGCGATTTAAAGGTTAGCGAACGTTCCATGTAAAATAACTAAAATAATGAATGTTCACTTCATTAAACATTATTCAAATACAAAAATACCAGGGGGAAATGAGTGCTCCAGAGACGGTGAGTGTCGTAATAATTTTAAAATAAATTTTGGCTGATCATAACTATATTAAAATACCAACGATAATTCTACGTTTGTATAACCAAAGATAAACACACGACGTATCTACAAATGGAAAAGAAAAATTATTGAAAGTTCAACGATCGATAGAAATAAAGAATAACGTTGATAATAAGCAAAAACAAAATAAATTCTCTCCTTCAATACGTGAACCATTTGTACACCAAGGAGTTTACGAGTACATGTAAAACACTCAGTCTCTTTTTACACCATACCTAAATTTCACCACTTCCAGCTAATCATGCCTCATAAAAGTCATTAATATTATGAAATATTTGTATTACAAGAGTAATTAAAAGATACATAGTATACAACAAGTACATGGTCTACAGGAAAGAAGACAAAAAGAAAGTAACTGGACTCTCCTGGACCGGAATGAACTACTGAACACACACGTCATGCTGCGGTGAAGGTCTACGCGCCGAGCTACAAAAAGTAGATGGCAAGGGTTGATGACTGCGGTTAGACATTCGTTACAAATAGGCCTGATGCAAAATATCGATTCCGAAATATCAATGGATATAAAAGTTGTGGCTTACACTGATGACTTATGTATGTGTGCGTGCGTGTGTGCGTGCGTGTGTGCGTGGCGTGCGTGTGTGCGTGCGTGTGCGTGCGTGCGCGTGCGCGTGTGCGTGTGTGTGTGTGTACATGTACATGCATAGTTCAAGGGATTCGGATACTGAAACTATAATCTTACGCCAAAAATAGTAATCACTAGAAATGTCATTTACCTATCAATTTTAGTGATTGATCATTGCTTACATTCTAAAGACAAAAAGTAAGAGCAATCCGATAAAATACAATAATGTGAAGATGATGGCCAAAAGATTCTCATCGAATAGAAAAACGTTAACATTGTGAACACTGTATTTAGTATGTTGTTTTAATATACGAGGGTGATTCGAAAAGTAAGATGTCCTATTTTTTTCATGAAAAATCAAATTTATTCTCAACTTTGTGTGCATCGTTGGAAAGGTTGAGCACTTAGCTATTTTCCTACACAGTTGCCTTGACGATCAATCACTTTTTGCATCCTTGTAACCAGCTTTTTAATACCGGCGTCGTACCTTTCTTCCGCCGCGTCACGAAGTCAACTGACGACTGCTTCTTGCACTTCCTCGTCTGACTTGAATTTCTGTCTTTCAAGGTGTTTTTTGAGAGCGGGAAACAAGCGGTAGTCGCTGGGGGCAACGTCCGGGCTCTAAGGAGGGTGGTCGATGATAACCCAGCCGAATTCATTGAGTAGGGTGGTCGTTTGATGTGACACATGTGGACGTGCATTGTCATGATGCAAACACAACCCTTTGGTGAGACACCTTGTTGTAACCGAGGACCTCCGACTCAATATTCTGCACGGAGAAGTAGCCACTCTCTTCATTAAAGCCTTCCTTTATCTCATGAAGGGTAATTCTCCGGTTATTGCGCACCATTTCGTCAATTGGAGCCACCGTTGGTTCCGGCAAACCCGGCCGCCCCGACCACTGCTCGTCGTGGACGTCTTCCCGGCCATCAAAAAACTCCCTGCACCACTTCCGCACATTTATGATGTCCATGCACTTCTCACCGTACACTTCCACTAAATAGCGATGAATTTATATCGGAGAAGCAGTCGTCAGTTGGCTTCGCGACGCGGCGGGAGAAAGGTACGACGCCGGTATTAAAAAGCTGCTTACAAGGACGCAAAAAGTGATTGACCGTCAAGGCGATTATGTAGAAAAATAGCTAGAAATGCTCAGCCTTTCCTACATTGTACACAAAGTTGAGAATAAATTTGATTTTTCATGAAAAAAATAGGAGACCTTACTTTTCGAATCGCCCTCATTTTAATAATTAATTAATGCTATTAAGCGATTGGGGATTATGGGAGTGCAGCTAAAACTGGATCGAAGTAGTTAAGCCAGAGGAAATACATTGTGATGAATAAATACAAAACCTTATTATTATTATGTAGTTCCTTTGATTTAAAAAATAAAAATATATTCCGTTTTAATAATACTTCTTTGTCCTAAATCACTTGATTCATAAACATATATAAAACAAAGAATAAATGAGGAAGGTAGTACGAGATGATAGAAATGTTAATGCTAATTCCTTTACCTACAGATCATCAATATTGAAGAAAAAGAAAATGTTATGTCGCC
Source organism: Hetaerina americana (assembly GCF_022747635.1). Classification (NCBI taxonomy): domain Eukaryota; kingdom Metazoa; phylum Arthropoda; class Insecta; order Odonata; family Calopterygidae; genus Hetaerina; species Hetaerina americana. The sequence continues at coordinate 78,190,368 of NW_027286763.1, forward strand.
ATTATGTTAGTGGTTCAAAAATATTTTAATATCAATTTTATGTGTTTTTCTGCATTAAGGAAGCGAAAGCAGCTGATGCATAGAATTACTTACTATCAGGAATTCATGTAAACTGCCTGCTTAGTATGAATGTTGACACATGTTTATTTTGATCAATTTAAATGTCAAAATAAAGAAACAAATTTATCTCAATCGAGTAATAATACGCACTTCACTTTAGCGGTCACTTTTCTCAGAAGAAACCTCATTGATTGGCAATTTATGAATGGCCTCTTGCTTCAAATTCTAAGATAAAAATTAAATAAAAAACAATATCTTTCAAATATTTCATCCAAAAAAATACTTTCAAAACAAACGCAATGTTTAGTTTTGTCCCGTCGAAGTTAATAAGGGGAATTGGCTCCCCAGTTGATGCAGCTTTCGAAGAACACCAATTGGAGAAGTTTTAAGTCGTGCGGAACTCTCGCGAACAGTCCATCTATTCGCTCTGAATGTTTTCATTCGTATTAAGATAATATAATCCCCACATATGAGGGCAATGAATTTTTATAAAAAAAATACCAGAAAGCATTCGCGGAGTGAATTTTTACTTGAGAATAAAGTCTATTAAACATAGAATCGAGTACTCGGACATCAGCTCACGGCGCTTTTAACGCATCACTCGTCTTGCACCACTTAGAGCACATTTAGGCACATGTAGAACACATATGTGATTTCCTCAACGGTTACTAAACCATTTTTCCAGCTTCTCAAAGTTAAACAAGCTTCCTTGCTAATTTTTCCCTCAGGCAACATTAATCACAGATCACTTTAGGAAATACGTTGTGTTTCTTGCAACGTTTTAGGAAGTGAATATCAGCAGTGGTTGTGTGCGATTTGAATCTGAGGGTTTGTAATAAGTGAGTATGGCCCTCCAACCTAAGGAGCTCAACTTATTACAAACCCTCAGATTCAAATCGCACACAACCACTGCTGATATTCACTTCCTAAAACGTTGCAAGAAACACAACGTATTTCCTAAATTCATGAAAATCACTGCTCCTAGAAACAACCTTAACAGATCACTTGGTTCAATTAATCCGATATTATCAACGTCAACGTTAATAGTCGTCGACTCTGGGATACGTGTGTTTTCGAAGCTCTTCACGGAGTTTTTTTTATTTCCTTATTCATTTAAATTAATTTCATTGTTTTAGTGTTTCATTCATCGCGTGAGAGCTTAAGCACGCAATTAACTGAACGTTTTTTAATCTGTTGGTGAATTAAAAATTATAAATAAGTCGAAATTCACATATTTAAAAAAAAACTATAGTTAATAATAATTTTTATCGACAGATGACCGTGTCATTTAAAAGGTCGGATAGTCTACTCAATTGGCTTTTGTAATTGTCAGCATAAAAGCCGATCGGGGGAATTTTAGTGAGGGAGATAATGTTACATGAATATGGGCATGAAAGTGTTAGACAAAGACGATGTATTGCAATTAAACCCGCAAGATTTGAGAGACGTTACCATGCTACACATCACTAGAAAGACAAGGTGACTCTTTAGATAACATATAATTATTCTTTGATGATATAGTAAAACGAAGATATTATGGTTTTACATGGTACGGCAGCCGTAATACTTCTAGAGCTAGTCAGCGAACATAAATTAAAATTTATCATAAAATCACTGCAGAAATAACAGTCAAGAATTTCGATTTGTTAGACTAAATAAATATTTCCTCTGTGCATGGTATGTCGCTTAAATCAGGGAATTATGGTCCCAAAACAAACTTATCCGTACTGGTATCTATCAATAGCTGCATGAATGACGGAAAGCCTAATTCCTCGGCCGTTGTTGTGATAATTACTCTAAGATACTCCGGCTATAACCGTATTTGACAAACGATAACGAGTTCGGGCAAGTTCAAAAAATATTTGAATCAGGATCTAACCGAAAATAATATCTTACCACCCATCTTACTCTGAATAACTTTAGACTCAATTCTCACTATCCTTCAATGGTTTCAAAGAGTTTACTGTATCTGAACTAATTCAGACAGCATTCTACTAATATCACTTCACATTTTGAAGTACAAAAGCCATGAGAAACGCCACAACAGCATATTCCATCCGGTCGAGTGCACGGGTGAAATGCAGAGCACGACAAGGCGGAGCTTCCCTGCGAATAAATGATCTCATTTGGCCGCTAACCCCGCCCAAGTCCGCAGTTTCTTGCCTCCAATCTCCACCCCATCCTTCTAGAGGAATTTCCACCTGGCAAAATGGAGATCCGGTTTCAGACCACGATCAGATCTAATTTTTTCAGCGTCCCGGTGATTCCCCATCCAATCGAAAGGGTACGTTACCTGTAAAAACAACTTTCAACCCAGAAAAATCTCTCGGAGGTGACATGACCCACGAACGTCAAACTCTTCTCTAACTCCTGACGTTAATCGGTCGGGAAGTACGTGGACTGTCCGAAAAACTTCAGCCGTGTGAAGTAAGGCGTTCCACATGGGGACTGAGAGAAAGGGAGACACAAATAGCGCACACTCAGTTATGAAGGAGGGATGATTTGATCAATCGTAGTACTAATGTAACGAGGGAGGGGGAAGTCGAACCATCCGTGACGTCACTTTCAGACGCCAGAATGGGGAAAACGAACCTCGGAAACAGAGGAAGGTTCTCTGCCAACCGAGTAGGACGATCATCAGCAACAGAATCAAATTTTCTATCACGGTGAACCTTCGCATAAATCAGGTTTTCATGCTCATGTATCTTTCTCTTATTGCTTTGTCTTCACCTATTTCACATCGTTTGAGTAATTAGTACAATGAAAATTTAATCAACACAGTATTGCTTACTTCTAAGGTGATCCCACCTTCAGACGGGTTCTTTCCCTCCTTGAGTTTCTCAACAAAAACATTTTAATTGCATTGATTAATAGTTTATGTAAAAGGAGTAATAAATAAGTATTATTCATCAATATAGACAAACATAGTAAAAGCATAGTATATAAGGCTTTTGGTGGAGATCATCAATTATATCATATTTTGGTTCACGTATTTTCAATATCATTCGGTACTATGACGTTCAAGTCAGTTTTTATCCATGAAAAATAACAGCAAAAATGTGGAGAGAAAATTATTTTTCGAAAATATTTTTTGATAAACATTTTTGAAAACTTAACCGGGGGGGGGGGTCTTGTTGCGAAAACTTGCGAGGGTCAAATACAAAAACATCGACGTCGTGGCGTAATTTGTGCACGAAGCCAATATCAGGTAACGCTCTTATTCGAGAGGATGGGCGATGGTGGAGAGGAAGTGTTTACTAAAGATTCTGATTAAATTGAATTGGAATTGTAATGAGAGGGCCAAGAAGCTTTGTTAATTTAATTAGTATTCTACTAGTGTATGGGGGGCTCATTACGTAGGCTTAATTTTGGAACTAGATCGAGTGCAACGAAGAGCAACAAGGTTTGCGAAAAGTAGTTATGAACAAAGTAGCAGTGTCCCGACACTATTTGTGGAATTAGGATGGGAGCCACTAGTTTACCGCGGGTTTATATAGAAGCTAGATTTACTGCGTAAATGTGAGGCAGGTCTTACTGGTGGCTTACTTACTTAAAGGTGAGACTTATCTGAGGATGTAAAAGACATATTACCTGCCCCGTTTTGCTGTGGTGGATCAGATCACGTACGCAAAATCAGGGAGATAAATAGTAGAACGGATGGATTTAAAAATCAGTTTTTCCTCGTACATTAGAGATCAAAATACACATGACAGCATTCGCATAGGAGATAATTAGAATCGCCACTGTATTCATTTTGTCCATATCCTGCATGTTATTTAATAGACCTCTCTTTTTAACAGTTCTACATCATGAATTTTCATATATCCGGTTATTGAATATTGTTGCATATAAGTACTTTCTTTCGTGAGATTCATATTTTTTGAATGCATGATCAAACTAATATTTGTGTAGAGGAGGTATGATTGGGATGGTGCATGCATGGTTGGTGACCGAAAACCACTCACTAAACGCCCTTGTGGCGACTCGCGGGGTATTAAGCAGATGTAGGCTACTGAGTGCAATTACTCGTGACTACACTGTCAGGTTTGGGGCTTTTATTATTATTCAATCGTTACACTTCACAAAAATTATAAAAACATCGCTTTATAGAAATTAATTCTACATGTGGATGATTTTGTATATCTAGGCAGACTTTCTGCGAAAGATAATAGGAAGGAAAAAGGGATTAAAAGGCGCGCAAATGTCGGCTGAAAGGTTGCTGGCAATACGTGCAACATAAAGAGAAATGAACTTTTGCTAGAGTAGGAAAAATGGCTGTTTATAAAAGTCCGTTCCTCCCCACATTATCGTATGGAAACGAAACTTGAGCGTTCCAGGATAAGCATAAGAAATCGGTGGTCATGGGGTACTTGAGAACTGTTTGCGGTAAAAAAAAGGAAATACTGTAAGGGGATGGAATCGTATGGAATGGCACGAAAGAATCCGGTTTTATTTGGATGAAATAAGTGTTCTTACGGTGTGGTTTGGTCGTATTGAGAAAATAGATGCGAGTGGAATCACCAAACAGATACATTCGATAGTCAACAGGTGAATGTTGCTGACGAAACTCTATAGACAAGGAATATTAGAAGGAAACAAAATAGCATGCATTAATGTGATTGGAAGCAAAATAAAATATGCAGGATAGAGCTTGGTTTGCAGCAGCCTACCGACACAGGGTAGATTTTTCATGGAACCTGGCAGTACACACTAGTCTATTCCTAAATCATTATTAGCATGAAACAACATATCCATAAGCACCATAACCCATTTTACAAGAACTCATTCTTAAGCCCTGAATGTTTTGGAACATTATACAATTTTTGGGGAAAAAATTGGTGAAATGGAGTAAGTTTCCTGAAATAACGCAAAGTGATTTGTTTATAACTACCCCCACCCCGAAAGTGTACGGAGGTGAAAGGTGTTCGATTACAAATTGACGTGAATCAGTAAATAAGAAGCCAGAATAATAATATTAGACTGGCACGACGTACATGGCAAGCAAAGAAAGATAGTGACGTTGGGTCGAATCGTCGTGAACTGAGTTGACCGCGTATTATTTTGCAACTTAGAATTTCATGGGATGAGTACGGCAACACTAAACCTACATCCACGTGGACGGGGAGGAAAAAGCGATTCGCGCTCCGGGATAGGCGTGACTTGAGCACTCGACGTGAAAGGAAAGGATCCCGCACGAATGCGGCCGACGCAGTTCTGCCCATTAAAAAACTTCTAAAAAAAGAAGGCGGGGCTTTTGCTCCTTTCATTCGCGGGGATTCCCCGGGCCGGGGTGCTTGGCCGCGGGACGACTGCTGCTGACGTGGGCGGTTACCGGCGGCGTCTCCAGGCCACTCCGGGTGTCGCCGAAAACCCCGGCCTTATCGTCCCGGGATCGCAGCAGCCGGGCTCCTCGAAGTGGGACGGAAAAACGTCGGTTCGAGAGATGCACTTTTGGAAACGCGGTCGCGCCTAGGCGGAACACGCAGGTTTCGCAAAACCACGAGGAGTCTCCAAACCTACGAGTTGGTTACGAAATTTAAATTTAGCCACTTTTGGGGGGGGGGGGGGGGGGAGAGCTTTGCGAAATATGTGGAGGGGTTTAGCAATTTTTTTGTGTCAGTCATAAGTGTCCTTCAAGGGAGTTTCCCGAATCGGTAATATAAGCCCGCGCTTTCCAGGGTTAACTATAAGTAGCGATCATTGCAACCTAATGCCCAGAGCGTCTTGATATACAGTGAGGCCACCAATGATTGCTTTGATCGCTAACACTCGTACACCATTAAAGCCGTACTCAACCGGGCCCTGTGTCAGGAAATATTATTTTACTCCACGTCCTATTCCGCAAAATAAAATCGACGCATGTATCAAGAATGAACTGCAGCTACTAAATTTTAAATTTCCCAAATTTTAATTAAACCGACGATGCGTCTGCAAATCAAAATGCGTGTATCTAAAATTAATTGCGGTCTTTAAATTTTACATTTCTCCAATCATAAGTACTCCTTCAACGACTATAGATTGATAATTATACGAAATATTTTAAAGCAAACAATCAAACGTGATCATGGTTGAGCATGTGAAAACCTATGTCATCTCTTCGCTCTAATAATTTACAATCTTAATTATATTTTCCTGTTCATTGAAAACTACTTTTATTTAGATTAAAAACTGTCATGGAAACTTGAAAAAAACACAAATTCCCATCATAACCGTTCGTGTTATTTTTAGATCGCGCTAAATTCCAAGAAACTAAAGTGAGAACAACTCCATTAATGAAACTTGAGGCGCGGGGCAGTGCAAAGCCAATCGGACTAGACTCAATGCCGGTTTTATCGCCGTGTAAGCTGAATTGTGTAGATCCGAGCCCCAACGCAGGCATGCATATTTTTTTCATTGTGATTTGCAAAATTTTCTTGAATGCATTAGTAGAGGCAAATAATCTCGGTCACCTAGGCACTAAAAACTAATTCATCTACATCTACATCTAGTCAATACCCCGCAAGCCGCCGCAAGGGCGTGTGGCGGGGGGTGTTTGGACGCCACCCGTAATTAAAAAGAAAGAAAAACACATGCAAAAGGCACAAATTTATACTATTTACCAACAAAACATGGTATACATTCATGCAAGAACACACAAACTACACCCCACACACATGCAAACACTCAAAATACCAACTAACATACACATGCACCTACAAATATACCTAATATTTTTGCAATATTTGATTTTGCTCGACTTGTAAATTTAGTGTTTTAGATATTTCTAGAGTGACTTCGGTTTCTTACTATTATGATTTCTGATTGTTCAGGGAAAGAATGAGTATTTGAATCTATATGTATTGGAATATATCACCTTTATTTTATCTTTGTGGTCTGATCTACCTAAGTAGTGTGGGGCAATTATAATTACTTTAGTGTCATGGTTAAACTCGTCTCTTCTGAACCTTTCTAAATGTCTAAGTCTCGCTTGTTCTCTTCGTATCTCAAGTGGCTCCCAGCCAAAATCCCCTAAGAGACCTGTCACACTTGTGTTCTTATTATAACAATTTTTAACGAATTTGGCGGATTTTCTCTGGACATTATCTAATTCTTTTTGCCAAATTTTCTCCCAAGGATCCCAAATATTTGCGGCATATTCCAAATGAGGTCTAACTAGAGCAAAATAGCCCCTCTCTTTAACTTTCTCATTACATTTCCCCACCACCCGTTTAATGAAGCCGAGTTTCTTTAAAGCGGATCCGCATATTGTCCTGATATGTGCCCCCCAAGGAAGGTGTGGTGTTAGAACTATCCCCAAATATTTAACGTGATTGGCCGTGGTTGATTACGTAAAGTTGAAGCCAGAGATACAGTGATAAGGGATAGTTTCCTGGGTGGAAATGAGAATGATGCTACGTGAGTTCCGTTTTCAAGAGTTCCAAATCTACATATGCATACAGGTACTACTAAACATTAAACATAGTTCGGCGACGTGGTAACCTAGTGGTTAGACCATTCACCTACTGCACCTGGTCCGGGATTCCAATCCGGGTGCTGTCTATGGACATCCAAATATATGTGGTTTTCCGAGTTCCGGATCTTTGTGGGAACCCGCAGGAATCACAGGAAAATAAATGACCACCTTAGGCAATGTATGCATTTCCCATGTCACGCCGTACGGCTTAGCACGAGATGGGCTTTACCCTTTCCTACGAGACCTAACTTCAGGCTCACTGCTGTGGCAACATGATTACCCCCACCGCCCATAACGAAATAATAAATAACTACAAAAAATGGTTAGAGTAAATACTACACCTAAGGTGCAACAGTTCATATTACCGTGAATACAGGTATGAAGGAATTACATTGCATTAGGACAATTATGCTTAAATGACCTCATTGGTACGACACAGTTTTTTTAAGCAAAGCTTTTTTGAGTTTCCTCGGAAATACCTAATTCCAGTGACCATTATGGTGACCATAATGATCTTCCCGTTCGGCTTCTTATGTTACACTAGAGTCCCTTGCGAACAGGAAAAGGAGGGGGACTGAGGTTTCACTCAAGTTAACAGGAAAAGTGTTAATAAGGAAAGTTTACACGCCAAAAACATCAAGGATGTCACGGATCGCCCTATTCATTGACGGCTGTTTTAGAGAGGTTTTTTACGACATGAGTCATACAGAAACCACGATTTCGGACATTTTTTACCTCTAACTCCTCTATTGCATCACCCGAACATCAAACCGATCCTTATGCCCCTTACCCCGTCCCTAATGCCCCTTCTCGTGCTATGTAACTTACGATTTTCTGGCAAATCTCACATTTTACATGGGAAATGGTTCGGAATACAAATACTGGATATCATAAAGGTGATCCTGAGAGGATTTCCCTTCCTTCAATCCCCAGAGGTTATGCGAGTTCACGAGAAGAAAAGCGAGACATTATTGTGCAATTTTTATCAACTGAATTTTATTCGAAGACAAAAATTCTTTTCTTAGAATTTTTTGCTTACATTATTCAAAATCCAAATAAATCTTCAAAATTAATTCTGAAGCTACCTTCAAACTATTAAATTTCTTATACACATACATAAAAGTTACCAAAACCCTTACTTATCCTTTTGCGCTCCAAAATATATTCATTACAATACTGTAGTGCGTGAAATTGTGCTTCCCTTAAATAACATACGTAAAGTAGGCTTTTAATACTGGCAAAGAATTCATGGATGAACTAAAGAATTATTTCTAAGACCCCATCGAAGCTTGGCATACTCTATTTACCACATAATGGAAAATACAGTTCGTGTACAGTAACTTAAATAGGAAGAAAATACCGTAAGGTAGCACACAGAAGATGTGTCAATAACTTCATTCAACCATAATTCATTTCCTTTCAGCTTTTCATAGGTTGACGAAATTAAATTTGAACCTGATTGAGTTTACGAAAGTTTTATCGGAAAAAAGCTGGTTGGAAAGAATAACCAAATTTATTAGGGCATTAACCAAAAAGTTATCGAAAATGATAATTTTTTGAAACTTTTGATTCAATTTTTGACACGTTAATGCAAAAGTCTGCCCTAAAGGGAGCCACCAGTTTGAATTGAAAGCAATCCATCCTGAAGGAAACAATAGAGAGATGATTTCCGATCAAATTTTGGAGGAGCCGTTATCTAATTCCTTCGTTACCCCACAAAACTTCTCTCCTCGACACTTCTCTTGTTTCTCCTTTCACACTGCTCACAAGGGTAGAGATTTACCGCTTGCTGTATTTACGTAGCGATAGTGTCCGCGAAAGGCTAAGAGTAAGGGAATCAGCGAACTTATCATTTAGTCTCTCTTACACCGGATTTTTCAGAAATCTACATCATAATACTACTAAAATCTATACCTCAATACTATCATTTGCAGCCAATGCAGTGAACACGAAAATATAGGCAGAGGCACTAAAATATAGGCAATTTTTATCAAACGAAAAGATACCCTTCAAAATGAAATTAAGACTTTGGGCAAGACCGCGACAATTATCTGCATCTACATATACACAATAAACCGCCGCAAGGGCGTGTGGCGGGGGGGTGTTAAGTCACCAGCCATACTTGCACAATCGCAATCATGTTACTCCCACAAAAATATTAGTTTGATCATGCACTGGAAAATTTTTAATCTCACGAAAGAAAGTACTTACATGCAACACTATCAAATAACAGGTTACGTATATTCAAATCATCCTGTTGACTGTTAAAAAGATGGGTCTATCAAAATAAAAAGAATAACATTAGGAAGAAACATGCAGGATATGGAAATATACGGGTATACAAACTACCAATACCCAATCTCTCTTACGCGATTGTTGTATCTATTTTGATCTCTAATGATATAAGGAAATAACGACATTTTACATCTATCCGTTCTCCAATAAATCTCCCTGATTTTACGTTGGTGATCTGATCTACCATAATAAAAGGAGGTCGACAATATGCCTTTAACAATCACTTTCAGCATGTTGTGGCAGTCCTGGACCCGGAGACAGGATTGAGGGGAGCGCCAATGAGCCCCCTCCTTTTCTCTGGAGAGTCATAGTATTCCTTTTTCCCCCGTAAATAAGCATTATGTCGGATTTTGTCCATCTGGAAAATATAGATCCGAAAGGGACTGCAAGAAGAGACCCTCCACAGCGTGACTTTAATTTACAGACGGTGTTATGATAAATATGTACATTTTAAAGAATTTCTTTCGATTGTGGAGAAGAACAAACAAGGGTATAGGATTACAATAAATAACACCAGTATTTCATACCCTTGGGACCCTTATGAGTAGCCATGAGCCAGGTCCTGTGGAGTCTCATGGTTCGATCCGAGCAGCTTGTTTACAATCGGCGTCGCCTATTATTTAAAAAGACCCTTTTCAGTGGAAAGAGATTAACTTAGGATTAATTTTTTATTATTATTTATTGATCTCAAACAAGTCCCCAAGAAATAATTGATTAAACTGTTAATCTTTTATTTGTAAACATCACAGAAAACTTTCAGAGAGAGAGATTTCCTAGCAAATGACGCAGGCAACAACATGACTCTTCGTCGCCATAGTTTATAAAATCAATTAAAAACAAATAGTGAGCACCACTATCTATAATAGCCGCCGCTATTTGAACAGCCGCTGCTGTGTACATTACGGTCCGGAAAATTCCACGTTTCCTTATGAATTCGACTGCTTAGCAGTGGTTCTCGAACTTTACGGAATGTGATAACGCTGGGAAATCACAATATCCTGAAAAATTGTGACTATAGATGGATTTTTTCCAATTAAATGGGCCAATTAAATTATTTTAATTAGTATTGTTATGATAAGTGACGTGGTATTCCAGTGGGTAGAGTACTGACTGGTGGGCCCGGTTTCGACTATGGGTGACACTTTGGGAACTTTCAAATTCGCCTGAGCTTTGTGATTTTCCGGGTACCAGACATTCCTGGGAAACCATAGGGACGGCATAGGGAAATGAACTGGGTCCCTCCCTACCCTGATGTAGGAATTTTACATTCCGTTAGGCTTAGTTCACCGCGAGGTCTGGCATCTGACCTATCAAACTAGCCTTCGGGTCGATAGCTAATAGTGAAAACGCACCTCGTGCTTTCGGTTGCTACTGAATTACAAGTTTTACTTGCTAGAGGAATGAGTCAATAGAGACCTATCGACGAGACACACGATCGTTCCTAGCAATAACCGTGGCGGAATTTTTATTGGTCTCATTTTAAAGACCATATGAACCGATTTCCCAACTTTTTTTATAATAACCCAGACGAAAAAAGTGTTTGGTTCAGGTGCCATAACATAATGGAAACAGAGGTATAAACATCCTTTCTCATTCTAAAATCCACCCGATTACAGCATTAAAGTAAATGACCACTAAGAATTTTCAAAATCAACTCTCTCATATAATTCCAAAAAGAGTAAAATGATTATCGGAGGGGAGTTTAACCTTTCACCGATTAACTGGAATACTTAAGGTATTCAAAAAAATCAGCGAAATTAAGAGTCATGAAAATGTGTGGAAATCGTTACTTAATTTACTCTCGAACAGTGCAAGCGCACTCTAACGTTGCATCAAGTTGCACAAATCAACCAGATAATTTAGTATCAAATCTTTTTTTTTATAATTAAACTTAAATTTAATCATGAACGAAGGTAATTATATTCTCAAAATGTAGGAAGACTAATGTAAACAATAAAATTTGGAAGATATAAAATAGAATATCTAGGATAGCTCATCTATTTAGGAAGTGTTTTTGAGGTGGGTGGGCAGAAGAGTAGTAGGGATATAAAAAGAAGAATTACGTTAGGTGAAGGCACGTTTAGAAATTGACGACAGGCACCTTTAAGTAAAGACGTAAAGAAAAGACTACTGAAATTTTTACTGCGGAGCGTAACTTTAAACGTTTCATAAACTTGGTCGTTGAGGCGAGAGTAATAGCGTTAATTGAAGGCTTTTCAAACGTTGGTATAGAGGGGAATGTGGAAAATAAAATTAATGAAACAGAAAACCAACGATGAAGTTTTAGGCATGTTAGGGGAAGAGAGGGAGCTTTTGTGAACATTTTGAGGAAAGCAGGGCAACTGGATGCACTTGATACTGGGAGACAATGAGACACCTAATAGTGAGGAGAATACTCATTTAGAGAAGCAATCTGTATTTTGCGGAGTACGAATCGCATACAGAGTATGGTAGCAAGTATTATCAAAGGAATTTATGACATAGCAGTGTGACAAAATTGTTGAAAGATTTGGCTTGGGATCCCCTCGAAAAATTAAGATCAATTTTTAGACTGAATTCCTTAGGTAAATTTCAGACCGATTAGTTTTCCGAACACATTCATCACATTTTAAAAATCCCAAATTACTATGGAAGACATGATTATTCACTGAAGATTAGAGAGATCGACTATTGGTATGTAAGTGCATACGTATTTTACACATACTGAATGTGTTCTACGAGTATGTATACGCATTTTATGCGTACATTTTTTTCTCGTCTACATAATACCCCACAAGCCGCCATAAGGGCATGTGGCGGGGGGGTGTTAGGTCACCAGCCATGAATGCACTTAGTTATTTAAAGTAGTCGAGGCTATATTTAACATAAAACATATCACTTTCAACACTAATCTTGAACTAAGTTTTCTACCAGCCTGTATATAAATTTGTCGGTCTTTTCAAGGTTTTTAGCGAAAATCTTTACCCTTTCCCCTTCCTATTCCTCATCCCTTACCCATTCCACCTGATACTAGCACCCCCTGCCATACACCTTTTTGGCGGATCACAGGGTACTTATTTTTATGTAGATATCACTATTGTGGCATGATTTTACTAGAAATGGTGGTAGTTCCATGTATTACTCCCGAGTCCGATGAGTGATTACTAATTCATTGCATGTTGAATTTTGTTTTCCGTATTTGTGTCACATTCATTGTCTGAATTGTCTGTTCGTATGATGAGCATGCCCGGTTTGTATACACCCCCTGCCACACACCTGCTCAATGGCTTGCTGGGTATTATACAGATGTAGATGTTTAGAACACCAGATATTAAATTAATCGGGTATGGGAAGGATTCTAGATGAACTTATCCTATAACCATCTTTTTCTATTAACGAGACTATTCTACCTAGTCCGCAAGGGGCATCTGAAGAATATGACATTAAAATTTCATTTAGTTTGTCAGCCCAGAATTACAGGATATCCTTATCAAATTGCGAATAAATATCAACGTACAATACAATGGGGGAAAGAGAAGGAATTCAAAAGGAAGTATATCCTTAGCGCGTCAAACACGTGGTCCTTCGAAATAATGGTCGACAAATGCGTAGCGGTTGTATATAATCTAACCACTGACAGCCTTCCGAGAAAAAAGTCTAAGTATTTGTTGAATGCACTCGTCACAACCGAGTTAAAAATAACCTTACGGTACGGTTCCGCTTCCATCATCGTCTGTGAAGTTCAAAAAAAGCTCGACCTTCCCACTACTACGCTCATAGTCCCTCTCCGCTCCCGTCCCAAGTTTCTTCCGAGAAACTTGACTGGATCGGAAGTGGAGCGGTGGATTATGTGCACGAAAAGATCTGACGCAGGAAGGTTTCGCCACACTGGAGGTCGTCCCAGTGAGTTCGCTTCGCCCGCCGCAGTCGCATGAGTGGGGAAAGTTTGCATACAGGCTCACGATCGCCGGTGTCTCAATGGGAGAGGTCGGGAGAAAGAGCAATTCTTGCGTCAGTAGCCGCTCTTGTCGCGCGTGGTCGCCAATGCCGCGGGGGAAGAAGACTTCTGCCTCATTTCTTCTGATCAACTCCTGAGAGCCAACCAATCTCACATTCGTTGCAAAGAACCTGATGCCCATGACCCATACGTATCGTAAGAACCACAGCGTCCATAAACCAACAGAGCATCAGAGAGCATCTCTGCAGCACCAATGATAATTGATACTGAAGAGACACGCTGAGGCGCGTATCATCAGATAATTTAGCTGTTTATTATCTAATCGTGTCAAGCAAAATCATAAACAGTATAGAGACCGAGTCCGCTAATTAATTATCTGTGGTCTAGCACTTCTTGAAAAAGGAAAACTAAATAAATAAGGTTCAAAAGTCTTAAATCCACCACCAAGGGAGAATTAATGTTGATAAGGCGAACACCTCCAGCTCATTATTTATTGGGCAGAAAGCACGGCTATTGACCGAAGGGCTCCGGTGCGAACCCGGGCGAAGCCTCTGACCACCTTCCACTCAGCCAAGCTGCCAGCCAGTGTTTCGGGCATCACATCTTCCTGGGAAACCACAGGCGGCACAGGGAAATGAATTAGCCACCCCACCCTGATGTGTGAATTTCACACACCGTTTGGCCTAGTGTTGGGTGAGCTCTACTATCAAAAATATGGGTCGATTTCTTTCGGGTTGATTGCTAAGTTCTTTTACGCGGGTTCCCTGACCACTGGAGTAAATGAAAGTAATGTCTGAGGCGGACCGCCCCTTAGATTGTTCCCTTTCCCGTCAGATTTGCTGGTGACCTACCACCCCCCGCCACACGTCCTTGCGGCGGCTTGCGGGGTATTCTACAGATATAGATATTACACATCTCACCTACCGTGTCAAGAACTTCATTTGTTCTTCTTTCCCTCCCTTTCACTTTGCCCATCCTTCTCCGCATCTACATCTCAATATCTACAACTACGTGTGCATTTAAAAGCCATCAAACTAAGTCCATCCGCTTTCCTTAACGACCATGCCACAGAGCGTACTACAACTACGCTCCATATCTAATTTTCCACCATATTTTCTTTACATTTTTTTCTTCAGGATCTCTCCATCAAGTCTCTGCTCTAAGTAAAACCTCTTAACCTAATTTAATTCTTCTTTCAATGTTCTTATAGCCCATTTCCACTTAAAGGTCTTCTGATATAAATGTTTTCTAGTGTACACAGCAGTGCTTATATCCTCTCACTTTAATGCTTAGCTTAGCCGTCCTATTTTGAGGAAAAATAAAATGTGTATCCTTCTGTTTGAGACTCATTCCACTGCTCCTGTATTGCTCGCTGCAATGTTCGGAATCCCTTTGCAGATAGGTTACTTAAAGCTTGATCGTTCGCAAATCACGAATATCACTTTCCAAGATTTTCACCATAAATAAGGCTTTCGGAATTTTCCGACGCTCGCGTAATCACGATGGGTTATGAAACATGCCCAAGCAGCCGTACGCATAGAGACGTCAATTCCATTTATAGACCATCTAACACAGAACACTATTGTCCAAGAGTTAGTTTAACTATGACACAAAGGGAATTATTACGACCCCACACTATTTGGGTAGCTTAGACGATTAAGATAAGGTAGATTGACTCCAGTACAGAGAGATACAAATGATAGATACAAATATTCGTTCTTTCCTCGGACAAACAGGAATCATAATAGTAAGAAATCAAAGTCGTTATGGAAATAGTACAGAAATTCGATTTACATCTACATAATAGCCCGGAAGCCACCGCAAGGGCGTGTGGCGGGGGTGTTAGGCCACCATCTGTAAAAGGAAGCAAAACCACATGGATAATCAACACATCCATGTAAATCTATACCCACGGTGGCGCATATATAGTATTCATGCGAAAATCCTTTCAACTTAAGCGCATGCAAATAGATATACTTTCAACTAACAAACAATTGCACCTTAGGATGCAGTAAAAAATTATCCAATAACGTGCAAACTAGAATTTGAAAAGTAACAAAGCGAAATTCCACTACCACATGGACATGCAACATACCAAGTTGTATTTAGATCAAGTGTTACAAGTCAGGACAAGATTCTACGCAGCGTAGACATTAGGTATATTCGTAGGTGCATGTGTATGTTAGTGCATAGTATATTTATTTGCATGCGTGCCAGTTAAATTGTGTTGTGCAAGAATGTAAACATTTCTGTGGGTGTAAATTTGCATGCTTTTGTTAGTTTTGAATGTGGTTTTATTATGTTTTACGGATGGTGTCCTAACCCCCCCCCCCCAAAAAACACCCTTGCGGCGGCTGGCGGGGTATTTTGTAGATGTAGATGTAAAAGAGCATTTAATTTATTCATTTTAGGGGACCCGTGAAACAAAAATATTTTATTCCGAACACTTAATTGAGAATTATCTTTGGAGCAATGATATTATGAGCCTTATCCAATTCTTTAATAAACATATTCATAGATCGCAGATATTTTATGCGTACTTTAAATGCACTCTCACTAGAGAGGAATAACGCCCTTACTTTAACCTTTCATTAGATTTAACTGAAACCCATCCAATGATATCTAGCTTCTTTGAGAATGACTCGCATAGTCTTCTAATGTGTGTGCCACATAAAAGGTTTGATGTCAGTGAAATACCCTAGTGTTTGGCCAGTTCTAAAATTCTATACTCAATCCCTGCTATTTTATAATTAATGTTTTGTTTATATTTTCCTTCGTTCCGAAACTTCAGCGCTGTGCATTTCCATACTTCGGCATTCTTCAAAGTACATCACTTGAGCGTTGACGCACTTATGCCAGCGGCTTTTCCACGACTCGAAGGCTGCCTAGTTGATTAATTCCGGAGGGTCCTTAAGGCTTCAGGGTACACATGCAAGTTTCTTTTATGGCACTTAGGGTCCCATGGTGGTGTCCTTTGAGGGAGGATTTCACTGTTGGGAATAGAAAATAGTCTGCTCGTGCCAAGTCGAGACTATAAGGGGGTTGGGGAATCGTCACGATGACGCTGCAGAAGGTCTTCGCAAGCGGACACTCGACTCTGCTCTTGGTCGCCCGTCAAGACCTTCGGGACGAGTTTACCGCAGATCTTTCGGATCGCCAAAATTTCAGCTATAATAGTGTGCACTGTCATCTTATCAATGCCAATACGATCTGCTATCATGCGCACACTTAACAACCGACGTCTGAATTCAGCACTTCACGCACACGTCAGAAAAGTATTCTGAATTCAGAACTTAATGAACAGGTTAGAAAAAAATTGTAACCGATACTTTTCATACAAACTTTTTATTCCAGCAACTAACGTACAAATTCACCTACGAATATGCCAGATATTTACGCAGCATTTAATCTGATCCCCACTCGTAAATCGAATATCTTTGCTATTTCTAAAATGACCTTTATTTCTTACTATTATAATTCCTGATTCCTGGCTGAAAAAATAAATCTTCGCAAAACCATGACTTGCAGCTTGAATGATACGAAGTCACCATTATCACAAATCCATGCGGAAGTGCATGGATAGTATTTTTTGCATTTTCCCTTCTCCGTTTTCAATCTTAGTGCGTTTGGTAGGACACAAGTACATACGTACCTCCCCGTAAGCCCATATGTGTACGATCGTATTAATTAACATGGATTTGTGTGTTTTGCATGGTTTTATTCTTAATTACGGATTGTGGCATAACACCCCCCGCCACACACCCTTGCGGCGGCTGTAGATGTAAAGGACTGTACGGAGGCGTGCGAGCGCTCTAACAATTTCACGCCTTCCGTTGCTCTCACCTCATGCATTCCTAAAATCGTGAATCGTTAGATTATAAAAAATAATGTTCTGGGAGTTAATCCTCAACCGAAAGTCAATCTTAAAAAGAGGTATCACAAGTAGGTTGAAAGTAATGCCCCCCCTCAGGACCGATTATTTCTTTAAGAATAATAAAACTTGAAAGTGGTGAATAGTGAAAGTGGCCCAACTTCGCCTGATACGCCAATTATTTGGAATTTAACGATTTATGACTGAATGCCAAGACCGACCGGATGTAATATTTCTCATTAGGGTTGTAGTAGAACATTGGGTAGAGCACTGAGCTACAGATCTAAGGGCCCGGGTGATGCCTCTGGGCAACCTCAGCTTCACCAAAGTTTGTGTGATTGCCTGGGCATTAGATCTTTCAGGGAAACCACATACGGCATACGGTTAGGAACTGATAACCCCCTACCCTAGTGTATGAACTTCAAACGACGTTGGACCTAGTTTTAGGTGAGTTCTGCCCTCGCCTAACAAACCAAACTTCGGGTTAATTACTATGGTTGATATTTTTCATTGTCATATTGATCTATTTTGAAGACACTAAAAATTTTCGAAGAAAAGGAAAAAAGGACAGAAAAAAAGGACAGAAGCATAATAATTATATTCCGCGGCGTCCGATTCATCGAAAATATTTCAAATTAGGATATTCCAAATAAAGAGGATGGCAGTACGTGCCTTGATATTCAACTCCCGCTGAATTGTGTGCCTAATGACTCTTGATCCTCATTTTGAATAACATCAGGCAGGAGAGAGGGGTTAAAAGGGATGTGGTAAGGTCAAGGGAAAGGAGGGGAAGAGGGATGACACGGGGAAATAGGAAGAGCGAGACGGATTATGTTTACGAAGGGTAGGGATTGTTTAGGAAGAGGGTTGGGAGATTATTTCTGGGGTGTTCAGCTCGGCGCCGCGGGCAATCGTGCCTAAAGGACCAAAACAAAGGAAAAGTCCGACCCCCGTTTCCAATAAATTGGGGTGGGTAGGGGGAAATGAGAAAGGGAGGGCTCGTTCCCTTAGGTCCCCTTAAGGACGTGGGTGAATCCTTAATGAGTGAGAAAAGTGCAGCACTCCACCTCCCCTCTTCGACGCCCTAAAGGGAGAGCAGAGGAAAAGATTTTATTTGCTTTGAACCTAGTACTTTTCCACCAAATTCCGTTCCTTTCCGAAGAGGCAGGGCCTTCGACGTTTCCCTTATATTTGGTGGTCTTCTAGCTTTTCATTATTTCGTCGCTGCACTCATTCTTAATCGTAATTAAATTGGCACGACACTCCATTTTTCCTGTTTCCTACTTCAAGACGGAGCGGTGACCTGGTACTTAGCGAATATCTTCTAGGATGGCACTTAAAGATGACAGCACGTACGATAATCATTCAACTGAAAACAATGAAAAACAAACGAGAAATTTTTTTTATCCTGTTTTTTTTGTTATCATTTTTATTGGATATTCTCGTGTATTCGCGCGCTCACTCAATTTTGCTTTCCTTACTGTATTTGTTGACTTTAAGCGTCGATGAGCAGGATAGATGATCGAAAGAACCTCGTCTCCAATTTGAAATAACAAAATCACTTTTATGGAAGGTTTTTAATATCTTCTGCATTTAATTTTGGTGCTCTGTCTTTCCGCTATATGAGACAATTATTTTATCATTTTTATTGGCTCACGTAAACTACGCAAGAATGGTTTGAACATAATAGGAGTAGAGCGTTACTTGTCAAAGAAGTTTATGAGGCAGATAGCAGTGTGACGAAATTGTTGAAAGATTTGCGGTAGGATTCCCTCGAAGAGCAAAGACAAACTTTAAGACTGAATCTCCTAAATATATTTTATTCCGATCAGTTTCCCGAAGACTTTAGTCACATTAAAAATAATCCAAATTACTATGGAAGACGTAATCATTTATTCAAGATTAGAGAGATGGACTGTAGAACGGGTAGGTTTAAGATGTCGTTTTTTCCGAAAACAATCAAAGTAACAGCTACTATTCACATCAACTAGGGATTAAATGGAACCATCATTACGTATAAGGGGAGTGTTGAAAATTTAATGGAAAATTTATAATTTCGCATAGTGCACCATGAGTTCTTGCCACAGGTCAAACGATCAATAAATAGGAACACTTACAAATTCAACGCCGTTTGAGTGAAGCAGTAAGAAAAGAACGCCCATATTTGTGGCGAAAAAATCCATCGCTTTTGCACTACCAGGATAATGCGCTTACCCACATTCCATCGCTTGTTCGTTAATGTTTGGCCAAAGACAGCATTGCAATGATGTCCCAGCCTCCGCATTCGCCAGAAATGGCCCCGTGTGACTTTTTTCTGTTCCCAAAAATAAAGAGAACCTTAAAGGGAAGTCGTTTTACAAGCAAAGATGAGATTAAGAACGTATCGCCGAGAGAGCTAAGAGCTATACCAAAAATCGAGCTCCAGAATTGTTTCGAAGATTGAAAAAAGCGCTGGCGTAGATGTATAATATCTGATAAAGACTACCTCGAAGGGTATACAAAACCTTTAATCTTGATATAGACAAACAGATAAATTCTTTCCAATGACGCTAATTCCAAATTATTTATTGAACACACCTCGTATGTATGTTATTTTGCTCTAGTTAGACCTCATTTGGAATATGCCGCGAGTATTTGTGATCCTTGGGAGAAAATTTGGCAAAATGAATTACATTAAGTCCAGAAAAAATCCGCCAGATTAGTAAAAAATTGTTATGATAAGAACACAAGTGTGACAGGTCTCTTAGGGGATTTAGAGAAGAAACGATTAAGAAACCGATGTCACTTTAGAAATATTGAAAGCATTTAATTTACAAGTTGGAACAAAATTAAACATTTTAAAGGCATCAGGTATATTTCTAGGTGCAAGTGTACGTTAGCTGGTTGTTCGTGAGTTTGCATGTTTGTGGATTTTTGAATGAATGCATAACATGCTTTGTATGTGGATTGTTTAAATTTGTGGTGTTTCCATGCGATTTTTTTCTTAATTAGCCCTAACACCCCCTACCACACGCCCTTGCGGCGGCTTGCGGGGTATTAATTAGATGTAGATGTATGTATGCATGCGGGTGTGTGCATGTGTGTATATATTTTAGTGCATTAATATGCATGTTTGCATCCGTGAGTATATGTATATGTATACTCGTACGCATGTGTATTTATAGTAGCCCAGGTTATATTTAACAACATCCATGTCCCTCACAATGCAAGATTTCATAAAAAAAGTGTGTCGCTGCCATGCGCATTTCTACCGAGTCCGATAAGTGGTGACGAATTCAGTGCATGTCGATTTTTCTTATGTAGTTGTGCCTTATGCATGGTCTGCATTGTCAGTTCGTGTGCTGTGCATACCTGGTGTGAATACACCCCCTGTCATACACCTCGGCGGCTTACAGGGTAGTATGTAGCCCCCTACCACACACCTTTTTGGTGTATCGCAGGGTATTTATGTGATTGTAGATGAATGTAGACGCAGATATTTAGAACTCACTCATGGCTACACAAAAGCAAAGAAGAAAGTATGAATTTTTATGTTGGCGTTATTTTCAAATTCCTTAAACCTAACCGGTGCCAATAGGTGTAGCATTCTCCAAATGGCAAAGATCGATCCTCACCATATAAGAATAGAGTACCACGGGATAGTTAGTTCCTCACCCAATGGCTTTAGTGCTTTTAGCGTTCCATTTTTATTTCGCACAACCCGAGTCACAACTCATGAAATTGTACTCACCGCCAAGCGTCTCATACGTAGCATGTGAATAGGTTGACAAATAAAAGCAGTGGAGCGGGTTGGCGACCGCAATTCGCGGAATGCAGCGGATTGACGTCAAGGAAGCAGTGATGGGGAGGTCCTCTTCAAGCATTATCAGCCTGCAAATATTCAAGAAGAATAAGTGTTAAATCGAGTTTTTTTAAAAGATTGAAAAGGAAGAGTGAACATTTCTTTGATACATTCTAGTACTTGGTAGTTTTCCCGTATTCTTTTAAGACAATGGGTTGCCATTACAGTCGAATTGGGGACGGAATTAAGTCATTAAAAAACCCCACATTTTTGTAACCAAACATTCTCCTTGACAGCCATTTGTTTCCTACAATTTAAGCATTGTAAATATCCATACATTTTTTTTTTCTGAGATAGTTGAGGCCGACTATTGGAAATCCATTACAAGATGCCAGTCCCGATGATGCTACTGGATAGCGAAACTAGTCGACAGTAATAAATTCTTTCCTGTGGACACGCAAAGTCTTTTCGACTCTTCCTTCATGCATATAAAAACATATTTTTGATTATTTATTCCTTCATCCGAATTTATCTAAGACAAAGGAAGAGGAGGTTCTCACGGTACTGAAAAGTAAATGGCCATTAGGAATCGTAGATACACCTAACTTTAAATAGGAATAATACCTAGAATCAATATTGTCAATGTGTGTACATATTTGATACACGAATGGAAAAATAAAATGAACGGGAGGAAAACAAACGAAGTTCACCGCAAGGCATGTTGTATGTTACATATTCATGCGCTAGTGGTATTTCGCCTTTTTGCTATTCAAATTCAAGCTTGCACGTTACTGGATAAATTTCTTATTTCATCCTAAGGTGGAATTATTTATTAGATGATAGTATATGTATTTGTATGCGTGACAAATGAAAGGATTTTTGCATGAAAGTGCATGCCACTGTGGGGATGGGTTTTGCATGCATGTGTTGGTTTTGAATGTGGTTTTCTTCTCTTTTACGGGTGGTGACCTAACACCCCCCGCCATATGCCCTTGCGGCGGCTTGCGGGGTAATATGTAGATGTAGATGAAGGTGGGAAGAGGGAGAGAGACAGCGCTGTAGGGTGATCGCACGGGGCAAGACAAGTGGATGTATAAGATACTGCGAAGCAACGGGATAGGGATACTGAAAGCGCTAACAGAGGAGAAAATTCTGGAGAGGTGACGTATAGTGAGGAAAATAACAGACGTTTTGGATAAACATTTTACGCCCCCCCCCCTCCACATACCCTTGCGGCGGCTTGTGAGGTATTATGTCGATGTAGATGTCGATGGAATTAAGGGAGATAGAAAATATGCAGAGCTAAAGAATGAGTAATAGTAATGGTTACAATGGGATTTAAAATATTTCTGTAACGTTAGCCAGGGCTTAGTTGCACAGTAGTGTGCAGTTCATATCTATGGAAAACCGTCCCTAACCCAATAGGCTGACACTAATAATAATTTGGTCAAAAGCGGCGAAATATGGTGCGCGAGCAGAAAATTTAACCCATAGGGAATTTATACGGAGTAACCACTCACTTCATAAACAGCTTATGGTACAGAAAAAAAACATGAGAGATAAAAAATACATTGGATCCGTTACAGATCTTTGGCTCCCCGCGGGCCTCAGATTATCCCTTCTTCACGCGAACACAGATGGGATGGACCAATATTTTTCTCGGGCCGACTTCGAACAGCTGCGAGGACTTCCGATCGATAACCCCTCATTTCTGCGACACCTCGTCACGAGATTTCTGGGGCATTTAACCCATTTTCGTCTCCCTTTTGTTTTTCGAGATTACACACGAGGGGCACAGTAAAAAAATAACAACTATAAATCAGCCCCCATAAATATTTGAGCATGGGGAGGACAAGAGCCGCGGAAAACATTTCCCGAGAGCCCCGCTGCGTGTCGAACCATTAGGCTGTGATTCGTGCATAGGATCCACTTTCCACATGTACATTCCTCGCTTCCATATATTTGCGTGCCACTTTCCACATTTCGCGTGAGACTAATCTCTTTTTTTCGCCAAATGGTGACCATTCACGTTGAAATAATTGAACGGAAGTTTCTTCAATTTTTGCGAGGCATTAGAAATCGCGGCAATTGACCTCGGTGCCCAAAAAGACGGAAATAAAAGATAATACGAGTTCCACAACCGAAAACATTCCGAGATCATTAAATGACCATGCAAGCGTGGCTCGATCTCTTATGTTTGAAAAGCTGATACATAATATGTATAACGAACTTAACGATATTATAAGACCTTAAATGACAGGATTTGCAATGAAAATGTGATGCTTCATTGCAACAGAATTATCAATATGGAATACACTGGGCGAATTTCTAAGGAAGGAGTGCTACGTTGAGTGGGAAAGAAAGAATCGTACTAAAACGCCGGAAAGAATATGGTATATTGACGGACAGGTTTTTATAAACGGCGGCATGTGTGGGAAAAATCAACTGGATAAGCTAAAGCGGAACGCTCTGGATAAGATTCATTAAAAAATAATGGCAACATGGAAAGTAAATATACTTTAGATCATGACGAGGATATTTCCTATAAGAGCCAGTGGAAGGACAAAGAATCTCCCTTACTTCAAATATCTCCTATACTCTTTATATGGTGGTTAGAGATAGGAACCAAAGTTTTGCATGCCCATGGATTGATAGAACTTTCCCCTTCTTACTTTCTAACTCTGCATGACCCGTCTTGGTATGGTGGAGGTCTATCGTGTAAATTGTTGTGGTTCATTTTTATTCCCTCCTTTTTCGTCTACAAAAGAGCTTTTTTAGTCGGTGAAATTAATACTTCTTTGGAATTAAGTTCTCTGTCAGCATGTACATCGATTTGCACGTTTTTTCGTGGTCTTTTAGTGATTTTTTTTCACTTTTCCCATTCTCTCCCTTATCCCTTACCTATGCCACCTGGTGTTGGCACCCTCTGCCACACACGTTTTTGGTGGATCTCGGGGTATTCAACTAGATGTACATCTTTCGCTCTACACCACTTCCATCTTCAGCAGCTTCTCCTTTTTCACTCCCAGTCCTTCATGCTGTCCGAAAACTTATTCCATCCTACCTCGCCTCCTCCTTCATGCATCGTCCCTTAAATCGTAGGATTCAACATCCCGCTAACTTCAAATATCTAAACCTAGATTACTTGTCCCGTTCTTTTGTTTTATCATATCCCCAAAGCCGTCGATCTACGCTCATCGTCCATGAGACTAGGTTTCGGAGTCATTCTATATCGCTCGAATTAAGCGATAAAAATGTGCACATTTTTTCAAAAGTTTCTTTTCATAATTAAAAATATTTATTTTACTTTGTCACAAAAGGTACCCTAAAATTAGCTCATGGGAAACCTATGTCGTTAACATTTTACCTTTCGTGAAGCCGGTATGCCAAGACGCCCACAACCTAGCCTTAGAGCCGCAAAGGCCCGAAAGAGACCAAGATTGAGAATAACTCAAAAGAATTGAAACCTGGCTCTGTTTCACAACAAATTATACGCTAGCTGATTCCTATAAATTAGCAATCGACACTTCACCCGAGATTGCAGAAATCATAGCCAGTGATACTTGGAACTCAATGTCAATGATCTATAACTCCACTAGATTTTCCACATGCTTATCATCGTGATGACTAAATCCAATAGGTGAAATTTATAGCCTAATAAATAGCTTTAATGTTTCGCAGAATGGCTTTTCCGTAATAATTGTTCCTGCAAATCAAGAATCCCGTGTTTCCCGGTAAGACACCGAACTAAAACTTGCATAGATTTCTCGTGGAAAATCGTCCGATTAATTGACTACGGCCTTCGTTTCTACCGGTCTGAGGAATTTTCAGGAAGTCAGACCGTTCTTCACAGCGATTTTCTCCCGCTCGCGTTAATGAAATAAAGGGGGCTCTCCATCACTTCCGAAGTCTACCAGTACTCCTCCTCCCACAAAATGGAAGATTTCATACCACTACTTCATTATTATTCACGAGACGTCAGGCGAAGGGAAGGTAGAGATAAGAAATTGTGTGAGTGGGTCGTTAGGAGAGCTTCTGGAGATTCCTACTTCGCGGAAATCCCGAGTCTCGTCTAAGTTTGATAACGTGTCACTACTCCCCAACCGCAGGGAGCGTGCCAGAATTTTACTTCCGCTTACACTCGAGGCAGTCGCTTGGAAACTCGTGATGACAACAAGCGTTGCGTCCTTGATGCCTAAGAGTTAAGTTCTCCGGGGCGACCCTTCCCTTTCACCCAGATCCATAGCAGCTCTTTCCGATGGAAAATGTTGATATCACAAATTCACATTCACGAGGTCTAGATGATAATCGAATTAAGAGGTATTTTCTTTTACTTAACCTTTTCGTGACCTGTGCAAAAGAAGGCAAAGAGTTAAACTTAACAGTATAAGTGGACTTCATTTGCGATGATAGAATGAATAATATGTGATCCATTAGTGATTGAAGTTCAATTCAAGCATTTGTGAGTGATTATTAGAAGCAGCGATTCGGCGATACATATGATGACTTGGGGGCAGGACACGTTTGAAGAAAGCGAAAAAAAAAAATTCAGGATTTCTACCCTTCTTCATGACGGCTGATTAGTGACTGCCAGCAAGTCAGAAAAGAAGACACTGGAGAGGAACAACACCGTGAAAATAAGGTACTCGGAATGTTAGGACGATGCTGAAGACAGGAAAGTAGCAGTGCGTGAAGTGAGAGGTGGAAGGAGGAAATACAGTTATAGGTAATACCTGTATAGACATGTTAGACCAGTGCGAGTGAGATGGAAAGATAGTGGGGATTAATGGAGCGACACTTACAGAGTAATTTATTGCGTAGGGGCAAAAAGTCAACGTGTGGTGGTTTTAGTGCTGAAGAGGGAGTTGGGGAGAAGGGCAGTGACCTTGAAACAGGTTGAATGACAGAATATTGCCAGTAGTAAGGAGACGCAAGAGCAAATCGTGTTGAGTATAAGCTGTAAGGAATTATACGGATAAAGAAGTAGACAATGTGTGCATAGGTTCAGGGCTAACTTCGGCCGATCAAGTTAAATATTTGGGGGTAGTCCGAACACCATGCCTTTCATGGGGAGCGCATATCAGGACGATATGCGGTTCCGCCTTAAAGAAACATGGCTTAATTAAACGGGTGATGGGGAAATGAATGAAAAGGTTAAAGTGAGGTGTTATTTCACTTTAGTTAGGGGCACATTTTAAATACGTCGGAAGTATTTGGGATCCTTTTGGAGAAAGTGTTGCTAAAAGAATTAAATAATGTTCAGAGAAAATTCGCCAGATTCGTTGAATTTTTTGCGATGAGAAAATGAGTGTGATAGGTATTTTAGAGGAATTAGACTGGAAGCCGCTGGAGATCCGGAGAGAACAAGCGAGGCTTAGACTTTAAGTAAGGTTCAGAACAAACGAGTTCAACAATAACAAAAAAGAAATTATTATGGCACCAAAATATTTGAGCAGTTTTGAGCACAAAGATAAGAATATAGACTTCAGTGCAGATCTAATCTACCTACCTATCTACATAATATCCCGCAAGCCGCCACTTTAAGTACTCCATGTGATATTAGAATTTCCCCTTCTAATTCAGATTTGCACGTTTTTGGATAGATTTTTACTACATTTGTAGGTGCATGTGCATGCATATGTTAGTCGGTAGTATATATATTTACATGCTTACAAGTTGAAAAGGTTTTTGCATGAATATATACGCCTCTTTGGGTGTAGGTTTGCATACAAATGTTGATTTTGCATGTGTTTCTATTCCAATTTATGGGTGGTAACCTAACACCCCCCGCCACACGCCCCAACGGCGGCTTGCGGAGTATTACGTAGAAGTAAATTAACCCTTGGACAACTACTTTAAATATAGAGCAAAACAGGAGAGGTTCAGACAGATGCAAAGAATATAGAGAGGAACTATTCTACATACTTAGAGGGACCGGTACTTAAAGTAATCTAACGTTTTGACATTAACTAACCACATCTACATTTACAAGACTCACCTGACACGACACAACGAGATGCACTGTATAAACCGTTCTCCAGTTTGTTTTTCTTTTGGTCCAATTTCCTTTTTCCAGTCTTCTCATCCAAGATAGATGCCCTAAAAAACCTGAAATAATAGAAACCAAAGAACATGATTTATACATTTACATAAATACCCCGTCCCACCAAAAAGGTGCGTGGCAGAGGGTGCAAGCACTAAGTGGGATGGGTAAGATATAAGGGAGAAGAAGGATGGTTAAGGGGTTAAGAAAAGGGAAAATATTAATTTAAAAGCCCAAAAAAAGACGTGCAAATCAACGTGCATGCTAGAGGAAAACGTATTATCAAACAAGCGTTAATTTCACCTACAGTAAAAGCACGTTTGTTTGCGGAAAAGGAAGCAATAAAAATGAACCACAACATTTTACACGATAGACCTCCACCATACCAAGACAGGTCATACAGAAATGGAGAGTAATCAGGGAAAAGTTGTTTTGACCAATGGCCGTACAACTTATGATCCCCATCCCCAACGTCCCAAGCAGAAAATGTAACCCCCGCTGCTGGCAGTGGATGGCTTGAGGGATCAGCCCCACGGAGAGGGACGAGGGATGGAAAGGGGAGAGTGAAAGTACAACATTACAGGGTAGGGAGTGTTGTAACATGAACAACGTTCCGTTCCGTTGTGCATTGGCATTTCATTGACATGTTCTCCTTTGTAATTTGATCATTTTTCAGCAGTTAATTACAACAACACTCCAAAATATTTATTATTAGCATGAAAACTTTGGAGTAAGCAAAATAATAACTCTTAGAAAAAAAAGATCAATGAGCAAGAGCAGACGGACGCGTTTAAATCCAACCACTTACTTCTTTTACGCGGTGCTGTGATGATGGCCACAACGGACGTTGCAAAATCCGTTGTCATAATGACTTGGTTTGAGAGTTCAGAAAAATTCATGTTCATTGGATCATATTTATTTTAAGAGACCATCACTTAAAATAAGTTTCGTGAATTTCTCCATGGTTACTAAACCCAAAATTTGTGGAAGCCCTAAATCACTCCATGGGATTTCGCCGGGTATTACTTCCCATAAATATGACCCAAGATGTGCACTTGGATTAAATCAGAAAGAGTCCAGTCACCGAGGTAAATTTCCCTGGAGAGAATACCACAATAGCCTGTGGAAGACATTTTCAAAAGAAAAATCTCACATGGAAAACTCCACACTTTCAACGTCTCCATTTATGTCAGAGGAAAGAACTATGGAGCAATACCGAGAATGAAATGACAGACCGCACATATGGCAAACAAGAAGAGTTAGCGGAAGATTTTAGCGCAAGGATTTATGAAGAAATGAAAGGTCTAGCGGAAAAGAGAATGGAATGGAAAACTGTGGCGAATCAGCCAAAGTATGTAAACAGTTGATTGATGATGCATGTCATTTCTCGCGTCGAAGTTCAAGGTCACGTCTGAAAATTCTCGTCGTAACGTTACTCACGTATTCCCAAATAAAGATGCTACTGTCTATCTGATATTCTAATTAGCATAGAGCGATAGAGGGTTTAATTATCTACATCTACATTACACTCCGCAAGCCGCCGCAAGGGCGTGTGGCTGGGATTTGTTAGGCCACCAACCACGAATGCACAATCCCAATCATGACACCTAGTAACCTCTCCAAATTTTCTTCAAACGAATAGCAACCTCAAAAAATCGAAAAATAAATGTTGGTATTGATAATAATTTCTTTCGGTTGCCATTCCAAAGAAATGGAATGCAAAAAAAAAATCGGCAGCGGGATGTCGCTTTTCTCCTAAACTGTGCAGGGCTATCTATCTCTTAAACTTCTTTCTTTAATGGCAGTCGTTTAATTATTAGGCTTTAAAAATTGGTATAGCCATGGAGTAACGGAATACGAGTAATTAATTCGATTAGTATCTCCAAGGCATAATAGTAATGCTGATAATGCAGTGCTGAAGTATTTTTCCTGCAAACTTAAAAACTCTCCCCGCCAGCTGTTGGCCTAGTGGCTTACTATGTTTATGGTTAATGGCTTCACTTGCGCACTATTGAGAATTGGGAGGGCCCCAAAAAGTTTGGTCCGAGTAAGCTCTCATAGTTCTTAGAAATGAACATTGAGTATGGGTTACTCTTCGCAGAAATATTTTATCCTGTTGTCCCCAAGCTAATCATTCAAATCTTTCTGGGCCGATTAATCATATGGCACTCATTTGGATGAAAGGAGAAAATTGGAGATTGCGATACGGGGATTTTGAATCTCATCGTTCATCCAGTACTGACAAATTGTGTTCCTGACCTTTTATGGACACCGGAGAATCCCTGGGAGGAGACGTGCCGAAGCCCTTCCATGAGAAACTCCCATCTGGACACGTTAATGAAGAGCGGTGTGCCGTTGGTCAGGTATTCTGCAACAAAATGCAGATATTACAATGAGGATACACTTCAGTTAAATTAACGCGTAAAACGTGAGTTTCCCATGTAAGAGAATAAAGGATTTTAAGTGGAGATGGAAAATTAAATAGGTCCTTTTAATTACGTCTATACATTTTTGGGCAATTAGTTCACCATATTGCGCAGAATTATCTTAGGTTATTAAGGCACAAAACCAAAACCAATAAAAAGGACATCATAATAAGCGCGCATAAGGATAAGGAGTGCACGCGAGTGTATCTCTAATGCCTTCCATCCATTTTTTTATGAATGAAGTCACACTGACGTCTTATATTTTTAAATTATGTCAAGAAAGCAATTGATAAAATTATTTCTGTAAAGGTTTTGCTAATTGACTGACTACAATGCTGTCCATAATTCTTTTGTATCTTTAACTTTCATATTAACAAATAATTAAATACGAGGGCGATTCGAAAAGTAAGGTCCCCTATTTTTTTTCATGAAAAATAAAATTTATTCTGAACTTATCGTACATCGTTGGAAAGCTTGAGCATTTAGCTATTTTTCTACATAGTCGCCTTGACGATCAATCACTTTTTGCATCCTTGTAATCTGCTCGTTAATACCGGCGTCGTACCTTTCTTCCGCCGCGTCGCGAAGTCAACTGACGACAGCAGTATATATATTTAGCAGTAGCGAACAAAGACAAAAACACAGAAACACACACAAAAAAAGAAAAGAAACTCACTCCTTTTCGAATTGACGGCGGTATAAGCCACCTTTCTCAAGGAAGATAAGAAAGGAACTACTCCTCTTCCTTGAATTCCTTGAGAAAACCCGCCACATGGCGAACACATATTTATATTTACCTGGATACAGATATAAGGAAGAAGGATAGGAACACATATGCATGCATATATATTTATTTATAAGAAAGCATCAATGGGATAAACAAAATAACGATCCGGAATCCCCCTTTTAGCAAATGTTTCCCTTCAGAGCCGGCAGGAAATATAAAATCTACAACAGTTCCGGCTCTGGCGGAATATCTTAAACCTAAAAAAAATATAACCTATTTCAAAGTTCCAAAAAAGCATTTTTTTCAAGGTCGTCCTCTTATTATTCCTTGAGAGGTGCGATATTATATTTCTTAATGTGAACGTGGTATGTCACAAATCATGATAATCATCCCAATTAAGTGGCATGAATAGCAGGGCTGAACGAAAGATGCCGTCAAATATGCAAACAATGCCAACTCGACGTCGTCCTCCCGCAAACAACGGAGCGCCATCTTTAAGACGCTCGCAGTAAAAAGGTCTCTAGAAAGGGCACTCATGGATAGCTGTTGCTATCCAAAAAGAAAACGTTACGGTAATCAAAAGCCGACGACCGTGAAGAAAAAAATACACTAGATAAAGGCTTGAAATGTCGTACAATATAATCTAGGAACGCATTTTTTTCACTTTACTCTTATGCAATACATCGATTTTGTGTGCATGGAAAAAGGAGCAGAATTAGCGAAGCTATTTTGTGGTTTTAATTATTTTGTCCTCAAAAAGAACATTCAACAGATAAAGTCAACGGTAATGTAAGGCAAAGAAAAAGGGTTCACTTTTGTTGAGTCGGTCACCCTAGACGAGAAATATTTTATATACTTGAAGCAAGGACGGAGAGATGCTAAAGAGACACATTTTTTTATGTTGAAAGATGTAATTAAGGTATCTATTTAATATCTTGGACAAAATTGGCAAGGCATTTCCTTGATTATATAGATGAAATGCCGCAACAGTCTAGAAAATTTAACATGAGAAAGTGTTGGATCACGTAGATTTACTTTCTAAAATCCATGCAATTCATAATTTAAGAAATACATTTATTCGCGACCGGTTTGATACAGGAAATAATCATCTGGAATTGCATACATGACAGTTAATTAAATCCCCGCAACTGAATGTTGTCGTTTTGCTGAAGTTTTTAACAACCTTAATGACTAAAACCTATTAATCACTATTTCCGTAGTTTAACAGAGGAAAATTGAGATAGGAAATAATTCTGTTTTATTTGTAATTTTCTATCTGCAACGAGATCCCTACTAGGAGACCGTTTAAAGCTTGTACCTTCAAAGCACATGGTCAGCTAGCACTACCTCCATAGGATGGGACATCTACTCCGCATATTCATTCATGACCCCGGCAGCATTTAAAAATTAATCATTAATAGGAATAGTTTATTTCATATCACTAACTTCAATGAGTAGTCTTAGCTGCTACTTATCTTAAAGGTTAAGATGAACGCTCGAATTGCGTTCTTGGCACAAATAATTATCTGCGTTGGGGGTAGTATTTTGCTGATTTCCTGTTGTTCCTCATGGTGAATTTGTTTCTTTAAACAAGATATTGTTCAAAAAGTATTTTTTTTCTATATTATAAAAAAATATAACTAAAAACATCACATAAAGTGTAATGCCTATGATATAATTAATCTGAAGACTTTCAGGAATTAACAGGAAAGACAAGATTTCGTAACAGATTGCTCATTTACTCACAAATCATCTACTCACAACTGAAAAATTTAAATTTCACACAATCTACATTTAGAAAAAAAAGCAATGATAATGACTGCCGCTCCTTTAGATAAGGTACTAAATGATTTTGCAACTCTTCCATTCATATGTGGGAAAGTGAACGATTAGTCGACCCAACACTACCAGAGTTCAACGCTGGGGGGGAAAAAAAACCCTTCCTCATCCCCAGGTTGTTCTTCAGAAGATGAAAATGCCTTATCTCCCCACGCTGGGACGACTGTGAGTCAATCGAGTACACTTCGAAAGATTTCTACATCGGATTCCACGGCAGATAAAACTGAATTCTTTAGTAACGCCCGGATCAAAAAAAAAGTGTCTCCAATTAATCTCTCTTTCATAAGATCATCTCTCACACGTCTGCAACGGCTCTTGACTACCTCTTGTGTTCGTTTAGATTCCCATGGGCGCCAAAATTAATTATACCAACCAAATAAAGGCGCGTCGGTATTGTGCAGTGCCCGACGTCACAACACTGTCTACACGGTATCACTCAGAATTCTAGATAAACTCTATTTCCGTTTTCTGCAGACTCACTTTCCTCTTTATTTCCCACTAATTTCAAACTTCTATCACGTAATTTGAAAGGGCGATCAAATTTTTTTTCCTTAACAAGAAATTCTCCCAGCCACCACACCCTTCAACAGACTAGATACTAGTATCATTCAGAAGGGCCATTACGTCCATGTGTCTTGGAAAAAGATTTAACTGAGTTGATTTTTTTTTGCATCGTCATACATGCGTTGTCGTCACTTCATCCTAATAGGCCTCTTATGATCAGCATTTACTCATTGGGTCACTCCACTCTCCGACGTCTATCTAATGTATGGGCATAGAAAGTGACAAAAATAATGAACAGGAATAAATGTCAACAGACTTTTAAGTAAACAGAATGTAATGAATCTCATTTTCGGGAGAATTTAAAAGATTATCAACGCAAATATTATACAGATTAAAAGTTATAAGCACGATAGACGCGTGAGCGACAATTTTTACCTTCGTGAACCTTCAATCCTTTTGTTACCACTCGTAAATCATGATTTTACATGATTCATACAAAAATAAATATTGAATCAATGCCAAGAAAATTCTCTTATTAATGCCGCTCAAGACATTCTGGATGTCAAACCTTCTACAGATAATGCAATACACTCATGATGTAATATTAGCGGAAAATAACGTATCACTCACTCAATATAAGTACTCTTTATCGTTAACCACTTGGGCAGCGCGACCAATTTTGGTAACTCGAATGACTGTTTCCGGAACTGAAAACGATTTTTGCTCATATTAATGAGTAAATTTTGGCTATCATATTCAAGACAGATTGGGAGAAGGGAGAGCTGACTAGCCGAGGGATACTAAGCCGTCATTTATATCAATTGATATTCTACCGTTTAAGGTATGTTTTAGATGGTCACAGACTGAACACCGCTACATTTCTTAGCTTCGTCTAACAAGACGAAACCTGACAGCACGAAGTACAGTTAACTGTTCTTCAATTCCGCCAATTTTCTACCTCCCTTCATTCGTTCCAAAATGCCTATCCTTTTCCTTTTTCTGATTCGCATGCCTAACTTTCTTCCATCAATCACTTCTTTGGCACTCCATTGCCATTTAAAAATGCTCAGGAAATGCTCTGCCACCTTTGTCGTTTATAAAAATCCATCAAACTTTTCTTTCATTTACTTTATCCTGTATATAATCTACGAAATTTAAATCGAGTCCAATGTAAAAAGACCTAAGCATATGAGAGTATTTCTAATTTTTAAATATTTTTGTCAATTATGAAATTATACGCCCGGATTTCCAGTGGCGCAATGACAGAACGTAAAATAAAAGACGCGTGCGTACATGCACTAAGGGTAAACAAGATCAACAAAATAAAGACAGCAATGGTAGAGATAAAGCAGTGGTAATTATTTCCAAAGGAGTGAAATATGTTGGCAAATGCGTTAAGAAAAACAGGGAAGTGGATTCAATGGATATGATATGCGAATAACAAACTAAAATTCGTAGGCGACAATCTGGGAATAGAAAAATGGATTTGTTGGTAGAGTGCTCCGAAATAGATGAGATAAAGTAAGATAGGACAGTCAGTGTTTGATTTAAGAGTGCTGTAAATGATTTTAATAAGTTTTAATTTCTTAAGCGTATTTTAAATAAGTGTCATTTATGCGACTGGAGAGATTAAAAATGTGGAAGATATAAATTTGAAAAAATGTGAAAATTAGAGTGAAGACAGCTATCAGAGCGAGTCAGAGACAATTAGAGTGAAGACAACGTCAGTGCAGATACATAAAAGACAGTGAAAATGGGAACCTCTCCATTTCGCAATTTTGCCTGAGAAATGTTGCTCAAACGCTGTAACGGGTTTTTAAGATAATATAAAGCGATCTCATATGTCTACCAAGCTGTGTATGAGGCCATACTCTTCATCGCTTGGATATGATCGGGGAAGTCTATGACCCGTTTATATGAGAAGGCCATTGAAAGAAAAGATGATAAAATATTTTAAATGGAATTCGATAGAATGCCTATCTATGAATCTAGCAGCGTATCAGGAAACTAATAGATCCAAAGAGACCGTCCAGAAGGGGAAGGGGGCTAGAAAATATTTACTAAAACGTGAAAAAAAGTATGGAAAGAGTATCCTCATCACATCGTCGACGGCAAGAAAATGTCTGGGCACGACCGCCAGGTTCAGGAACGAAAATAGGTTTTGCCTCGACAAAACAAAGACAGGCTGAATTGCGGTCATCGACTGCCCGTGATCGAAGAACCCAAGTGACATTTTGAATGTCGCCAACACAATTCCCACCTTCTCAATCCGTACCTGCCACAGATTTGAGCGTTTTTTTCTGCAAAAGTGAGGACGGTGGATTTTTAACTAAAACTGCTGCGGGACTTCAATTGAAACAACATTTTGCACGCGGTTTCCAGATAAACGTTGGATACTGTGGACTAGTGTAAGTGAAATGACGGCGAGTATCCTGATGTTTATATTCCGATCAATATTTACCGATTATTAATTAGTAATCCACCGTTTAATGTAACTTTTGGATGGAAACAAGACTGTTTACCCCCACAATTCTTGGTCTCGATTAGCATGACAAAATTTGACAATCCATAGTAGATTGAAGTGTTCTTCAACTTCATATGTATTCTATCTCTCTTCATTGCGTTCAGCATCCCTATCCTTTTCCTCCTTCTACATATTTGCTTAAATTCTTCCCCGTTATCACAGTCAATTATCGTGATGACCTATCTTGCCATCAAATGTACCAGGACCTCAACTATCCCCACCTATGTCAATTATATTACTAAGTCTAAGCTTGGTGACCTATTATTTTTACCAAATAGATCCTCTTTGCCTTCTTTACCACAATCATGGATCTTTCCTGATTCAGTAATTAATTTCCTTGATGTATCTTTGATAGTATACACGGATTTCCCTTACTTATTTCCTGACAGTGCATACAACTTCCTGTACAACACACTAATATCTCCCATCCATATTCCTCTGAATTCGTCTCCCATAATGCTTCTTTCGCCTTATTATTTTCCCGCCTGTTTATTATTCAACTCTTTGTACTTCTTCCATTTCTTTTTCTCGTCTATCAATCCAAACATCACCTCTGTAATTCATGGTTTCCTTGTCCTTTTCTAATCAATTGTTCCTATAGTTTTGATTGTGGATTTCGATATCCTTTTTCTATTTTTCCTATACTGGACCCGTCTCCCTGTTCTTACCCATATGTTTTCTCTCATTCCTTTCTTTTTGTTCCACTTCATGCTTTAACATTCGATTTCCACATCCGTCTTTCCTGTTTCGTCTTCGTGAACTAACGTTACGCTTCATCAGTACTAATTTATCATCTGAATCCGCGTCCGCTCCTCGGAAACTGTGAACATGACGTGTGACTAAATCTGTGTTTAACCATGACATAGTGTGACTTATATTTCACCGAATCCCCGGGACTTTAAACGAATATCTACGCAGTCTGTGCTGCTTAAACCAGTTGTTCGTCAGGATTAACCCTTGTCTTATGCAGAACTCTATTCCTTTCTTCCCGCGATCATTCCTTTTGCTTGCAACGTAGTGCCCTACCTCTATCCCTTTTCTCCCTTCAACCACCACGGCAATCCAATACCCCATTACTATTAAATTTTCCCTCCCAGGGACAACCTTAACTATTTTCTTTAATTGATTGTACAATGTCGACTTATTCCTACATATGATTCTATTTGTTGTCACGGAGACCTCAATAATGACCAGATTCGCTTTTACCTCTGCTATAGTAATCACTCACTCACCTGCTCTATGTTTGCTGCGCTGCTTCCCACCTTTTTTTCAACACCTCTATTATCCCTCGCTGGTACTCTTCCCTCCACTGCGTATTACTCTATAATTACCGCTTCAATAATCCCCACTGGATTTTCATCCCACCTCGCACAGTCCTAAAAGATCTACTTTTCCTCTCTCCATCTTCCGCCTTACATTTTCTAATTTCCCTTTCCTTAATATGGTCCTAGGAATCCAAGTTCCTATTCTAACTGGTTCAGTCCACTTTTGCATATCTGCTGCTGCTGCCTGTTCCGCTATGGACGTGTTTCGTGGAACGACGACCGCGAAAGCCTTGCCTCTCCCGCTGCCGGGTATGACATGTCCCAGCCGGTTCCATAGTTGGCACGTCCCATCCAGTGCCAGGACTCAAAATCATATTTGCGTCCATCGTGAGATCGTGGGATAAATTACTGAGACTGTTCCCCTCTGGTCCCGTATTGATCGATAAGAAATACGTGAAACCGCGAGAAAGTCTATGGTAAGGCATGGATTAAGGGTATTTATTTTCCATGCATCTCACTGCAATGAATCAACAATTGGTGGGCTATAAGAACAGCCAAACTCGAATTAGTAAAGCATAAAACATTATTTTTTAATAAAAATAATAGTGCACGGATTAGAAAAGCTTAGACCTCTCAATATCCTGGTAAAAATACCCACTTTCCACAGGAATTAAGTAGAGCTCAAAATAAATAAAATTCGAATTAAACTTAATCCGCTTTGCATAGCAAGAAATAATGAGCTCTACGGCCTCCCAGTTAAAATAAGAGGGGGGGAAGAAACTCCAATGACCGTAATAATTATTCGCAACTCTCGTCAGACTGCAAACGAGGATATGCGTCGCGAGAGGGTATTCTGGTCGAGAGGTTGTGGTTGGTACCTGACGTGGTTCCCGTTAAACCAACACAACAATTGGTCTGACGAGAGTTGCGACTAATTATTACGGCCATTGGAGTTTCTTCCCCCGCCCCACCTCTTATTTCCGCTTTGCATAATTAAAAAATCTACGCAAAAATAATGGGTATATTAGACGGACCTAAAGGGTGGACACCCTACACGTCGCGTCGTCTAAGATATCCATTCTCCTGTCTCTGCCTTGCTGCCTCCTTTCATTTCAGTCGACTGCGAGTATACCACGATGCCATTCTACCTGTATATCTCTCTCATCTCATCTCTCTGCGTTCTCCCAATCTCTCTCATTTCTCCTCTTCTCCTGCTATGCATCATATTTTACTTTCTTCATCTCAAATTTGTCTCATTGAATGCAACAAAGAACTGATGAGACGGAAAAGTATGTTAACTACGAGTTATCCCCTAAAAGTTTGATGCTCACCGAGTTAGAGAATGGGTGAGTTTGTGTGAAACTGCAGCCGTTTTTAAAAGGCGTTAATTATTTTAGCCGATGGGTTCCTAGATGTTTTCTTTCTGTAAGTATAACGAATTATGTTAATTGACTAGTTTTAACATAGAAAATCTGTGACAGTTATAATACGGATTGCCCCTGAGGCCTATTTCGTCCTCGATTTCTAAAGCACTTCTGAACATCAAAAACAACTTATTCCCTGAAATTTTCTCAAGTTTTATACCCTTCTTCTCGACCTATAAAATTCCGTCTATTTTATTCCCCTTTCGCCGCTGACCCAGATTATTCTTCCTTAAATTACTTCCTTCAGCATCTAATTTTTCCAGAATATTTCCTCAAAGAACTTTTTAAGTCTACGACTTTTTTATCCAAATTGTCTTCTCTCCGCCAGCTAAATCAGACACCTCATCTTCCACTCTCATTATCTTCTCCGTATTTCTCTACTTTCAACTCACAAAAGACTACAATATACGCCCATATCCTTCAGAAAATATGCTTAGTAATCACAACTAGGTTAAACTATTCTTTGAAGCCTCCAATATTCCTTTAAAATTTTAGCGATAATCTATTCCTCATCAATTCCTTCCTCTTCTAAAATTTTCTTTAGCAAAGGCAATTCCTCTGTCATTATTTTTTCACCAATACTGCCCCAAATATCATTTCCTCCTGCTGTAACCTTTCCGTTCCTAAATATTTTTGTTTTTAACTTATCTTTCCTATTTATGAGGATTCCCTTGCTTTCGTTTCCTTATCTTTGTCATCCTTTCAGACTTCCCATATTGATTCTGTATTTTACTCTGGTTAAATGGCTTAAAAAAGTTTATTGATCTTGAAATTTCACTTACTTAATAAAAAAAACAATAAACACAGTAATTAACCCGAAGGTTGGTTTGGTAGGTGATGGTAGAGTTCACCCAGTACTAAGCCCGATTGAATAAAAATTAAAAATTGATAAAAAATAATATAAATTCAAAATACTACACAATTAAAATTAGATTCCTTTGGCCTCAGTGTCTAATATGTTTGCAGAATCATAATGGCATCTCATTATTTTCAAAGTTTACAAAATGATTTTATAAAGCTTCGTTAAAATGGTTTTTAAATCTTCTATTAACACGACAGTTGACACATGCAGCAGTGTCTTTGTATGCGGCAAAATAAAAACCGCTGATTTTATTTCAGGAATCAATCTACATATTACTCAATTACCAAATTAAGAAATTAACAATTACTTTTTGAGCAGAACGAAATCGTTCAGTATTTTTTCTACAGCTTTCTAACTCGTATGTTTGGGTTATTATAAATTTTACTTATCATTATTCATTAAATGGTTCTTCAAATTGATAATATAACTTATGTGCCATTTCATTTGTTTTGCCTTACATTATTGAAATAAAATTAGCCTTGTGCTAAAAAATTGTTGACTTGATAAGAAGTCATTATCAACCATAGAGCATCAGTCACCTAGGTGTTTTTCAAGGAATAAATAGCACCACCTTATATTCACACGCCCTTGCGGCGGCTCGCAGAGTATTATGTAGATAGAGATTACTCAGCAAAACCTCCTCTTTCAATAGGCTCAAGGAAAATATATATTTGCAAGTATCATGATTTTTATAATACTAGACAGCAATACTTTCTAAGTGTGGCTGCATCGGTATGTCCAAGTGTAGTGCTGAAATAAAGGTAACGATGCGGATAATTTAGATATTTCAAAATATAATCATATGAAAAAAATATCGCCATTCATAAGTCTTTTAGGGGCACAGTTCCGTAAAAAGAAAATGACTTCCTCTAATTGGCCAAAGACGTCTGTTGAAACCTTGTTCAATGCTCTTTACCGAGTTGCCTTCTATGAAAAGGGCCATCGAGCGGCTCTTATCAAACTGAAAGGTGGAAAAAGTATTAATATAAGGTCTACCTTTAACGGCACTGAATACTATTACTGGATACATCAAAGAATTAATGTGATGTATTACAAGCTAACCAAAGTTAGACATTGTTTTTATTCAACAAGTCGTTATCCAACGACGATCCAGTACCCTGCTCGGAACTCCCCCTGGTCTACTGGCATTTGCTGGGAAAATTATTAAAGCAGAAGAGAGAAAAGAAACTTAACACTGCAACGATCAGGTATTCTTAAAGTGCAACAACTACAAAGTGCAGCGCACGAATGTTTTAATTTGACAATTTAATCATCCAAAACCGTTATTTTCTCAGAAACAAAAGAAAGCCAAGGGGTCAAGGGGAGCCTAATCTTTATGCCAATAGAAAACATTATGATCAACCTTCCCTGTGTTATGACAGCATTCGGATCAAAGCATTTTATTTGTCAAGCAAGGAAAAATGTAATGAATGTTAGTCTTTCGGTGAAGCTTTAAAAAAGCGATATTTTATTAGAACAAAAAAAATAAATGCCAAATGCGAGATGGTAGATATTAATATCAAAAGAACAAGCTGGTAAAACGGTCACCTCCACTCATGCGAACTCTATTCACGGACATACAGAAGAGTCCAAATCTTTCAATAGTTGGACAACTGGTTGACCTTTTAAACAACAATATTTCATTCAAAATTGCTACCTTTCATCTTTATTTATGACATTGAGTTGAGTTTGTTTCTTAACTACTATTTAATCCAACACGGCTGCAAAAGAGAGATAACAGCTTCCAGTACGTTTTAGGATGCATAAATAAATGTTCGGATGAGGGCGGAAGAACGCACCCATTTCAACTACACCGAGATTCAGTTTACGACAATATTCTTGAGAATGAGCGCAACTGATGCGCATTTTTGTTATCCGCAATAAAAGAAATAACTGGTATGACTCAACGCCGCCGTGTACAACCCTCATTACTGGAAGAATGAGAAGCAGACAATGGAAATAATTGTTTTGAGCCTTAAGCCGTTTCTCCGCAGTGCCACACAATGGGTACAAGCAAAATGAAAATTTAACTTTTTTAAATTATTAATGCACGTTAAAAATTTACGACATTCATATCAATTAAAACTTCATCACATACTTTAACATAAATGAAATTTTAAGACTTGAAAAACTGTATGAACAGAACAATATTCTCATTTCTATTACAAACCATATCCCAGGACCTTTAATTATAACACACTACGCATTCACAAAAGAAGTCTAATATTTTCGCGCTGGAAATGTTATACTATAGGTGACTGATCATGAGTTATTTACAAGTAAAATAATAGAAAGAAGTTTCGAATGACCAGTCAAAATATTCGAGAAACCTTATTGCGGCACAGTGATAATTCTAAAATAATTCCACGGCATTCAATTAATTCAACCCCAATTTTTTTTAAACCTATTCTGCTTAATATTATTACTTCGTATTTAACAATAAATCGCTCAACGGTGGGATATTTTTATCCCGTGTACTATGCTGAATACACAAAGGAATGTTTCATTTAAGTCTATCCAATAATCAACGCCACGGATGGAATACTTCCCTACTGAACTTAACAACTAGGACTATTTTTTTTACTATCCAGTTTCCTCAATACGTCGGCGCAGTTAGAGGACGTTGGAACTATCCGGGAAGAATTAATTTCCAGCAAAGTTTCTTTAAGCTACACAGAGACAAATATTCCGGGAATTTTCCAACCAGAAAGAGCATTTATTTCCCTGCACTTTTGTGTAGTTGCGGATAATTTTGTAGCCCATAACGATCCCCACTCAGTTGACAAGGTACCCCTTTGAAAATTATTTCAAAAAGATTGAGAAAAAAACTAAGCCAAACTCTGAAGAGGTACTACAGACAATTTTGTGGCAATCTCAGGCTTTCATAGTCCCAATCTCAGTACTTACGTGGCAACATAGGATTACTGAATACTATTATAATTAGTAACACAATTTTAGATATATTTAGTGTTATTATAATAGTAGATGTGAGGGTGAAACAACTCATGAAGGTGAACATGAAGTTGGTGGAAAGTCCTTCAAAACAGTGAAACGCAAAATAAATACAAAGTGACACGAATGCTTTGAATTTTCGACGGCTGAACAACCACCACCTTCAGAAGGGAGAATAGAAATGAAGGACGGGGTGAGGGTTGAGTAGAGGGGCAAGGGGGTGAAGAAAGAGATGTGGGCCTAGCGGCATACGTATAATTGTACGTAAGAAAGAGCGGAAGGCCCTTGAGCGGGAAGACTGCTTAGGAGGGGAACAAGTCGCGGGGGGGACGCGGAGTGGGGAAAAAGGGAGGAATGTTTCAAAGCGATATACTTAAACCCGTGACAAAAGACATGCTAGCAACGTTGTCTATTCCCATAAATGCAAAGTCTGCCCTGCCTTCCAGATTTCAATGCACCGCACGTATATAGTATGGATATACGCATTAATAGCCACAAAGTCTCCTGCAATCCCTCTTCTCCATCCAAATCTCTCCCAATTTCTAAATACGCTTTCTTTAATAACCTTTTTCTTTATAAACCGCGCCATATTTCTACTTAGACCTGGCCATCTTGTCTCCCCCCCCCCCAAAAGAACTTCAACTTACAATTAGAGAATAAGCACGTATTCGGCTTTTGAAGACAGTTTCCCAAAATCTTCCTTCCTTTCTCATATTTACTTAAAACACCGGTCTCACCTCCAACCTCCTCTCTTCCAACATTGCTGCCCATCACGCCACTACGTTATGGCTTCTTAACATAAAAATACTCTTCTTTAAAGTACCGTAATTGGCCTACCACTCAGAGTCCCTCTTTCTCTGTATTAAATTAGCCATTATTCCTAACGGACATTGGATTAAATTCCCAATGTTTTTTCTGCCAGCTGCCTTGCGCTTATACTCCACCACACACTCCAATGCACACACTGCGCGTCATTACAGTCCCTGCCAAAATCATAACCCTCTGTGGCCCCTATCTCCACTCGATTGCCGAAATCAACCTAAATAAAGGGCACTTTTAATCCTCGACAATGACTGAAAAAACGCTCTGAAAACAAATGTCTTCCTCATGCACCATACAAGATTTGTATAAAAAGTATCGGTAACAATTTTTTCCTGACCTGTGCGTGAAGTTTTGAATTCGGATCGTCGGTTAAGTGTGCGCATGATAGAAAATCGCATTGGCATTGATGAGATGACAGTGCACACCATTATCAATGAAAATTTGGCGATGAGAAAGATCTGTGCTAAATTCGTCCCGAAGATCTTGGCGGAAAACCAGAAGCAGAGTCGAGTGTCTGCTTGCGAAG
The DNA here is from genome assembly GCF_022747635.1 of Hetaerina americana. NCBI lineage: Eukaryota > Metazoa > Arthropoda > Insecta > Odonata > Calopterygidae > Hetaerina > Hetaerina americana. Next base: position 78,233,679 of record NW_027286763.1, read on the forward strand.
ACCTTCTGCAACGGCATCGTGACGATTACCCAATCCCCTTACAGTCCCGAATTGCCGCCAGCAAACTATTTCCTATCCCATAAAGTAAAATCCTCCCTCAAAGGACACAACCATGGGACCCTAAGAGCCGTCAAAGAAGCTTGCACGCGTACCCTTAAGGATCTTCCGGTATCCGCCTACCAAGGAGTCTTCGAGTCGTGGAAAAGCCGCCGGCAAAAGTGTGTCGACCCTCAAGGAATGTATTTAGAAGAATTTTGAGGGATTGCAGCAATATCTAAAATAAATCTTTTTCTCCGATACTTTTAATGCAAACCATGTAGATCACCATTACTCCCCCTTACCGTCGAATCTTAAAAACTCAAACCATTTTCCTCCATTCCTGGACCTATTCAAATTTGACCTTCCTGCCTTTGACACCCTCCCCAACCAATGACATCAATGAACAGTTTTCCTCAAAACACACTGCTCGGCCCAAATTTCGTTCGCCCTTACTAACATCTACATCTACATAATACCCCGCGAGCCGCCGCAAGGGTGCGTGGCGGGGGGTATTGGGTCACCACCCGCGAAAGAGAACATAACCACATGCAAAATCAACACACATCCATGAAAACTACACACATAATAGTATTCATGCAAAAACGTTTTTTAACTCACACGCATTCAAATACATATACTATCAACTGACAAACAATTGCACCTTATAGTGTAGTAAAAATTTATCCAATAACATGCAAGCTAGAATTTGAAAAGTAAGAAGGCGAAATTCCACTACCACGTGGACATGCAACGTACAATGAATGGTCTCCGCCCCCAAGGACACAGGTAGGGAATTTGACACTACGCTGCAGGCAGTGGGATAGTCTTCCCCCGGAGAGAGACGAGGGATGGAAGGGGAAACTTAAACAAAGCAGGGGAAGCAATACTGTAACGAACTAACCTAACGATGGACCCCTCCGAAGATCTGGTGAAGATGTCAAGCATCTCAATCTTTACGCTAGCAAGAATCCAAGCCCATCCAAACCGCACCCATTGAATTCAAAGCCACATTCGCCCATAAACCGAAACCTCTTCCTACCAACCATCCGGTGGTTATCTTCATCAACCTCTTTCCGTCCAAAAATTCCTGTCCTTTCTTCCTCAATTCTTTGAAAAAGGAGTCGTTTCTTTCGCACGTTATTCCTTCCTTTATGTGTCACATAACAGTGTCGAAAAATATTGAAATATTTCTTTTGGTCATTACATACATGTAAGGGTCATTCTACATCATTTCAACGAACTATATTCCCTAGACCTCCCCAATTTCGCTCAAAATCATTTTGCCAATAGGCATTTGCGTTAAAAGAGGTATACCACAACCGTAGTAGTAGCAGTATTTAAGGGAGGCGACCGACAGCTGAGGTAATTTGCGCCATAGGGGATGGACAGGAAATGATGAAGGGTGGAAAGAAACCCGGCTTCGGCATTAGCCTACTCTTAACGAAAGGCTCCAAGGGGTCCGCAGCTTAACGTCCCATCCGACGGACGGCGTACTCACTCAAAGTGCCCTCCACAAAGCACCTCAAACAGGGATCGAGATACCGCTGAAATATATTCAACACCGCCGGGATTTGAACCCGGGCCATCTGGGTGGGAAGCCAGTACGATAGCCACCACACCATCTCGATCCCCACCACAACCATTTATCGGAAAAATTCTTTTTCACAAAAACCTTTTCCAGAACTTCTCTACATTGACAGCATTCGCCATCAATAGACGGAATATGAGCCCAGCAACCGGAGTCATATTCTTACATAATTAATTAATTAAACAATGGATACGTAACAATTAGCCTGACTTTCATCAGAATTAGCAGCCGTCAATCTTTGTAACCACTGCGCAGCGCACACTTTCTTAGTCTGAATTTTTTAAGAGAAAGTGGGGAATGCGCGAATGAGTTTTGTCTCGAAGCTTCGGTGAAAGATGAATGCTTGGATTCAATATAAAGAGAGGCCCATCGCATGGGATAAGATGCGCCAAAAGGCGCAGTTTAATAGTATATTAAAATAAATATGGGGTTACAAGAAGGAACTCAGCGAATCCGTCAAGTGATGTCCACTAAAAAGACGCGCGGACTCCAAACGAAGCGAAAGGAAACTTTTTAACCACAATGAGTGGAAGCACCGAGGAAGGCAACTTGCAATACGTACTTCGCTCTGAAATCACTGCCACTCCCGTCTTAATTGTTTCAATATTAATTCCACCCGGGCATGAGAGGAACAGTTAGGCCTAAACGTAAATTGCATACACAATATTGCATTGCTTACCTGAAGATATGTTCTCGTATACTGAATTTATTTTTTATGTAAAGAGTTTTCAGTTATTCTTTTTAAATTTTTGTATTAAATTTTAAAGATACTATGACGGCAGCAGTAATTATTTTCGCAGGGTATATTCGGCTATAAAAATATCATTGCAGAAACAAATCAATATTTCGTGAGGCAAAATTCAGATGTGCGTTGGACTTTGAGATTCGTTGAGAAGCGTTGAGAGGACGTTACCCACGGAATTATATGCCTGAATGTTCTTCAAGTGAATTAACGGCATTCATCCATAGGAAGCAACGAAAACAGCAACGAAACGTTTCCTTTTGATCGCGAAAGGGTAATTTTTGCCCTTGAATCCGAATAAACAATGTTAAAATGAGGAAGAAGTCATTTTCTGCTTAAAATATTAGTAATTACAAATTTTTAATGACCGCTTTTCCTATAAGCGATTAAAAATATCTAGCAGCTCACTGCTCTATTGTCAGACAATAGTCGTGCCCAGGGGAACCGTCGGCATGTTCCAGGATTGTGCAACATTTATCATCCAAAATCGATCATTGGCGTAGAAATATGTAAATGGTGGCAATAATTATGGGACAGATTCAGTAATTTTTCTTGTACCGAGATATTAGGTTGCCAATATTAGTTTTGAGAGTAATATCATGTACACCGTCAATAGCGCCCATGTCATCTATCCACTATACCGCCCATGCCACGCATCCATCGACTATATCCTTGAATGGAAAAAATCGTATATACTGAAAATATCGTCCATGTGGTCTCCCCCGAGGGCCCGAGTCCGAATTTCGACAGGGCAGAACATATTAATGGCATCCCGATCCCTAATTTGGGTGCTATTTGAAGTACGCCGCCCGTCGAATGGGACGTTGCAAATCGTAGAACGGATAAATAGATGTCGTTTTTTTCCTTGTTAAGTTAAAGATCAAAATAGATACAACAGCAATAGTGTAGCATATGATTTGTAGTTTTGGCAGTGTATATATTTTTTGTCGACATCCAGCGCGATTTTTATTAAATGGATCCATCGTTTTAACTCTTCTCCCTCATTTTTTTTAATAAACGTATCCGGGTATTGAATATTGTAGCATGCACGATAAGTACCTTCTTTCGTATGATTAAATTTGCTATATTTTACGATCAAACTAATAGTCGCGTAGAGGTGTTATGATGGGGAATGGGCATTCAAGGCTGGTGATCTAACACCACCCCCACACACCCTTGCGACGACTTTCGTGGTAATATGTAGATGTGGATGAAATCGTGGACCCTTTGGCGCCTTCCGTTAATAGCACCCTGATGCTTACGGCGAGTTTCTCTCCACCCATCTTCCTCCATTCCCTGAAAATCCTACCCCCAAAAAATTAACCAACTATCTCAAAGGGCAAAAATTACTTCAACTATTAATCACAGCCTGTAATAACTATTAATATTTGTCCATATAGTTATGTCGACAGTAAATATCGATACTATATTGGTTCCTTCAAATGATTTATATAGACCAGCTTGATGAGAGAAAAACATCGTCACGTCGCCGATATAACGTCATATCTCAGGGCCCTAATACTGTCACGCTCGTACCTACTTGCACGTCACCACCGGTGCTCCCGCCATTTCCCCCTCCTCCCCCATCACCGGGACTCGTCCTTCAGCCGTCTTTACGGATCTCCAGCCGCCGACAGCCTCGACCTTCGGTAGTGACGCCGATTCCAACGCGACGGATCATTTGGAGGTAAGAAAAATAAAGTCTTTTTCGATCAAATGGAAAATTAAGAAAGAGCTAGAGAGAAAGCGTCTCACCTATGACGGCGGCGTTCGAATTCCTGCGGGGCCACGAATTTTCTTATTTCTCTCTCTTTCCGCTCCTTGAGACTTCCGCTTCCAATAACCCGCACTCGCGTGTTATCGGGAAAGCATGCCGAACGTCTTCGTGGGTCTACGTGCTCCGAAAGTCATACGAAGAGTTTCCATCCCCGTCGGGTTTTCCCTCCCACACCTCTCAACACTCAGCCCCTCCACCCCTTTCATCCCCCTCCCACGTACGTGCCTCCTCTACATTCTCCTCGCCCGCCTAAAGGTCGACCTGGAAAGAGAGATATGTGCTGACTCGCCATCGAGAGGGATACAATGGAATCGAGGATGCTGTCACCGGGTTTCCTTGCGACCGTTCCTTTCCCCCGCGCCGGGTGTCGCCGTCCCGTCCCCCCCCCCCCGCCGCCCACCGCCAAAGCGCCTCCCGGACTGGCTGTCTGGTCCTCCTCCTCCCAGGTGCTCGCCGGCGCGGGGTTTCCTGGTGGTTCACGATTTCTCGGATCCTTCTAACTCCGGAATCCGCCGACGCTGCTCCCATGGGCGGAGGCCCGGGATCAATCATCGGACCCGGGAACAGCGTCTGGATGCCAACCGCTACGTGGGATCATACTTGTATGAGAGATGGGATCCTAAGCCAAAGGGGAAGACCTAGGGCCTCATATGCGGTTCCCAACCCGTCAACACATACGCAAAAAATCAAATTCGGTAGAACGGAACTTTTTTTGCCGACGTGCTGTTGCCCTTCCGGGAGAAATGACTCATTTCGAAAAAATTGATTTGCATAATACGAGTGATTAATATATTACTTATTGTATCAGTACTATATATTTATATGTTATCGCGGAATATTTGGTTTTAATATTTCATTTTAATAATTTTATTATCATACAGTAGATATTTAACAAGCGCATAAAATCAACTAAGGAATAATTTTTTATGCATTGAATTCTCCATTACCAGAATGGAAATATTACTTCAAATACCAATCATAAAAGAGTAAAAGATCAGTATTTAATGCATGTGTTGACAAACTGAAATATTACCGAAGTTGTTTCAAGGAGCAATTAATGATAGTTTTTTGCTGCAGAAATTGTCCCGATTATATTTACTCCTTGTTATTAGCGGCTGAATGGATGGCATCCGTCGCATGGAAAACGTTTGCCCAAGGGCTACATGAGATGATAAATGTTGTGAATTTAGTCTAAGTGTTTAGTTAATCTTTTTGCCAATATTCTTTGGAGGTCGAATTCAAACAATTAAACATGTAATATCACCATCATTACCATGAAATGTTCTAAGATCACGCCTATATCTACTTAATACCCCGCAAGCCGCCGCAAGGGCGTGGGGCGTTGGATCACCACCCGTAATTAAGAAAAAAAATTGCATGTAAAAGCCACAATTTTATACAATCCACAAACAAAACATGGCATGCATTCATGCAAAAACCCTTACTCTTTAATAACTTAATGATGGATTTTCTAGAATAATTCTTCGATATAGAAATAATACGTAAGATGCAATCTTCAAGGTATTCTTTTTGTAATCACTGCCTCCAATAGTTTTACTTAAAACCTCCACTCCTATTTTCGACGGCGTGCGTGCACCAACGAGAAAACTATCTATAGGAGTCGAAATAAATGAACACCCCTTCAGCATACCCTAAAGCGACAGGAGTGAGACCCACGGATTTATATGCGATAAACGAATTCAGCCCTATGGATTCTGATGTGCCCCCGGCGGAAAGAAAACCCAGGGCACTGGCCACACACAGGAAACATTCTAAGTTTAGTTATGAGCTCATAAGCCACAGGTGCCGTTTCAATTCTGTGTCAAGCGTCGGCTTAGAGTTAAACAGGAGGTGAGAGATTTCGGACGTCTTTTTCTCGGAAGAGAAAAAAAGAGAGGGCGCCTGAGTAACACCACACCACTCCCCGGGTCCTCAATTACCACGCCCCCGCGCGCTTTTGGTGGTGAGGTCCTCCTAGCGGACACCCTTGCCCACGGTAGGAATGCTTCGGATGTTAACTGTCGTCAGACGGAATGCCCCTCTCTGGTTTTTTTCCTCAGTATATTTGACAATCGTGGCGAAACATCCTCTGGGGAGTGACATTTTGGTATTCATGTCGTATGCGGCCTACAGCCGAAATCAAGATGTCGGTGTAGAAAAAATTCTTTTCTCGTAAATGATAGTGATTAGTCACTCTCTACGCCCACCCGTAGATTACAACTCATTAAACTCTCTCTTTTTTCCTCAACTCTACTCTTTTAAGCCCACTTCCTAAGAGTATAACTCATTTTCATTCATCTTTAAACGCCTTTACCACCCTATCTCATTTTTCCATTAGGAAATTAGAAATTATTCGTACTCGTATTCTGCCATAGCTGCAACCTTCGTAGAATCTGTTTTCCTATCGGCCCCGAAGTGGAGCTTTTCCTAAAACAGTGATTTCGGATCGCTATATATATATATATATATATATATATATATATATATATATATATATATATATATATATATATATAATTATATATATATATATATGTATATATATATACATATATATACATATATATTCATACATATTTATATATATATGTATACATATATATATATTTACATATATATATATATATATATATATATATATATATATATATATATATATATATATATATATATGGGTCGCGGTAGTCCAGGAGTAGAGCGTTGGACTACGGACCCGAGGGTCCGGGTTCGATTCCCGGGAAAACCTCTAAGGCTCTAAGGCAGCTCCACCCAAGCTATGTGACTTTCCGGGTACCAGATCTTCCTGGGGAACCATAACCGGCAAAGGGAAAGGAACTGGCCCCCCTACCCTGATGTGTGAATTTCACACGCCATTGGGCTTAGTACTGGCTGAACTCTACCACCATATATAAATAACCATAAACACGGTAATCAACCCGAAGGTCGGTTTGGTAGGTGATGCTACAGTTCACCCAGTTCTAAGCCCACCGGATTTTGAAATTACCTGGGTAGGGGGGCTAGTTCCTTTCCCTGTATACATACAAGTACATATATGTTTATACACACGCATACGATACATATGCGATCCATTAAACGTCCATGCAGACCCAGACCTTTAAACCTAACTTGACGCAACGTTTGTTAATAATCAGTCACTATTCTTTTTGGTGTTTAGATGTATACGTTTCTTATCGCAATTTTTTTATAAGTCACACTATAAATTGGAAAAATTGCTGTATGTGGACAGCTTTTTTAATACGCTAAAATAAAATGATTCAGCACTGTTTCCAGAAATGTGTCCGTATGTTAATATACTTGGGTGAATATTGAGTTTATTATCCTTACTGATTACGTCCTTTGGCAACCACGCTTCGCACATAACAACGAGTTAATTTCTCCAATCTCTTCCTGTATCAAATTTGTATGCTCCCCCACAAACATGGCACAGTGAAAATAACTGATCACCTTCTATCAATTTATAGAAGCTTATTGTTATTCAATGAAACATTATTTAACATTGAGATTATAGACAACTTTCATTTGGTTGTAATATTTCTGGTTACCTAAATCCGTTAATTATTTTATATCAAAACAGAATGATATAAGAATATTATTTCTCTTTCATTATTGTGTACTACTATAGACCGTTTACAACCCATAGATCGCATACAATATGAATACCGAAATTTATTTAAGATTAGAGATCTACATCTGTTCTCAGACTTCTTATTATTCTTAAATATCTGTTTAACATGACTTTTGGGCAAACGGTCAAAACAGCCGTGCACGAATAACAGAGGGTGAGTGCACGGCCCCCCGTCGCCCACCTCTTATACGCCGAGTTTAGTGATTGCTTGGTTTTATATAGTCAGTTAAAAATACATGTCACACGTGCCAATGTTTACATTTAATATTCAAATTCTCAACATTGCCCCAATTATCCTGCGAGAACTGAACAATCGAAACAGGCTAACTGATGGTTTTGGCTGAAAGAGACAAGGCGTGATGGAGCTAGAATGAAACAAAACTGCCCTTCTGAATTCATCCGGGGGAAGATGTTCCTCCGGTTTTTTTGAGACCGCCGAAATTTAACGGTTACATCGCAAGCCGTGATTTCGAAGTTTATTAATGTATTGCCTTTCCATTCCTAAACAATATATCAAACCTTGTACAATAGAGTAATTTTTGATAAAAATACATTTAAATGGAAAAATATTATGTGAAAACCTCCTGCCATTATCTGAAAATAATCCCACCTAAATAAAAGAGTAATAGGAATCGCACACACCCAGGCATCTTATATTCACAAAATAAAAGTCAAACTAAATACAAGAAAATATCAGCAACGTTAATTGTTGATACTTTGGTAAAAAAAATAAAAATTGGACTAATCTGAAAATTTTTTACCTTCACTCTAAATTATTTAACCCACGTAATAATCCCAGAGTAAGGACCAACAATCCGGGAAAACAATCTTTCCACCGTCCATCTCACTTGAACCATTCTTGATATGATATTTTTCATTCGAAATCAATTAATGCGGAATCTCGAGTACTTAGCTTTCCACTCTCAATCAGCCCAACTTAGAGGTTTAGCGTGGGTTCTGAATGGCGCATTCGGTGTCAGAGGCAGACTTTAAGAGTTTTAATTATTATACGGGACTCGATATAGAGGGGTAAGCAACGAAATATTCTAGAAGTGAATGGTCTCTCAAGGGACGGAGCGACTTATCATTTCCGCCTCATCATTTATCATCCTCGCATGGCGTTGCTGGCGCCAAAGGGACTGAGAAAAAGCCTACGGATATGATGCACCCTTCCTCGCTTTAACACGACTTCGGTGTCTCCCGGATTACCACTTTCCTCTGCCCTCGACATTTTTATTTCTCGGGAGCCCCCAAGAATGATTTTCTAAATTATCTAGAACGAATGTATTGGGTGAATATCCATTTATATAAGTTACTCTTAACTCATTCTTATTATCTCCTTCGATAAAATTGATAAATATTATCTTCGTCCTTATCATTATTTTTCATTTTTCAATTGTTTGTGTAATTTATCTATGCGTCATCAAGAGAAATTTTACATAAATAATATAGCGGCATACAATGTTTATCTTTTTCAGAGAATCTCTCGCATATTATTTGGGGCCGTTCATCAACCACATTGGATGTTCTCAGTCAAGACCGCCAACCCTATTACAAAGCCTTTGAACGAGAGAGCTATGTCGTTCAGTAAACCTTATCATGTAAGGTGAATTGATTGACCAGTTGCACTAAATTGAAAAAATTTTCTCCTATCATTCGCGAAAAATTATATGCATAAAAATGGTGGGTTACAATTAATACGAGTAACTAAGTAGCATTACCGAATTTCTTGCACGGAGGGATTTTCCTCTAAACGTTGACGTGAATAAGGATGAAATTGGCAATGAACGGCGGTCCCTTGGAGAGCCTTTCGAAACCATAACCGTTTGGACGAATTCTTATTTCTCAGAAAAAAATGCACGCGCAAAAAAAAGGCAAACACTCTCTCTCTCCATACGAACCACACCTCCTTAAACGCTCATTACGGAGCAGACTCCGCGTGTGGCCCTCAACGCACGCCTTCCAAGTACCAACCCACTTCCTATCAGCGTGGCCGTCCGATTGGCCGAACAAGAGGATGACGTCGGGTAGTCCTCCCCTCCCGACACCCCTTCTCCGTTCCCCCCCCCCGTCACCCAAATCCCCCGCCGTCCCACCTGTCCCCCTTAACTCGGGCTCCCCTGCAGCCGACCCTTCAGTCGAGCGAGCGAACCGAGGCGGGCAACAGGCGCCGGCAGCAACAGGCGGGACAGAGAAAGAGGTGGTTAGTGCGACAGGAGTCTCGAGGAGGAGCCAGAGATCACGCATCGAGGAGGTATCCTCCATCCGTGTCCCCCTTCTACCCTCTGCACTCGAGCGGTGGAGATAGCCGTACCCGCGGCAAAATCTGTCTTCAGAAAGGGAGCGGCGAGGAGACTTTTTCCGGCGTCGAGTAGGGGAGAGGGGAAGGCGAAAGAGAGAGAACCCGGGGAACGCGTCCCAAGAGGAAGTGCGCGAGATGAGCAAGTTCCGCGGGGGACGATTTGCGCGCCGCGGCGTCCTACTCGCCCTATTGGTAATCCTGCTGACCACGGTGGCCCAAGGCGGTGCGAGGCCCCTCAACAGGTGAGTGCTCGCCTCCTCCAAACCCATCCCCTTGCCCTTCGACCCAGTCCACCGTCCCTGTCTCAGCGCATCGCTAAGGATATATCATAACCGGACACTCACCGATTTCCCCCTCGCTTTCTCAATTTTTTTTTATTTTGGCTACATCACTACTTCCGAACGACGAATCATCTCACCCGCGATGTCTACAACGGATCTGAGCGTCTCCCACGCCCCGCCGCGAATTCTCCCTGAATCTTACCCTCTCGGGATGAAAACTTAAGATTAAAATCCCGCGAATGGTTTGTATTTATGTCGATGTCGAATGTTCCGCTGTAATCGACCGTAACCGTGAGGTGGTTTAATATTATTTGATGGTCGAGTTCACCTCGTATTAAACCCCAATGAGTGCGAAAAGCATGGGTTAGAGCCAGGCCAGTTCCTTTTCTAGCGACAGAAAAATCATACAGGATTAGTGAAGCTTCGGGTACCCGAAGGCACCAGTAATCGAACTCGGCCCCTGCCGTAAATAGCCGTATACCCTTCCCACCAGGTCATTGGACTTGTACATTTAAAAAATGGAGATGGAATAGGTGAATAACCCAATCGGCTTTAGTTGTTTCATGTGCAACATATACATTTCTTATCGATTGGAGATGTAACATTTTGCATGCAACTTCTTGGAAACGGAAAGTGCTAAAAGAACATTACGCATGTCCAAATTGAAAAAAAGAAATTTAAAAAAAATAAGGCAAATTTACAAATTAGAACACTGGGTCCAAATGACGATCACTCATGACGATTTTATTTTTCGGGACGAAATTTATAAATACTGTCAATACATTCCAGTCTTATGGATCAATTAATAATCCTGACATCAGCACAAATTGCCCATTTTTACATTGATCAAATTGTTACGAAATTCGTTATTGGGTAATGACAAACAGACGTATAATTTACATTGATACTCAAAGATGAAGTTCGACTCATGATAACATTTCGAAAATCTATTACTATTGGGTTGATGCAACGTAATAAATAAATTAGTAGGGTTGGACTATTTGGATGATCTAAGTAGGTGTCAACGTAGCACGTCAGGATTCCCCACCCGTGCGGAGACTGGACAATACATACATCTTATTTCGCGGAGAAAACATGGCAAATGTGAAAAAAAAGGTGAAAGTGAAGTGCGCCGTACGTCAAATAGGATGTCAAGTAATGCAGTCCCTCGGCGCTTTTCGAAGGGTGCAGCAATAAAACCGAGACCGAGTTTTTCCCCGCCCTTCTTTCTCCTCCCATCCCTGATTCTCCCTTGCTCCAATTTCCCACCCACCCATACAAGGGGTTGACGATCTCACCTGACTCGCTCTTCGAATGTTGGTCGGTCCGCAATGCCATCCTAGGATTACATCATACCTGGACGAATGCCGGGACCGCTTAAAAGTCATTATCCCAGCCCTACTGATAAGCCCTTCGGGTGCTCCTTTCAAGGGTACGCACACTGAGGCTCCAATTTCTATCGACGGCCCGGTTGATTTTCTGGTAACGACATTAAAGAATGATTCTAAAAATTTATTGCGACTCACGTGACCAGATTTTGCTTTGAAGTTTCATTTCGGCACACACGTCGCTTTTCAATGAAACATTACCTTTGCCTACACAAGATCAATTCTTGAAAATGTTGAAATCGACATCTATCACTAAGTTTCCACATTTTCGGGCTTCGTGCAAAATTCTTATTTTTTTAAGGATGTCAGCCTGTCTGTCCGTCAGCTCATCCGGGTGTTGCAATTGTTAAAAATCTAAAGTGAAGGAACCGTTGGATACAATCCATGCGGAAGACCAGAACCCTCCAGCTGTACTTTCATGAACACCCCTTACTGGAATCAGTAATATTTTAGCGGTTCCAATAGATCAAGTAACTTGAATAGTTTTATGTCCAGATTTTGCGGCATCAACGGTGAACTTATTATTCCGGGCTCGATGTTTGGATTCTTTCCGAGAAAAATACGTTAAAATTAATATATTACCAGATTTATTAAATATTATTGATTTCATCAATAGCATTCACAAGGCACTGCAGTTGAAGGAAATCTTTTATTCATTGAAACTCTTCATTAAAACGTTGAAGGTGTCGCGATGAACAGATAAATAATGAGCTTCATTAAATTAAATAATAATAATAACTTGGCAGCAGAATACTTGACTTTGTGAAATTTCATCTTAATGTGGAATGATAAATTAAGAGTAAAATTGCGCAATTTATTTATAAGCGCGACACGTGTTCATATTCAACGATTCGTACTTCGACGTTTAAACTTCATCAAGGATAGTGAATTTCCAAAAAACATACTATATGTGTACATATATAAATGGTCAAATAAACGGTAGTTTTTTTGGGTTTTTAAAATCTCCTTCAGCTGCAGTCTGTATTCTCTAGATTCGAGTGTGGAGGGCTTCCCGCACGGCGATTCGAATTTTCCTTTGATTCAGATGCAATTTCGTACGATAAAAAATCCCCATAATTTGAACTGCCCTACCATACTATTTAATATCTTTATTTTATAACATGTGACGAAATAATTTACGAATCGTCAAAATAGTCAAAACCTATCTTAGTCCAACTCAATCCTTCACAACTAATTCAACATCTTTGTATGCCTACACAAGTATTTTATTGCTTACTGCCAATCCTTATGAACTTTTCACAAGTTCTCCTTTTTAGATTAATGTAATCATAAATTTATTTGTTATCTTTGAAAGAACCCCAATGTCTTTTGGCTTCCTTATGACTCCTTTGCCTTAATTATTCTTTATAGTCATTATTTAAATTAGTCTTTCTCCTAAAAGTTCATACGGGTAAGGTAGAATAAATCACCGTTTCATAATTTACAGGGTTACCTCTTAAAAAATAAACGATCATCTAGATGTAATAATAAGTCGAATTTCATATCGAACGATCTATTGAAATACCTTATATCTTCGGTGCTCCTGGGGTTTTGATTAAGAGTTTTTGAAAAAAGTGACTCAGATAAAAATGAATCATTTTCCATTAAATATTTGAAAAATAATTTAGTATTTGATAATAAATAATAAAAATAATAAAAATAAATAAATAATAAAAATAATAAAATTTAATAATAAAAATATTTGAAATTTAATTTTAGTCACCAATTTTCCTTTCGAACTCTTCTCACGGACAATACTTTAGAACGACTTTAGTAACTAACCCATAAAGAGTGGTGCTTTCGCTAATTACACTGGGAAAGAGTGCGTAGAAACGTAAAAATATTTTATATTTACCTTGATCAGAGAACCGTTTCGATTGGCCATTAAGAAATGTTGAAATCACTTATTCATGCGATAAAAATTGACCTTAAACGTACAAATAATGATTTGTTTAGCTTCACTGGATTATTTCAAAAAATATTTTACATTCCGTTTCGATTTCCGCTATTTCCATTTCTTAAATTGTACATAATCGTTATTTGTATTAAATGCTCTTTTATAGGCAGGTTTTTTTCTGGGCGAGTCCCCCCGCCGAAAACAACGGTCGAGGGTTCGAGTCCCACCTCGGGCTGGATAGGGTGTAGGGTTAACTATGTGGTTCCACATCAGAGGAACTTGATGACAATTCAATAGTGACTTATGGGGCTCGTGAGGGTACACCGTGAACTAGAAGCGTTTTATTGAAGGTCAAAACAAGCTTTCGATTAATAAGTTTGCATCGAGTAACTAGGGAACGTCAGCTGTTCGTATCGCTTATCTACAGAATATACAGCAGGTATATCCACTGCATCATTCGACATTTTAATATTTCTCAACACCTCTCCACATTATTTCATTCGAATGGGATTTCATAACGTGATAGGATAATCCTGGTTTTTCACTATCCTCGAAGGTCAGAAGCGTTTTGCGCCACCACCCATTGAGTAAATTGAAAGACTCCGTGACTTGCATTAGCACTATTCGTAGGAGGTAGTATCTTCGCAAAATCTTCCGTAAATATCGTCCTGATTTCCATAATTTTCCTGTCAAAGCTTTGCACCAGAACAAAAGTGAGTCCCTCCGAAAAAAATAACGAGATGCATGAAACGTGATCGTGCACCGGCGAAAAGTTTGAATAATCAGGCTTCTCCAGAATTTTCATCGGCGCTGATGTCTGTCGAATCCCCGACGGCTGACACCCGACTCCGGTAAATGCAAACGAAATGAAATCGTCGAGCATGACTGCATGTCAATGTCCTGGATAGGATCGACCGATAACGTACTTATTTGAGCTCCTAGGACCCCAACTACATCCGATGTCTCCGAATACTCAACGAACGATTTTCCCGGAGGCACCTATTTGATTTAATTTACTATTCAGCTGATCGCTGCACATTAACATTGCCGGGTGCTACAGAATACGCCCCGGCATGGCAATCCCGGAGGACGGAGGGGGGGATGTATACGCACCGCGATCGTAAATATCGTTCAATATGGATGGAAGGATGCTGCTACTCCTGAAAAATCTGTGTCCACACGCGTGAGGTTCACAGAGGACGGGAGCGTGATGAAATCCGGATTGTGAATTATGCATTGGGAAAACCCGGCAGCAAATAGATTATGCGTGCAGCTACTCGCTAAGCGGATGCGCCCGTGATAAACCACCAAATCTTTCGAGGAGATCAAGCGGTCGCTCGTTGAGGAGGCGTTGCCATCCGGGGTTTGGGTAGCACCGAGTGATTACCTGAATGGAGATGTGGACTCAGTGGGTCTTCGTAAGAAAAAGCGAAAGCATTGCGCTGCCGATGTAGATTCCAAGGAGCCCTCCTATAGCAGAGGTCGCGAACCCCGTAAGTTCTCAGCGGATTAATAGATGAACCGACGGACTTACGAATAAAAATCACGTAAACCCATTTGATTTGTATCCTTACACACTTACGTCGACTTTTTCTTGACAGGTTTGTCCGCAGAATCCCCCCTCCACCAGCCCGATTAGACAGGTGGGAATCGCGCTAATTACTTTCTTACGCACGCTTCCCGCAATACGGTTCATGGATGCAGCGTAGTAACTTTACGGGATTTATTGAATCATGATAAATACACGGAACTACCATCGACGTTTCCGCCCCAAAATAATTATTACCTACTCCCTTTCAGTAAAAGGGACGTCTAAACGATGCCACTGATGTAGGGTTAGTTTTAGCGGTACGTCGGAGCACTAGACTTAATTTCAGAATGAAACGGCCTTCTTTCACTTAAAATTTTTGGGTCGAAATTTCACGGGAAAGAAAGTCAGGATGAATTAAAAAGGCGTGCGTCCTCGGGAACTAGGGCTACAGGACGTCTGGATAAAGAAACTCTCACACTCGGAGAAAGAATTTCTGTGGCTGTTTTCAGGTCGATAATTTGTGTAAAATGTGAGCAGAAAGTTGAAGATTTGCTGATGCAATAAGCCAAAGTATTATTTGTAATAGCAATATTGGTTTTAATTTGCAGGCGAAACCTAAGGAAACACTTCTTTTCAAAGGCAATCGGAATAAAAATGAATTCCATCAATTGAGGCAAGATTCAGACTGAAGACCCACCTTTCACTGTAACACGGAGATGTTTAACATTTTTTTACTGAGCGAGCCATAGTTGTCTCGAAGATGATTTCTGTAGAACATAGGCGGGCAAGGTGCATTTCGTGAACGCAATCTGGCCCACCCAGGTAAGGGGTCAGTCTGGCATAAAATGGATATTTGCTATCAAAATGGCGAAAAGAATAAAAAATTGAGTAATTTTTTTTTCAGCCACCCCGAAATTGTCGACGGAGACGTCAGTATTTCCCTCATGAGCAATGTTTTCCAAGCTCTATATTAAGATGCAACACTCAAATATCAACCCACTGAGCTTGTCTTCAATTCCCAGGAACTCAACCAAACCCTTGAAACCAATAATATTTAGATTCACCTCTTACCATCTCATTTAGATCTCCCATCGTAAAAAATCGCTCAATTATGCATTCATTCTTATTAAGTTACCCGGCCCCAAGAACCCTTCTTCCTTAATTATACGGTTCATTTCCATATTTTTATTACTTCCATATTTCTGCCTTAGACCTCAAGAGTTTGTCAATTCGAAAATAAAGATTTATTTTTCGCGGTTTCCTCAAACCCACCTTTAATTCTACCGATTAATCAAAATTTGTAAAACTTAATGAAATCCTTGGCATTTAAATATACGCTGCAATCAATAGGGATGAATTTAGATCCGGTCCTAGGGTAACATTTCAAAGGGTTGGGTTGTATGTCACGACGAAAGCAATATCTTGTGGGTCCAACCGAATGGACATTTTTACTTCAGTCGCTCCTTCGTGTTTTTCCCCCGAGAGTAAATAAAAGCAAAGGGAGGAATATTAATTACACTTTCAGCTACGCGGCAACCTGATCTACTTTTTCAGCACAGGACCAAATCTACATTGACCTTCTGAAAAATGAATGATTCACTTCTTAATTTCTATCGATCATAGACGCAAAAATATTCCTTGGATCCTCCAAATAAATACTATGATTCCATCACGACCCCCACCCCCACTGGTGTCGTTTTAATTCTTGCATTATCCGATTAAATTAATGAACAGGACGTGTATCTAAATCCAGTCATAGGTACCAACTGAATTACTGATAGGTACCACTTTTC
The DNA here is from genome assembly GCF_022747635.1 of Hetaerina americana. Lineage (NCBI taxonomy): Eukaryota > Metazoa > Arthropoda > Insecta > Odonata > Calopterygidae > Hetaerina > Hetaerina americana. The sequence continues at coordinate 78,250,663 of NW_027286763.1, forward strand.
CCTTCTCGCCACTTATTCACATCCATTATTTGTTTGGCAAACGTAGCATATTTTAAGCATGGATGACTTGTGTAAAGCATTAATAGCAAACTAAAAATCACTCCATATACACCCATTCGCTCAAACGTGCGGTTTTCGATAATGGCTTTATAAAGAAGTAAAAGGGTTATGGAACGCATCGATTTCATCCACTTCATCTCATATTCTACGCTTTAATTATGCGCGAATATAACCAGGGCCGATAGGATGGGTCAAAATCAGAGAATTCTTGATTGGTGCAAGGGAAAGAGAGGATCCGGTCCGATCAAAAGGCAAGGGTGCGCAGGGCTTCTCCCGCGCATGACTTGGCCTTTATCCTATAGGCGCCAATGGAACACAACAATCGCTGTGACTTAAAAAGCCAAGGTTGTGAGTTTTCCACCCGAACATCTCCACGGAAAGACATACTTTGCTAGTTGGCCTGCTTCACACCCTGCTCGGAAATGAATAGTAATCGCCTCAAAATTGCCCATTACGCTTTCCTCCACTCCACAGTAACTTCCGTGCACAAGGGCGCAAATTACGGTCAATTATGCTTCGTTTAAGTTAACCTACGCCTCCCTTTGTTGCCGAGTAATGAGAGGGGTCTTTGCAGGGTTAAAAAAAAGGTATCGCCGTCCGCTTAGATCCGTGTTTCGCATATTGCAACGCCTTGACGATACCCCGATTGGGAGGCCGGAGACACCTTCGGAAATGTCTCGTCTCGCACCACGGAATGTACACACTGTCGCTCCACTCGACGTGAAAGGGAATTTTCGATTATGGTTGCGAAGCGAGGCTCTAATGACATCGATGGAGAAGAAGAAAGGTGGCTAGGAATTCCACTTGCAACGACTACCTTTGATTGCATCAGGCGAGTGCTGAGAACAAGTTTTCAGGCATCGATAAGGGGGTACTCGCGTCGAAGGGGAGACGCGAACTACGCCTCTCATTCCTCACAGATCTCCTTGGGGGGATGTTAAATGAGTGAAAGAATATAGGGTTCATCGTACTTGAGAGAGTCAAGAGGGTAATAGCTCTATATTTTGCCCCTACGAGCAACGATATAGGTGCTGCGCGTGCTATATCTTCCTCAAGGGTTCGAGGAATTTACGGTGGTGATATGTCGTCTATAAGGGTATAAGGACATATCCTGAATTTATGACTCGTTTATATCATGCATATAATAAAAATCCGCTACATATCCACCCGCTGACGTGAGGATATCAACTCTCCATCTTTGTACGGAAGAACATGGTCACCTCATATGCAGATAGCATTGTCTATCTTTCATCAAGTAGTTGACGTACATCTGGAACTTTATCATACTTTCCATGAGAGTTGGAACCAGGGAAAAGAGTTTGAATTCCGTAATAAATTATTAAAATAAACGGTGCAAATTTCTATTTCCATATTAGTCTCCATAGCCTTTCTAAATAAAGAAGTAAGTTTGAAAGAAGTCATGTCAAAGGAAGTTTCCCTCAGATGAATTTTCTACTGATCATACTTCGAGGGGATCGAGATGGTGCGGGGGCTAACGTACTGGCTTCCCACCCTGAGGGCCCGGGTTCAAATCCCGGCGGTGTTGAATATTTTTCAGCGGTATCTCGATCCCTGCTTGAGGTGCTTTGTGGAGGGCACTTTGAGTGAGTACGCCGTCCGTCGGATGGGACGTTAAGCTGCGGACTCCTTGGCGCTTTTCGTAAATAGTAGGCTAATGCCGACGCCGGGTTGCTCTCCACCCTTCATCCTTTCCTGTCCATCCCCTATGGCGCAAATGACCTCAGCTCTCGGTCGCCTCCCCTAAATACTACTACTACTCATACTTCGATTTTCATTATATTATTCATTTCATAATAGTCCATATTTTCACCTAGACAATGCCAAAAAGAGAAAAGACTAAATACATACAGTGAGAAAAACTCTGACAAGACGGAGGAATCATTGTTTCGAATTAAATAGGCCCAAGTGTACTCAGCCGCAGCACATTATTGTACATGCGTGCCTTCACACAAATAAAAGTTCCTATTAATATAAATTAAATAAAATAGAATTTTATTCAATTGCACTCAACTATTCTAACACTTCTTAGCCTTCAAGTTCCTGCTCGAGCCCCTAAAAATTAAATTTATGAATGTGTCATATGAAAAAAACAATTTAGTGGGATCCTACACAAATGGCTCACAAACTCTGGGAGAATCTTGATTCGGCAGAATAACATTTTTTTGCCGCAATATTATCTTCCGCCACTTTTAACTTATCTCTGAACATTCTAGAGGGTTTTAACGTAGTGAAGCGATTACGACTTACTCCCTATGTGATATATCACTTTCTACCGACAGTAGTTAAAATTTTTCTTTCCAAGAGTTTTCAGAGCAACAATTCTCTGAGAGTTTTCCTTACCTCAAGAAAACAAATGCCACTATCGAGGAAAAATCCAGAACAATCAACGATAAATACAAGCAAAAGATAGAAAATTGAAAATCAGCAAAAAAAAATTAAACATTAGCCCTATAAGGTAAACCGTTTGTTAGGTTATCAGCGTAACCTAAACTACAAAAATTTAGCTCCAGTGAGAATAATATGCTCGCGGAAATGTCGAGGATTGTTAGGCATGTATCGCCTTCAATGTATCGGTTGGAGGTTGAGGCTTTCGGCAAGGATCCTTGGTCATCACGATCCCCATCAACCATGCCCGCAAATCAAATTGTTCCACTCCGTCCAGTTAGGAGACAGCGGAAAAGTTAATTTAACCCCCCCCCCCCCCGCCACCTCCTCAAACATTCACGTCGGCGGGAGGAGCGGCCTTTCTGGGGGCTCATTCCACCTTCACCGCGCTCCGTAAGAATCCCGGGGAAAGGAATGTGGCCCGCTCCAATGTCTCCGCCCCGTCCCCCTGACCCATCTACTCCCTCGCCGTGATCAGGGGTTTTGTAGGAATGGGTAGGAAATTTCACGCGGCGGCCTCCGTGTCCGTCGACTTTCTCGGAGGGGGAGAACGCAAAGTCGCGGAGTCGGCGGCTGTCCTCAGCCGTCAAAGAACTCGCCCACCGCTTTCACCTTCGCCCGAACGGGGATGCGACCGCTCGGATGCCACCGCAACGGTTCTCCGAAATATTAATTATGTCAGTTAGCAACCACCTAACAGAAGCGGCCTGAAGTAGTGTGCGCGAATAGTCGCATAAGTGGTGCGACTGCCGAGCGTACGGAAGGTTCGGATACTGACCCAAAGGTCCAGGTTTCGAATAGGAAAATTTCTTTAACTTGAATAAAAGTTTCGACGTAAAAGTTGAATTTCGGTCCTCTAACACGTGGAGTCACGAAAGTATTTCTATGTCATGACGTTTTTATCACTCTAAATTTGTTTTTTTTACACGTGACGGCCCCTCAGCCCCTAAGTCACACCTCGTCGGATACCGGATAGCAAGTCTCACCTCCTCGTTTCTTGCAATTGAAATATCCAGTCGATCTTATCGCTTGTTGGCATGCAAAACCATATCATCAACGGAAAGTGCTTTCCTCGTTTCATATTCCATGAATACACCCGTTTTACATCAGTCTACAAAAATAAATTCCGACCAAGAGTGAGAGTGAGGGACGATTTTCCCATTCGCAATTATTTGAAATCCACTGTTGCATTAACGGTCATTGTGGCCTGGTTGCCAATTGCAGGGTCCAGGGCGTAAATTAATCAGGTAGTTGTCAAGGAATGAGGTCATACTTTCTGATTTCCGGGTTAATAGATGCATGTGGAAAATGACTAGAAAAATAGGAGAAGACCTTTTTCCTAAATGGATCAATTCACGCTTGCTCCAGTTCCATGTATTAAACATGCAAATGTCTTTTAATTTTATTGAGAGATGTAATAGTTGAACTAGTTAGTTATTGACTTCCAATGTCAAGAGCATTAGTACAGAATTTGAGAGGAATCGCGGTAATTATTCTGAAAGGCTATTATACCGTTAGTCTGGAATGTGCATTAATCTGTTGACCCTTAGCAACTTTCGTTCGGATAAGGTAAAAATGTTGAATCCGGTTTTCTGTGACCTTCACACTTTTTTGAAATACCTACCTTTCCGATATAACCCTCCAGGAGTAAACGGCCCAAATTAATTCATTAGTCATGCGCCAATCTTGACAACTATTATTCTGATTAAAAATAGAAAAGGCCATGGGAGATGATTGAAGGATAATCGTGAATTTGATAAAATATTTCACGGTGAACTTTTTTTTGAGAAAAGAATAATCTATGAATCATTAACGATGATAAAATTGACCCCTGAGGCGATACGAACAACGAATTCACCGCTCACATGTTATTTAGTGTAAATGACAATAAATGTGAAAATCCAATAAAAGGTATATCCTTAAGTGCCAATTTGTATCGTAATTTTGATATTTTTAACGCTTCGTTTTTTTAAATTTTTTTGTTAAAACAATGGGAGTAAACGTGGGCACAAATATTTGGTGAGGAACCCAGGCGTAAACATATGCCTTCAAGGGATTCTCGTAATTATTAGCAGCAGAACATTTGCTTGTTTCATGGTTATCTGAAGTTTAACTCCCAAGATTTTCAGAGAATTATAGTAATTTCACCAAAAAAATACATATGTTCTAAAAAATTATAGGTATCACGAATTACCAGCATTATTATCAGGAATTCTCGCTACATATTTGATAATCGAACTTCACAAAAGAATTGTATGAATTGAAATGAAAAAATGAGTACCGGTCACTTGTTCCCGGCAACCAGTCACCGGTCAACGTTGTACGAGCAAAAATCGTGTAGAGCACAGCAAACACTTGAATCGAAAACGTACCCACGATTTTTAATCTTGCATTTATATTCACTTCGCCTTCGCAAATTAGATTCGTCCCTTGATGGAAACTTTATAACCATGAAAATTAACTTTCGTCTCATGTAAACCCATTAATTGGAATGTTATCTACTAATTCGGAACATTACCTACAGTTGACCCTAATTCAATTCATTTGAACGTAGGAGTCAATCGCAAGAATTGAAATTTTCCTGTCCTCCCAATTTTCGCACAGTATTTATCTTGGATGTCACACATAGCCGTCAAATCAATCAAAGCTCATGGGCTTGACTTTCTTTTTTTAGGGGATAACCGCATGCACCAAACACTTAACAAAGTTCATAATCCTCGTCGACAACAGCGGGAACGAGGCCCCGTGTACCTTTTCCATTTTCCCCGATTGACCTTCCTTAATATTTCACGACGGGCATTTTCGAAACACTCTACGTGACTTACGACTCGGGAGCGCCATATCCGGGGGATCATGGACCCGTTTTAGTGATATTCGAGCGTCTGTCAACAATTTCTTCATTAACCCGCCCGCTTCCACGGAGCAAATTGACAGCCAGGGATGTGTCGATCTGCGGATCAAGCTTCAATATAAATAACTTCGCCGGGAGAAAGCCCTTTAAGCCATTTCCGGTTCATGAAATATTGAATTCTTTCGAGCATTCTTTCCTTTAATCCTTGTTTTGAACTCATCAGTGGACGTAGACCAATTAGAATTAACGGATAGGAATGCAAACAAAGGTCAATCGGAATGGTTTATCAGTCAAATTGCATGTATTCTCATTAAAACACAACACATCAAACACAAAATTAGAGAGAGACCACGTGAACACCTTTGACAAAATGTTCTTTTTCGTTCAAATTAAGGGCGTTCATCCAATCATGTAAAAATTATTTTTCAAATAACTTATGAAAGCGAACATTTAAGTTTTTTTAGAGCTGCCTACATGCTAAAAAGACTCAATTGTACTGGTATAATCCGAGGGAGATAATCTGCAGACCTCGGTAGAGATGGGGTTAAGCCCTCTCCTGCTGTGCAAGGGGTCGCAGTTTCAATTCCCGCAGATGGGTCGACTCCACCAAAGGCTTGGATCCTTTGTAATTGTAGTACGCCTACTGTGAAATTTTATTGCCGGGTGGACTTATAAATAATAAAAAAGAGCCCGAGCAATTCCAATAGAAATCTTGAGGTTCGTTCTAGATTAGGAATAACTGGGTCTTCTTTTAAATTTCCAACCTTAATGTGAATCTAAAAATTTGTAGACAGGTTCTGATCTCATCTCACGACGACCAGCAAATGTGCAATGCTAATGTCTAGACTTCACTTTTGTTATCAGCACTAAGCTAAGGGGTCGCGTCACGTAGTGCGGACAGCATCTTTTAAATTGTATCAGCAATTGTTCCTTTCCACGTGTAAGCCTAGTCGCATTGTTATCGCAATGCCATTTAGACCCGTTATAAATGGACTTGAGCAACCATCCATGGAACAAGTATAGAGTTGTACCTTATTAATTAATGATCTACGGGTGGATAATCGCTCATAGAAAATATTAGCTAAGCAAAATATGGCTGAAGAACAAAACCCATGTGCCATGCAAAGTATACGCCCCACTTATACCCCAATAAGTTAATAGCGATTAATCCCCCAAGCAAAATTACCACATAAACAACTGAAGAATAGGCAATTAGAGACTTTAAATCGGCTTGACGCAAACAAATTTAACTGGCTAAAACACCCCCAAATAATCCAAGTCTAATAAAAAAACAGTTTCTGGCGTGACTTGGAGGAAAATCTTCATATTGAAATTGAAAATAAACAACTTGGCTTTTCCACATAGAATTTTTTTTATTTACGACCTAGGTTTCGCTATGGCATAACATCATCAGAATGGTATAACATAGTTCGTGTGGCATAACCTGACGATGCCATACCATAACGAAACCTATGTAGTATTAAAAAAAATTCTATGCGGACAAGCCGAGCTGTTTATGTTCAATTTCAATCTAAGACTAATGAAATAGAAATTCAACGTAACACCCAGAATGTAAATTAAAGAAAAAACAAGGAAAACAAGAAATAAATATAGAATTTAGGTGCCGTGGTTCACACAAATTACAAACAGCATTAGTTTAAAACTACAACATATACCAAGAGCTAGCACTTGAGCGTATGGCAGGAGGTGTAAGAATGCAAGCCATGATTTGTATTGAGTTTGGTACCGTAGACAGATCGATATGGTAGTGGCCAGTGATAGCAATCAAGGAACTATTGGCTAAGTTTAAGACTTCATGGACGTGAAAGCGCTACTGCAGGTGGCGTTGTCACTTCACGGAGACCAAAGCCCGCGTTCGTGTCTACTTAAAAAGTATCAGTGAATAAAAATTAAAATTATTTACTTGATCTTCCGGTGCCCAAGAAATTTGTAGTAGACAGCGGGGATGTTACAACCCGTACAATCTGAAAAATATGTATTTAAAATTACGAAGGAAGTACCATGGGCAATGAATGAATCTACACCATTGCCGTGACTGATTAATTGTCAAAAAGTTCCATTTTATAATCATTCAATTTCTTGTATTTTCTCTTATCATTTCACTAATTAATTTATATTATCCGATCTTTCAACCGTATTTAAGTTGATATTAATAATCTTGGGTCTTATTTTATTCATTCAAATAAATGAGAACCAATTGAGAAAGTTATGTGGTGTACTTGTTTTAAAACTCTTCGTAAAAATTTGACTACACCAATAGTAGTGATTTTACTTCACATTCATTATCTACTCCGGTCGAAGTTGCGTCTTCAAACTCATCTCTATGACATGTTTAAATGAAATTATTGACTTTGTAATTCCACACACTTTTGTGGAATTACAAAGTTAGTAATTTCATTTCATTCATAACACAAATTAGTCACAAATTTCATTTCATAACTTTGCGGAAAAGTGCGTGGAATTACAAAGTCAATAATTTCATTTCAGTATGTTACGCAAATTCCACAAAGTTCCGCCGGAGGCAACAAATTTCAACTCTACGAGCTTACAACTAAATTGAATGTTGTCAAGTAATATATGATAACATAACATCGTCAATCGTTTCCAGATATCGATACTTAACTCGTATTTTCCTCATCGTATTTGTTATTGCCATTGTCACCAACTCTTATTGAAAACGGTTTTCTAGGCAACTGAAAGCTTTCTCCAACGATAGAACATTAGGTTACGTATACCATTTCAGTCCCCGCATTAGTCCGACTGTTTTCAGGTTACGTGGGTTACTTATTAATTTAAAATAGCAATTTTCCACAAAGTAAATTTTAATACGACCGGCTTCAATGTAACTACATCGTCATCAGGTGATGATGATGTAATCACATTGAAACCGGCCGTATTAAATTTTATTTTGTGGAAAACTGCTATTTTTAATTAATCAGGATATTCCACCATATCACGCCTGAAACGTCTTTTTTTTATACGTAAGTTACGGTAACTCTCGAAGTCCTCAGAATGAATTATAATGCGGATGGGCTCTTGAGGTGTGTGCACTGCCATCTGAGCGCAACGCGATTGCTTGGATGCTCAGGACAAACTTGAAAAGTGTCTGCGGGTGTCAGATTTCGGCGTGAGACGAAGCCCTTACGTCCTCCTTCTTCTATTCTATCGCTCAATTAAAGAGATCCCCACCCGCATCCCCCACTTAGCGCTCATCCCCTCTTTTCCTCCAGACATATAAACACCATTGGGTCCGCCACCTCTGAGTGATTGTGCCGTAAGATTGAGGCGAAGGCGGAATCCCAATTACTATCCAAATTGAACGTCGACAACTAAATCTCGACGATTATCCACACGAAGTGGCATAAAAATGTTTTTTGTCTCAGTTGACTCCAATCTAAGGATTTATAATTTTCCCTGAACATTTTTTCGAGTTTATCACTCGAAAAGTTATCATCGCCATCATTACTTCGACTCAAACATTAGTTTATTACAACCCTCTATTCTTTTCTATTCAGTATTGATTCCCCCACCCCATGATAGCTTTTCTATTGCCATCTACTTGTCACTTGGTCTTCCCCGTTGGATTTTTCCGTTCAACTTTCCCTTCTATTATGTTTTTAACTTATCCACTGCCCCTCAAAGTGTGTCCAAACCATCAAGTTCTTCTATGTCGTACAGTTCCTCATACAGTCCATTCCTCTTCTGCTCTTGTATACACTTCCTTGTCCCTCACTTTGTTTATCCATTTAATCTTCAGCATTATCCTTCGGCACCGTCTTTCAAAGGCTTATATTCTTCGCTGGTCCACTTCTCCAATGTTCCACGTTACTGATACGTGGAGTGCCATGCTCCATAAGAACGTTTTCACTGCTTCCACTTTCTGAATATTATTAATTAACATTTTTTCAATAGAAATGACTTAAATTTATTTATAACTCCTGCAGTCGAAATTTTATGACTGATAGAAATAGTGTAATATTATTTATAATTTAGTTAAAAGCAAGTTATACTGGGATAATGTTTTAATTTGTTGATAAAATGAACAAACAAACTATAACTTTATCCACCAGATTTCCCACGACCGGCTTTCGGATGTACTACATCATCTTCAGGTCTATGTGATATAGAAGCCTGGAACTACGCAATTTGTTCAATTAGTTGAAATGGTTTACGTAATAGGTTCTATTGTCCCAATTCATACGAATTTTTTGATAGGTGAAAATTAATAATAATGGGACCCCAACTTTAGACACATTGACAAGGTTCTCACGGCAGAGATTTCACTAGAATCTCAAATCATAAAATAATAATTTCGTCCTACTTTACCAAGATAACAGGAGGGAATCAACTTTTTGAAAGGCCACAGATAACGTGATGACAAATGTGCGACGTAAAATCTTTGTTAAAACTAGTCGACAGAAAGGAATTCAAAACGATTAGATCTACGCAAATTATGGACAAATTACTCGTATTATGGTCAGTTATTGAATGAGCTCAATCGCGAAGTCCAATAATCCTATACTACGAGAGCAGTGGCGTCCCTTATTTTTTAATTCTAGGTTACAATGGGTGTAGATGGGAGGTGGTGCAAGCTAGATGAGGGGTGAGAGAAGAACAGTTATATTCCAAACGAATCAAAATTCTACCGCAGAATAAATATTCGACTGCCTTAGACCTATTTGGGGGAAAGTTCACAGCATACATAAGGAAATACTAGTCCGCGGGTACTTCTCTGCTACACTGGTTTTGATGCATACCCCTGACTGGTTTCGCCATGATGTGACATCACGATACAATATTCCTGGAAAACCCCAAAGAATTAGCTCAACATGAACAATAGGCCAGTGAGTTTGAAGCTGATCTGAAAGCAATGCCAGTGCGTCGAAATGAAGGCCTGAGGAGCGATGCCTACGAATTACTTCACCAGTAAAGACCCCATCAACGGAAGGCTGCTGAAACGAAAAGCGGTTGAATGAATAATTCCCTGATTCCTAAAAAATCAGCAACATAAAAGAGTTGCACATCTAACGAAAACCGAAAATTCATCTAAATACCTGCTTCCAATGAAAATCTATTATGCATGAAAATTTGGAGGACGCCCTCGAGAGAATGAAGTACCCCAACACAGAGATATCCCGGATCGAATCAGTTTCCATGACTTCTTGGATGTTTCCAGACGGCTCAGATGCAGGTGAATTCACTACGCGAATACTTTTACACAGATAAAAGACTCAGCGGAATAGTTAAATTAAGATGAGAAACTATATGAGAGAGATAAATAAAACTGTCAATATCAATATACGTAATAACCTTAAGATATTGGTCAGAAAACAGTTGAAAAGTTTGAAAAGACACGCTTATACATTTCTTCTTATTAATAGTCAACTCGAGTTCGCAGAGGAATTGGCGGAGTCGAAAAACTGTACGTCAGCTAATCGCGTGATGTGTGACGATTGTATCCTAGAAAAAAGTGACAAGATAAAGTCCTAAGGTTAAATTTAAGTGATTTCATATTCCTAACCTTAACATTGCATAGCTCGAGTACATATTTCGATCGCCATTTCGTCGTCAGTCATATCCAAAAAGCATTTAGCCATTGATAAACGCTATAACTTATTGGTAAAGAGGACAAAATGGAAGTGATCATAGAGAGTAGGCTTTCGCAAGGATCCGTGGATCCTGTGTTGGCTTCCGAAGTTTGAATTTGTGTTAGTTGGGTGCATGTTTTCCCTCCACCTTTCTCCCGCGCCAAGCCGAGTGCCCTCAGCAATAGGTCTGCGTTTTTGTGAAGCGCCGGTTGTGAAATAGTATGATTCTAAAAACATGAAATAGATTGACATAAGTTAAATCAGTTAATATTTAACTATTCATAGAAGTTATGACCTCCAATATCGGGCCTAACCGTAATATATTAAAAATACTCCGAAGTGAGGTGAATCGATTCCCTCATGTTGCCCCCTTACAGAAGTCGTAATTGCATTACATCAATATTTTTAAGCCAACAAGGGTTCACATGAAGAACTATAGAAAGAAATGCTAAGGACACTTATCAAGTATTAAAAGTCGTCTCTTTAATTGCAGGAAATATGCTCCGAAAGCCAAATGTTAATCCCAAGTCCATTAATGTATTAATATATATTTCCTGATGAACTATGACGTAAAATTAGGAATAAATAATTTCCAATATTGCTAAAATAATCTAATCTACCATCAAAACTCTTCACGGTCATATTATTAGTTTGATTGAGATCAGTAAAGGATGACTTCTCTCAAAAATTAGGGAAAGTGCGAAGTGAGTGCAAATCGACTATTGTTCTCTTACCGCTTGGACTGAACGCATCGAAAGCAGACATCAGCGTATGAGCATCATTGCCCCGGACCGCATCCTCGTTTCACTCCGCGTCGAGACCTCAAGAAACCTCGCCATGACAGAAATGACGTCGCAGAATCTTCTGGATAGAACTAGGTTGTCCCGTGAAGGGTTTTGCGGGTTAGATTTTATCTTTCCTCAAGTGGAGGGGATCTGCTTCGAAGAAAGCCAGAAGAGAAATTCAATACCACTTAAGACAAAGTTCAGCTAACTCAGGTCAGGTCGGCCAAATCCTATCTTTTCCACCATCCTCTATACGCGAGAAAAGGAAAAGAAAGAACACGTTTCAACAGATGTTCAAGAATAATATTTTGGGTGTGTATATATATATATATATACTCGTGTAACACGGGAATGTATGTATATATATATATATATATATATATATATACACACACACACACACACACATATATATATATACACACACACACATATATATATATATACATATATATATATACATATATATATACATATATATATATACATATACTACCTTGATCAAAAAGTTCCCGGAATAACCACCGTGTGGCGCTCCCATCGTTCCGATTTGAGTTCTGTTTTTTTTGTTAAATTGGTACATCTGTTGTTGATATTCCCTTTAAATCTTAGTGTCATAACTTGACATTTGCAAAAGTTACGTAGCCAAGAGTACATCTATCTCTGTGTGTGTTGGCGATTTTTTACAATTGCAGAAATGGATTTAAATTTGCAACAACGAACTTGTATTAAATTTTGCGTAAAAAACGGATTTAGTGGCGCACGGACGTTGGAAATGTTGGAAAAGTGTTTCGGCAACGATTCTCTAAAAAAACGGTCGTTTACCAGTGGCACGAGCGGTTCAGAAGTGGTCGTGAGTCAATCGAAGATGATGAATGCAGTGGCAGACCATCGACATCGAAAGTCGGTGAAAAAATTGATAAAGTAAAAGAAATGTTGGTCAATAACCGCAAATTAACCATCAGAGAAATAGCGGAGGACTTGAACATTGCCTATGGATCCGCCCAAGACATTGTGGTTAATGATTTGGGTTTCCGTCGTGTAGCATGCCAAAAGACCTCAATTTCATGCAAAAGAGAGACCGTGTTGACGTCGCAAAAGACATGATTTGCGAGGCTGAATCCGATCCCACATTCATCAAAAGGATCATTACTGGAGACGAGACGTGGGTTTATGAGTACGACACGCAATCCAGACATCAGGCAAGTGAATGGCGTTCACCAAATGAGCCGAGACCAAAAAAACCACGTCGTTTTCAGTCAAAAAAGAAGGCAATGCTGACGGTTTTCATGGATTACAACGGTGTAGTGCATCATGAATTTTTGCCAGAAGGCCAGACAGTAAACAAAGAGTATTATTTGGGCGTTATGAGACGTTTGCGTGAAGCAATTCGCCGAAAGAGACCAGAAATGTGGGCAGAAAACTCGTGGATTTTGCACCATGATAACGCACCGTCGCACAGTGCTATCATTATTCGTAATTTTTGGGGATCGAGATGGTGCGGGGGCTAACGTACTGGCTTCCCACCCTGAGGGCGCGGGTTCAAATCCCGGTGGTGTTGAATATTTTTCAGAGGTTTCTCGATCCCTACTTGAGGTGCTTTGTGGAGGGCACTTTGAGTGAGTACGCCGTCCGTCGGATGGGACGTTAAACTGCGGACCCCTTGGCGCCTTTCGTAAAGAGTAGGCTAATGCCGACGCCGGGTTTCTCTCCACCCTTCATCCTTTCCTGTCCATCCCCTATGGCGCAAATGACCTTAGCTGTCGGTCGCCTCCCCTCAAAACTACTACTACTACTCGTAATTTTTTGACGAAAAATGCAACAAATACCATCCAACAGCCACCGAATTCACCTGATTTGGCTCCCTGTGACTTCTTTCTGTTCAATCGAGTTAAAAAACCATTACGGGGAACGCGTTTTAGCAGCCGAGAGGAAGTAATGGAAAAATCGCAGGAAGCACTGATGGACATACCGAAAACCGAATATAAAAAATGTTTCGAGGATTGGATCAAGCGCTGGCATAAGTGTGTTGCAGTCTATGGGGATTACTTTGAAGGGGACAATATAGATTTAGATGAATAAACTTGTATTTTTAATTTTCTGAATAAATTCCGGGAAATTTTTGATCAAGGTAGTATATATATATACATATATATATAAATATATATATATATATACATATTAATTTATGCATATATATATATGCATAAATTATCTATATATATATACATATATATATATATATATATATAGATAATTTCGTCGAAGTAACACGGGAATGTTGAATAAAAAACTTGGACTGCAACAAACAATATAAGAAATCATAAAAAGAACACTCACACGTTATTTATTAATAATTTCGACGGAATTTAGCTCCGTCTTCCTCGGAAGAAACAGTAGTACTGATAATAGAACTGTATACATATATTTACACACACATATACATATTTTTATATATTTATTTATATATAACATATATATAAATATATTTATTTATTTATATATTTATACATATACATATATTTATACAAATAATATACATATATTTATTTATATATATATACATATATATATATATATATATATATATATATATATATATATATAATAAATGTTTTACTCCCACTTTATGTAAGAAGGAATTTACGTAGCAAGTGAATGGAGATACACCAAAAATGAATTGTTTGAGTTTTAACGAGATTAAAGTAAAATATGTAAATTTTTGTTCAACACTGCACACGCATTATGCGGACAGTACCGTCAAAATCGAGACGCTCACAGAGCTAACATAATCTATGCTAATGAGCGTTCAAGATATGTTATTTATATAATGTGCTCCACGCAACGCATTCACGTTGAAAATTCTCCGCCATCTCTCTCTCTCTCCCCGACGCCATCGGCACTCTGGGCATACTGCAGCCTATTGCTCACTCCCTGCACTTTACAAAGTCTTTATTAAACTTTGCATTGCTCCAGTCTCTCGTTAAACTTCCCATTTCTCCGCCATTAAAATCTTCCTCATCGAACCTCGATCGATTACTCTGCCCTATTTTTTGCCTCCTCTTAATAATTATGACGTCCAAGGAAGTAGCACGAGTAGTGTTAATGAATTCTCACCGTTCCTAAAATGTCCAGGGAAATCCAAACGAGATCAAAGCATTAATTACGGAGGGCAGTATCTTATTTATTCTTCCGAACTCACACTAATGCAGTTCATCGCGCAGCACTAATGAGTTCCCATTCCCCTCCGCACCTAATAGAGGCCTTGCGCATCCCAGAAAAGTCGCTCATGATACTTTCACAACCAAGAAAAGTTGAACCGTGTGGAACGAAGGCAACACCGCATGAACTCCGAGGAGTTCGGTGGATTTTTTTTCCGGGCCCCATTAATGAAGTGAACCATCCCGGGCCTAGTTCACGCTGGAGCGAAAACTATCCAGTCTTGTTTTTAGCGAAGAAGCCTTGAAATTCACGAAACGGAATTTTCTAATAATCGGCCGTCTTGTCGAATTGGTTATGGACGCTTTGTCTAATCCATTTCATTTATCGAGAGACCTCAAAACATTTAAAGTGAGAAAAGCAATTAGGAAAATAAAAGAAACTTTAACCATCCCTCGTGAAATAGGCCCCCCGTGGCTCCGAAACGAGTGGAAAATTGCACCCGAAAATCGATTAAACGCGGATATTTATGTTGCATTCCCGTAAATTTTTTAATAAAACCTCAATTTGTTTTCTCATAATGAATTAATGCAACCGGATGAAAACCGATGAAAAATTACCATTCACGTCGTTTGTCCAACTGATCAACGATCAAACTCGCCGCGTGAGTGACAAAGTTGAATTTGAGTAAGGGGAAGTATATTTTGAGAAAAAGTGCAAAACTCGGGAGGGAGATCATAGCAGATTAGCGGAAGAATTAAATATTTATTCCCATAAATTCTCTTTGCTCTCGTTCCTCACCAGGATACAGGAGGTGATCTTACCAAATGGACCAAAAAGGAACCAAGGGAAAAGGGTCAAATTCAGCATTATGATTAGAAATTTGGGACTATTATCCTAATACCAGGTTCACACGGCGTCCAATTTTAAGACTCAAATCACTATTCTCTTCAATGGCCACTCCTCGGGCGTGACGGAAATATTTCATTTTTACAGGCATTAAAATATTGCATCACGGAACGGAAATGCATTTTACGGATTTTCATTTCCATATCAGTGAATAGCCCGTTTCTTGAAATTAGGGCTCCCGTCTTCTCACTCAATTTCATCTCGCATCGTAGTATAACGCGTGCGTCCAGGGAATGATTTTATTCTGAAGGAAACGTCCCTGTGACCATGCTCGTTCTCTCCCTCCCAAGTATTCCGATTCGGTAGAAACGAAGAGAATTGGTATGCAGTTTGCACCCCTTCATAACGTATACATCACGCGTCAGGTGTAACCCTCCAATTCCCAGCACGAAGCCTGACCATTCCCGGTTGTGGTTCCGGAAGGAAGGCCTGGTAGGGCAGCGGTCTTATCAGAAACTCAAACATCGTGAGTCTTAAAACTAAGTCCCTCCCAAGTCTAAAACGCGATCCCGCTCAGCCTTCGAGGATTTCTAAAGCTGGGTTTAGGAATAATACTATCTATAAGTCACAATCTTAGGTAGAGCATGTAATTTGTGGAATTCGTGGTTCATATTTTTTTAAATCTCACTAGGCAAACGTTTTCCAGCCTCTTCTAACTCGAAAACTAAATAGTATCGTGATTGAATAACATTGGACGTGACGAGACTGACAGGCAGTGATTCTGAACCACGGCTTCGGTAAATTGTTGGATTTTTCGTCTTCTTGATTATACATCTTCGCTGATAAACTTCCTCGTATGAACACTCAAATAGTAATTGTCTTTGCTTGGGATAAGGTGATTTGTTTTGTGTGCGTGCATTTACACGTGATGCGAGTGCTTAAAATGGTATAGTAGAAATCTTAATAGATGAAATAATGTGGGACGAACAATAGAAAGCTCGCGCAATACAAAAAGACGTATCAGTTGTTAGGGTGATCCGAAACCTAACTTTAATGTAAGGATTACCTTAAACGTACGATGAAATACCACGACAAACATCATTTATTTTTATAATTTTAAATGTTTTTCGATTCATCTCCACTGGCTCCATTTTGTTAGAGTACCAGAGTTATTTTATGAAAAATATTCTCAGCCAAGGGCGCACGGTCACATTAGAGCGAGAGGTCCCCAGGACTAGAGCGCAGAAAAATCCCAGCTACCTCAAAGGTCGCAGGTCCACATGTCACCTCCATCGTAGGTGTGTTGCGGCAATAGCGATCAAGCATTCAATGTAATGAAAATTCAAACAACCAAGCCTATGTTCATTTGCTCCCACAGGATCATCCGAAAGAAAGAGGAAAACTACTCGTGGGGTCTACTCTGGCCCTCGAGTAGACCACTGTGTTCAGCTGACCAGGAGAAACACACAAGTATTCTGGAGAGATAATCCCTTAAACACACTTGTACAATCATAACACCAAATATAAAACCACTTTTGAGTGTGGCTGGGTATGGAGCATGAACCATCTCAACGTTATACCGAGGGGATACTTGTACGAAGAATCGCAAACGTACGCGATCATTGCTGTTATACTATATGCGATCTTGACACGGAATAGGATGAGCAGGTCGTTTCCGTGGCACAGTACTTCGGTAAAACTGATGGAACCAAGTGTTTGTTTCCTCTGTTATTTATTGAAATACATCAGCGGGGTTTTCTATCATATGCCCGTGAATGTCGCAATAGACATATGTGAGTCATGCATCTGGACCCATTACCTGGGTGACTCCGGTACATATTCAGGAGAAGAGCAGTCACCGCCCTCCGTTTAATACTCCCGATTGCCCAAGCGGCCTGCGGCCTCCGTCCTCCCAATGAAGGGCTTTGTCCCCAAGTGATCAATAGAAGCGATTAAAATAATATGTGTGTAACAATCAGCACTTGTGGAAGCATTGGTGCTAAGGTTATAATCCTTTAATTGATGATGCGTATTAATTATCCTCGGGGAGATCTTCGTAAATTGTGTACGTAGAAACATACGTAGAGTCATGTGTGTGGGGCTTTTTCTTCGTTTAAACAAATGTATCTAATTTATGGAAATAGTCACCTAGGTCGGTCACACCTGTGAAGAATATCCCACCATTAATAAGTGAAACAGGTAAATGCCCTTCTCGAGATATGGTTCCAAATCCATAAAATTTCAACAAAATGACTCCTTGTTTTGAATCACGTGCTTCCCCCCCCCCTCTGTCTCTAATTGGCAAATGAAATCTGCCAAGATTCCCCGGAATGGATTAATTCACACAAACGTTATTCGATTTTGGCGGATTCGACCACGCACAAAATCTACCAGTCGTTTTCCACATTTAAATATCACACAAAGCGATATTCATGACAACCGAGTGCTTGGGACTTTTAATTACGTTTCTCCCCTCCAAGGCGAGCTATTCTCTTATTCAAGCTTCGGTTGAGCTCTTTTCACCCGCCTTTGCAGAGGAGGAATTGTGGGGGTGGGGAGGAGAAAATTGCCAGCATTTTCAGGTAAAGATCCTTTCGCTTGGACAATCGGTGTCTGGGAAACAGAAGATTCAATTTGGAGGGGAAACAGAACTTGGAGACGGCATCTAAACAAACCACGTCCGCTGAGCGCGCGGGAAATTGATTTTGGGGAAGTTAAGGAATATTAGGGTGGCCAGGCGAGATGAAATATCTGTACCTACCTCTTTTTTTCCTTCAAACTGTCAACAGAAAAAGAAGAGTTTCCCAACGTATCGAGACTCCTGATAATAACGGAACTGGGAGTCTCATGGATAAAACTTGGTATTCCGTTGGATCCTCTGATCTTCACATCACTTTACAAAGTGCACTCATTGTATGATCCTCCTCCGTGTTGTACCCTAGAAGAGTGAGGTGCAACCCGAGAGAGAGCTCGGCAGTTTTTGGCAAAGATTAGTTCTAGGTTTTTTTTAACGAGGCTACGATCCTAACGATAGGGTGACGCCTCCCAAAAATTCTGGGGACACGACAGCCCTCTTCCCTTTCCGAATCTTTTCTCAATTAGATTTCCTTTGTCTTATCTTTCGCAAATTTTTGCATATGACATCACATAGAAACTCCAGCGTCCCTCACTCTTACAGATTCTTCAATGAAAGCCTAAGTCTCATTTTTTTCTTTATATTTTAGTGGATATGAGACAAAATCACAAAAACTCCCTCGCTGACTAGTGGCGTGTGCGTTTGAGAGACATTTACGCCTCCATAATGGGAAAACGGGAGTACGGATCGCGCACTGGATCGAAAAATCCGTCGATTGTCAGCAAGCTATGGGTCTCGGCATCTCGTTTGATATTTAAATGGAGCAGACATTTTAGTTCGTCGAGAATAAAATAAGGCAAATAAGATGCGTGCCGCTGTAGATGTTGGCTCTCACGAGCTGCGGCGAATGCTTTGGCTTCCCTCCCGCGCTATACGAGGCATTTTCGAAGCTAATATACTAAAATCAAGTCAGGTCAGTAGTCTTGCCTCATATATTCGAAGAAAACTCGGGTTTTACAGATTGAGTGGGTCATCCGATTAAGATAATCGAAAGGCTGCAGGAGTCAACACCCCGACACCCGGGGAACCTGAGGCTACCCGAAGTGTGTACTCGTATCTCG
This sequence comes from Hetaerina americana, assembly GCF_022747635.1. Taxonomy (NCBI): domain Eukaryota; kingdom Metazoa; phylum Arthropoda; class Insecta; order Odonata; family Calopterygidae; genus Hetaerina; species Hetaerina americana. The sequence continues at coordinate 78,270,078 of NW_027286763.1, forward strand.
TTGGGAGAGAGAGTATTTCACGTAATTATCCAGGGTAGTTACTCAATCATTAGAAATGTTATTTTCTGTGATTTACCGAATCCTCGAAGATTGACATTTCCAAGGCGATATGACTTCTGATTATGGTCTAGTAGTGGTTGTGGGGAGGCGACCGAAATCAGGTCATTTGCGCAATTAGGGATAGGTGGGTGATATGGAAGAGTTGGGATTTTCAGGGAGTGGTAGAAGGTTGAAAGAAAGCCGGGGTCGGCATTTGCTTACTCTTAACGGAAAGCGTCAAGGGATCGAACAGTTAAACGTCCCGTGCGACGGACGCTTAATTATACTACTCCACTTGACGTGCTCTCCACGTGAAACCCAAGGACGGGTACGCATCGCATCCACATGACACCAGGTCATGGTACCTCTGACAAAATTCCGCCGAATACGAAATTCGAACCCGGACCCTCGGGGTGGGATGCCAGTACGCTAACCGCAGCGGAAGCTAAGGAAGAAGAAAAACCCTGTCGGGAAGCGTGTCACATCCTATAATTTGCCCTCGAATGGCGGTTCATGCGGGACCTCCATTATATTAACGGCAATTTCTTAAAAAATTCGATCGCACTTTGGAATAATGATAATGTCTCAACTAAGGTGTTCGGAATACCAAACAAATCGACAGTTCAGTGATCTAAAAATCAGTAGAGCATCTAAGTTTAAAAGTTTTACCGAAGAGAACTAAGGAATTTCGAGGACGGCTCCTACCGCCGGCTCTCCAGTCTGAGGCAATGTCACGGAGATTCAGCTTTCGAGAGTTTTCCCTACAGCCACGATGTCAATAGCGCAGCTAAATCTGTTTCCGCCCAAATCAACAAAAATCCGTCAAGTCTCCAAGGGAAACCAGTCCGCCGCGCTATTTGGGTTGAGGTCCCAATAAACTTCGTCACTCTTGGACCTACCACAAATCCTGTCAGAGTTGCGTAGGTGCATACAATCAACGTCAGAGAATATTTAGGCCATCAATCGGCTGTTATGTTTCATCACTCTTTTCCGCGAATCGCTTTCGCGGGCAAATTCATTTGTCAATGCACCGCGGGAATCCGTGGCGCCAATCACGCAAGCGAGCAAATTGCTTCCCTTCCTCCGGCGAAGAATCGTCACCACGCGCAGACGAGCGTCATAACTTTCGATTTTCGGGCATTATTTCCCGACTTGACATGCCTGTCATTTTTGTTCATACAACGCTCACGACTCATTACCAAGAGCGTGCCAACGTGTGGACTTGAGGTAGGGCGTTCGTGAAAGTGTCGAGGAGACTTATTGCCCCGCGGAACTACATTCAAATTAATTTTCTCATACGCATATAGGTGCTGATGAATGGGGAAAGTTTCTATTTCATACCGTATTATTCGCGCCTTAGGTCGGCACCCTTGAACTACGCTTGCGGCAATTTGTCGACGGAAAGAGTCACAGAGAAATGCGTCCCAATCGCCTAAGCAAACCTCTGAGAATTTACGTACACTCTATTTTGAAAAAATAAACCATTACTTCCTGAAAGACAGTTGTCATTTCGCATATCCTCGGCGCATATACACAATATTATTTCGATTCCACCAGAATACAGCTAATTTTAAAGTATTATTAAGACTATCCTACTGGTCAAGGAATAATGATAATAATAATTTGATGGACCCAGGAACCAAACACTGTTGCAATCGTACATTATGCCTAACGCATTATTTTTTAAAAAATTCATTTTCTAATCAAGACATAACCTATCAAATACTTGATTTCCTGCCATACCAGGCGATAAGATCTCAGGAATTAAAAGTGATAAGAATTGATTTGCTACACATGTCTAGTTCCTGGAAATAATCTATTCTGATGAATCAAATTAAAATATTGAATAAAAATTAATTAAATTATTATCAAATATGATAATAAATAGCGGAGAAATGAAGAGTTTTTTCAACATTTGAAGCTTCTTAATATTTGTTCGTATGGTTTTCAAACTCGAATTATATCAGTCTAATTTCTAACATGAAAATTTACTTTTGCAGGAGAAAAAGGGTCTCTGACCAGCGATTGGCTGAGCTGGAAACATTGCTAGCACTATCAAAAATGAGGGGGAAATTGGTGACAGTTCCAGTTGGCTTTGGCAGGATAGACCCACAAAAGCTGTAAGTGCATATTTACCTAATTCAATTTATAATTATTCTTTTTTCTGAGAGCATGAATATAGTTTTAATAAAATATTTATGTTTTTGTCCACGAATGAATCAAAGCCGAAATCTGTATACCATGCAATTTGATAAATTTTTTCAATCAAAAATTTCAAACCTTTCTTCTTTATTGCAGAGGAAGGAGAAGGAGAGCGTTGGGAGAGAGGAGCAACAGATTTGGACATGATATGTGGCAGTCGGCAATTTCACTTCCTGGCCATAATGGTAATTATTTTGTTTACTTACATCATAAGAACAAGAATGCTTAGTAATCTTATTACAAATGTCAACTACTAATATTACTATAAATAGGTCGCAATTAAAGTTTCATAATTAAATTCATTAATGATAAAGAAACTGATTAGATGAAAGATGTAGAACTCACAAAAAATTATGGAATGGAGTTAATGAACAGATTAGGAGATAATTTTTGTGAGGGGGGTATGGGCTGTGGCTTCAGCACGGCATCTTCAATACAACTAATAAAAATTGGCCCAATAAAATCAATGACCAATAAACATTTGACACCATATATTTCAGTTGGATATTTTCTCTCGATTCCCTAAGTTTTTATTCTTGATAACTTATTTCCAACTTGTTTCCAAGTTGTGTTAGTAGGCAAGTGAAGGTAAAAAAAATGGCTGGGTGACCATTATATCTAAGTATGTAGTTAAAATTATAGTTAACATGCAGATATTCCATGCAAATTTTTCATGGGTCATTACGATTTTTTTTCTCCTCAACCATTAAATCAAATTTTTTCCCTTCCTTTCCTCATGGGGAGGAAAAGCACTCACAGCTCCCTCCATCTTCATCCAGCCCTAACGCTAAGATAAATTTAATTCCAAACAAGAAATCAAGGATTCATTGAAAATTAAAAAGTACTCACCTATGCAACTTGTTTAGAATGGTAGGGATTTTGCACATGACCACAAAATGCTACAGAGGGATGGCATATAACCCTTTTCAACTGATTAATAAAGATGAAAATAAAAGCGGCACTGAGTAGTCCTGGGACCATCTTCTAAGCTGAAATAAGATCAAAACAATAGGGTCAAATATAATCCTGCAATGCACTTCACCATTTGAGCAATCAAAATGATGTAAAACTGAACTGCATCATACATGTATGCATCATTAAATTTTCTATGGAATAGTATAATTTTTCTTTTTAAATAGTTGATCAAAATTTTAGCATGTTGAAGCCCTAAAGGACTTGAGTTTACCAATTTTGAGCTGATTTGCTCCTGTTTCCCAATCCCCGCACTGTAGATCAATAGTGCCACCCTAAGTGCTCCCACCCTAACTACAGCCACTCAAGAAAATTACTCCTTTTCACTAGTGGAGAAATGAATTAAGAAGTGAACATAATTATGTCCCAGATAATTTTTTTATAGTAAACCCATAAAGACTGATTTCATAGTTCACCTTGGCTATAGATATTACATTCTTATTTTTAAAATATCCATCCATTTACACTTCATGGTATGCTAGTTGGTAGAGCATTTAGCTACTAACAGTATGGTCCCAGGTTAAGATATGAGGTGAAGAATTGGAAAAACCCATCAAAAATTCAGAAGTGTAATTTTCTATAAAATGAATATAATTAGTTGCTAAAATAAACAGTCATAGTTTCTTTGTGAAAAACCAAATTGTGACACTGAGAAAGGAATTCAACCCTCATCTTGATGATTGAACATTACATGCTTAATGGCTTAGTTTGAGGTTAGATCCATGCTTATCTATCAAATCAACCTTTGGATTATTTAATTTGATGATGACAACTTCAAGGATAGTTTTTATGGAATTTCGCTTTTCCAATCATCATCCAAAGCTCCAAATGTCCATTAAACTTGTTCCATAAATTTTACCAGAACAATGATTTACCATGTTCAAAGAATTCGCCTGCATGAGGAGCACATAGCAATGAGTAGGGTCTAAGGAGTACAGAAATTTCAATGTTTCCAAATGAAATATTTATCCTCTGTTTTTCATTAACAACATAAATTTATCAACGCATGATCTAAGCATTTCAGTTTTCTAATCTGGGCAAAGTTTGGAGGTATATGCCTCCATGGCCTTCATAGTATGCTACTAATTTGAATTAGTCATGTAGCCAAACAGCAAGCTAGGTCAACATTTGAATAAACCCAATGCCAGCATAGATTAGTATACATTGGGAAATGTGATAACAGTTATGATGGGTGCAATGCACCAGGATTGCTGATACTGCCATGATAGAATAAAATTACCTTCCTATTCTACAGTTATTGAATATTCAAGTAAGCAATAACATCAAAAATCAAAGTTAAGGTGGAATAGAGAGCTCACAAAATCAAATCAGCTAATAATGATTTCTCCAAATCGTTAGATTCATTCCCACTTTGATTATTTTCATTCCCACACATATATATCATGGATGTGCCATTGACTAATATTCAATTAAACAATTTCCTCTATGTTACAAAATAGGATACTTTCTGTCTACCTTACTGATATTATTTTATGTATCTCTTTAAGTTAATATACATTAGCATATAAAAATTGGAAAATTTGCTAATAGAAACATTATCTCTTCCCAGATGCAGAAGGCATGAAAACTCGCAGCTCCCATTTATTGGCGTTCTCTTCAGATAAGGATACATTACGAGATCTCAATGCAATGGAGTCCATGAAGATGTCCAAACAATCCAATTATTGAAGACTTCTCATCACAGCAGACTTTTAGTGGAATAGTATCTTATTAAGTGCTTTCCACATCCTTTATGCACAGCTGAAATTCATCCACATTAGGACCTCATTGTGTTGTGAGAAAATGAACTTATCCTTAATTTATACAATCATTAATTTATACCTACGATTTTTGTTACCTTCAGCTGTATTTTTTGCGACATATTTCATAGGAGTAGGTACCTTTTATTTAAGGTATCTGAATGTCCACATCCCTTGATTCACATTCCATTATAGTCCCTCTACATGTGTAGGACCACCTCAATGTGTACCAATATTGAGTATTAATAACAGTATTGGATTGAAATGAATTTGTGAGAAGTGATGTAGGTGATTAAATTATTTTGTATCTCAATGTACATTAGTTTCTCAGTTGATCTCTCTATTTATTTATTTTTTTTATATTTATTATAAATTATGAATGTTGCTTTATTACTTTATTGGAATTTTACATGTGAATGTCATGTTAAATAAAATGAATGTTAACTTCTACCTACCATTTTTTTAATCTATTGTTTTGCTTAAGCATCGACCATCTAACAAATTGGTAAGGAGCCGGGTCAAATACAATCAAGTGAATCAATCAATCTAATCCATTCTACATACAGTACAATACAACATTAAGGAGATTGTGTAAACACAAGACATTCTGTAGTGGATGATATTTGTACATATTAAATGATGACATTTTGGAACATTTCTTTGAGAATTTTGCAAATCAGATAAGCAAATGTATTTTGTATTTAACAATTATTAATTAGAAGGAAATGTGAAGAGGTTAGGGAAACGCATTTCAGACCATTTTTTTTTAATGTAATTATTTCATTATTTTGATGATTGCTTCAGGTCCATATAATGTTTTAAAAACTACCCAGGGAAATCACTTAATAGACTTTATCTATTTATAAACTGAATCTGTTTAAGCTCTAACTAATATTCATGATCATAACCAACCCAAACTTGGCAACTTGTGTCTGTCTTACTTCCCATTAAACCTGATTTTTGTACTGACTTTAATTTGGACCCATTTCTGCAGAGCAATTTCTAAAAATGATGGCTCAAGTTAATATTAGCGCATCATAACAAAATTCCAAGACATATAAGGTTGATAACTGATAAAAATATTGTTTTGATATGAATATCACAATGTGACCATACTCATGAAGTGACCCCCTCATAAGTGCAATGATATGAAGAAAATTCACACAAGTGGCCTTTTTCCAAATTATAAGGCAGTTTTGTAATGTTTCCTATACAACTTTAGGGACTTGTTGGTCCAGTGGGTAGTGTGCTTGGCAGAGGGCCCATCTTCAATTCCAGGTAATTCCTCTGGATACCCTCAAACCTCACCCAAGCTTTGTGATTGTTCATGTACCAGACTTTCCTGGGTAACCACACACAGCAAAGAGAAACTGGTCCCCCTCACCATGAAGTATGAGTTTAACATGCCATTGAGTTTAGTAATAGGTGAGCTCTATCCTCACCTATCAACCCAATTTAAGGTTGATTACTGTGGTTGGTTTTTACTTTTCTAACTAGGCAAAATTAGATAGATCAACCTCTTTTGAAGAACTCTTCATCATTTTCAATTCAATATTGAAAGAATTGAATGGCTATATTAAACAAAGCAAAGGAAATATGTTCTCAGGGACATTCGATTTTGGTTTAATAAGTTGATGAAGATTTTCACAGTAAAGCACAAATGAAGTATTTATGAGTAGTAGAGAGAAATGAGCTTACTTCTATTAAAGGAAAATTAGAAAAATATAATATTAATACAAGTTTATTACTATTTTTATATGTATAAACTGAATTTTGTTGGTTAAAATGCACTAAATCTACAATATATATTAAACTTAATTATATTATAGGATGTTTATACCAAAATAGATTTTACTCTGGTCCAGATTTATACATAAACTCAGCATACTATACATTAGGTCCACAAGAGGTCTCCGAACTATTAAAATATGATCAAAATGTAATTTATATAAATATTTTTGCTGTACAGGGGTAGTTAATGCTATCATAGTTTGAATCATTCACCACACTCAGGGATATGAATGTTGAAGATCAGACCACCAACTACTACCGCCATTACAATGGATTAGGTATAGTGGGGTCAACTAAGTAAACCAACATTAATCAACATTAATCTGTCACTAGTTAGTGAGTGACACAAACCAGCCATTTCACAATAAATGAAATATTAAAAAAAAAATCAGTGACATCAAATAAGTACTACTCAAGTGAAGACACTCCTCTCATTCATAATTTCCTGCTTAAATAAGTTCAACTAATATAGCGAAAATGAAAACTCAGGAAGCCTGTGAGCTAAAAATCAATGATGACTTCCTTGCCAAACATGGCAATAAATTAACTGAATAATTATTAATCCAGTTAAGTTTAACTAGCCATCAGAATGTTTTATATATGGAAGGAGTATAGAATGAATATAAGGTCACTGGTCAATATATGAAAGGTCACTGACAAAAACACCAGGAGAGAAAAAAGAAAAATCAACAGACGAAAGATGAGATCTGAAAACTAATGGATGAAAATGGTTGATATTAAAAGCATGAAAAGTACAACAAATTGCAATTAAAGATTGGAAGAAAATTGCAGTCTGAAAAAGAAGGTTTATTGGTTTTCTCAGATGAAGATGAAGAAGTGAAGAAATTCAAGAAAAATTATGTCAGCCAGGTAGTTTGAACCTGCGCATAAAGTAAAAAAAGTAGCAGATGTACTGTAAAAGATAAAGATGGAAATTTCATTTGTAATGATGAAAACATACGTTTTTACTAGATGGGGGCACACTGAAAAACATTTTGATCACAACATGGAGGAAGTTTAACATGAGATAAAAATAACAATAACTAGAAAAGCAGTGGGCAGAATACAGTCACATATCAGGTACAAGCTGTATAGCTTGTAGCTGTTAGAGAGCAATTGGAAAAACTTTTCTTCTAGCTTTCCAATGAAGTATATGGAACTAGTGAGTAAGGCAACAGAAAATCACCTCCATTTATTTTTCAACAAAACAATAATGAACTCAAGAGATCTGAGTGTGTTTTCCAGCAAATATGGAACTCAAACTACTGGGATGTATGCTGGCCCTGGCAATGGTAGAGGCAAGGCTTCCATGGTTACCATCCCATAAAATCCTTGCAAAGTGAAATCGACAGCAGCAGCACAGAATAGGACCTAACCATTTAGAATATGAACTTGGAATGTTATAACTATTTTGGGGATAGGCAAATTAGAATTTATAAAGCAGCAGGGAATGAAAAGAGGAAATACAAGATTGTAGAGACATTTTAGGGGTGTGCAGAGTAGGATGGAAGGATAGCGGGGACTACTGGAGCAATACGTAGTTATAGGAGAATATATAGGAAAAGAGAAGAGAGCCAGCAACAAGTGACAATATCATTGAACAAAAAGGTAGCAGGAAGCATTGTGCACAAAGAGCATAAGAGTAAAGTGAATATTATAGTAGAAGTAAAATCAGAACCAACAAACTTGGTCATTAAGGTCTCCATGCCAACAAAGCAGCCATAGGGCGAAAGAAGTCGACATACAATACACTCAATTAAAAGAAATAGCTGGTATTGTCCCTAGGAGAAAACATTTGACAGTGATAGAGGACTGGAATGCCACAGTAGACAAAGATAGACATGGTGATGAAGTGAGGGATTAAAGTTTAGAAAAAAGGAATGCCTGTGGGGAGTTCTGTAGGGGACCTAGTTTAATCATAACAAACAATTAGTTTAAATACCATAACAGGCTAAGGTATACGTGGAAAATGCCCAGGGATTCAGAGCAATAATTGTTAGGCTATGTTACCGTTAGGCACAGATTTAGGAACAGTATGATTAAATTGCAGTTTCCTGGGAGCAGGGGTGGATTTATATCATAATTTAGTAGTAATGAAGCGTAACATTAGATTCAAGAAGAAATAACAGGGAAGGCAGCAGAGGAAATGGAATGTGAAAGCATTGACTGAGTTAAAAAGAAGGGAGTACCAGGAGGAAATAGAGAATATGTGCGAGTGAGAGGAAAGTGAGCTGAGTACTATAGAAGAAAAATGAGACAGTATCAAAATAGGAATATCGAAAGCCACAAACAAAACTATAGGAACAGTAAATAGGAAAAGGAGAGAGATATCATGAATTACAGACAAAATGATTATAAAGGTAGGCAAGAGAAGGGAATGGAAGAATGTAAACACGGAGTTGAACAGAAAAAAGTACGAAGAGTTGAATGATAAACTGAGGCATGAAACTAATAGTACAAAAGAAGCTTAGTATATGATGCAATGCAAGGATAAGGAAAGCTTACAAATATATTCTATTGTTTCAGGCTTCACTTCGTGGAAGTATTTAATATCCAATTTAAAAAAAAAGACTTGTATTTTCCACAGATTTTATTATATGGTACAATGCGTTTCACCGACTTGCGGTTTACCTGATGATGCCGCAAGTCGGTGAAATGCATTGTACCATATAATGAAATCTGTGGAAAAGTACAAGTCTTTCTTTTTAGTATGGATATAAAGCTTACAAAGGTGGAATTGGTGCACTGTACAGGAAGGTGAAAGCAGTGCCAGGTAATAAGTGAGGAAAATCCATACAACACATCAAAGATGCATCAGGAAAATCATTAACTGAACCAGGAAAGATTCAAGAGAGATGAAAATAACATATAGAGGATCTACATTACATGGTAAAGATATATGGCCTGCAAACTTAGACATAGAAAGATTATATGATGAAGAGGGGGATAGCATAAGTCCAGGCATACTTGAAAGCGAGAGGGCATTATGGCAATTTAAATCAAATAATGCTGTGGAAGTAGTTAATATTCCAGCTTCATGCTTGCATATTCAAGTGTTTAGGACAATGTTGGAGGAAGAATTTCTATAGAAAAATTTGTAGCATTTATTAGAAAGGAATATGAACAGAAGATTTTGTCAGATAAACGTTAGTTCCCATCACAAAAAAAGGATAATTCAGCCATATGTGAGGACTATAAGTTGGTTTTCACATGCAGCCAAATCAATAAGAGGATGGAGAGGAGGACAAGTGATTACTAAGGGCATTATGTCTTTCAGTTCAGAAAGGAAACAGGCACATTTGATGCCATAGCAGTACTGAATAGAGAGAAATATGTAATACAATCAGGATTAATTTTTCTGTTCAGTAGATTTTGCTAAGGCAGTCAATAGAGCAAATTAGTTAAAATTAATGATCCCATTGAAGAAAATACAAGTGGAGGGATAGGGGACATCTAAAACCCGTGTATGTCTGAGACTGCTCAGGTGCAAGGGACAGATGGGGTGCCAAGATGGGCAGTGTTAGAAAGAGGGGTAGGACAGGGGTGTCCATTATCACCCATGCTTTTCAATGTATATGCGGAGTAAATATTAAAACATGCATGGGAAGAACTGGAGACAGCAATGAAAGTCAGTGGGCAATTCATAAAATTAGTTAGGTTTGCCGATGAGCAAGCTTTGGTATGTAAGTCAGCCAAGGGGTTACAAGAATTGCTGAAAGCATGAGAAAGTCAGCATGATAGGTATGGGATGACAATCAATGTAAACAAGACAAAGGTTAAGCATTTTTTGAAAAATAGGAAAGCTAACTAAAACGTCAAAATAGGAGGTCATAAACTAGATCAGGTGGAAGTTTACCTATCTCAGAAATATTTTGAACTAAGATGGTCAATGTACAACAGACATACAAAGAAGAATTGAATTAGGCCAAGAAATGTTCACAAGGAGGAGGGAATGGATGACAGGGACATTTAGTAAGAATATTAAGAAAAGACTCATCAAAACTTTGATACAGAGCATAGTCTTGTACAGTGCGCAAACATAGTTACTGAAACAAGATTATAAGTGTAGATTGGAGGCTTTTGAAATGTGGTGCATGGAGAAGGATGGCAAAGGTGAAATGGACTGAAAGGAGGAGAGGGGATCATTGGAAGAAATCCAAAGGAGGCAGGAAAGATTGGATGCAGACTGTTTTGATTCGTGATAGGATGTTAAAGACTGTGATAGAGGGGAAAACGTTACGTAGGCAGTCCTGCAAAATCGGCATCAGCTGACGGTTGTTCAAGAAAATGTGGACCATTAAATAGAAACTGGCGAACCTGAAGATGAGGCAACACCCAACAGTGTCAAGAGAAAATGTATGCCCTAAATCCACTCACCTCTTTTTCAGGAGGACATGAGTGATAGTCCTTCGTAGAAGTAGGATGGGTAAGTGAGTTCTTTTATAAAATGCATGTAGGCATAATTTAATAATGAAAATGTGTTCACCAGTGTGTCTAAAGGATGCTGCAGCATGTCTCACAGGAGAGATACTACATTAAGTCAACACATCTCTTCAATTCATAGAAGAACTAGTTACTCTCATGAAAAAGGGTGTCAATCAGAATTATATCAAATTTACAAGAAATTTCTACAAAGTGAAGGAATAACAATGGGTGTACTGATATCACCATTGTTATCAGAAAATTTTCGAACTAATTTAGAAAACAATTACACATACGATAGGGATTCAAGTGTGATGTGGTAGACCCGATCCATCATAGCAAGTGTCTTTGTTTCTGTTATTTGAAAACAATTCATTCCTCAGTGGGCACCCCTTCTTTAAAAAAGTGAATTATTTGTAGCAATCTGCAGACATTTTTTGTTTTTGAAAAAGAACTAAAAGGCCATTAGATATCTTTTTACAGTTTATCAATTCTTTAAACATTTATTAACATTCAGGATAATGATAAATTAAACTGGCTCAACTTAACCACCTCTATAGAAAATGCACAACACAAATTTACCCCTTACTACAAACCTACCTCCAATGATCATCTAAGTAGGGTTTTCAATGGTCAATGATGGTGTAATAAGGAGAGATGAAGAGTGGGATGAGGGAAGTGTTAGGATTAAACAGAGAAATGGTGACGCATGGGGCTTAATTGCTCGTTGGAGAATCCTTCGATGATTAGCAACTGCAGGGCCAGCTGGTTGTTGGTGGCACTTTTACTGAGTCTGAGCAGCACAGGGCAGAAAATAACAAAAGCTGATGAATACAGATAACAAATTATGGATCACATCTAACCTCACAAAGAGAAGAAGTTAACTCCATAGTATTTCAACAACTCCTATCCAAAGGAAAAGGGGAAAATAAACAGCCTATAAAATAACGAGGTTGTGGGACCAGCAATTATTGAAAATGTTTTAAAAGAGAAGTATAGAAATACAGATGAGGAAAATGCAGTTGACTAAAGAGAAAGTGAAGAATTTCCTGTGATAACAATGAAAGGGTCATCATTAAGACAGCAATGCAGCCTATGGAAATGCTGGTAGAACTAAATTTAGATACTTGCCTACAATAGACTAAGGTAAAGAAATTTAAAAAACCTGTATGATGATAGTATCAAACCCATAATAAAATATATGAAAAAGAAATACATTTTATAATCCTGGTAAATTGAGATTCAATGATCATGAGAGATAAAGAAGAAAAATAATCCAGAAAATTAATTTTCAGAAATTGCACGAATGAAAAAATAATTTAATTGCTATAATAATGTTGAAATTATCATAGCAAAGAAGTATTATTAAGTACAGAAATGAATAGGATAAAAACTATAAAAATACAGTGTAACCTCATAATACATACTTAAGTAAGACTGATTTTATGATAACCAGTAATCTGAACTAATCAACTGGAAGGTTGATAAGTGACGGTAGAGCCCAAGAAGATCTGGTAGCTAAAATTCACACAGCTTGGTTGAAGCTGAGGATGCCCAGAGGCATTACCAGGACTCGAACTTGGGCCCTCTAATAAATAGCCCAGCACTCTATCAATGCCATGCCCTGCTTTCTGATAACATGAATCAAATTTTTGTCCTGGCAAAAGTATAATCTGCCTTACCAAGTTATATTTGTTCAAAACATTTTGACTTGTGAGAACCTAGAACATATCCGTAGTCCACCATAATAAGGCATAGATTGCCCTGGCAATCTGTGAGTGGCTCTTATGGCTTAATCATTATAGATCATTCGGGTTTATAGCATTGGTGTAGATGAATGTTGAGATTTTGTACCTTCTGCCAAACACAACAAGGCATTAGACCAAGGTATTAAACTGACAAAGAGAAGGATATCAGATTCACCTGATACAAACTACAATTGACATGGTGAAAAGCAAACCCTATAACTTAGAGGGTCTCAGTTGAAATTAAGAGCCATTGAGCATTCATTGACTGAGCAATGGGAATTCATTTAAGAAAATTTTATAAAAATTTTGAGGCTTGAACTCATTTACTCACATGTAGAATTTGTACATGCCATTGCCAATATGGAGGGCAAATGTGTCTCTTGAACCTTAGTTGTACGAGGATAGGCTGAAAAGTAATACACACATGCTTGTAGACCACAACAAAATGACCTTCAGAAGCACTCCTGGAGGTATGTGGAAGTGACATTCCCCGTCAACACGCATACGCAGGTTTGAGGTCGTTTCATTCATCCAGTGTATCTGAGAAGCGGAAGTATGGAGACGTGTTCTAGTGCTTTTTCAACGCGAGTTATAAACAGTGTTTTGTTATCGAATTTTTAACTGCTGAAGAAGTGACTCCTACTGAGATTCATCGCAGCTCAAAGGTTGTTTATGGTGACAATGCTGTTGATAGGTCTACTATAAATTGATGAGCAGTAAAATTTCGTGGTGGCCAACCTATAAAAACCATAATTGTTGATGAAACAAGCAGCGGACGTCCGATTACTGTCACAGACGATAAACATCGCAAACTCGTCGAAAATTTGATTCAAAATGACCGACGAATCACTCAAAAGCGTATCGCAGAACCATATTGGAATATCCAAGGATGGTGTTGGCTTCATTTATGAACAATTGGGATATCGTAAAATTTGTTCACGATGGGTACCACGCCGTCTCGCAGACGAGAATAAACAAAACCCTCCTTATTCCCGCGATCTTGCGCCTTGCGATTTGTATTTTTTCCTCACCTCATAAGACACCTAAAGGGTAATCATTACACCTCGGACGATGAGGTGAAGGCAGCTGTCAAGTCATTGATTCGAGAAAAAGAAAAGTTAACTCGCTTTGAAATTGGACTAGAGAATGTCTCCATACTTCCGCTTCTCAAAATACACTAGATGAATGTGATGACCTCAAACCTGCGCATGGGTGTTAAGGGGGAATGTTACTTCCACATGCCACCAGAAGTGCTTCTGAAGGTCATTTTGTTTGTGGTCTACGAGTATGTGTGCATTCGTTTTCAGGCTACCGTCGTAATTAGAATTTAAAAAGCTTTAATTTATTTTTTGTTTTCATTTTCATTGAGATTTTCCAGTGTGGCTTAAAGTTGAGGTGAATGTTACTTCCTCATGCCACCAGAAGTGTTTCTGAAGGTCATTTGATTTGTTGTGTACAAGTTGGTGTGCATTCATTTTCAGCCTATCGTCGTAATTAGTTTTTAAAAAGCTTTAATTTATTTTTTGTTTTCATTTTCATTGAAATTTTCCAGTGTGGCTTAAATTTTGAAAATTATATAAAGATCAAAAATGCAATCAATGTCTACTCTTTTTTCATAGGGAAGTAAAATAGAGAAAAGTGAAAAATCTTTTCCTGGCGAAAAACAGGAAGAATATTCACAATGTGGGTTTATAACTATCTAAAATAATCTTTCTATTAAGGTTATATTAATTATTTTTACTGAGTGCATTTCTATTTAATTCATTTTTCCTTCACCATCCGTTCTCTGGATTGAAACCTTAAAACAATACCTCTTTTGGGCCATTCCATCATTACATATATTTATACATATATCACTACATCAGTTCCAAGGATAAACAAAGTTTGTTTATTTTTAATTTTTGAATGAAAAATCTGGAATGTCACATATAGGACAAATCAAAAAAAAGTATAAATATAACCATAATAAGGGTCTTGGTAGTCCAGGGGTAGAGCGCTGAAATACTGACCAGAGGGTCGGGGTTCGATTCCCGGGCAAGCCTCTCTGGGCGCCTGCAGCTCAACCCAAGCTATGTGATTTTTCGATCTACCAGATCTTCCAGGGAAATCATAACCGGAATAGGGAAACAAACTGGACCCCCTACCCTGGTGTGTGAATTTCACCTGCCGTTCGGCTTAGTCATGGGTGATCTCCACCATCACCCACCAAACCAACCTTCGGGTTGATTACTGCGTTTATGATGTAAAACCATAATACGAAAGTAATTTGAAAAATTCTCAGAATGGAATAGAAATAAACGACTTACCTAAGCGAAACTTTTTTATTTTTCAATGTAGTCACCCTGTGCACTAATGCACTTGGTCTAGCAATGTTCCAATATCTTGATTCCATCTTGAAAGTTAGATTCCTTCAAGGCTGAAAAATACTCATCTACTTCGGCTGTTAGTTTTCATTTGAAGAGTATCTACATCCACCAAGGAAAATGTTGAGCTTGAGAGATGGAAATCTCTGCTAAATCAGGCTTATATAGTGGGTGTGGCAACATTTCGTATATTAGTTCACATATTTTTGCCATGACAATTATACTTTTGTGTGGGCAGGCATTTTCTTGATGAAATATGACTTTCTTCCTTGCCAAACCTGGCCTTTATTCATGTATCTTCTGCTGTAGTTGGTCCAGGAGGTTATAATAGTATTTGCTAGTAATTGTTTGACCAGTGAGAAGATAATCTATCTGCAGAATCCCTTTTGCATCCCAGAAAACTGAAGCGATCACCTTTCCGGCTGTCCGTATTTCCTTTGCTTTCCTTGGTGGTGGTGAATCAACATTTCTCCACTGCATTGACCGCTGTTTTGTCTCTGCGGTATAGTAGTGGACCCAAGTTTCATCTGTGGTCACAAACTGGCATAGAAAATCTTGTTGGTTGCTCTTAAATCAGGTCAAATGTTTCTGAAATTGAAATTTCCATTCTGATACATTTTTGTGATCCTGCGTCCAGAGTCGCGGCACCCATTTATCAGATAATTTTCTCATACCCAATTCTACTGTTAAAATGTGATATCCCTACAGCTTCAGCAATTTCTTGCACTTTCAGTCGGTGATCCTCCATGACAATTTTATGCCCTTTTGCAATAAGTTTTAGGGTAGTGGCACATTTTGGCCAACGACTGCGTGCATCATCATCTAAGCTGTCCCGGCCAAACTTAAACTCATTTGTCCACTTGAAAACAGCTAAATAAGAAGGAGCAGTGTCCTCCAGAGTGCTCTGAAAGTAGGCATGAATTTTCTTTACTTTCATAACTTTCTTTCTGAAGTATTTAATCACTGCTTGAATCTCAGTTTTCTCTATCTTCACAAATCACTACATTGGAACAACTGTTGAGAGGTCACTGCTCCACAGATCTCTTCCCAGAGCAGTGACACATTACATGTTTTTTCATAAAGGATTACCTATTACTAAGCAGGAAACTGGTTGCTCCAGCGCTGACATCTGGTCATGATTCCAAGAACCTTTCAAACTACCCGTGTGCTAATAAAAAATTTCAAAAAATATGATATGTAAGAGTTACTGACTTCTAAGAGCTTCTGAAAAAGCATTTTGGTAAACCATTTCAAAAACCTATTTCTTCTATAAAAGAAAGTATTGCTTTACTTGCATCATGTTGAGGATATAAAAGTAATACCTTAAATTGCTCACTATAATGATAATATTTCACAACCAATAAATGTCATTAGAGATAAATTGCTCAGAAAGATATTAACCAATCACCTGGAAGAGTTCTCAAAAAAATTATTATCTCTTAAGAACTGTAAATTTATGCAATTTCAATCATTTGGAATTCAGGTAATGGCGATTATGATAAATAGTGAGGCCACTCAGAAAATAGAAATCATTTTTAAAATAGTATATATGATATGTTATAAGTTGAAGATAACAAATTATAAGGTCTTCAATTGGTAAGAAAAATATTTTTGAATTTGTTCATATTTTCCTCTTTTTTGGAATGAAATCAAAGGCATTAGATTTGTCCATATACAAAAGTAGGTACACAGAATAACCTGTAATGCAACTTCAACAGATCACAGCAAACCACGGAGCATTGCTAATTATATTATGATAGTGTTAGCCTCCATAATTATGTGTTTTAATAATCACTTGACAAGAGGATATGTACAAACATAATAACAAAAAGAAGCAGACCTAAAGAAAAATGCATCATATTCTCATTAGGTGGGTTGCGGTAGTCCAGTGGATAGTGTGGGACTACTGACCAGAGGGACTCGGGTTGAATTCCTGGGCAAGTCTCTGGGCACCTGGAGCTCCACCCAAGCTATGTGATTTTTCAGGCACCAGATCTTTCTGGGAAACCATAACCGGGGCACAGAGAAAGGAACTGGCCCCCCTACCCTGATGTGTGAATCTCACATGCCGTCAGGCTTAGTATTGGGTGAACTCTACCATCACCTACCAAACCGACCTTCGGGTTGATTACTGTGTTTACGGTTTTTTTTTATTCTCAGTAGGCCCAAGGCACCAAGATGAAATGCATGATCATTACTTTATTCAATATATTACCTGTTTCTCCATTTTCACCAGTATTGCAGCATGCAAAACCAAATTGTTCTATGTACTGGCTATCATACATGCCTTTTCACTCAACCAATACATTTTTTAAGACATACTAGTGACTTGAATTTTGTGTAAAATGAATATATTTACATTATGTATTTTTGGTAATAATTATTGTGGTACATGACAAGCTGATGCTTTCATGGACATTGATTATAAATAAAGGTTATAATAATAATCACTTGACCCTTCTGCATCTGCTTAAAGGAAGTTACAATAGTAAATAGATGATTGGAGCTCTTATAAAAGCCTAATATTTACAGAACATGGAATTCACTAATCAAGGTAAGGTGTTCAGGTCCTTTCCCTGCACCATCTGCAGTTTTGCCAAAAATCTGATACCTGAAAATATAAACACTCAGGCAAAGGCAGGAGTGTCCAAACATATCAGATGAATCTGAACCCAGGATTAAACAGCTAGGTTTCCGTCTTACCCTTCCAAAACACAGTAAAGGCCCAATAAATTGTTAAGTGAATTCAGTGAAATCATCTAATAAGAGAGCATATAATTATAGCCAAAACTTAGTAGATTAAAATTAGTGAATCTGAATACAATTTGAAAGAAATACAAAAGCAAGAAAAACTCCTTCTGGTCCGATTGAGCCAATCAAATGCTGTCTTGACAGGAGATGCCAAATAAACCACAACAAATATCACAAGTTAAACCAGGTGTATTGATATATTTTGAGTCTAACAAATAATTCCAATCATATGAAGAATAATCATATATGATAAATGAACACTTTGTTTTTTTATTCTCAAACCTAAATAATTTAAAAACAATGCGCATTTATTCAAATCAAAAATTGAGCGTATAAATTGAAATTATAAAAAAATGCTGCAATCATGAAATCATATATAATATATAAATTTGAGATGAAAATTTGTTCTTATGAGTGTGAATCCTTTTTTAAAATTGAAAACAATCATTGAAGCAAAGAAATCAAGCAAATATTTTATTAAAATAGCAATGGTATACCTGACCTCATACTAACTGTATGCCCACTATCGATTCTACTTACCATGGTAAATGGAATCCATACAACAGCGTTTTTCCATGTCTCCTGAAGTTTATTCAGTAGATCTAGCATTCAGAAAGTCAAAGATTTTGTAATTTACCCTAGGGGGCAATATGTATCACTCATTTTGATCCAGGACTCACTCAGTCATACCTAGCTCACTGTTTTATCCGCTGGAATGACCACATGGCTTAATCAATTATAAAAATGAGACTATATTAAAGCACACAATCAAATATCCCTGAGTCAGAGAGGGAAGTTATTTGCATGAAAGGAGAAAATTACATTTAGTACAACTTATCAGCCTTCAGCTTATTAGTTTCACCCAGCCCATTAACCAGATTTAAGATCACCCTTGGGACTAGGACCAGGCAACATCCCATTCCAATATATCATCTAAAACAAGCCTCTCCAGTTATTTATGGATTCCAGTTACAGGTGATGCAAATAAGAGTTGTCCAGTGGATTGAATATTAATCTTAAAAAATATCCCTGTTAGATTTCAGATTAACATTAGAATTATGTCTCAGAGTAGTAGCTTACAGAGCATGAGGATTCCATATCAATTAATTTGTAGATACTTAATTATAAATTCCTAGAGGACTACAAAGTAACCGTGCTGATCCATTCCAAAGAAGTTTTTGATGAACGAACTATTATTTTCACAGTAGACTATTCTGAGCTATGAAATGAAGGGCATTTAAGGTTAGCATCAACCTTTTAAATACTTGCGACATGTGCAGCATTCCATGATATTAGTTATCTCATTCTACCAGTTTGTTTTAACATTTTGTTCAGCATTCAATAAGGAAATCCAAAGCTTAGTAATACCTCACTGTGGGAACTGACACATTGTGGCTAACAAAAGGAGGACTCTCCTATTGGTAATGCTATCTCAAAGCATTTAGACAGCAGTAGCCACAGCATCTTCTGGTTGGGGGTGGCCAATTTAAGAATGAAGTTTTGTATTCATTCCCTTTTCCTTCTTAGCTTTTGAGAATTGATTGATCATGTATTTAGTAACAACATATGTTATTTTGATTGAATTTTACTCTCACACTCTAGTAATAAAGCTAGTTGTTTTACTGTTTTCCATCAAAGCAAAACACTAGTGTTTTAAGGCTACCTCAACGTTTGCTAACAAATCCGAACATGAAGGGCACTTAAAATATCCTGAGGCACAGATGGTGCATTAATGCCATAAATATTTTTATTTAAAGCAAGGGCATATATTGCATTTTTCATTTTTCTTCTAGCATGCAGAAATCTTTTTTCTGGTCTGATCAATGATATAGATTTCGATTCTGTTACATCAATATCTAGTTGTAATACTTGGATTCAAAATAATTGTAAAATTTTCACTATAAGTAAATAGACAGTCAAGTGTCTCATGTAGTTCTAACTCTTAAGGCCTGGAACTGATTTTCATAGAATTTTTCTCATAAAAAACAATTCTTGTATGAGCAATTAATATGTATGTTTTTAGGCTACTTGACGATGTCCATACACTTGATTTTATCTGAACTCTGGATGCCAGATATAAATAACGATAAAAAGATAAAAAACAATTCTTGTATGAGCAATTAATATGTATTTTTTTAGGCTACTTGACGATGTCCATACACTTGATTTTATCTGAACTCTGGATGCCAGATATCATAAATAATTAGAGGCTTTGATTTTAGAGATTGATTTTAGAGGGCTTGAATTAGAGAGATTGCATAAATAATTAGAGGCTTAAAAGTAAAAAAAAATATCAGCCTTAACTGCTCATAGTAAAAGATAGTTGCAGACTGAACATTTAGAGGGTTTAAGAGCAATCATAAAGACAGAAACAGGACAGATGTCAATTTGAAAAAGACTTACACAGAATGGATACAGTATATGATATGCTGTGGTGGATTGCATTGCATGTAACCAATGCTTGATAGCCTACTCATTCATGAATTTCACTGAAGTAGGTAGTTTAATTATGTTATAAGAATATATGGTAACTTCTACTGTTTTATTGACAATTATTTCAATTAGCAATAATTAAACTCGGATTTATTTGTAAAATTAATTTCTTCTTGAATTGGTTAAAACTTCAAATATTGGACTTTTGAACAATTGATCGAGATGATCTCAGGCAAAAAATTTAGTTACCTAGTTTTGACCCAATGAGATTTTTTGGCCAAATTTAGAAATGGGTTTTTTGAGATTTTGTTTGAAAAATAAAATTTATTGCAACTTTTGACTTTGAATGGTCACTGCCAGGAATTGTATCCATCACAGGTCAAAGATATAATTACTATCAGGTCAAAAGAAAACGGTATAGGTGGTGAAAACGTTCAATTAATTTAACACCTCATCAAAGATGAAAAAAATACAAAACTTTGAAAAATAAGGAAAATTTTCCATCCAAAAACTAATTTTATGCTCAGTGTTGGTGATTATTTAATTTCAATTCAGTGATTGGAAGAAAGTGCTCTTCGAGAGGTCAAAAACAAAAAAAAAGGATTGAAGCAACTAGTCCCAATGGTTTCTCAGAAATAAACTGTTCAAATCTGCTTTCCATGAATCTTTCATAAGTTTTAACATTTTTTTATGATTCCAAAGTGCTGTAAAATGGGCCAAAATATGTATCCCCAAAATCCTTTTGGGATAATTATTTTCTCAAGGTGTGGGAACTCATATTTTTTCATACAAAAATTGAAGATGCTTGCTTGATATGATTGGTGGTAGCTGTGTGATATGAGATAAAACTGGTGGATAACATGTTCCTAAAATTATTGAAAGAGGAGCTGGCATGTTTAGATCACTTCCTAGAAAAACTTATATGCTCTGTATCCTCCATGAGCAATTTAAAAGTGAGGCTAGGTTTTGTGTGCATTCCAAACAACTGGGTACATATGGCAGGGACATGAACCTCTGCTGTGAGAATGGCCATATGGACAATCTACTTTGTAGTGTTCCAGATCATTGTTCCCTTTCCTTATCATTCCATGCCCACATTCCTTATGCTTTCCTCCTTCCCTTGTGCATCTATCTCCACGCCATGAGCTTTAAATTTCCTGTATTCATTGGTACACAATTACCACACAAAAGCATGATAAAAATAAAGTGCCTCTATTTAATGCCAAAAAAACTTCGATGGGAGAAACAATTCTTCCCTGAGCATAAGAACATTTTCTTAATTTGCCAAAAATCTAACTTTTTGAGAATTAGGAAAGACATATACCAACAAAATCGCCATTTTCTCGGCAAGTGAGAAATAAATGGATGATATATTGTTAAATTAAACAAACCAATCTGTTCATGAACTTTCAAAAGATTTTCTCGAATCTTAAAGTCTCTAACGGGACATTTACAGAGAAAAGTTGGCAATGGTCGTCCTTGGGAACCCCATGTTGAATTCTGCACGAAGCCCCGTAAAGCCAAAGGTCGGCCATTTACTTAAGCCTAATATTTTTTCGATATACTTCGCAAGCATATGCTGCGAACCATCGTTTTCGCGTAATATAACGTCTTAACGGGATGGGAGCGCCAGGAGAGGCCCGGGTTGCCTCCACCAGGCATGAGATAAGAAGGAAATAAAACCGAAGGATTTACGGGAAATAGGGTGGGGGCACTTGGGAACTTCATGAACGAACCAGTGAGGTGCACAACGTACGCCCTCAGCTAACTCAGTGTATTGTCTTTACTAAATTGGTCGTTGCTGCAACAGTGAATCAGGAGGACATTCCAACTGATGAGTAAATTAAAATAAACTTTCTTTTCATTGTCGAGGCATGTAAAACGCTAAGGTAAACCTTAAAATTTAACAACCTCGAATATTTAGTAACACTTGAAGGATGGGATGATTGCAGAGGTGGCAGGGAGGGGTTGCGGACTCTATTTGCATGAGGGTATTCTTCAAAATGACACATTTTTGTGAATATTTTTCATTTGTTCATAGCACAATTACTCTATGAAATCATCCTTTGTGTTTTTGCTGTGCCTTTCCACATAAAATTCTCATAAATGTATTTCATTAAAACTTTAAAACACTTGCATCGAAACGTGTAGCGCTTTGATGAACATGACGAAAATTTTAAATTTGCATTAAAATGGGTCAACCCGGTATTACTTGTAAGTCTACGGTTATATCACCCGTTTCCAGCAATATACTATGTACTAGTATACTAGTATGTGAGGTCAGAATATATTCGCCTTTATTCGTTAAAGATCATCTGGCAAACATTTGAATGGCAGAATACATGGATGATTCTACGAACAAATTTTAAATTTCGTCCAAAATCCGAGAACTATTTCAAATGAATACCTGCTGCAAAGCAAAGCAGCATTTTTATCTCGTCAAAATCAAAATCGTCTCGCCATAGAGCAAACAGTGGTTGTGCCCACGGATCGTGACGTGCAAGGAAAATAAAAAAAAGTACTTGTGCTGATATACCAAGCTATCCGTTCTCTCGATAGGGCACTCGAACATGTGCTTTAACTCCCGTGGAGTACTTTAAATTTAGGTGGTTGAATTTTTCCCAAGATGTAAAAAGAAGAAAACCCTAAGGACGTCATTAAACTTAATAAGTGCCTTCCTAATCTGTCATCATAGCTCCTAGATCACGGAATGCGGCCAAAACAACCAACATCAAGTGACAAAAAACTGGAGATTCACAAGCGTGGCGTCAGGTACGACAAAAGTGAAGACAAACCGAGCTTACGAGTGCGCTCTCAACCTTTGATTTCGGTCACTTTTTCCGCCAAGCGACAGAAAGGAAAAAGGCGACCAATCGCCAGCCTCACTCTCACACTCGCCAAGCCACGCGCCAAGTGAGAGGGTCTGTCCTGGAGTTCAGCTGGAGTTGGTACTGCCCGCGGCGGGTCTTGTTTACCCGCCCCTCTCAATGCACATCAAAACATCCCTGCAAATTTTAATAGTTATTGCTTTGTGAGATTGCCGTATTCAGCAGGGAAACTACGAGGGAGGAAGAAGAAGAGACGCGCTCGAGACGGGGTCACAGTTACAAATAAGTGTTCAATATGTACAATAGAGATAATATTTGGAGAAAAATTTGCGAAAGACATTTGCGGCCCTTCACGAAACAAAAAATTATGTGGGAGAAAAGTTATGGAGTGGAATTTCGGCGCATTGAATCTGTATGAATTATGAATTTTATTTGCGAGAATTCACAACCCCACAGATTTTCATTGTTGTCCCATATGCAGTATTTTGAATGAGATTGTTAAGTGGGTAGAAGGCAGGGCTATTTACCGAAGGCCCCCGGTGCAATTTCGAGCGACCTTCAACTTCACCCAAATTGTTTCATTTTTCGGGTACCACATCTTCCTGAGAAACCACAGGCGCCACAGGAAAATGAATTGCCCCCCCCCTCCCCCCCCCACCCTGATGTGTGAATTTCACAGTTCTTTTTTTAGTATTTACTCAAGTTCACTTACCATTGGAGTAGATTAAAATACTATCTGGGGTGGACCGCCCCTTATATCGCCCCCTTCTCCGTCAACTTGGTTGGTGACCTAACACCCCCCGCCCCCTTGGCGTACGCCTTTGCGGAGGC
This sequence comes from Hetaerina americana, assembly GCF_022747635.1. NCBI lineage: Eukaryota > Metazoa > Arthropoda > Insecta > Odonata > Calopterygidae > Hetaerina > Hetaerina americana. Next base: position 78,294,218 of record NW_027286763.1, read on the forward strand.
TTAATGGGCATTGTATGGATGTAGAAGTAGCTACTCCAGGGGGTCTGTCTATATATTGCGTCAATTTTTGTCCTCTTCTGATCCTCCCTTACTATTACAGCAACTGCCGCTTCACTCTCTGCACACTTTTACAACTTTGAATAAATGTTGAACATAACACAGTAATCAACCCGAAGGTCGGTTTGGTAGGTGATGGTAGGGTTCACCCAGTACTAAGCCCGACGGTGTGTGAAAATCACACATCAGGGTAGGGGGGCTAGTTCCTTTCCCTTTGCCGGTTATGGTTTCCCAGGAAGACCTGGTACCCGAAAAATCACACAGCTTGGGTTTAGCTGAGGGTGCTCAGAGAGACTTGCCTGGAATCGAACCCGGGCCCTCCGGTCAGTAGTCCAACGCTCTATCCCTGGACTACCGCGACCCATGGATAAAAGTTATTCATTGTAAATGACATGAGTACCGGTCCTTTCACGTCCAAGATTAAGAAAGTAATCGATGTCCTTGATTTCTCTCGCGTCGAAGTTACACTGATCTCGTACTTTTTAGAAGAAGCCAATTTACATTGCATACATTAAATAATATCCAATGTCGTACAAATAAAATTATTTATATAAATATGTCGTATGAGTAACTCCAAATTTACACATAAACCCCATACATTAAATATCTTGTGCAAAATGGAAGCAGGTCTCTTTAACGAAGATGTTGGAAATTAATTATTAGCGTCATCGTAGGAGAGAAAATGACAATGAAATTAGAGAAATCACCTGCATAATATTTAGATGAAAGATGTCATTTTCCCCATGATCGATAAGGGAGATAAAACACTATATCCGACCGCAGAAGGGGGTAAAGTATTTTTCTTTTTTCATTCTAAGTAGTTTAGTTTATTTTCATTACATCATCCACCCTCAGGTACGTATTGCCCTTCTTGTTACTGGAAACATAATTTTTGATATAATGTCTGGTGTCGAATCACCCACTGCCACACACCCTAGTGGTACCTTACGGGGTACCATAAGTAAGGAGAAATATATTCGAAATAAGTCTGATTTTTTCCACTTGTCCCCTATTCTTTACATTTTCTGACCTTCTACCATTATTTCACGTTGAGACTGACTGGTATTTACTTGTTAATGCCCACCTACTACCACATCACTCTCTCCGTAACGCTGATACTTCGGTTGTACTTTAAAAATTTTGCCGCATGATGAGTCAGCAGGTAAAGCTAAATCCCTTTACTTATGCAAACTATGCCCGACTGAAGTATTCGTCTTGGTGGTAGTGGTGGATTCGACTTTCACGCGAGCGGCATGAAATGTTTAAGGGTGGAAAACCCCGAAAAATCAATGCTCTTCGAATGAATCACTATGCGGCACAGCCGACCTTATGTCATTCTGTTGCCTTTTATATTTATGGTGAAGGTTTCCACTCAGGAGATAAGTGCCCATAATAAAATTGATAAGAGGAATTGTTTTGCCTTTCTTAAGAAAGCCTGTGTCATACGTAGTCACTATGCGCGACCCACCTTCTTCTAGTTCCCGCATTCATTACCGGTGGTGGTACTTCATTCAGCAAATTATCGTACCCCGGAGCCTCTGCAGCCGCGAGCGTCTCCATAGTGCCGGTCTGTCCGGGGTGTGTTCGAACAGGGTACCCCTGCTGGGACATGATATTTAATGAGACGCGAAACAATGACATTCCTCTGTTAATTGATAGATCCATTTAACAAAGTGAAACCAAAATATCCGTGACTAAAGGCTTTGCTAAGTCGCCTTCGCTCACTATAAAATGGAAGATTAACCCCATTTTTTGCAAATCCATAGACCTGTTTTCAAGATAAAATTAACAAGGATTGCACGTTTTATAGTTTTTATGATTTGCAATAGTTTATGTGATCATGGCAACTCATGTATCCTCCCCCTTTTCATAAATAAAACACCTAAGCAACATTTTGTTTGCATGATAACCGAAAATCCATTGAAGATGCTAGTGTTTGTTTGGTCACAACAGCTTTTTGTAGACCAACAAGGAGCCATTTTAAAGAAAGTTTTCCAGGTGCGACAAAATCAGATTTTTTTATTAAGGATACCATGGTAAGAACAATTTCCTCGGGAATTATCGAAGGAGTGACAATTGTCCTCAGCCATCCACAATATCCTAATTCACGCTCGAATTCGGCAGAATCATCGTATTTGCTTTCTTTTCTTTCTAAAAATTAACTCCAGCCAGAGGAACTTTGATTTTCGACTAATTCGTTTGCAGTTAATGAGGTAAAAAATTGCGCGAAAATAAAGCGGATGCATTCTTAATAATAAAATGAATTGTGGTACGGCGGAGTCCATCAGAAAGAATTGGGAAGACCCATAAAAGGCTGTATGTAGTAGCCATAGGATTCCTTGGCAACCGTAGCTTCCCTCAGTAACACAACGCATCCACGACTCCTGAATACAAGTCAAAATAGAAAAGAGGAACAAGACGTATATTATTAAATACATGTGACCGAATTGATCAGAGCAGTTCAAACTCTAGGGTTACAAAAAGAAGCTAGGTTTCAGTTAACGTATTTTAGGCAAATCTAATGAAAAGTTAAGAATGAGGTGTTACTCTTCTTTAGTTAGGCCACCTTTGCAATACGCGGCGAGTATCTGGGATCCTTGGGAGAAATTGAGGAACCGAAAAAGGTCAGGCACTTAAGTTTTTTAATGACACCAAAGTAACTATTATCGCATCAAAATTATATTGCTAGAGTAAAAGACCGAGATAAAACTAGAAGCATAGAGACCGTCACAGAGAGATTCAAGTACTCATTCTTCCCTCGCACGATACTCTAATTAAACTCAAGCATCGGAATATATTTATTCTAAGAGTTAAATTTAATGATTTAGTCATGGAAACCACTTATTACATGATGCATAAGGCGTGTATGTATGTATTTGTACGTGGGTTTGCATACTTTATGGCCAAATATATATTCAAATGCATGTGCGAACTAATATTTTTAGTATACATATATCGTGTAGCTTAACAACCCCCGCCGTACGTCTTTACGACGGCGTGCGGGGTAGGAGTAGATTATGAACCTTCGGATGAAATCAACGTTGAAATGGAAATATGATTAGTTTCATCTATATCTACATGTTTCATCCTCAAGCTACATCTGCATCTACATACCTCCTGTCGCACACCTTGTCGATGTGTGACAGGAGGTTCACATGCATGGACAGAACGCGAAGAGTAGCGGTCACGCGCCTCTTGCGCACACGAATCACTGGTATTTACAAAAAGAACTCTGTATTATTAAGCAATGAAAAATTAAGTGCATCGAATTCTTGGAGAATGGATGACCATCAATCTTCTTGCCTAAATTGGAAGCAGGTCTCTTTGGCGATGTCGTTGAAAATGTATTATTATCCCCATCGCACGTACGTATAGTAGGAGAGATTATGTAATTAAAATTAGGCAGAGCAAGTGTAGAAAAGATATCGACATCGGCATAAAAACCCCCCAATTCACCAAAAAGGTGTGTGGAAGTGGGTGCAAGCACCAGTTGGGAAGGTTAGGTGATAAGGGAGGATATGGGAGAGGAAGGGGAAATGGAAATATATTTATTAAAAATCTATCAAATAACGTGTAAAATTCTATAAATGCTGGAGGAAGACTCAATAGAAAAAATGGGTGAATTCACCTAATAAATTAGTTATTTTTTATACGAAAGGAGGGAATAAAAAATGACCACAACCAAATCCTGTACTACTTACATTATAAACAGAAATTATACGACATGCCTCCACCATAACAAGACAGGTTATGCAGAATTGAAAATTAAGAGGGGGAAATTCTGCTATCATATGGACATGCAACTCATAGTCTTCGCCCTTAAAGTCACAGGTGGGGTATGTGACACCGCTGTAGGCTGCTGAGGACGGCGTGAGACGCCCCCCCCCCTCCAAAGAGAGAGACGAGGGACAGCAGGAGAAGCTTTAAAACAACAAATTAAGGCAGCCAACATTGTACCGAGCACAACAGTCATTAAGTGGCAGTCCCATTGGGGGAGATGTTTGACAACAAAATACGGGAGATTAGTGACAGTGCATGCATTTGGGTAAACTAATAATTCCCTAGACGCTGTGGTTGAGATAGCTCTAAGATGACATTTTTCTTAAGAACGATAAAGTTTCTGAAAACCATCCGGCCGCGCTAATAAGGCAAATTACTTTTTCTTTTCCCATTCTTAGTCGTTAATCATGTTTTCATTATTTCTCCTAGACTTAGTTTATAATCTTGTTAACAGCTCCTCTCTCATGCGTAGAGAAGTACATCTCACTATGATACCGTAGTGTACGTACCTGTAGTTACTGTGATCTACATTATTTGAATTATTTTACATGTATATTGTGACTAAAAATTAAGAAAAACTCAACTTTTAATGCAGTATGCCTGGTGTTAAATCATCACCCCTTGCCACATACCAAACTGGTGGCTTGCAGGATACCATGTGGGTTAAGTTCAATGGTTCAGTTTGAAAACTCTTAATAGGTATTAGAATAGGTAGCACTCACAACAGCACAGAATAAAAGTGAGACAGAAAACAAAAAATGGAAACCCGTTAAGCCTATACTACTTTATGATGCTAATTGCATCCTAATTGAAGTGGGTAACAGCTGTTTCTTTCTATTACTGTTCTCGGAAAAATATAGTTGTAAATGAACCTAGTTAGCTTTACTATATGTTTCACATGCTTACGTCTGCTCTCAAGATTCGGAATTGCGGCGTACATGATTACACGAATAGCGTTTTTCAGCACACTAATCTCATGTGACTATTTAAGGAGTAAACATTTAGCAATGACTGCCTCCAGACAATTACGTGACTCAAATACAAGCTGTATGCGAGATCTATCAACTTCGCTAGATATTGATATCCTTCGCTATATACCGAGGATTTGGCAAGATCCCATGCAGGAGTTATCCAACAAAGGCTCGGTGAGCTGGAAAGTGACCCATCGAAGGTTTTCAACAGAACAGTCAACATTTTATAACTGCTGCAAGATATAGTCAATGGACCAAAACTTTTATGTGATTCTTCATCAAGGATATTCAGGGCTGGGTTGCGTCGAAGGTGCTATTTCCCGATATTCAGTTTATAGCTTTTCTTATTCAAATGATCCTAACCATCATCCTCAAAGCCAACTTCCTTTACTGCCCTTTTCGGTTTGAATCATTTTAAACTCAAGGCAGCAGTAATTTGAAGAGAGCCTTTGTTAAGAAAGATGTGAGTATATTCTGTTAAAAAAACACTTAAGGCTCCCCAGTATTTCGAGCACGATTTCAAGGTATTTCATTCAATCTATTGCGCTGTTTTTAGAGCAAGCATTGTTGCGAAAGTGTTTTTTTCATCAGTGAAACGTATTCACCAATTATAAAGTAAAAAGTAGAAGTATATTTAAGAAATAAAAGAAATATAAAGTCGAAATCAAGGTCAATTCTGACGAAAAAACTTTACACAAAACACTTAATAGAACAGTAAATGTAAAATTCCAAGATATTGAGGTAGATTTCGCGACAGCAAGTTTTAACGGAGTCTTCTGGTACATGTTCATTACAATGCAACCATTTCAGAGATTAAAAATCATTCGCCTTGTCCGGGTTCGAATCCCTGTCAAGGTGAATGATTTTTACACTGTGAAATTGTTGCACGGCAAATGTACTCGTAGTCTGAAGTCAAGTATTTTTCATCTTCAAAGCAAACTATGTTAAATGCACCAATTATAATGAGATTTATATCATATGTCATTAGTAATTATACAAGGAATGCTTAACATGTTGACTTTATTAGGTTGTTAATTCTTTAAATAAAATTATTGTTTATCTTGCAACGACAATGTTAAATCATAAAATGGACCTTAATAACAATAATTGTGATCTCCTAGAAAAAGCTGAATATTCCTTTTATGCTTACGTGACTGTTTCTCCCTTCTAGCCGGGAGTTGAAAATTACGTACTGTTCCCTCACTCTATGAGATTACCATGCTCTCTCCAAATTGGTTAAAAATCCCACAAAAACCTCGGTGTTCACTCGTTCTCTGAATTTATTCATCAAATTCTCCATTTATTCAATGTATTCCCAACTAAGAGAAATGACTTGATCAACAAATATCTAAACTGTGAAAAAGCGCCTATCACCTGCTCTTTGATACATTTTTGGACATCTGTGTGCATTAAGAGTTGCTTCGTAGAATTACTTTTGTAATATACTTTCGTTTAGGGATTAATACTCGTATCGATAGCTTTTTTTACACGCTTGAAATTCATCATGAAAATTGGCATTGTAGCTAATATATACATTATTTATTTCCGATTTTAATCGTAATGGCCCACAATGTTTTAAAATAAACATTTATCAATTCCGAGAAGTTACCAAACTTTGAAAAAATCTTGCTCTTCAAAAAAACTCAAACAATACAAATTTGTTTAAATAAATACTTTTAAGATGCTATTAAAAGCAGATACTATTTAGAAAACTATGGTAATGAGCTGCGGTACTTAGAATATAAAAGTTGGTTTAATTGTGAACGCTCTTGCATAAGTTGGAATAAGGTCTCTTTGGCGATGATGTTGAAATGTATCATTAGCCCATTATCCTACGGTAGGAGAGATCATGAAATAAAATTAGAGAGATCTAGAGTACAATCAACAGGCTAAGGGCTTAAGGGATGGCTTGCAGGTCACATCCGTATCTACACAATACCCCGCATGCCGCCGCAAGGGCGTGTGGCGGGGGGTGTTAGGTAACCAACCATGCAGGCAAAATTATTGCACCTCTACACAGATCATGACTAACTTTGTTCGATCATAAACTCGAGCTAATTTAGTCATCACGAAAGAAGCTACTTTTATGAAAATATATTCAGTAGTATTAGTATTGAAGGGAGGCGACCGACAGCTACGGCCATTTGTACCATTAGGGTTGGACAGAAAAGGATGAAAGGTGGAGAGAAACCCGGCGTCGGCATTAGCCTACTCTTAACGAATGGCACCAAGGGGTCCGCAGCTTAACGTCCCATCCGACGGACGGCGTACTCACTCAAAGTACCCTCCACAAAGCATCTCAAATAGGGATCGGGATACCACTGAGAAATATCTGACGCCGCCGGGAGTCGAACCCGGGCCCAAGGGCCCGGGTTCGAATCCCGGCGGCGGCCGATTGGGTTGAAGATTTTCTTTCAGAGCGGGAACAGAGGCTAGTGCTTGACGGTGCTTTTCTTGATTTTTGTTAACGATTTGAACCGCGCAGTGAAAATTAAGATGAGGATGTTCGCGGATGACGCGGTGATTTATCGGGAGATATCTGGAGATGAGGATCGTTTAATTCTAGCACAGGATATAGACTGCATTACTAAATGGTGTTCAATATGGGGATTGTCATCACATTAATACATTTTTGGTAGTGAATTGTTTAAAAATATCAACAGGATTTATTTACATCTACTGAAAACCTTAACGCTGGTGATATGATATACCATAGTAAGTGGGGGCCTGCAATTTGTCTTTAACATCCTCAGATAAGCAACCTGCCTCAAATGTACGCAGTATGTTTAACCTGTATTTAAACATACGGTCAACTAGTGGCTCCCATTCTTATTCTTCCAATAGTGTCGTGACACTGCTACCTTGCTCATAAAAACTTTTCACAAACCCAACTACTCTACATTCATGTATCTACATCTACATAATACCCCGCAAGCCATCGCAAGGGCGTGTGGTGGTGGGTGGGTGTTTGGTCACAATCCGAAAAAGAAAAATGTAACCGCATGCAAAACCAAAACATTTATGCAAACTCACACCCATAGAGGCGTATATTCATGCGAAAACCTTCTGAACCCACACGCATGCAAATATATATACCAACATTACCGTGCACATATAAATTTAGCAAAAAATCTATCCAAGAACCTGGAAATTAAAATTGAAAAGCAAGAAGGGGAAACTCTACTATCACATGGACTTACAACTGATAGGCCCCAACCCGAAAGATACTGATAGGGTACGTGACACACCGCAGCAGGCAGGCAGCGGAGGAACGTAGCACTCGATCTATTTCCAAAATTAAGCAAGCCTCGTGAGGATCCCATGTGGGGCCTAACTAACGTTAAATAACAAAGCCCTCTGGTTACATTTCCCAAGTATCCTTTTCATTAATTCTAAATATTTATTTGCTATTCCTCCAATTTCACGATTGTGTTTTCCCCAGGTCCTTAGTAATCCTCAGTTTTATCGCGTAGATTTAGGTTATAACAGAACCACATCATCTACTCCAACTGCCATCCGACACCTAATATTTCGAGGAGTATAGTGACCGTTTCTGAGACAACTTTGAACCTGTTATCCTTTCCAAGAAAAAAGGGATAATAGGGTTCCATCCCCTTCTCATGAAATGACAACGACCAAGAACCCTCGCGACCATTTTTTATAACCCCACAACCTTCATGGCCCCTTCTCGTGTCCGCGTCCCCTTCCCTCACTACCGTGTCTCAAGCAAAGATGAACACCTTACTGCTTGGCAACCTAAAGTGAAGGGTAAGTTGGTGCCATATGTGCTTTGAACAATGGCCACTCGACCATTCCACAAGTGCTCCTCGCAACAGATCCTCACTCCATCCCGGATGGGGAAAAAAGGTTCGGGCACCCTGCAGCTGTGTATCCAACCTGTTGCTCGCGAGCACCACTTGAATTCTAGTCCACCTGTGATTGCTCTGGCAGGTGCATAAAAACTCACCCGCGATCTGCCTGTGGGGAAATTTTTTTATGAACTCATTCCATAGTCGTAAACGTCAACTATTTTTGAAGAACTGATTTGGCAACTAAAATAGAAAAAAATCGCCTCTCCATTTCTTCTTTGGAATAAAATAACTTAATTAAATACGGGAATTACCTCGCCAAGGAACGTAGAGAGAGATGGTTTTCTCGCTCTCGTGACCCTCGCGAACGTGTGGTCATCGCGTGCGCATACCTGGCGGTTGATTTTGATCGCCCAGGGCACATTCCACGTACAAGAATTTATTGAATTTTTCCGCTATATATGAGTCAACAGTTGAGTCACCGGTATTGATTCAAAACAATGAATGCACGGGAGTGCTCGGGGTGGGACAAAGGAAACCCTAGAATTTTCCGCGCCACACTCAAACATTAGGTTTGCCGACTAATATTTTTCGAAAAATTACCTGGCTCTAACCTAGTCAAGTACCGATAAAACCATTAGTAAACTTTAAAAATGCCGTTGTACCGCGAAGCTGTATTATGAACTCGAATAACACTGAAACCGTGGTTCGGGGTGCATAGACATGTTTCGGAAAAACGGCAACCATAAACAGGTTGCTGTGACGGAATCGTTTTTAAAACTTACACTTCGTCAGCAATTTTAGGGTTCTCTTTCCCGCTGGCACCCAAAACTTTTCTCTATGATTTATATTTATTTATAAAGTATAGATTAGAGTACATGATTTAAATTTATTTACACTGCGATTGATATTCCTAAATTTAGTCACCAAGGTTTCTAAACGATGCGAATATTGTTGCAATGAATATGACATCCTTTGGTTTCAAAAATGTGATATTTTTAAGAATTTCTAATTATCATAACAAACCTTATATTAAACACTTGTAACGTATAAGGGTGAGATTAGACAGAATTGCCTTCGCATCTCGTTCCATTTCCATCAGCCTCGTCTTGAATAGATGACTGAAATCTGGACTCGGACAAGTTCGTCCCTCGTATCATCGAATGCCGCCGAAGCCACTGGTGGCATTCCCCCGCCAGGGTAAAGGGTTACCCGATGGTTAGCGCAGGGATCGCTCCCTCCCCTAACCCCTTACTTCAACTCCTTGCAACATGCAGAGGCGAGCGGGCAAAATGAGTCATTCAAAATTTTCCTGAGAGTAAGAAACGCGATGCTTATCACGCACAGAAATCCGCGAACGACAGCCACTTCACCGTCCAATACCGACAGGTGCTGACATCTGCTAGAAAATCCGACGAGACGGCTACGGCCTTCGGCGGAGGAAGGAGAAAAGAGAGTGAGGGTGGGAGCGAAGTGGAGGGGGCGAGGATGAGGGAGGGAGGGGAGAGAAGAGAGGAATCGGTGGAGGAGGCGAGAGGGCACTACAAGTCAGTGCTGAGGCCGAGTCCGAAGGGAGAGTTAGACGAGGTCTCCGACATTTTGTCGGCGTGGAAGAAGTGAGCAGTGTGTCGATGATCGCTTGTCTACGCCTGGACGCATATGGATACCTTATATAGCGTGTTCGTCGACGACGCATCATTGCCTGCGTGTGCCAATGCTGTGAGAAAGGAAAACTCAGGAGGCGCCATATTCCATCACCACTCAAACGCCAGGTGCTTCGAGTTTTAAATGGTTTGCACGGCGTAGACAAAATAAACCGCGCGTTGTTTCGGATACTATGAGAAAGCGATACTCGGGAGGCGCCATCTTCCGTCGCCACGACAACACCAGGTGCTCTTAAGTTAGTTTAGTGGTGGTTCCCCGTCGTGGTGTGTGATTGGTTCGTTTCATCCCGTCGCACCGAGGTGGTGTCCTTCCATCCCCCCACTCATAAACGGGGTCAATCCTCCTCGCGGAAAAAGAGTCGGCGACGCGGGAGTGTTGGCTGGCTACCTCCCCTCCTCCCGTCTCCTTTTCCCCTCTCCCTCACTCCTCCTCACCCACCTACACCGAGGTCCCTCCCCCCTCTCTCTCTCCACCCCACCCACCATCCTCTCTCTCCACACGGGCGACGCGACTCTCGGGCGCGATTCCTTCGCGACGCTGACTCCACTGGCGACTTCCTACCTCCCGTTCCCCGCATCCCATTCCCCTTTCCGCACCCTCCTCCACCCACACCCGACTCCCGCAGCCGCCGGAGAAGGCGGCTCTCCAGGGTGCGCCCGGGATAAGTAAGTCTAGGAAGGAGGAGTTAAGAATCGCAAAGGAAACAAGCATGGCGGGGTTGGGCCCGCAGCGTCCGGAGGTGGTCGGCGGCAAGGCCGGCTCCGGGAGCGGAAACAACAACCTCGTGGTCCGGATCGACGGGGATGGTGACAGTGATCTCCAGGCGCTCTTCGACAGCGTCCTGAAGCCGGACTCGAAGCGCCCCCTACAGGTGCCACTGCGCATGAGGAAACTCCCGAATTCGTTCTTCAACCCGCCCCACACAGGATCCAAATCTCCCTCGATATCGCACTCGAGGGAGAACTCTGCAGATTCTGCCTTCGGGTCCTCGCCTTCCACGACCTCCTCCGCCGCGAACCCTTCCTCCTCCCCGTCGCCCTCGTCTTCCCCGGCGAATCCCCCGCCCCCGCTGCAGGTCTGCCACCCGAGGGCTCACAGTTCGCCGGCCTCGCTCCAACAGACCTACGCCTCGGCCCAGCCACTCCGCAGCCAACAGCAACAGGGCTCGATCCTCGGACACCAGCACGGAAAACAAAGGAGCTACGACTTGGGGGATGACCTTACGCCCCTGCCGCCGGGGTGGGAACAGGCCAGAACGCGCGAAGGACAAGTGTACTACCTGAAGTAAGTAACCGAACGGGAGACAGGTGAAGCCCTCCGTCCGCCGGCCCAGCCAGCCCCCTCCTTTTTTGCACCTCACCCCGGAACCCTGCCGAGCCCTTCCCTCTCTTGATGTTCTTCCCTTCAGCCTGTCTTTTCTTTTCTCCCAACCTCCCCCCCTTCTTTACCTTACCATTCCCCCTTTGTGCCCTCACCACTCCCCTCGTTCTCCATACTCGTTTTTTCCCCGCCAGAGTTTTGTTGGTATGAATGCCAGACGAGATTCCAGGCTTTAAATTTTTCCCCTCGATGGGGGATTCCTATGCAAGGTGTGTCGTTGCATGGACATTATTATCGCCTATGCGGAGCCCTGTTAAGAATGGCATGAAATCCACGTCCCACTCCATGATTCTTTGCCTTAAGCAGAGGAGGAAACCTTGCGCGATTTACTATGGCGTCGTTTCACGGCGTTAACATAAATCTCTGTCAAATGAGTTTCCATGAATCAGTTGACTTAACTCGACATAGCGTTAATTTGGGGATCGTGGACGGATGATTTAGTTTAACCTTCCGTCAAACTCAAGGAAGCTAGCTGCCTTCCTCCCCTTTTACCAAGGGCCAGTTGGTGGTGGTCGTCATATAAACTTAGAAGGTAATTTAATTAATTCTGGATGAAAGGCAAACGAATTGTTGTGAATATTCTTATCTGAAACCTCATTTTACCGTGCATTGTTTTTAGCTGTATTTTGCATTTACATGGAAATGGAAAAACGAATGCTTAAAATAGTCGCACGTTTCTGGAGAACTACTGTTTGATGTATGGCTTTGGACCTCTCGAGAAGTTTCAGAGCGTGAGAATCTCAAATTAACTAAGTTACACATTTAATTTTGGGAAAAATACTGTTTACTGATCGTGATTATATTTTTTACGTCGTGGACTGTTGACGCAGTGGAGGATTAAGTGTCCGTTTCTAACTCCCATTTTCGAAGCCAGTTTCGGAGAACACGGAGACGCTAGTGGATATGTCGTTAACAGAAGTAGAGAAATCACGCGGTTCGAGGAAAATATCGCCAAAAGGCGCCACAAAAAGAGGAGCCAAATTACTTCAAAAGACTTCATTGAGACAGGTGCAGCTACTCCTCCTCCAGGTCCCTCTCGCTCCCTCTTTCCCACCCGTCCCTCCTCTTTCCCCCCGCGGCCTCCCGCCTAGTAAAGCAGGTAGACGTTCGTTCCACGATATCCCATCCCACTTACAGGGTTGCCAAGCTAATTTAGTGTTGAGTCGCTAGGTCTGGTAGGGTCCCCAAAACTGTTTGTGTAGATTTTTTCTTCGACTGGAACTAAACTCGCAGGAGAATTTCAACTGGTGGATTTTTTTTGCTGGAGATGTAAGCTCGTGTTGATTACTTTCGTTTGGATGCCGCGGGTTGGTGAACTTATTGTGTACCTGAATTGAAAACGTCGCGTGTTTACTTGTTACTCGGCGTGTGGTAACCAGTGAGAGGGCATTCGCATTTGGGAGTGCACGATCACACTACTAGAACTTTAGATTCTGTAATGTGTAAAATTTAGTTTCATAAATGCGAATAAGAATAATATTTCTAGTAATATCTGACGATTTATCAATTTTAGTTTATCAGCACGACAAACTGAGCAGTTTATTAAACGGTAAAAAATTTGAAGGTAGTCTAGAGTTGAACGCGATAATTAAATTTTTAAAAGCCGTTGCAAAAATGTATTTTTATTAGTATAGTGGAAATACGCTAATTTTATGTTTCTCGTAGTTTTAAATTGTTTAATCAGTCATCTATATTATCAGTTTTTATTTAATAGCATCCATAGAGGCGGGCAGCACTGCCATCGCGGCCGTACAATTTCTTAATTTGCCATGTTAGAGAATTCAGTTGGAAAGGAGCCATAGTTGTATTCCGAGGTCAACGGTGGAACATGGTCCGTCGAATGTCTTTTACCTGAGCATCTTTCATAACTGAGGTTGTAACTTTGGTTTTATAACTTTCATAACTTGCTCTGTTCGCTTCGAGTCCTGGCAGAATCCAGCGGGTCAGAACATTTGTCGGGTACATTTTTGTGCCCAAGAATTTGTATTTTCCCATGTTATGTATTAATTACGCAGTCGATTTAGTGGATTTTTTATCTGCTTGAATGTAGTCTTAGTATAGACGTATTGTGGAAATACCTCAGTCAAGGAATTGACTGTTTCTGAACACCAAGAAATGCGTGTGTAAAAAGAAGAGGTGGATTTTTTTTTCATTCTGGCTAACATAAATATTAATTAGCTGATACTTCAATGCGAAGGATTTTGGAACTTCCGTTCTATCCTTGGTTTCTCTTGCTCGTAAAACGGTCTGTGCATTTTTCTTTGGCTCTAAGTGTAAGGTTATCTTATAAATGGCATTACAAAATACCCTGATAGGCACCGCAATGGCGTATGGCGGGGAGTGTTTAAGCCCCACTCATTGATGCATTAATTTGTACATAACACAATTACAAATGTGTACCTTTACTAGTTCATTTGTGTACCCTGTACCATAAGTGTGAAATGACTTGCTTCAGTTATTTGTGCGTATATGCATTTGTTATTGACTGCGGAAACTAATACTATGTACAAATTATGTTCTATTACTACAAGAATGACGGAATGCGTAATGTACAATAAAGTTTTGGTATTTGTGTTGTGTCCGTATCCTGAAGTCATGTTTCTGCATTTTTCCTGTGTGCGTGGTCAGTGGTTCTTGTAGTTTAATAGATATACTATACATATCCTAAAGCCGTCATGAGGGCGTGTCGCAGGAGGTGTGTTAGGTCACCAGCCAAGTTTTAGTGAAATGATTGCGATATAAAAGAAATTGAACTGGAATTAAACTTTTCTCGGTGTCATTTAATGGAACCTTTCATTTAATTAACGAATTAATTTTTTCTCATTTTGTGTCCCCTACGTATTAGGCATTCACAGTAACATGGATAATGTAACTGTTTAAGATTAAATATCAACCAAATGCCAATAAACAATGGAGCAGTCAAATAATTCAAATTATGGGAATAACTTAAACGAAACTATTGAGAATCAGGGAAAGTAAGTGTGTTTGTTGTTTTTTGAAAAAAAATTGTATCGTTCAACTTATGGTAGTGACATTTGTAATGATCTAGTCGTTTCCATCGCGTGCTTTTTCGATAGAATACGAAACGCGGAATACTTAAGAAGGGTGAAGTTCATTATTACGAAATTTATATTCATTAAAATTATCATAAAGGTATTTGCAAATTCATTGAAACTGTTATGAATATTTTAAAAATATTTCATTCTATTTGATTTAAAATTTGGCTCATAATTAAATTAAAAATACAGTAAATTTCAACATATGGGGCTAGGCAATTGTTTTTTTTACTTAAAAAAGTGTGCAATTTTATCTCGAAGGAGTAAAAAATATTTTTTGCTTCTTCGAGGCAATAATCGTAGCCTACAGTTCTTGTGACCAAAATATTTTTGTTTAGTAGGTGTGGGTTTTTTGGGAAAATTTTCCAATTCACGTGACGGAGTTCGGTGACATCTCAGTTCCCAGTAAGTTCTCGTAATATAAAGTCTGTGATCAGTTACTGAGAAAAATCTTCCTTCTTGTAATGTATCCCTAGGTTTCAGAGTGCGTAACATCTCTGCCATCTCATTTGCAGAATTTTAGATTTTCCTGGCATAACCTGCCAGATTATTATTGTTTAAAATTGGCGCGAAGTTCGAGGATCCGCAAAGCCTGGCAGAGACTCGTGGTTGCTTTCTAGAAACCGAATGAGACTATAGGAAAGCCAATTCTGAGAATTTCCAAGGCGTTACAACCTCTAAGAGATGCTGACTGACGCATCCACCGGAAAGGGTTTCAAGAATTGGAGTGAGTTGCAACAACTTTTCAAGGGCGTATTTTTGTCTGAGTTTAAACTTTAGTGGATTTAAATTAAAATGCATTGAATAATATGTTTGTATATATTATTGAAATTTTTCGTTTTGTTTCCCCTTGTCGGCCTATTAGACTTCGTTTTTAATTATATTTTTGTTTCGCTTCTGAAAGACGCTGTCCGCAATCCACGTGTCATTTCGTACGCACCTTGCAGCTGTAAATCACTTTTCACGTTGGGATATCTGTTCGTGGGTAGCGGCTAACACCATGCCCGAAATGACTCCCCATTAGCGTTCATTAAGAGTTGGATGCGACACCGCAGTGCTTCAATACCGTTGGTACACGTGTCACAACCTTCATGTCTTGCGTTTCTGTGTACTACCAGATACATGCGTATAATTGGAAACCTCCAGAAGCGTATTACGCTTTAGTATTTATTCGGACGGAGGAATCTAAGGGGAGGTGAAATTACCTGTAGGATTACGATGGGAAAAAACATGTTCTCATTCGGCAATGAGATTTGGGCCCTGTTACTTTTCGGAATTAAATAGCATATATATTTACGTGGTAGTGGGCATGCGAATCCGAAATCCATTGCTAGGGTGTGTGGCAGGTGGTGGTTCTTCTGTACAATATCCCGCAAGTCTACGTAAGGGTCTGTGGCGCCAGCCATACGAATAGAAATATTGGTTTATACATTTACTTTAATATGTCAGATCATTTACAGATCATTGATGCCCAAACATGCCTATGCACATGTAATAATTGCTTTTTGATTAATTAATTACATTTTATTATTTTAGTTCGATTTTCGGGCTCTTTGGTTCGAAATTGTTGTGATGTGATTGCATATCGTCCGAGCGGAGAACGAGTTCTTGAATCTATCTATAAAGGTGTGTTATCTTATTTTATCCCGCAGGTCGAATCTACGAATACAATTTGTTGTCACAATAATTTCCTCAGTGTCGCAAGGAAACTCCCCTATCCTGTACTATTCTGAAAGTTTCGCTTGCCCTCTTCGAGAGTCAAGAGGTTCCCAGCCGAAATTCTCCAGCGTACCCGTGACGCTTGCTCTCTTCTAAGAACAATATTTAACAAACCTAGCAGATTTACTCCGAACCTTTTCTAATTATTTGATTAACATTTCTCCAATGGATCGCAGATTCTAAATGTGACCTACTTAAAGCGTAGTTACACCTCAAATTTCCATTACATTTACCTGAAACAGTCTAATGAAAGCTAGCTTCATTTAGGCTAACCCTCATAATCTTCTAAGTGTGTCTACCCCACGAAAGGTTTTATGCCAGTCTGACACGCTAGTATTTGTCCGTTCTGAAACACCTAAGCCGATCCCATACATTTTATAATTTATGCCCTGTTTATCTTTTCTTTTATTCCTAAACATCAGTGCTGTGCATTTTAAAATACTTAATTTATTCCCCATTTTTTTGCCGCTCCGGTATTTCACTCTGGTCTAAATCGTTTCACGCATTTTGAAGTGTCCATATTTTTATGTAAATCACCGTGTCGTCTGCAATTTATTAATAAAATGCATTTAACGTGCGAGCTTAAGTCGTTAATTGAACTTCTCTGCGGAACTCCTGATGTTATTCCACACATTGCATGTACGATAAAATCGCAGGTTATTAAAATGGTATTATCTTAATTTATTTATACCCTGCTAGCCACCGCCAGGGTGCGTGGCAGGTGGTGAACCCACACCAGAATAGTTTTACCCGAACCCTGACTCTACTGCGGTCGAACAATGTCATTATGATCACCTATCGTTCGTGGAAAAAATGATATCTTAAATCTATCAATTCCACACTAAATCCCTTTAATTTTATTTGCATGATTTCTCCTACCGTAGTGTGATGGTGGTAATAATAAATTTTCAGCATTGCTACTAAAGAGACCTCCTTCCAATTTATGCAAGAGCTTCAATCTGTAATTTAACCTTCGCTCCGTGGAGTGATTCCAGCCTAGTAGCTGCTCTAATATTTTGGATACGCTACTAACGTTATCTGGTTGAGTGAGAAGTCGAACGATTCTCATCCGTAGGAATATTTTCCAAAGAGCTTTACGGTGTCTAAACAATCAATTCCCAGTATCCTACCTTCGGCATCTAACCTTTTTTGCTTTTACTACGAATGTGAGGATACCTCGTAGTAATGATAAGAGTACAATTCGACGATTTAATTTAAATGAAGACCACGAAAAAGCCACCCAATGTAGAAAATTGTTCCTGCGATGCTTGTGAGGCAATGTTTCCATCCCTTTGTAGCTTGTGAGAATAATATTTTAACCCCTTCTCCCCGGAATCTTATTTTCAAAATCACTGTTTATGTACCTTTTAACGTGTTCAAAGGGGATGATGTATGCACCCGATTTATGTTTGTATTCAATCTATGATTGAATCCATGATATGATTATATAATCCAATTTACTCTCATAATCTAGTTACGCTGTAACGTTCATCATAACTTCGTTTTTTCATATGTATTACCTCTTTGCTCTCTTTGACACGATTCCTGATATTAATACAGCGTACAATAATTTGGGCTTAAATAGTGAAAAATAATACTGCTGCTCTACCTTCTCGTCACATTTCACTAGTGCTGTTAAATGCATTGAAATAAGCAATCATTTGTGTTGACTAATGTACAAACAAAGTGGTAACGGGTGTCGAAACACTGAAGGTGACTTGAGCTGGCTTATCGTGTGATATAACCCATGACGACGAGGCTCATGTGAAGATAACGGCTAACCTTTGAATGTTACTTGAAAAAATTCTTTCGCATAAGCTCATCTTCCTCTCGTGCCCTGTAACGACATTAGTTCTTCTTCTGTTTTCAAATACATACATCCTCAACTCAAGTCGAAGATGTAGGGTGGCTGGTCTTATCACTTACACCCCCCGCCACACACCCTCCCGGTGACTTGCTGGGTGTTGCGTAGATGTAGGTGCGTTGCACTCATCCCTTGTTCTATGTATTTGTCGGAGGAGGCGACGGCAACAAGGTCATTTGCGCCATTAGGGATAGGTATGTATCGTAGTATAGGTACGATGTGCAGGGAATTAGAGGAGCGGAGATACATCCGTCGTCAGCATTGGCCTATTCTTAACAAAAGGAACCTAGGGGTTCACAATTTAACGTCCCATCCAACGGACGGCGTACTATACTTGAACTGCTATCCACTTAGCATACCGAGTGGAGATAGGATTACCTCTAAAATATACCTATACCCGTGATTCGAACACGGTCCCTCGGTGTGGAAATCCAATGCACTAACCACTGCACCTGCCCCATTCTACTAAATCTACTCCACAAAACCCCGCAAGCCGCCGCAATGTCATGTGGGGGGGGGGGGGGGTGTTAGGTCACCACCCGTAAACTAGAATAAAGCCACATGCAAAACCAAATCATGTTACCTCTACACAAGCATTAGTTTGTTCATGTACTAAGGCTAACCTCAATCACACAAATGAAAGTACTTACATGCAACAATATTTAATGACAGGATACGTACATTCAAATCATGCTGTAGAACTGTTTAAAAGAAGGGTCGTTTAAATAAAAAAAAGAATAGCATGCAGGAGGAAACATGCAAGATATAGGCAAATATATACATACTTTACCAATGCTAATAGCCTATGCGATTGCTGTCATGTCTGTTATGACCTCAAATGTTTCGAGGAAAAAACGACATTTTATATCTCGCCTTACTACAATAAATCTCCCTGATTTTATCGAGGTGATCTGATCTACCATAGTAAGTGGAGACCTGTAAGATGTCCTTAACATCCTCTGATAAGTATCCATCCTCAAATTTATGCAGTAAATTTAACCTGTATTTAAGCCTACGGTCAACTAGTGGCTCCCATCGCAATTATTTCAATAGTGTCGTGACACTGCTGCCTTGTTCATGATAACTCTTCACAAACCTAGCTGCTCTTCGTTGCACTCGATCTAGTTCCAAAATTAAGCCTAGTACATCATGAGGATTCCATGCACTCTCGTTCCCTCGTTTATTGCGCATACAAGATATTGCAAAGGTTATTATTGATATTATTATCTATTTTTAATTATATTAGGTTTTACCGTGAGAGTAGACGAAATTTCCGGAAAATAGTTGAAACGCTGTATTTGCGTTTGAAAGAAAGTTTTAAGTGTCAGCAGAGCCACTAACAGTGACTTGAATCACTCAGAGGAAATTATTATGGTCCAACATTGCAACGCTAGATTGGACCGCCGGAATGAATTACGAGAGATAGATATTACCACTGTCATATCTAAGTAATTAGTGTTTCAATATATCAATATCTCGAGGTAACACTGGCCCTAAACAATTAAATACTCGGATAACTATTGTTTCGACGTTTCCGAAATTGGAATTCTCCGATGTATATTACTACGAGATCAGTAAACAGTTTCACGGATGTATCATGAGATAAAGTGGTTGAACGATATTATTTTAGGTATGTTTTTACCAACCGAGATTTTCATTTTCATCGTTGGCCACAAGAATTCGAATTAGAGTATGAAATTTTATGCATATTTTGCAATGAAGGGAAAACCTGTCAAGTCTAGTTAAATTGTAATGAATTTTGTAGTGAAAATGTTGCTTTAATGTTTTATTGAGTCCTTTAATATTGCAGCCCAGGTGTATACGTAAGCGAGAATACATGTAAAGAATGTATTTGCAGAATGTATCAGACTCGTTGGTAAAATGTAGTTTATCTTTTGTTCGTTGCCATTCAAAACAATTAGGACCGCAGCCACAGAAGTAACACATTCCGGTGCAATTGAAAAACTAAAATATTCTCTTTTTCCACAACAATGCTAAATAATAGGCCGAAGTAAATGCATATTCGATGTGTAATTCTATATAAATGAAGCTTTTTTTTGGCATCTTGTTCTCCCATTTTCATCTCTTATGTTTAAATAATTTGTGGATGCTATTTCCTAATTGCTCGGAGCGATTGAGCCGACATTTCTTTCTGCTCTCTAATAGGAAAAATAAGTTTTAAAAATAGCCCCGAAATTGAAAATGTTTAATTACGCCGAAGGGGTTACCTCCTTCAGGTTATCCCATGTACGCGTGCCAAATATCTGCTTTCTAGGTCTCTCGTTTTTGGAGTGACAGCGTTGACGTGCAGAGAAACACACCTTTACTTTAGTGTGATTAATGAAGAGAAACAGCTATGATGATTCATTTCGTTAGTTTCTTTATCAATTGAAGACTAATATTTAAATAAATATGTGAGGAACAGGAAAATAATTCAGAATGCCGGAATGGAAATAATTTTAAAACGTCAAGTTTGAAGGGTATACCATGCCATAATAATTGTCGAGGTTACATTAGAGTTGGTTGAAAGTAGAACGAGTTCGAGGGTAGCATAGATTTTCGATAACACACCAGAACGTCAGGTATTGAACATCATTGTGCCATTAATGACCACGTATTCACTCAGATTTCAATATTATTTAATTATCCATCATTAATCTATCATCCTAATGCCAGTTGGATGGTATGAAATCTACAGATGGAATCCCTTGTGATAGACCACTCTTGTGTTTGCGAATCAGTTTAGGATTGAATGAGACAAGACCTTCGTGTTCTTTGAGAATTGTAGAAATATAAAAAAATGAGAGCCCCTACTGGAGCAATTCCCAGAATTATTTCTCACTGATAAATTCTGCGCATGAAATGTTTGGCCTTTTGTATTTTTTTATAATGGGAAATATTTGTTTTTTTGTATTGAAATGTTTTTTTCTACAGAATCGGGCCTATAATTTTCTCTTCCCAACTTGGCATTGCGTAGTATATCATAAGATCTGATAATGGTCGAAGATGGTGGACCTATCTCTTGTCAGATTCATGCAACATCTTTCATCAATTTATGGATAGGAAGAGGTACAAACACATGCCCACATTAACTGAAAAATCAAAGATTTTTAGAAACCCGCAAAAAAAACCCTTTGATGGTTATCAGCAATGGGAGCAGAGTGTGCCCTAATCAAACTGAGTGGTTTGCATCGTTGTTTAATTCTTTATTGTTACGGCCATTGCAGTTCTTCTCATTTAACCTCAAACGGTTGGAGAGCTTCCATATTTGTAGTTTTGGTTCTTTTAACTTCTTAAACTCTCACATCGATGTATGGATTTGAATGCCCGATGTGAAAATCAGTTCACCAATTCTCGTTCACATGAAATTGTCTTAGGGAAGTCGGTATGGATGTCATTCCGCGTCGATATTTGCGTAGTAAAACTCTGTTACAACCTTGAGGGCGAAGATTCATGAGACCACCTACCCTCATGTATGGACGAGACCTACGAATCGTTAAAATTGATGTTCGCGCAGGGCGTGAATTTTAAAAAAGGTGCCACGTACACGAGGGTGTAAGTGGGATGAATCCGGAAATGTCGCGCGCCGCGTGAAAGTGCGGCCGTTGAAGGAAATCGGCGGTTTTAAAACTTCGAAAATGTTACTCAAACCTTTCGAGCGGGCGCCCTAATGCGGCTGAATTGGCATCGCTGCCCACCCATGCCAGTTCCCAGGCTACCTCCAGCGTCGTAATCACTTCTCTGCACCTCTCTCTCTCCTTCCTCCACACGGTTCTTTCTCCTCCACTATATATCCTCCGTTCACCTCCAGTCCTCTCCCTCCCTTCCTCCCCCCCTCAACTTCACCTGTCTCTTCGGAACCCCACCTTCCCCTTCCAATTCTCCTCACTCCCCCTCTCTCCACACTCCCTCCCCTCATTCTCTCCTCTGGTCGGTGGATGATGCCCCCTCTCTCTCCTCCCCCTCTCGTCCTCTCCCTCCCTCTGGTGGTGTGTGTGAGACCTCGTCGGCCGGTCGCCTCCCGACCAGCGACGTCGTCTTCGGGGGAAAGGAGGGGGGGCGCGAACGCTCGTGACGTTACGCCGCCCGTCACGCAGTGCCAGTTGGCAGTGACGTCGAGGCGACTCGAAGAATGGTTTTCGCGTCCCAAGACTTGCAAGGCGCGATGCCCATTCGTCAAATCCAATGTTCGCGAGTGCTCCCTTCGTTATTCCATTCGGACGGGGGAAGCTTCCCGTACGTCGCGGCTACGTCCGCGGCGTTGACCCGTTATAAGAGCGCCGGCATCCGGGCGAACCTAGCTACATCCAGGCAACGCTAGCCACCGCCGGTGGACGGCGGTGGCTAGTGATGCCTGCCGTGAACTGCCGTATTTCTCTGATGGGCCGAAGATGTTCGAAAAGACTTAAGTGATTACCGTAATATACAGCGTAACGCATGTCTAGTCATGGATCTACTTCGGAATGCCCTAAAAAATAATTGCCTTAAGACTTGTTTATTTAAAACAAAGGAAACATTGGTCTCCCACCCTAAATTGTGTTGATTTTGCATGTGGTTTTGTTCCCTTTTACGGGTGGTGACCTTAACAGCCCCGCCACACGCCTTTGCGGCGGCTTGCGGCGTATTGTGTAGATGTAGATGAATCGGCCGATCAGAACAATAGTTTGGTGAAATATGAGAGATATTGACGTGGCACAGGCAAATTGAAACACTTTCTTCCCTCGGCAGTGCTTCGAAGAGCTTCTAGTGGATGGCAAAAGTTTTCTAAGGTTCTATATGTTAATGACATTAATTAGAAATAATAATGACACTAATTCTGTGAGTAATTTAGATAAGTACATTTGAAATCATTCCTCAATTATGGGTTTTGCATGCAGTCGATAAATTAGACGTTTTGTAGGCCCGTTTGGAATTCTTCAATCATTGAACGCGGTCGCAATTCTCTCATCTACGTTGAGTTATCTTCTCATCGGCAAAGATCTTCCATCGTCTGATGGAAATCCATTACATAATATCACGGGTCACTTCGATGCAAGACGGGAATAAATTTTCCCGGGCCGACGTATTTTTACCTTTTTCAGTTTGCGACCGGCTGGAAAGCCCTTCCGCGCATCGATGAGTTCACGCTCTCCCTGGTGTCAATGCGGTAATAATTCGTGTGTGATCTAACCATTTCCTGACACTCGCCACATTAGATCATGAGCTATTTTGTGGAAGTCTGACAACATGGTCTCGCTTCTGCACCAGGATCGGACGGTTTTCCGCGTATTGATGGGAGGGGAGAGGTAAGGGAGATGAAGGTCGGGTCTTCGAAAGACACCAACCAGCAGCCTCAGACGGGGTCTCTCGTTGAGACCAGACTTTTACCTCGAAGGCAGTGCCAAGGATCGACGGTTTGAGATTTAGGGGAGTAACGACGCCGCTAGCTTAAAGTCTGGTGGAAAATATTTTGGATTTACCGGCCGCGCTTAATTAAAAGTCGAGTGTATCCAAAATGCCTGCGCGGAATTAGGTTTGTTTCACGAGCATTACGTTTTAATGTTGAGTAATATTTCCAGGTGTATCGTGCATTCACTTGAAAATTAATGCATTCCAGTTCGATTGTTTTCCAGTCTTGAATTCTAGCTCGACTCGAGAAGTGCACGAAGGCCTTGTTTCGCGCTTTATAAAAGCGCTGGCAAGGCCCTGAAAGGCTGTGTGATATTTCTATCCAAAGTTGAAAAGCAAAAAATACCCGAAAACTTCTCCTCGATGCGGATCCAGAAATAAAATTTAATTACCAAACGCGAGACATGGTAAAGGATTTCCTTCTCCATCCAAAGAAGTGTCGACATTTTTGCTCCCTAGGTTGTTTCCGCTAACTCTTCCTCCTCCATTTTAACGCTTTTCCAGCTTAACTACCGGCCGTCTTGGCGTAAGAAGGGAACTTGTCCATTTTGTTGGGTGAGGAGTAAATTGCGTAGAGATATCGACGAGAAAAGGAAAAAATTTGGCTGCTTTAACCTGGCCGGGCAGTGTGTGTGAGAGAGTGCGCGCGCGTGGCTCGTTTTCGTCAGTTTCCCCATCGGACTTTCTGTCGATTTTTGTTTACGCACGGAGCGAGACGATTTCTCCCCCGGAGCGCAAAAACAACTCGTGAAGGGCACTCCCGGACTATAGCCACGTACAGGTCTACCGTTCATATTTTCTGCGATGGAAAATAATGTATGCTCCTCGCTGTTCCACATCCTCTCATCTGGAGAGGGTGGGTTGGAAAAACCAGTAATAACCTAACCCCAGAATACACATTCAATCCCCCCTCCCCGCTCTTGACTCCTTGGTGGTAAGAACACATTTCTACTCGCTCTGGATCTCTTCCGTTCTTCCAGAAAGTCCAAGGGAGTTCAATTGTCCATCACATAGCAGTAATTGGCTTGCGCTTAGAATCACTAAGGTTGTCAAATGGGCACCGAATAACCGAGTTAATTAGTGACGAGGAATTATTATAAACGTCGATACACTGGCAGGTGGGGGGACTTCGAGGATAAAATAAAAGAGACAAGAGCACCGACAGAATCAAGTGCTTGTTATTCCCCCGCACGCTACAAATCATACAAAAGCCGACAGAAAAATTCTCTACTTCGTTAATTCAAGTAGCAAAATTTTAAACTTGAAAACACCCATTATTGCATGATGTAGTACGCCTATGTATATGTTCATATGTATACATACATGGATGTACGTACATATATAAGTAAATATTAATGTGTTTAAGGCTAGTTTCCCATCACCTCCCGCCACACGTCCTAGCGGTGGCTTGTATGGGATTGTGTAAATCTGCAACATTAACTGTAAATTTCACATTAAACTTATGGGGTGCCAGAAACTTCTCGAGTTTCTTATGAATCGTGGAAGAAGGAATTTGATTTAATTAGTTTGCTGGAAATATCAAATTTATCGAAGTTAAAAAAGGAAGCTCCTTGTAATAACGTACCTTGGAAATATTTCCTGATGGATAATTTTACAATGCAATGGAATCGCTCTTCAATTGGCAAAAGGGAGACTAAATTCGTACATTCGAGACCAAACTCATGGGCGAGTTTCCTTCGGCAGTGATGATACTCCCGAGGAAAATCATCTCCGTGGGCATTTCCCTTGGAGACACCAAATATCATTGTTCGTTCCATTAGTCTCAACCTGTTGGCGGAGGGAAAATATCCGCACACCCAACCTTTACATCGTGTCCTCGTTCCGAAGGACATCATCCCAATGCCTGATATTTGCGCAAAGGACAATGGCGGTGGTGGAGGAGAAAGTGGTGTGATGTGGTGTGAAAATAACCCCCGATCTGTTCATAGTCGGGAGACTGACAAGTGTTTCAGTTTTCTGTTATCCTGTCCTAATGTAAATGATATTATTTTCTAACGTTTAAAAATAAATAGTAGTGACCTTTCGCCTCGGATTGAGGATATAACGCTACGGTGGGGAGGACCACCGGCGATATAATACAGCTAGGCATTTTTCTTTTCCTACCGACATTTTGAGAATCGTTAGTGGACATTTTTTCCATCCTGCGAACGAAGGATAAGTCTAATGCGATAGTCATTGAGCGAACGAATAAAAAAAAATGTCGGACTAATTTTCTGCTGAATCGTTGAAAGTGTCTTAAATTATTTTTTACACTAAAGGTCCGACTTTTGATAATAGTTTCGCTTCTGAAGGGATAAATATTTTCGCATTGCATTCACTCCATCGGAATTATATATGCTCTTTGTAAAGGGAATAAACTCTTCATGGTGGAAGTAATATGTCATTTGTACACTGCCCAATCATTCGAGCCTTTGATATTAAATGATTCGGATATGCTCGTAATGTCCGTGGAGTATTCTCATGTGTGCTTGGTGCAGACATCCTTGGAGAGGAGTCTTGTCGGAATATTTTTCTCGAAATCTCAAGACCCCGGAGATGTATAAGGGAGTCAAAAGTGGTCAGTGTTCTTATTTGTTGGCCTGTTGGACAAGTCCATTGTCCATTATTTAAGAGTCTGCCGCATTGGCTAATTTTTTATCGGCTTTAATACCAGTTTCGGTTCGACTTTGGCACCATTTTTCACGCGTTCCATCTACCTTTATGTCCATTTATCGCGCCCATAAAAAGAGCCGGGCCGTCAGATGGCAGGTGTGAGGGATAAATTAGGAAAAATATTCAGGAGTCTTCCTCAGGATGGCCTGTTAAGATAGGGCTCTTCGTTTTTGCGTTGATTGCTTTCGTACATCGATGTGAAAGGGGGACCTTTGCATCTCAGCGGATTGGTTTTGAGTTGGCAACAGCGAAGGCGAATTTCGGGAAAGTGAACGTGAGCACTCGTAGCATAACACCGTGGGATCATGCGGCGGTCCGTTTTCTAAGTCTCTTGTTAGGAAGTCGAGAGAGAGCTGTCCCGAAGACTGTCCGTTTATCGACATTGAGGTATTTCAGATAACTGTGGTGGCGGGGTGGCGTTCTCGTCTGCCAATCCAGAGGTCGCGGGTTCGATTCCCGCCTAGGTGGCTTTTCTTCCACCTAGGCGAGACCCAAGATCGAAGTGCAGTTTTCGGACTAAGGCAAAATATATAAATCAATAATTTTGCACTGAATGCCAGAACAGCGAAATGTTTAGGCTACATTCAGTTCAATGGGTGTAAGTCAATACGCATAACGAGTTGTGCTCAAGTTCTAAGGTATCCACATTTTTCTTGGGACTGAGGGTAATTAGAAATATGTAGTTAAGCCTAAAATACGCGGACTCTGTTTATAAAACACTAGACTTAGACGGCTGCGCTTTTTGTATTGTACAGTGTTAATATTAATGCCGCTAAGAGGCTGAGAAGCGTTTTCGGTACTTGAAATGGCGTCGTGGTACGAAAACAGTGTGTGGTTTCTCATTTTGCGTGCTTGTAACACCCATCGATATTCATTATCAATTGAGTGAGACGGTGACGTTGTTATGGATGTGAAAAATATTCGTTCGAGGGTGCAACAGTACCATGAAGGCCAAACCAGTCGGGCCACTCTTGCATCGGCTATCTTCCATTGGGTAAAAGGGATCCCTACAGAAGCGTTCTCAGCGGATGTGGAGCCATGGCGCCAATGTCAAAAATGTGTACGTTTATGGAGACAATGTTGAGGGGTAAGAAGTTTCAGCTTTATATGGTAGCAGTCTCAGAAAAATGAGGAGACCTTAGAACGTGAACTCGCGTAGTAATTGTGGTTATTCTTCGTGAAAGGTCATTTGATTGGGCTGGGATTCGAACACTGATATTCCAGCTGCCGGGCGCGTGTGTTTTAACCACACACGGTTAAGCGTCCGGGTGATTATTTCTCAAAGCTAAATGTCAATTAACAAGATGTCTAAAAACGATATCGTGTAAAGTTAAGAGAAATTAACCGAGAAGTAATGTAATTTTACGAGACCTAAGTAACTATTCCCAACGGTTTTAGATGAACAAGGGCATTTGAATTTAAATTATTTCTTTATTTATGCCTTACTAGTTAAACTCGACTAAAAAATAATTAAATATTACACAATCCAAATAGTTTGTTTATAATTTCCTAGTGGGCTTCTGAGACACTTCTGGTTCTTTTTAAATATATACGCGGAAAAAATAATCAATCCCTTCTATGGTCCTTTCCCTTTGGAATAATAACGTGAAATATTATTTGATTGATTCATGTAGTAAAATAAATGTGTGATAAGTGTCATTAGAAGGCCTCCTAATAGGGAAGTGCAAGCAATTCGTCACTTTTGTATAGAGTCGAGTAGGATTTTTGAGAAAAGTGCCCATTTCTCTCCTTTAAGGCGAATTTCTGGAGGAAGATGTTATAGTGACGTGACTAATTCATATGCATGATTAAATTACCTATGGGCAGATTAGTGTTTAAAATATAGGTTGGGTCATACAATTTTGCTCGCGGCGTATTCCCACAAATGAGAGTCCTCGGCGTGATCATTTTACCTACTTGCTAAGTGGACCTATCGTAATCATGCTTTGTATCGTACGGTACCGTATCTAAAATGCTCGGGTCCTTTGATTTAATTTCATCTTGAAAAAGCATATATTGCGCATAAACTGAGACGTATAGTTCTGAACGCAGGGTCCGTGTCCACGGATGTTTCACGCTTTCCCGGATCTCGGAAACACAAATAACATGTGCAACGTGACGCGCTTGGTGGGAATCTTCTCTGTGTGTGTGTTGCGAGACCTCTTATTTGAGGTTATTAACTTCAGGTTCCGTTGGGACAGTGGGACGGGCGTTGACGGCTGAGTTCCCGTGGTATCGCCGTGAGCAGCGCGGTGCTGAGGGGCTATGAAATCGAATGTGATGTCCAAGGGGGCGGGGAGGGAGAGGAGGGATAAGCGTGAACGTGCCATGTCCATGGGTGGGGAATTTAAGTCGACTCTTGGGCATAGGAACGGAAAGGTTGTTCGATGCACGCTTGTTCATGGGACGACAGAGGTTATTGGTCGATTGAAACCCCAGTTCGAATTGATTAGTGTGATAAATGAAATTGATGGTATCTTCTCCTGTTGGTTACTTCGGCACATGGTTCGCATTTTGGTCATTTTGTTCACTTGACCCTCATGGATGCCTCATTGTGTCGTCAGGGCAGAGTCACAAAATGAGGTAGTTTGGCTTCTGAGAGGGAATATTCTATTTCTGTCTGCTCTCCCTTGCAATCATCGAGATCATAGCAGAAAACAGGGGAGCGTTATATAGTGTATTTTCTATTAGCACATGACTTGTTCCCTTAGAGTAATTGTGTGGAGGTACATATTTGAATGCAAGGCTAATCATTCGGATGTAGAGTTTTATGTGAATGAGCAATTATTTCCGATGGAATCAGTGTCGCTACTCATCTAACATTAGCTCAAAGTATGCCGTGATATGCACGAGTGGTCTTGCCTCCGCCGGCCGATAGACGGTCCAAGTTGTTTGAATGGGGTTGACTACTAGGGCGGTGGCTACTCCACCCCCTCCTCCAAGTGACCATAGGCGTGGGTCAGGGGGCGGACGCCCCCATCAATTTCAGGTCACGCCCGAACGCGCCCATTCCCTCACTCAAAGCTCTTATTAAACCAATCGGCAGGGCTGATGTTTGGTCGGTTGGTTGCCACACCGCGGAATACGTACGTATTTCTCATCGCGGAGAGCCCGTGGTGTTCAAACGGAGACCAGGCAGCAACGTTTATCGCAGCTTGAATGGGTTGTTGAGACTTGAGTCGGGTTGGCACTTTTGACTCGGTGATGATGCCACGCGCCCGTGGGTACATAACGCCCCGCTTACGGGAAGAAAGTCGACGGAACCGGGCTCGAATCCGTGAGATTTATTCCAGTTAGGTGCCCTCCCTGACGGGGTTTGGTAGCTCGCGGCCATCTTTCCCGCCCATCGTCCACTCCGTGGCCACACCCATGCGAGTCACCGCGGAGGTCGAGAGTACAAAAAAAGGGGGGAAAAAATCTCCCGGTGCCTGCACTCACAATTAGTCGGTCTTCACGATCTCGAGTAGGGAGGTGGACGAGAGCTGACTTGGGCACAGACCACCGACGCTCTCTTTCTCTCTCTCTCTCTCTCTTTTTCTCTCTCTCTCTCTCTCTCTTTTTCTCTCTCTCTTTCTCTCTCTCTCTCTATCTCTCTCTCTTTCTCTCTCTCTCTATCTCTCTCTCTTTCTCTCTATCTCTTTCTCTCTCTATCTCTTTCTCTCTCTCTCTCTTTCTCTGTCTCTCTCTCTCTCTTTCTCTGTCTCTCTCTCTCTTTCTCTGTCTCTCTCTTTCTCTCTCTCTCTTTCTCTCTCTCTCTGTCTCTCTCTTTCTCTCTCTCTCTTTCTCTCTCTCTCTTTCTCTCTCTCTCTTTCTCTCTCTCTCTTTCTCTCTCTCTCTCTTTCTCTCTCTCTCTCTTTCTCTCTCTCTCTCTTTCTCTCTCTCTCTCTTTCTCTCTCTCTCTCTTTCTCTCTCTCTCTCTTTCTCTCTCTCTCTCTTTCTCTCTCTCTCTCTCTCTCTTTCTCTCTCTCTTTCCTACGTCAACCACTAGGCATTAAGGGGGACGATATTTTCGTGACGCGCCCATGTATATTTTTAACATCATTCAGGACTTGTATTCGCAGTGCTCGTAGTAGAAGAACATATCTCTCTGCTGGAAATTAAATTCCACGTGGATTCATTATACCGGCGAAAAGCCCTCCCATTGTATTAATGGGATGTAAAAAAATGTAGACGATGACTTATCGTTTACAAAGAGCGCAGGCGAATAACGAATGATGTCGTGTTGCTAATTAAACCGTGGGGCACGCTTTAAACCCAAAATTGTCAAACGTAAATGTTGAAAGCGAGTTATTAATTTTAATAGTTTATTCGCGGACTAGTGGAAGTTAATTAAATGTCGTGTGGATGTGGATGAAATAAGACTAGAATAAGAAAGGAATAAGAACGGTGGACAGCGAGTGAACGGGTGTCGCTTGAAAGAGGAATTAAAATTAAAGAGATTTAAAATGCAGAATTATTAAGTGCGTACCCACTTTCTACGCTTTGGTCGTTCAAGTTGTGCTTTCTACCTCCCTCGTCGTTCTGTTTCAAGTTTTAAAAAAAATTATTTTCACATTTCAAAAAAACGAGTCATATCTGCCACGTGCATTAAGTCAGTTCTTTAAAACACACCACGCCCTGGCGGCTGCACTAGTTTTGAGCCGATTTTCCTATTGCGCTCTCGGTTCTAAGAATATGAACTCATGCAGCTCCGCGTCGTATCACGGAAACAGTCAAACTACCACCGCGCGCGCCGAGAAACCTCCCGGAGAGAAAGTTGGTTAAGACCGAACAGAGGCGTAGCTAGATATCTCTCGCCCGACCGAATGAGGGTGTGGAGGTCTGGATTACAATCTTTGAACTGCTCTTCCCACTTCCAATCTAAAGGAAAGAGCACGGGGCTGCAATTTGAACGCTGGCGTCGTGAATGGGAATGGTTCACAAACTCTTAGCGTCGGAAATCAACTGAGCGTTAAGTTTTGAGGGAATTCTCACGTGCATCGGAGTCGACACGTAATTAATTATTTTAGCGACCCAGGAAATAAAACACCTTCGTGAATTAGTGGAGTATGAGATATATCAGAAAACCCTCGGGATAAGACTTCTTTCTTTCAAGAGCTTCTTAGAAAACGTAATTTGTGTAGGGTCAGAATGTTTTGTTTTTAAGAATTTCAATATAAAATGATATGCAATTAGTTTCACCACCATCTCTGTTATTTATTTCTTGAATTATTTACAAAAATGCAAGGGAAGAAAAGATTCCCATCCCTTTGAATCAATTCGCGCGTAACTAAATATTCTGATATTCGTTTCATTTAATCCTGGGACTTCGGTGCTAAGCATTCTCGCTTCCGGTCGTTAAAGACTATATAATCTTCGTTCACCGGGTGAAACGTCAGCATTTGTCTCCACATGCAATTTATTTTTAACATTTGTTTCCCCTAAACAGTATTCAGTGACAGTTTGTCATAAACCTGTGAGATGTGTTAAGCGTAAACTTTAAAGTGCTCTCGTATATGAACTCACGGCGGTATTGGTAACGTAGTAATGCGATACTGTTGGCCTTATTTGAGAACTCCCTTTTATGTACTGGGCAGGGATTGCTATCTTGATCCGGAAAACTTCGATGCTTACCTACTGGTAATAAACGATACCTAATAATAAAAAAATTACAGCCATCAACCCAAAGGTCGGCATGATAGGTGAGAGTTCAGCTCGCCTAGTTTTCAACCCGACGGCGTGTGTTATTCACGCGTCAGGGAAGAGAGGCGGGCAATTACTTTCCCTGTGCCGTATTATGGTTTCCGAGGAAGATATAATGCCTTAAAAATCACACGGCTTGGGTGAAGCTAAGGGTGCCCAAATGTTTCCCCAGGAATTGAACCCGGGCCCTCCTGGTCCTGTGCTTTACCTTGCTGGACTACATCTTAATAACCCCTTTGCCGCCGTAAAGGCGTGAGGGTGTTAGGTCACGAGCCATTCATGCCCAATCCCAATGATGACACCTCTACACAAGTATCAGACTACCACGTCCCTGAACGATACTCGTGGACCAATAATAATCGATACTTATTTGCTTGCGTTTATCAGAACTAAGGTTCCAGTACTCCAAGTTATGGTAACTGGATTATTATTATTATTGTACGTGATGGATTGAATGTATTATGATTTATAGAAAATGATGAATGCTCTGCAATTTTTTTTCTGATTAAATTCCTTTGTAGCTTCATTGGGCACAGAAACAGCCAAATAGATGAAGGATTATCAAGAGATCCCCACCCCCACCTGTCATTATTTATTTTTAGGGCTGAAAGTAAAAGTCAGTTTTTTTGGGAGAATAAAAAATTTAAGGGCTGTAGTGTCAAATAATAATGGTACATTTCGCTCCAGGAAAGGCTTTCCATTTTTTTACAATATATTTCCACACTTTCGTTGATTCCGCCTTATTTAGTGTTCTTAATCATCAGTCATAGGATAGTCCCCTGGCCTCTCCCGTTTGTTCATGAGCACATAATTGATCGCTTTTGCGTCTTCCATCACCCGTCTCACGTATTACGTCTTGGATATTTCCCCTTCGTTCTTTTCTTTCTTTCTTTCTTTCTTTCTTTCTTTCTTGTCCGGTGAGTTTCACGTACACCTTTTCAGCGTTTTCCTTAGACTTCTTGTCTTAGTTAGTCATATGTACTCGATGAATGGATTCCGCTATTTTGATCTTCTTCGTTCTCCTTTAGCACCCAGTTCCTTTCCCTCCAATTTTCTTCGCTTTGCTGCTGATAATCCACGTATTGAATCAATGGTGAAATTTGCTCGGGGTCCAAGCCTTCCGGAAGTTATCAAGCATTACATTTTTTGCCGCTAGTAGTCTTTTCGTCACGCATGTATTCATGATTTTTTGCCCGCATATATTCATACTATTCTGCTGAGTTCGCCCTTAGTGATTATCAATATTGTAGAAAAACATTGAATCTTGGTTCCTTATGTGCTCCACCAGGCAAAATATACAAAGGCGAGACCATTGTAAAATAGTTACCCCGTATATAAAGCTCGTTAAGGCGTTAACCTTAATATACGGTATTCTTGTGAAACTTAATTTAATCAAGTGTAAAAAAACGATCATAAGTATTCGATTTCCAAGTTAACAACTATAAATATATGGTATATATGTATATTTATATGTATAAATTTATTTATATGTATATATACACGTGTGTACATGTATATGTAAAAATATCTGAGTCGTGGTAGTCCAGGGGTAGAGCGTTGGACTGCTGACCGGAGGGTCCCGGGTTTGATTCTCGGGCAAGGAACTCGGGGCGCCCGCAGCTCCACCTAAGCTTTGTGATTTTGGGCACAGGGAAAGGAACTGGCCCACCTACCCTGATGTGTAAATTCGCCGTCGGGCTGGGTGAACTATGCAATCACCTACCAAACCGACCTTCGGGTTGATTACGGTGTTTATTGTTTTATATATATACATGGGTTAGTACAACGCCTTGAACTACTGCGACGTATGTATGTTTTTACATATGTATGTATGTGTATATATATATATATATATAT
Source organism: Hetaerina americana (assembly GCF_022747635.1). NCBI lineage: Eukaryota > Metazoa > Arthropoda > Insecta > Odonata > Calopterygidae > Hetaerina > Hetaerina americana. Next base: position 78,328,119 of record NW_027286763.1, read on the forward strand.
ATATATATATATATATATATATATATATATATATATACACACACATCCGCCCGGCAAGTGGAAAGATCCGGTGTTCGAGTCCCGGTTGAGGAGATATTTTTACTCTTGTGATCCGTTCGATTCCGCCTTCCCCACCTCTATTGTGTTCGTCCTTTATACGTGTTCCTATCCCTTTTCCTTATATATGTTTCTGTATATATATATATAATTTGGGTTAGTACAACGCCCTGGACTACTGCGACGTATATATATATATTTTTTATATATGTGTATATATATATATATACATATATATACATATATATATATACACATAAAAAATATATATATAAATATATATATTACATTATAAAGATGATATTATACATATATATGTATATATTTCTATATAATCTTTAAATTTTCAAATGCCTTTACTCATAATGCGTCCACATTAACTACGGAGACAATCGGAGAAATGATTCGATAGTTGCCTTTGAGTTACCGCAGTAAACCTTTGATTCGCGATGGAAAGTTTGCCTAATCCGCTATTCGATTTTGAATTACAGACATTAATACTAATGCATTCCCTAAGGGCCTTTCTTTTATGAAATAATGGTGTCCGTGCCACTGGACAATGTCAGTTTATTTTTCTTGTATCCCTTAGTTAATAATATCAATGACGACGAAGGAAAATTGGTGGACACGTCAACGAAAAATGTGAAGAAAAAAAAGTCCCACGAGTTCTCGTTCTTCCGGTGCTCGTGTACTTAACCCGAACCGCTCATGTGTCCACATCGAGTATCGTGAATGTTTTCGGTGCAAGTGGTGTATTCCCTTTTAATTACTGTTTACTAGGTCTTGGAAGTATGAAAAAGAAATGTTTCTTTTTATCGGTGAAAATCGGGTCAGAAATGAAATTTAGGTGGCAATCTTCCCAGTCACTACGCCTCGGGAGGCAGCCTCGGAAGTTCTCTTTCTTTAAAATAGATCGCTTCGAACAACCTTAATACGGAAGTGGCTTCAAAACCCACAAAACAGTTTTGGAAACACGTGCGATACGCGGCTTTCGAGTGTAGTATGAATTTGCGACTGTGTTTGTAAACAGAATGTTGGTGGATTTTTACTCCTACCATAATGCATGGTTTGAATTTGCGTGTGCTTGATAAGACAGTGCTACTACCTTCGTGAATTGTGCACGAAACTTAAGAACCGACAGTAGGAATAGTTCGCACTTCTATTTTGCAAATTTGCTTGGAAATGAATTGTCCGCAGTTCAAAACTCAACGTGCATTTGAAATATATCTAATTCCATACGACGCTACGGAAATTCGTCGTACAGAATTTTCAGGAGTTGGTCCTTGCGCCGGTTTCAATTATCATCGCGCGATTTGAAGAAAAATGTTTTCGAAATGGCTGTCGAGTTCGCAGGTTCACGGAAATTTTCAAAGATGATGACTCGGAAAGTGTCCCGTATTTAATATCTGTACGTTGTGGTGTCTTAACACTAATAGTTATCCGTGCGTATCGGAGTGGGCAGCAGAGGTTAAAGCGTATTTCCTCGAATTTCCACGCGGAAAATAGTCATCATATGAATTATTATTATTTTTTTTTATTCTTGGGATCCTGGAATGAACGCCCCAGAAGATTACTGTTAAACGTGAATATTGTCGCTAAATGGCATGAAGCCAGGTGAGCTCAAAGATTTGCCAATAAGATCTTTGCGGTTTTTTTTAATTTTTCTCTTATCGTTTGTGAACTGTTAAGTTTTATGTTGCGGTTTTTAGCGGAGACCACCTGGCCCATTCTCGGTGGGATTTAAGTTAGACCTTTTAAAAAAACGAAACGGCTCCAGTTCATTTGCTCGATGGTGCTTTTTAACATTGCGGCGTATTACGCCGTTTTTTTCCCCCTGCTCGCATCTAAAGTACGTCAAATATGATGAGTAACATTTCTTTTGTATTAAAGCTGGTAATTCGGAGCTGAAGAGCGTGAGCTTTAAAACTTTTAAAAGGGTCTGTTATTTTGTTGTCGTGCATTTCAACTTTTTAGAATAATAATATACATAAATACTTTCAGGGAACGCACAAAAATGATTCAGTGTGAAATGTATGCGGCTTATAGGAAACAGTCGAGTAGAGCTTAGATAATGTTATCTCGTCACGTAGAACTGGCATATTACTGCTAGTGAGGGATGCCATTTGCATTGTAACATTTCCCGGAGAGCTTTTTAAAAATGAACCAAAAACTTACTTCCGCGGTACTAAGTAAATTTCTCTGATGCTCTCATTCAAGGGCCGTTTAAAAGTTTTACCTTATTGGTGATAACAGTTATTATAATGCAGATATTTCTATTTTCTCGATCGTACGCAGAAAGTTGTCTCTGTTTATTTCGATTAGTTAGTTTCATTGGACACTTCGAGTACTTCGTATTCGGTCGGGAAATCCCATGATTTCAACGTTATCAAGATTCTTCCCTGTGATAACGTGTGCGCTTCGACTTCGGTTCCTGCATGGACAACGCAAATCTGTGATAAAACGATAAATTTCTGTATTTAAAACTTCTTATCGTGCCGATAACGTTACAGATAATGAACAAGCTCATCTATCGCTCTAGATTACACTCAGCGGTGACGCTCCTACGGGAGCCAGCTGAAGAAACGAGTAAATCTAATTATTTACCGATAGTAAATTTTGATGTTCAACTTAGAGAGCTTAACGATCATTAGTCTGGTGGAATTGGCAGTCTAAAGAAGTGATAAAACAAACCCCTGATTGAATGTAGTAGTTGATGTTGTGGCGATTATGGGAAGTCATAATCACAGTTTTGATAGTGACAGTGAAGTTTTTGAATTGGTAGTGATATATTAATAGGGTCAACTAAGGATATTTTGTTGTTAATTTTTTTGCGGTGCCGCGGAATAATTTCTTTAACGCTAAGTTGTGTGGTGAGTGAGAAGTTAACCTAAGTTCCAAGGCATAAAACTTTTATATAATATATGCATTAAAACTTTTTAAATGCGACAGGTAGAGGTGGTCTTGAACTGATCTAAACAGAAAACGTTCTCCTTTCACCGACTCTCCCGGAGAAGACCGGCGCTACATCACCTAAATATGCGTTAATTTGTATATTGTTTTATTCTTTTCGGGAAACTCGAACCTTCGAAGTTTTCAATATTTATTCTTCTGAATTAAGTGAGATTTTGTTCCAAATTCTTGCTTTGGTTAAAAGCAATTTGATTCCCCTCGTCAATTTTTCAGGCAAATTACTTATCCTTCTAATTTTGAGTAATCGAATGACTTGAGTCCCCCACGGGGTTACGGTTTGGAAAACCTTAACGGAAGTCCATCTCCCACCCAACCCGCCCCATCCCCTGCCACGCACCCGCGACTTGTCTGTCTGACTCTCCATAATGTTGCTGGCCGTGCGTACCTGGCGCATTGATTAAAGAAGCCGTCCACGAAAAAGGCAAAAGATTCACGGGGCTTTGCCGTGCTTTAGAAGTCCTTGGTGATATATTGACTGCTTTTTTTCTCTCTCGAATGTGTCGTATTTTTACATTTTCTTGCGCCAGTTTCTCTGTTTTCATACTTCTCCGTAACGTTTTATTTGTTGGCCGGCGATGACTCACGTCTCTCCCACCCGTGCCAATGCGCTTTTATATGTTTGCCAAGTTTGGCGCCTGTGTATTTGCCATCCCCGATTAGTCGACGAAATGTGACGGGGAGAAGCAGGCTAGACTTTTCCTGCGTGGATTTCATCCGAGTCATTTATTTCGAGAGGATTTTTTTTCCTGTTTGATCGAGTAATATTGCGGACTTAAAATTTGCTCAAAGTGCAGTTTCTAATTTTCTCGATCGTAAAAATGAAAATTCTTTGACAAAGAATAACTTAACGTATCCACCCTGAAAGTCACCAAACCGTGTTTGGCCGGGGCATCATGGTACGTAAAGTAAATGGATTTGCAGTGGGTATCATGTGAAGTTTTTGTTATCCCCTCATTTCCGTGGGAAATATTCCAGAAATGTATTGTTTTTGTGTGTATTTATTTAATATTATCCATTCAACGGCTCGGAAAATATAAATTAAGTTATTAACTATTACAATATTATCACTAATAATGTCATTTCACTTAATCCAATGTTATCCAGTTGCGTTCCGTTCGGTTTTGAATTCTTCACAAACAAGCCTTGTTATCTCATTGGAAGAAAAAGAAGGTGTGTCGAATACGCCCGTACATTTCTGGATAGAATAAAAAACATCGCGAGAATTACAGTCGACAAATATAAACGCAGAAAGTGAATGAATTGATGGGTTATAGGTCACGTATCGGAAAGACTTATTCTAATTTTCCGTGTTTCCAAGATTAGCCATTTTCAGTAACAGTGCTTGCATTTGTTTCACGCGGGGGTGCGAGCGCCAAGAAAACAGCAAGCATTGGTTTAACTTATTCCCGAGACTGACAGTGAACACCAAAAACTGGTGAATGTCGGCGAATGTTTACTGGGACATCGGGCTTAAATGTTGGGCTGGAAGTGATGTGGACAACACCGAATGGCCAACGGAAACAATCCATTACGCTGTGGTAGGAAAATTTGTAATCATCAGCCAAGAGAGATAGGAGATTATCTCCGTAAATTTCTTTTTTAAGGGAGCCCAATTTTATTAAAAATTAGTTCACTTCCGGGTCGAAAAAGGTGAGCAGAGATTGTCTCCATTACGTTTCCTCCTTTCGTGGATGTTTTCATTCAGTAGCAATTGAATATAGCCTGTCCCCGTGCAAAATAAACTGAGCACCATTGCGTGTAATTTTATTCATTTCAAGGGTCCATTTTACAGGGAGAGTAGGTAGGGGAGGGGGTATTTTAAACCGGTGTAAGTGACCGTGGTTTGATAAATCCAATACACGCACTATGTTATACATATATATATATTATATATTTCCACACATGCACACACTTTATTAACATTAGCAATTACTAATAGTAAAAAAGGATTAACACGAACATAAACATAACTCACTTAGATATTTTGGTGGTCCCAGACACCTTCAATAGGGTATGAGAAGTCACTGACTTGAGTGAAGTCAAGAATAAGTGAACGTGCTAAGGTAAACGTGCGAACGCATAAAGGTGCTATGTGTGTGTGTGTGTGTGTGTATGTATATATATATATATATATATATATATATATACAGAAACATATATAAGGAAAAGGGATAGGAACACGTATAAAGGACGAACACAATAGAGGTGGGGAAGGCGGAATCGAACGGATCACAAGAGTAAAAATATTTCCTCAACCGGGACTCGAACACCGGATCTTTCCACTTGCCGGGCGGATGCTCTTAACCACTTGAGCTATCGAGGATATGTAATTTACCCTGAGATCCGTGGGTCTTATATGTCGCCAAGCGCCCCGATTCTTTAGCCAAGAGCATCCGCCCGGCAAGTGGAAAGATCCGGTGTTCGAGTCCCGGTTGAGGAAATATTTTTACTCTTGTGATCCGTTCGATTCCGCCTTCCCCACCTCTATTGTGTTCGTCCTTTATACGTGTTCCTATCCCTTTTCCTTATATATGTTTCTGTATATATGAGTATTTATTCGCCGTTTGTCGGGATTTCGTGTTTGAATGTGTATATATATATATATATATATATATATATATATATATATATATATATATATATATATATATATATATATATACACACTATATATATGCCTTTGTTGCCAGTATTGTGGGTGGTATTAATCCAAAGGAGTTGCATGTGCTAGCTCAAGGAAATGAACAAAAGAAGATCGGAAACGTTATATCTCTAGGAATTAATCTGAATTTCAATTGCGATTGAACTAGATATCAATCAACAAGTACTTACGTTGGTCTTCTATTTAGGTGGGTGACGTAAATATCCAAGAAAATGCAGGTCGTCAGCAGCCAACCCCAGAGTGAATCTGTAACTTCGATATTTCTCAATAAATTGTGATTAGCCTCCAGTAACTACTTGACTGACTAGGTTGGCGAGCTAATCGCAAAAATATGGAATTATTAATCAATAAATTGTAAACGATTAAGTTTTAAGCTGCATTTGTTAATCATTTCTAACCGTGAACACACATTACCTTGCATCTGAGATATGTGGGTCCGACTACCAGCATGATGCGAATCATCTTCCCATTGCTCTAGGAAAGATGTAATTGTAGGTTAGCTAAAACTTCCTCTGCGTGTTTTTTGGCGGAAAAGTTATGTTCTTACAGCCGAGCCAAAGTTTCAGTGTTTTTTGTTGGAGGAAACTGCTTTCCAGTTTCTGTTTTGGGGTGGATGTCAGCGGATAGTTGGATAGCGGTTGGCGGACGGAAACGTTCTGTTACATTGTGGCCGACGGCTGCACTAATTGAAGATGTGAAAGGATCAAAGGATACGTCACATGGGGGGAACCCTAAGGGTACGTCGCGTATGAAGTGCATGCGCACTTGGCTCTTGTTTAGGTACCGTCACAAATTTCGTTGGTCCGCGACATCGTCACGGACTACTTGTTGCACGCGGAGGTTATGCCAGGTGTTTTTTCAATGGATAAGTTTTGACCTTGGTAACGGATTTAAGAATATTAAGACTTGGGGCACCTTTCATCGTAGCTCGGTTGAAATTAGTTAGGTTTGCGTATGACTCCGTGGGCGGTTTTGATAAAAACTTCTCGGCGGCAAAAAAAAGAAAGTCGTACTTCACTGCTAAGTAAGTCTTTCGCCATTTGAAACCTCGGGCCTCTTACGTATGTTATACTAATGAGATTCTGTTGACTATGGGATGTCAAACACTGCTGCATAATATTTTTCTTTGACAATTAGGTTGTTTTTATTTATTATTTCGGTGTGGTGATGCCTGAATATGCTAGGTACAGCCGGAGTTAATTAGTCAGTTGTTTGTAGTTGTCAACCTTGTACCATCTCTGGAGTTTAAGTGGGTCGAGTTCGAGCGTCGCAGGTAATATTAATTTCTTGAACCAAGGCAAATCGTTATTTTAGTGTATCCATTATAGTAAAAGGATCACTATCTTTCAAACACAATTGAATATACAGACGATGGTTACTGCAGTTTGTCGTTATTGATGATATTCACCTTACTAATAACATCCTTCGGTTGAAACCATGGTCACAGTATCTAGTGTGAAAATTGAATCTCATGTTATCATTTTGATATAATGGAATTAAAATATTTTCAGAAAATGATGCCCGGTTTACTATCCTATATTTTAAGTCTTCCACAAATCGACGGCAGTAATTTTTTTAAAAATCTTCGAGACCGTCACTTCGTGTCGAGAGGTTACGTTGTTCATGCTGAATTTGCAAAACCTACACATTTCCTTATGATTTAGGATGAAAAGATTTCTTTTCTGAGAACCGATCATGTTGATAAAGTCCAAGTTAAATAATGCGAATCGTCGTTTCGGAAAATGTATAGGCGTGGAGTAGTCATTGGCGCAGGAGTAGGGAGCTTTCGGAAGAGGCGGGAGGGAGCATTGGAAGAAACGGGAGGTCCAGGAGACCTTCTTGGTGGTATTTTTAGAAATACGCCGTTTCCTAATGTGATAAAGCGGAGGCACTAATTATGGAGAGGGGTCGAACGCGTCAAATTCACGTCTTCCCTCGCGTCTTACGCTTCCTAGCACGTGCATTTTATGGTGCGTTTTGTTCGGTTTCAACTTCGATTGATCTCGGTGGCTTCAGTGCTTCTAGGAAGAGTCTGCGAGAGGGATCAACCTGTTATCATTCTGCGTCGAACTCAACTGGTGCGTCGCGGAATTGGGCGGCTTCGAAAAAGTTTTCCGCGTAGCCCCCCGATTCCGTGAATTTGGCTGCACGGAAACTCGCCGGGGCTCCGTCCGTGACTTCCTTGGGATTTGTATTTGCGTGTTGAACCCTCGTTCCGGGAAGGGTTTATGATGACGCCCCGTGGCGGGAGGATTGGTTGGCTGAATCGCGGCTTACGAATTTCTTCGTGTGTGATAATGGATTCTGTTGCGGTTCCCTCTTACGGAACCTCGGTTCATTAAAAGCTTCTTTGCCCACGCTCTTATCTTCTTATGCATATAGTGGCAGGGGCTTACTACATACATCAGTTTTTTAACGAGTAATACGACAGATCTCTCGAAATAGTAAGTTATTAATCTGAAAGTTTGACAGATTCTCGTTGTGTTCCGTGAATGTCGTTTAAAAATTTTGAAAATAAACCGAAGTTCACCGCGGAGGACGACTACCAGTATCGAATCATGAAAGAAGTATACATTTCACGTTGTAGTCCAGGCATACCGAGTTTGTTGCCGAACCCCCCGCCCCCGTTTTTGAAAATCACATAATTTTAATAATGCATTATAGGCTAAACAAAGATTCATCAGCAAGTTATTGGATGGTTATCCTTTAGCTAAGTCTGAAAAAAGTATGTACGATCGGAAAGTTATTTAATTTGTGTTTTGGTTTTCTTGTACAATGAGGAAAGGACTCGTGCGTGAAAAAGGCGTCGACAAAATTTTGAGGAATTTTTTTATGCCCACCGTTTACCGGCTTGATGATTTATAGAAATAAAAATGGGTAAGGAAGAAGATATTGTTTCAGTGCAGGATGTGGATATACGGGTTTGTATTTTAAAGTGGTTTAATTCCTAACCACTCCACATATTTTAGTGTACACGGATGCAGAAATTAATCGCTACGTAGAAAAGATAGCAAGGATGAAGTTGGGAGATATTCGAGGGTGGTAAGAAAAGTGGATATAGGAAATACTGATGTTAGAGACTTAGGGATACTGAAGACAGTAAAGGAGAAAATAATATTGGGAAAGCAAGGCAGAGGGAGTAAAAGAATATACATTTTGGATGGAATTAAGGGGAGTAAAAAGTATGAAGAGCTAAAGAATGAGTCATTGTAAAATGTAGTATGGCGTTTAAGGATTTTTTTGTTTCCAGTTAAAGTTTACGAATAAAAAACCAACCCTAAGCAGGCACACAGTAGCTAATTAAATCACAAATTGTTTTTATTAGTTATTAATTGTCGGTGCACTCCATCCAGTTCGTTGGACATGTGCATTTCACTCAATGTAGGTCATATGAACTCTGCCCTTACATATTAGGTCACCGTTCAGGCTCGTTTTGTTGATTTATTGCTGTTAACGTTCTTTCAAAAGCTGCTTCCATTCAACTTTCATGTGTTTTCGTTTCCAGAGAATTCCCAATTGTTATAAACGAACCATTTTCCCCCGGGAATATGAGTGGCACTAGGTATACAATTTCTTTTGAAAAAAATCTAAGCATTGGGCATTTTAAAGAAATTATCCTTAAAATTCGGTTTTTCGTTGTTCAGTTTTGGATGTCATCCCGAAGTAACATAGTATGTATGCATAAAAAGTAATCGTGGGTGACAGTCAAAAGTATTCCTCCCTTCAATAACTAAATTACTCTCGACTCCCTCCACCGTGTCTGCGGCCGTGCTTCCGAGGGAAACTTCTTGAACGTTCTCTCTCTCTCTCGCTCTGGTCTTTCTCGGCGGTCACTTCCGTCGCATTCATCCCCGACCCAAAATCCTCCGTTGTCCGTATTTTTCAACGCCTATGACCTCGTCGACAGAGCTGAGGCAGAGAGACTGAGGAGGGTCAAGCTGAAAATTTCGCTCCTTCCAGGAATCGGACACCAGTTCTTACGGTTAGAAAGTCCCTTCCTCTGACCATCGACCTGCATCCGACCACCCTCCATCCTACCCCACACACACTCTCTCTCTCTTTCTCTTGCGTGGAGATATCTCGCCGTGATGCGCTTTTAGCACGGCGGACAACGTTGCATTCTGGGTTGCAAGGGAATGTGAAGAAGAATTGACTGGTCGGTTGAACCATCGGAGGTTCCTTCCAATACGATATTCACTCACGAAGGACCGCGCAAAACATGACGTTTGTTCTCGTATACGTTCTCCAAATCACCGTCTTCTCATTAACCACTTGTTTTGTAACTCATCCTGGATTCTATTTACATGTTATGTCTGTGACCAGAATCGTTGTCGGAATTGTGCTAATTTTCGCGATCCTTCATTTTGATTACGAGTCGTTTGATCTATTTCCGAAAGAAGCTCGCTTAATTTACTCCACGCGGCATTGTGTTCATTATTCAAAGAATTCAAATATGAATCTTGTCGGAGCATTAGAATATGCGCTGACTGAAAACAAGGGATTGGCGGTCGCGGGAATGGTCACCATTTCATTTCAAATTTTAAATATAATGATATTAAGTCGCGTAGCTGAAACGTCTGTCGATTGATGCAGGAGAAATTGTCACGAATTATTTTCTTATTGAAGAAATACTGAGTTGATTTTTTAAGTTTAAGGTTTTTCGACAAAAATGTAACACAAAATGACTGTGTTTCACTGTTGTATTATTATTGTTTTATTTGTGCTTAAATACGATATGTTGTGTCATAAAATAAGTCGGCGTATATTAATTGTTACTCTCCTCGTCTAACGGAAACTGCTGGTTGTGTGTATTCTCCGTGACGCCGGAATAAGTAGTGTAAGCCTTCTCATTTTATTGGGTTTCCAATTACTATAGCTTTGGAGTAGAACGTAAACCCCATGCCTAGGAAGAGACTCAACTCCGCAACCAATTTCTTGGAGACGTTTTCCGCTGTGATAAGAGGCTGAAAAAAATGAAACTCGATTTTCCAAATTTAATGAAAAAACTTAATGTGGTGATTATCGTAACGTAGGTAGTTCACGTAAAAACTTCGATGGAGATAATTCCGCACCCATCATTTTCCCGAAAATGCCTCCATGCTATATTACACAATATCATCACTTAAAGTGCCTGCAATTCAATACGGCCACATGAAAATAGATTTCACGACTTGCCGCGATAACGTGAAACCGTGCATAATACCGAACCGTGTATTATTATGTTGTGTTCACTAAACTTGAAAAATCACGATTAAGTTTGATGGGTAAAGTAGGATACTCTCTCCATCTCGCTCCTCCAGCTTTCTTCCCTCAATTACCGTCATACCGTCATCAGCATCTCATTGCCTCTCAGTATCTCCTGAATCCAATTGTCGTGCCTTCTTCGAATTTCTCCTAACAACCTTCTGCCCCCACTTGCCAAGCCATGGACATCGCCCGTTTATCTTTCCTTCAATTTATTTTCGCCATCCTTCTCCAGACCGAAATCTCAAAAATATCTAAAAAGCCTCTCACCTCAACGAGTAAGTTTCCGAACAAGGCAATAATACTACGCTCCATTTAAATGTTTTTCCTAGCTTTTTCTTTGTATCTTTACTTATGATGACTTTCATCAATTCATTTTAATGCCCGCACTACGGTGGCCACCTTCTAAAGCAATTCTTATATAGTTTAGTTGTCAAAAGTGAAACCTAAAACTTCAGTCATAATTGTCAGGCAATGCTTTCAATGTAAACATTGTATCGCTGGAGGGTTTGCCCCAAATGATTATATTTTTATGGAAATTTTTAATTTTTTTCATTTTACATAATGGCACCACAATTATCTTTGGATAGGTTTTATTAAATTTATTTTTGTTTTTTATTTATTTTCAGTCTGTTGTACCATAGATATAGTTTCATCGATGTACACAAGGGATAAGGCCGTATAATACACAGTTCCTTGGGTTAAGAACAACAGAAAAGAGAAACGAAGGACCCTTTTTGATAGTAACATTATTTATTCCTTACTGGACCTTCGTTTTACAGTGTTTGTTTGTTAACCTCGTTAGGTGATGTGAAAATAGACTCAATTCAATATTTTCAAGAAAAAAATGCCTCACTTAAGTCTGTTCTGGTTTTAAGTCGGTACGAGGAATGATCATCTTTGCTGGGGTGTGAGTACATGAACGAGCACAAGCGGGCTCGGTCTAAAGTCTCTACTGCACGTTGAGAATTGGAGAGAGGTAGAAATGTTCGTTATGTTGGCACTTATGTGCTTGGCTTAAGCTCTGGTCTATAAAGAGTGACGTAAAACTTTAGCAGGCCAATTGCCTACTAGCCGTTGAGTACCACCATGACAAATTTTTTCAACTCTCCCAATTCTCAACGCGCCGTTGACTGTCGTCAGACTTTTGGACATCATAGTAATGTTCATTGTACTTCAAGATCTCTAGTGTAGGGGCGGCACATAAGTATTCTTGGGAGGGAGGGGAATGGTCCCGACGTGCCCTGCCCGCTTTTCTCTGGTGTTTGTGGTGCGTGCGTGTGCCCTCGCGCGTGTGAGGAGAGAGATGAGGCTGCTACAAGGAGCGGGGTTGATCTCCTTGGGCCACCGCCGCCACAGCGCCTCCTTGCCCCCCCCCCCCCCCCCGGCCGTCGCTCTCTTCCCCCTCGCGACCGCCCCACCAAGAAGACCATTATCTCTATTATCTGGCCCACTGTGCGAAGTGTGCCGGAATCGGCTTTTCAGCTGGGCCGAAGTGATTTTTCCGACCTTTTAACGGCAGCTTTGCAAAATGTACTCGGTGATTTATTTGCAAAGTGCACCCCATTGTGAAGTGTAATTTTTACGGAAGGATTTCATTTTTGTTTTTAAATGATACGCCGGGAGCCTTACATTTGAATAGTTTTACCGTAGTTAGTTTTTGAGTGGCAGTTTTGAGTTTGATTTTGAGTTGAGTTTTACATCTGATTTAATTTCTACTGTCGATGTGTTCCCCTTCGTTCCGCTCTTTTTCTTACCATTCATCTACATTTATGAGCTCAAGTTTTCAAAGTTATTGTTATATAGGTCATGGTTTTCATTTCTTGGAGACGGAAGGGATTTTTAAAGTCACGGCATTGGTTTACGTGTGAAGTGACGTAATTCTCGGTGATCATTTGTCGAGCGTGCTTCCCATAAGAAGATAAGAAGCGTATCATCGAGCAGTGTGGAGATGATCAGGCAGTGCTCTCTACTCCTACAATGTACAGAGAAATTTTATCTCGCTACTCTTTTATATTAGTGTACTCACTTGGGTTCTATGATGGCAGGCAGAGGGCACTCTATGGACACTACTACGAGCCGATGTGTGGTGCTTGCCGGGAGCTGTATGCTTAGGCAGATGACGCGCAGTGCACAAAGGCATTTATGCGCAGTTGATTTGTTTTTCGTTTTCATATTCTCGTGGGGTATTACTGTACTTTCTCCGCGAAGGCGTAGTATTCGGTGAAAGGGGTGTAAACATCAAATCTGGTGAAGTACACATGTTCTTTTTTCCGTACATTTAGGAGACAAAGAGGTGACGTACAAGAGATGTTTTGCTACAAGGATGGACAATTTTTATGAGAACTTTGTGATCGTGCTTGGGTAAAAAAAGCCCAAGGTTCCAATTGAAAGAAATATTGAATTTAATGATTTGAACTCGGGACACTCACTGCATGAAATGAGTAATTGAATGTTTTTTAAAAAGAGTCAGGGCACCAAGAGAACGATAATGGGTGGGGCAATAATGATTCGTTGTACATTCGCATGTTTTGTCAGTACACTTGACGTCAAGTAATTGACATTTGTGACAATGGTCAGCTTGAGCGGCAGAGATTGGCATATTGCGTCCTCAAAAATGCATGAAATCATATACAGCTCATCTAATCTTTATATACGTAATTAACCCTTATATAAACCATTTGATTTTGGGCAGTACTGTGTGATCCGGTTCAAAAAAAGTCATGGGTGAAGGTGTCGGAAATCCATGTTTCATGGATTGAGGCTCAGGAAGACAAGGGTCTTTTTTGGGGTTATTAGTGACAGAAAGGTTAACTGAGGTAAACGTACTAACACTACTTCATAAACTCTCACGTGAGCCGCTCAGTCGTGCTTCAATAGACCGCTCTTTTATCATCAAAGAATATCCGTGTTCCGGTTATAAATGTGGTGGAAAGGGAAGGTAATCCTAATATTCCAATGAAAGCAGTCATTTTCTGAGCAGGAAAGTGTTCATTTTGATCTGTTTGGGATGTTTTTAAATGTGAAGAATAATCGGTTTCACGAACCTTCACCGCACCTTCTTACAGTCCAGTTAAACTTCGTTGGATGTAGTTCGAAGGTGACCATAGACGAAATTACAAAGATAAGAAACGTGAACCATATTGTGGCATCCATTAAAACTAAGTTTTTTTGTGCTAAAGTTTACTTAAAGTGACGTGTGACTTGCGCGATTATCGATGGAAAAAGTCTGTGCTTTTACCTTGAGGAATCCTCCCAAATCTGCCTTCGTAAATCGCGACATATCACCTTTTTTTTGGATAAAAAATACGGAAGGGCTTGCCAAATGTGCCCAGAATTTTCAGTCGAATATCTTGATGGTTTTGAATGGCTTAGAATCAATCGTTTAAAAAAGTTAAAATGTAGTTTAGCGTATGATGGAGCACATAAAAAAGATGCAAAGCGAGAGAGATTGAAAAAAAGAATAACCACACAAATGTGCGTATGTTACACAAACATCAGCTACATAGGAATGAGGCAAAACCTTCGAAATTGCCTATATATACCTAATTCCAAAGTATGGTAATACCAGGGACGACATGGTCGACGAATCTTGTGTGTCTTGAGCGCGACCAACGCGTGATTCACTCTCGTGTCCGGCGGGAGAGAGATTCTGGACCACTCGTGTACTCGCCATCATCCCAAGCGAGCCGTCGCCGCCGCCACGCGCTGCTCCGCCGCGGCGGCTAGGATCGCCTTTTCGCCGCTGCCAGCCGTCGGTCGGGAGCAGTTTCGCCCTCCAACGTCCACCCCCTTCTCCCCCTCCCTCCTTCGCCGTCTTACCCCACCCCTCTTCCGCGCTCCCTACGCCTCCCCTCCGCCGCCTCGCGTGCCCACACACTCCTCCACACCACTTCCCCTCCACAACCCTGGCTGCTGCAGCCTCGGAATTTCACTCTCCCTCCCTGAAGGGCGAGCGACGTTGCCAGCCATCCTCCTGCCTCTTGGCTCCAATCGCGCGCTAGCTGAATATTCCGGAGCGTAGTCGACGAAAGCAGTCAAGTCTCTCTCTCACAGTTTTTTTTCTTCTCTCTCTCTCTCCACTTCCTTCCTCATCTCTATCTCTCTTACTCTCCCCCCCTTTGCTTTTTTCCTCCGCTTTCCAACCGTGTCTTTCGCCTTGAGGCGTTTTCCCCTCACCCACTTTACCCACCTCTCTTTGTGTTTTCCTCTTCCTTCTTTCCATCTTATCCTCTGGGGCCCCCGTGCCCTCGTCCCATACGATATATCTATGCTGGTCATTTTTT
Organism: Hetaerina americana; assembly: GCF_022747635.1. Lineage (NCBI taxonomy): Eukaryota > Metazoa > Arthropoda > Insecta > Odonata > Calopterygidae > Hetaerina > Hetaerina americana. Next base: position 78,343,338 of record NW_027286763.1, read on the forward strand.
TTTACTTCTCTGACCGTCAGATATTTTTACGGGTCTCCTGATTCGATTTTACCCGTCCTCTGGATTGCGCTCGATCTTTTAGTAATTAATGCGGAGGCCCAACATTGCCGAAGTGTTTGACGGCGACGTCAGTGTGTACATGCGTGAGGATGAGCCCAGCTCTACGCTTCGTCTGCTGAGTGCAGACCTCTGGAATTTAAATGTTCCTGTTCACCTCGCCCAATCACAGACGGGATTCCAGATTCCAGCCCGACGTTTCTTTGTCTGCGTGCCAATGTTTTCTCGAGTAATGAATGTTAGCGAGGAATTATATCGAACCTAAGTGGTCCTTAGGACCACGTGAATAAAATTCCAATGCAAGCCATCTGGTAAACTAATATGTGATGTTTATATAATGGCCGGTAGTGTTCTCGCGAGTTCGTGTATTGTTCGTTCATCAATGTCACATAAACGCGAGCCAAATTACTTTTCCCTCTCATGTCTATGTATCCGAAGGAATGTTTCACCAAGAATGTTCTAACTATCATGTAAAAAGCGACTATCATATTTTTGCTTACGATTTTTGTTTGTTTTTTTTGGAACCAGTGGACATCCACACACATCTAATTCCAGGATGACGGGGAAGTATTTGCGAATTAAAATCTAATCTAATTCTGATACTCACCGAGGAAGAGCCAACTCTCTTAACAGTAGCAAATTGTCAAGTCTTACGTACTCATGCCAAACAAGTTTTGCATCGATGGCAAAACTTGTTGCGAATCACGTATGTTTATTCGTGGCAAAATATTTTGATGGTACGATATTAGCTTCTCTATTAATATCTTTTCCTGCCCAGAAATAAGGGTGTGTTCCGCGTTCTATCTACCAAAATGGTGAAACAAACAGGACTAGACATCGTCTGCAGACCTACGTGATGCTCCTCACGAGCCATACAAGTACTTGTAGTGGTGGGAATTAGGGCGCTCAGTTTATGTGTCGTATGTTATATCTACTTAAAATTACGGTTCTTGAAGCAAAAATATTGGAAATAATCATCCAAAAGTATCGTCTCTGTACTCGTCTCAGTGACTAATCGGCGTTGGGATTGTTGATCTGTTCGTGTTTACGGACTGCGAATAGGTTAATTAATTTGCGTGGGAAGATCACCACCAATCTCTACCCGCGCCATTCGCGGAATCGCAGCCCGTCGTTCCGCAGTCAGAATGTCAATTGTTATTTGTCTGCCATTTGTATTTTGTTGTTGAGGGGACGCGTCGGCGGTGGAAGTCGTTGGCGTCAAATGTGTTTAGTCGCGACGAATCCAAAACAGTTTGGGGGATGGTTTGCAAATGTGAAAGGATGATTCTCCATAATGCATGAAGGCCGTTTTCTCTCATCCTTGCCATCCGTGGGAAATATTTGTTTCCGGTGTGTGGAAATATTTTTTTTGTGTCGTTTCTTTCATTTTCGTCAGAGTTGGAATTCTATATTGGTCGTTATTTTATGCGCTTTCCCTTACGCCGATGCGCCAGACTGTGTGTGGACTAAAAGCCCCTGCCGTTTTAACCAATGTCCGCGGTGATTTGTTTTTTGCTGCCTTCGCGTACGATTTAGTGGAAAAGTGCAGTTCGACAAATTAGTCGCTGTGAAGTAATTTTTTCTCTCTTCCGTAATCAAAGTGGATGGGAAGTTGAAATATTAATCTGCGTATTCGGCGTCGCGTTCATTTGAACGCTGCTTGTAATGATTTCAGTTTTGAAATTTCTTTTGAAATCATTCTCTAAGCGTACTCGCTCTGTGACCCTAACAAATAAGATATACGCATATCAAAATATCCTGTTTTATTCCCCTGTCCCTCTCTTTGGCATCGTCATTCCATGAAACGATCACATATTCCGAAATAGTTATCGGTGTCTGAGTCGAGGTTGAGTCGTGAAGTCTTAATTTTTTTCAATGATCGTATATTAGTCTCCAGGTCTTATTTTCGTCTTCTGCAGTTTCCCATTGTGATTGTGTATGGTTTTTAATGATAATTAAAGTTAGATTTTCATAGTTAATATGAGGAAGGCATCTTTGTACTTGAACATGACATGTTCAGTGGTACATTTATACAAATGGAACAATAATGTGGTAGTCGAGAAAGTATACCTTTTGGTTACTCTTTTCCTCATGTCAATAATTATTGGATATTATTTTAATTCCGAGTGAAATGAAATTTTGAACAGTAGTATCAGAGCGATCGGTGCTTTTTTTATTCATGTTAAATTGCTGATCACTTGAGTGTCACCAGAATGCCTTATTGTTCCATTCGATTTAAGTTACTGGATTCGCAACTGGAGTTGCGCTTACCGTATTATTGTGACGGTTGCAAAAGAGTCAAAAAGTTCTTTTTCGATTCAGCAAATATAGAGTATCGCGTAGATGATGATGTTGTAATGTCCAAATTAATCGTTTTGTTTCGTCCTCACAAGCTAATGTTTTTAACGTTAACGTTTTACAGTGACAAATTCGTACAGATTTTCGTCTAGCTCAATCATAATCCTCGATTCCGGGGAATATTTATACGCAATGGATGATAACACTTCCATTTTCTTGTGCATTTTCCGGAACACATCTGTGGGATACCGACTGTAAATAGTGTCAATGAATTATTCTCTAATGCTTTTCAAATGTCAGTTTTAAACCAGAAACCTCGACAGTCGAGGTCAATAGTTGCCATACTACAGTCACGTGAACAAACATGGCAGTTTGTTGATGAAAAGTTCCGTAAAAGCAGATGGCATGAAGTACAGATGCTATGAACGAGTGCTAGTGGCCACCTATTCATTTATTTAATCGTTCTTGAGAGTGCGCTGCTTTGCCTATGCTCTACGCCACCATATTTGCGAAGAATGATCGTTATCAACTTTTTTTTTCAATTTCAAGTCGGTGAGTAGTCTTCGAAAAACATGCCTTCAACTGAATGCGAACTCCCTTCGAACCACAAACAAACCACTCTTACCCAACATTAAATCAGAACTTGACAATACACGAACACAGTTTCTTTATTAAGAAACCGTTGTCATTATAGAAAATGCACTTTGTTTTCGATTGGTGTCGAGTACTGTCATCATGGCCAGAAAAAGGTCCTGTGCTTCGAAACCGTTCAAAAATAAATTTTAGTCTGTGAGACATTTGTTTTCTTTTTTTTTCTTTCGTATACCTTTACACACAGTTTTAGGTTAATAATTAGCGAAGAGTGATTTATGTACGGCCTTTTAATGGAGGAATTTTACTGGCCCTTTCGGAACTTGTTAGTTGCACTTCACTTATATTGTTTATGCTTTTTTTGTGATCTTTCGGACCTTGGATGACACTACAGAGATTAAACAATGAACCGATACAAGGAATCCGCTAACCTTTTGCAATGACTAGAGTAGTAAAAGTTAGCCGAAGCCGTGGAAACTGTTATTTATCAATTCAGTAAATGTGTGAATAAGTTTCGTGGTGAATTTTTTTCTGTTGGATTATGCCATAAAACACCTTGTCGGTCTTGAAACTGTTTATCAATTTCCCATGCCGAACTGTTCGGTCGTGTGTTTTTATTTTCTAAACTCAAATATAGTTTTGAAGAGCTTTTTTTAGTCATATGGTTTGGAGTTAGTTTTATTTGTCTTCGAAAAATGTATGATACCAGATTTCTTATGAAGACAACCGTTCCGAAATTTTTGTCATTAGAATTAGTGACTCCTAACAAGCAGTAGCCCTAAATGGTTTTTAGTTCAGGTTCTATTGTCGAAAGTTACATTGCAAAGAAAAAATGCCACGGGCAGTTGGAACTCAGACAATATCCGTTCCCCTACGCGGCATTCCTGTTCGCCACCTGTATTTCCTCGTTTCCTTTTCTTCCCGACTTTCATTAGGACTTTTTTCACCTGACCACACCCTGCGAAAGCATCCTAACCTGCTTAATCTTTTTCTGAGGTTAGTAGCACCGGATTGTTTGCATTCCGACCCCCTATTCCGCCGTAAGAAAAATATTCCTATCCCGCCTGACCGTCAAGAGAGTTCTTAAGCTTAACCGGAAAAACCCCTAAATCTCAGGTAACGAGGACCTATTAATTCCTCCGAAGAGAATTTCAGTTCCAGTTCAATCTGTTGAGTGATACTTGCTGACTATACAAATGGATATTGCTGACCCCTATAAAAAATATATTGGTATAAAATACGCAAGCAGTTATATTTTTATACTCATTTGGATATTCTCACATTGAGATGACCGCATTAACGTTTTGAATTCTCCCGTATGAGGTCAGCGGCTTAAATATATAATATTTGTTTTGGGAAAATATGTAATTGTGTAAGCGGTAAATTTCATTGAAGGTGTGTTCACGGAACGATTCCCTGACGTAAATTAAAGGTCTGCAGTGCAAGACCACTAATATATATTAATAGGTTTCTAAGTATCGTAAGTCAAAGCGAAATCATCAACCCGCGTTAAAGCGACCACGAAACGTAAAACAGAAAGGCGGGAGAAGTACCTGAATCCAGTCGCTCAGATGAAGACATGTATTTACGCTTTCCACGAAGCCTTCCTAATGTTGTCTCATCATTTTTCTCCACTGCCCAGAGAAAATAGTGAACCCATAAAGATTGAATTCCCATTTTAGTCCGAACTTCACCAATGGCCTTCCAAGCACCCTCTGCCGCACGCCCTTGAGTCGGATGGCAGGGTGGGATGTAAATAGACGTAGATTTGGCCTTCCTATCTTGCTCGTGTCGGGCAGGTCCCTCCTCGGCCCCCCTCCTCCCACCTTTTCGATCCTGAGTCGTCCGGTGTCAGGTGAGATCCCCTCTCCAATCTCATATCCCAGCCGTGGTGCGTCCCCCCTTGCCCGCGTGCGAGACTGACGCGACCTTCTGCATTAGAAATTCACCGTGGATACGATGAAGTCACGGGACTGCTTTCAATTTTTCCCCTCGAGATGGACGGCCGAGCTCTCAACTGCGCGCGTGATTTCCCCATTGGCCCCGAAGACTCTTCGACGGGCTATTCCCCGCATCTCGACGTCAAGGGAGGAAGGAGCGCTAGTAATACGTACGTGCGCCTTCCTCAGATTGGGCGCCATCCGAAGTGCATGTCCGGGATGTGGCGGCCAGCGCGCGAATTGGGCTCGGTTGTCTTGCGGCACTTGGCGGTCGCTTGCTTTACGTGTGTTGTTGAGGCGTGTGCATCTAAAAAAATAATACCCGCGTTGCGCGCAGGCGAGTGATCATTCTTCAAACCATTGGTCGGAGAAAATACGAAATCGTGACGGAATTATGCCGAATCCTTTTTCTGCCTCGCCTATGTTGCGCATAGAAAAAGCAAGCCATCAAAACGATATCTGGACCAAAATGGTCTCCTGCTCTTTGGGAAGCCAAGTTGCCACACATAAGCCGTATTAAAATCTTTTTATAAAGGACGTTGTTTTCTGAAACGTTGATGATTATTTCTTTGCTAACCTCACCTGGAAAACATTACAATTGTTTGGAGTATTGGCGATTAGGCATTACTCGCGCAATACTATGACATTTATTTTTAAGTTACCCACCAAAAGTCATGGAGTCCAGCAACTTACACATACTCGTGTAGCAGAGGTTAAATCGTCATTGATCAAATATAGTGACATAAAAACAGGCAGCATTTATAATAGACACATTAGTTTCGGTAATTTCGTCTACACTCTCTCGGTTTGCATTGAATAAAATCGTCGAATGTTTTCCGCGCAAAGATATTATTATCCTTGGAGTTTGTGAAGGTCGGCATCAACAGAGTGGTTACGGAAACGCTGATCAGGTACCACCCAGACTTCGTCGTTTTCCCTGCAGTGAGAGTTATGGCGAAGGAGCCCGTTAGCACTTCTTCCGCCGGACGCTTCTCGAGACTTAAAATTGCATCGGAAGCCCTGTAGGGCACCTTCGGCGTCTATAATTTAGGAACATATATGTCCTCGGGTTTTTTATTTATCACCTGCAGTCCAAAGAATAGTGCTGTGCAGGCCGACAGCATGCGCACCAAGCCCTTCGGCGCCTCTCCCAATTGAGAAAAAGGTCACGTTGGCACGTGGTGACGTCAAGTTGCATACGTCACCGCCAAGCCTCACGGCTGCATGATTTGGCGCAGGCAGGCAGTCGTCGTCTCATTGTCAGTGTCAGTCGGTGGCGGGGGCCCTCTTTTCTCCCTCGCGGCGGCACGCGTCGTGCCCAATCGTTTCCCAAAGAACGAAACCGCGAAATATTCTCGTTAATGGTTTTAAAATGTTTGCAGAGCTCTAAAATAAAAATACGATAAATCCTGGGGGAGGCAGGGATCGTTAGTCTACACGAGTTAATGTGGTCAAGTAGTGTAGCGGCAAGTCCTACTGCTGGTAGTTGTTTGAACTTGGGGAAAGTTGAAGCTCGGTCACAGAACAGTGAACGTGCCAATCTGGGTGGCACGTGATGTTAGTTTAGGTGACCCACAGTAAAGGTTACTCGTACCAAAGTCATTGCCTGTTGCTAGTGCAAATAAAAGTCAACTCGTACTGGTCTGTCTGGAAAACCTGTAATAGTCGGGGAATGTACGAGTAAAATCGTTTACTCGTAGGTAAAATCACTGGCGCATATTGTTCTAATTACTTCGCTCTTCGACAGACCATAGGTCTAAACGTGCCCTGTGTTTTCAAGAAGGAAGTCCTTGTTTGAATTCTTTCACTGAACAGGAAAGTAAATTTATAGCTTTTTTTATAAGTGACTTATGTCACGAAGTTATTTGAGCAAATTTGGTGTGAAATCAACCTTTTTGACTTTAATGCATCAGGCTGGAAAAATTTAGTCTCCCTATGTACTTGCATATATTTTTTACGTATTTATTATCGGCCCAGCTAGGCATATTATACCTACAGGTGAAGTTCATTCACAGTGCGAAATCGGATCAAAGGAAACTACAAAATGAGATCTATACTAATTAAGCCAGGAATTAACTCAGGCAAAATTAATACAGTGATGAATACGCGATGATGCTTGGTAGAAGTGCATTCACATCAAATTTCGATGAAATATATGGAAAAAAGGATTTTTTTAATCTGTAAGACTTGGAAAAGTCGGGGAATAATGACATCAGGATCAAGTGGCAATATTGTCGTGGGTGCAGGTCACGGGTCGTTTGGATTGAGTTTCAAGCGCATTTCGTTTGTTGCACGTTCGTTCAGTCATTCATTCATTCTCTTTCCTCCCAGCAACTTCCGATCGTTGCGGACGGAAAGTTACTTCGATCCCCCGGCGACAATGACGCGACGCCAAGGAAGTCTCCGGGCTCGCCCTCCCGCCCCCCGACCGGTGGAAGTCTCCTCGTTCTCGACGGCCTCCACTCGCGGAAATTATATGTATACATATACGTATATATTTATTTTACTCCTCGCATCTCGTTGTAGACACCACCATCACCTTGCCCGTGCGCTGGCCGCTGCCGTGGCGTGGCACGTTTCCAGCGAATGTGTCCGATCTGTGCTGAGGTCATGCGCGACCACTTCCGGGGGGAGGAGGGTTTGAAAGAAATGGAGTGGGCTTGGGTGTGGAGGGGCACTCGTCCTGGTCAAATTCAGTCAGCTGCAGTCACATCACGCCAGCTCATGTGCGTGTGTCGTATTTATCCGCATGTGGCATTTTCGCGACGTTCTCCCTTCCCCACCACCCCGCCCCCTGCTCTTTATCCTTCCTTGTTCGTGCGATATCCATCGTCGCATCTGCGGAAGACGGTTGTGACCCTGGTTCTCCGCATCCATTGCCTCGTGTATCTATGGAGCTCCTTTTTAATGACTTCAGGAATGTAGTGTGTGTGGGGGGGGGGGGGGGTGAGAGGATATGGAGAGGAACGTGTAGGGACAGTGTGTGTATTACTCCTGTCGACCGATGCCCGTTTTTTTTGTTTTTAATGCTTGCCAATAAGCTTAATTATTTTCAATTTTTCGTGCATGCTAAGTTAAAGCGATAACTCCAATAGTACTTATCATCCTTCAATATTCTTGGAAATGACCCACATGCTCTATTCGTTTCAAATTTATCGTAACATTAAATAGATTATCTGTTATCCTTATAATGGTTAGCATTTCTTTAAGATACTAACAGTTTCGTCGCTATCATTAACCAGAATATTGATGCCAAGTCCCTAGAATTTCAATCATAAGATGTCATTTTTTTGTGCAAACGATTACTTTTGTCTCTTAAATTAAACGTTGAAGATGACCGGTTTTGGAAAGTGTTTACTTAATCATTTTGTAGGGTGCCTATTGGATCGCATTAAATTGTAAATGAAGTCATAGCTTCTCTTTGCCATTTAATTCGCAAGTGTGTATCTCAAACCGATGACTGCCGAACTCAGGCAGAAGGACAACATATTTGGTGATAAAGACCTAGAATATCGGAACAATACTCTACATGGTTATTAATGGCAGTGCATTTTTATACAATAATGTGTGTACAGAAAAAAAGATGAAATTTAATGTGAAAAAAGGGGCTTGATCTGTTGTTTGTAAAACGTTGTCAAAGACGTTTAAATGAATTTTCATCTCGTTTTGGCCGTTTGACATCTGCAAGAGCAGGATATTGAAAAGTTGACCCCTTAAAAACAGTCCCTTGCCTCATATCTTTGCTGGATTATGAGGATTTAACTTTTATTTTTTCACCTAATGCTGAATTGTTTCGGTTTCGAGATGAAAGTAATTGGAAACATGCCATTTAAAGTGCTTTGGATTGGCGAATGAAGAAATACGCAGATGATAACCGATTATTTTCTAATGCTGTAGTTCACCGCGGAAAGTTATTTTCGCTCCGGAAACACTAAAAGTGGATTGCTTGAACTTTTCCGGTCTTCGGGCACTGCCAAAGACAACGAATCTCGTCTCCTAATGAGCTTGTGAGAAGTAAAAAAAGGCCTATTCCAATCCTTATCATAAACGCTCTCCCGTGGCCAGAAACGCGTCGACTTTCCCTTGTAGGTTTAGGCAATCTGTGATGGGTGAAAGTTACAATCTCCGGAATAGAATTTTGTTTTAATAATCATTGTCACTTTTAGCCGCTTCAGCTGCGAGAGGCCTAGCATATTCAGTCAGCGGACCTATGTATGCATATATAGATAGATGCATGTACCCTCAGGATTTTCGTGTAAGCAAAGATTTCTAAAAAGCAACGAGTTAGCGAGAATCGAAGAGGATGATGTTGCAATCTTGGTGAAAGAATATTTTTCGAGATCTTTGAATACCATTTCGATTTTAAGTGTCACATCGATGTAAAAAACATATTTTCGTCCGATTACAAGTGGGCTTCAGTGATGGCCCCAGTTCTTTCCTAGGAAACGTTCGCTATGAATTCGATTTTCAGAAAATGAAGACATATATAATATCTCTTGCAAAGTTTTGGAAAAAAAAATTTCTCACGGATCAAAGGTATCTTTTCGGAGTAGTCCTTTTTTAAGTGATTCTTGGAAAATTTCAATGGATTGTTGTGCGCTTATGAGTGATTGATACTTTTTGTTAATCATAGTTTGATGATTCAGTGCGGCCTGTTCATTCTAAAAATGTTTAATTGTCATCATCAATTTAGAGTAATGCGTCATTTAAAAAACGTACTCGATTCAGAAATATTGGCTGATTTCGTCCATTATTTGTAATTACATCCCATGATATATAGTAGTAGTTCAATCTGAGGGTATTGCATTTTCATGGCGCTGGAGTCAATGTTATGTTCCTACTACAAATCCCAGCCTTTTCATTTTAAACCCATATTAGATTTTTTGCGTTTAATTCTACCTATACGACGATATTAAAAAGCCAGCCTTAGTAATCAACCCGAAGGTCGGTTTGGTGGGTGATGGTAGTTTCCACTAAATACTGAGCCCAAAGGCTTTGAAATTCACACATCAGGGAGGGGCTGGGGGGATTTGCAGTTCCTTTCACTGTGTCGGTTATGGTTTCCCAGGAAGTTCCGGTACCAGAAAAATCACACGACTGAAGGTGAGGGTGCCCGGAAGCGTCCCGAGGAATTGAACGCCCTACCCACTGGACTACCTACCACGTCCCCAGGACCTCATAGCGAATGATATTTTTTAAATAACATCTCTACTTGGAATCAATTTACAGTTACCTGTTTGAACCTACTTTACAAACTCGTTTTTATCTTTTCATGCTCTTTCAGAACTGACGTATTTCACCGCGAATGGTGAATTTCCAATCCCCTCCCTGAATCCATTAATCGGAAAGGGGTTTTTTTATGCGCTCAGTACAGCGTTGATTCCGCGAAAGATTCATGAAATTATGCCGAGCCCTGCTTTTTGTGAACACTTGGCAAGAGCGCCTTGCTATTTCAATTGAGGAGTCCTAATTTCCAAATTAAAATATTTGTTTTTGTTTTTCCGTTTAAGAATATTTTCCTTTTTGCTTCCTATATGATGCAACGACGACTACAAGAAAAAATCACTTGTTGGGTGGAACGTTTTTAGTCTTTGGTATTGTCATAAATTACTGCAATTTCTTTCAAATATGTTCTCGCACTAGTGATTGATGATCGACATCTCTTAAGCTCGAGTGTTATGTTTATACCTATGAATTGAGTTTTCAACTATTTTCATTGAGCTCATTCTTTTACGATTTCTCTTGTCATTTGGCATTCGAATGATTAAAAGGTTGTTAGTTATGTCTCATATCTCATGTTTCATTTTCGCAAATACAGGTAGTTTCACTCCGCCGGGAGGTGATATTGGAAATTGCCATCCGTGATGAGCCCTTTCGTCATAGGCCGCTGGTTCAAAGAATTCATCCTTGACGTATTTCGAGATAAGCACGGTCACTTGAAAGAACTCGGTGAGGTCATCGCACGCCGCTGCATCAGTACTCGATAGCTGCCGGGGGAAGGGGCGTTCAGTATTGCATATCTCCGTGACGTGATCGCTGATCTACTGCGAATACTTTGTCCGTCCATTCTATCTTTCGTGAATGTTTAATGTATTGTGGCACGGTTAAAGAGATACAGGATTCCGCAATGTGTGGGAGTACCCGTACTTTGTACATAGTTAAATGTGTGACAAGAGGGAAAATTGTAGTCCAGAAAAGACGACTATGTTCTGTATTCATTCAAGGTATTCTACCTGTGAAAGGTAGTTATTTTAAGGTTCCTAAATACTATCTCGTACGTATAACGAGACCATTGTATTTTTTGCCCATCTTATTTCCACCTTCATTTCCTCCTGACTTCATAGCCTATTCTCTTCCTTCACTGCACCGTTTAACCAAAGTTCTCACTTCGTTCACGGCCTTCAACATCCCACTACCTTTCACTACACCCACCGCCCACTTTCTCTGCCTTTTTCGGATTTCCACCAGGAGCTTCATCTCCTCGCCCACCCTATTTATAAATTGGAGTATTTGTTTTCCCCTCCGTCTAACTGATTTTCTATCTTCGCCACATCATCCGCATTGCGGCTCAGCTCGACAGACAGACAGACTCATGAATGTTTTTCACTGCATGGGAAACTTCAGGCGAAAATAAAAATCCTGCAATTGTGTTACCTGATATATTTAGGAAAAGCAAGCGTGGATTAACCCTAAGTATATTGGCATAAATATCACGTGCCCCACAGTCTCATCCGACAACGCGGCAGCCCCTTGGGTAGAGAGTTAAGCAGCCACTTTGAGTGTCCTGAATGCAAGCAAACCTAGGGTGATGGCTTTGATTAACCTGACGTGAAATCCGAGCGGTGCGATTTACCGACACCAGAACTCAATGGGAAACCAAAGGTGTACTGGGGAAGGATGCCTCCATATGACCGCCACTTCCTGTGATGCTTTAGGGTCCGAGGATCCGTACCATCACCTGCCAAAATGGCGTCAAGTACATGAACATTTTTACGTCGGTCGCGGTAGTCTAGGGGTAGAGCGTTGGACTATTGACCGGAGGACCCGGGTTCGATTCTCGCGCAAGCCTCAGCCGGGTACCTACAGCTCCATCCAAACTATGTGATTTTTCGGGTACGAGGTCCTCCTGGGAAACCATAACTGGCACAGGGAAAGGTACTGCTCCCCCTACCCTGATGTGTGAATTTCACTCGACGTCGGGCTTAGTACTGGGTGAACTCTATCATCACCTACCGAACCGACCTTTGGGTTGATTACTGTGTATGTACTTTTTCCTAAATCGGCCATTTGCTGTTATTCTAATCTCTTTTTGATCGTGGGAAAAATGACAACTAAATAAGTCTTGTCGATTCTACCGTTGATATCTCCTGCCGTAGTGCGAATGGGCCAATGGTAAATTTTTAAACATCATCGCTAAAGAGGATACCTGGTTGACTGCTGTGGCCTGTTACCGTCTTATTCCCATTCGCTATAAACTTCACCGCTAACCCTTAGTGAAACTCGACTACTCCGTCGACCGTGTAGGTTCATTCAGCTTTTCAGGTGGTCACGCTTGAATTGGCATTTTTAACTACTTCGCCTCGTTTGCCGAATGAGTGGCCCCGACCGCGCGGTTAAAAATGGAATCGCTATCAATTTTGAGATTTATTTATATCGTGGTGTGTGCAAAGAAAGCTCGTGCGTGGCATTTCCTGTGCAGCTCGATAAACACGTTTGTGCGTAAGCATTTTGAGTGGGGAGATAGAGCGCCGCCCGAACTGAATGGCGTTCAAGGCGACACCACATCCGCTACTCCGGACGTACGCTCTACCCAGCGTGATAGAATTATTGTTGTCCGTTGCTCAATGTTGTTTGACACAGAATCAAGACTCCCGAGCTATTCCGTAAACCACGGGATCCGAATAAAATTAGATATGCGCATCCCTTAGCCATAATAAATTTGTCATTCCCCTCAACAAGTACAGAGATATTTTTAAGTTGCTGGTAGACTCTTGTGGTAATGAACTACAAACCGTGATGATGTTCATTCTCGCGAGAGTTTCCTATCCACGTTATTAGAGACAACAGTTTCCGGATTCAGTTTCCTGCCCCACGGAGTAAGTAATGATGCGCATTGTCCAGCTGTTGGCGATTTTTTTATTATTTTGAAAACTATTTTTGCTTCGATACTATTCTCTATTCGATCTTCGATCTATTCAATTGATCGTTTAATAAATGTTTAGGAACTGGAAAAAGACGTTAGCAGTGATTACTTCTATATCAACCCTGTATTTCAGAAATACAGGATGATGTTACTCAACGTGCCTAAAATTTCTCTCTCTCGTAGCATAATAAGTGAGGTACATGTATCGCAGGCATTACAGTTGTCTTGTTGATTCCATGTTTGGAAAATCCTTGATGAAAAAAGAAGCGAATGTTTTTGAAAAGAATGGGATTTAAGGTATTCTATTTATTTAAATTGGCGGAACATTGTCTTTTGCAGGGGATCCTTTTCCTTATAAAGCCACCCGGCATTCCCAAGATCTGCTGAACATCCTTTTTCCATTAGAATCCATCTCTCGGAAAGGCGATAAAACAAATCTAATGTCCATCTTATATGAATTTTCATTCATACGTGTATAAGATGGAAAATGTATGCATGGCGATATTCCGGGGCTCCCTTAAATATTCAATAAGTACGTATACATCTATGTCAGATCCTCGAGATGCTTTTCGTCGGTGTGTACGTAGCAAATTGTTGGAGAACACCAGCAGTTAATTATATATGTCTTTGCGTGGAAAAGATGAGGTGTTCTTAAAAGGAATGACGAATGGCTATAATCTGTCAAAGCCGTGTAGTTTTTTAACCTTGGTAATGTTGTGACTGCGAATTGTACGACGGAAGAACGAGTATTTAAATCTGCCATTGTGTATGAATATTTCTCTTGTTTTGTGTGGATGACGTAAACTGCGGCTATAGAATCAATCGTTTCTTCAGCGTCAGAAGTAAACGCGTGCGCCCAAAATATTACCTTAAGTCGTTTGTTATACTCCCGCTTTTCGAATAATTCATCTATTTACCATCGTGACAATTTATTTTGCAATTTTAGAGGAGCTGTGAACTTTGTTTTACAATATTTCCAGGGATACTCTCTCCATAACATACATTAATGCGTGGAAAATAGGAAATCTAAGTGAATGAGCCGTTAATTAAAAGAACCGGTAGCGTGATGGTGATGATGATGTGAACAGTGGGCAGAACTCGTCACTCCATCAAGCGTTAACTACTCCTAAAGGCGAAAGGTTTTTTAGGAGAATTCGTTGCGTATAAATTAATATCTGACCTTCCACACGTGAAGACCCTTACTCCACTAAGTTGCAATTCAAAGACTGCGGGCGCTGTAACTGTCCTGGCTCGGCATCGAGGAACTTTCCTGGATTGAGTACACAGTCTATAGTTTGTTCAAAGGGGCGGTGAGGGAGGTAACCCAATTTCACACTCATATCATTTTTTGTTCATCGCAGTTCGCGACTCCTTTAAAAAACATTCACTAATGTGTGTTCCTTGTTCAGTTGTGGGAACTTGGCTTCTCTGCAGTTATAGTTAAAATCATTGTTTAATATGCAAGGCATTATTTTAAAATGTGACACCATCAATCGGGACATCATTAGGTGTAACAGGTATATTTAATGACTGTGGCAACAATCGAATAGTCGTGCACAATTCGCTTCTTCCTATCTCTTTCTCTAAATCAGTTACCCCGTTCCTGAAGCCTGAATCTCTCACAGAGTAAGTCCTGGTTTAGATAATGCTCATTTCATCTAGGTCCTTGATATCCTCGAATAAAAATTTAGCACACTGAACCTTAAGCGAGCCTGTATGACGGCCGAAGATGAGAAAACGCGAAATGATGTTTATCGATGAATTTGGCCATCTTGCATTGTAAATAATGAACGAATTCATTTGTAAATATGTTTTAAATTTCCCTTATTCCCTCAATCATATTTCTCTGAATTAGTGTTCTAAAGTGCAGTCGAAAGACTGTAATATCAGTCGAAAGAGAACACTGTAATTTAGTCACAATTTGCTTCGAAAAATGCAAATTTACGCTAATAATTTATAAATAAATAAAATAATTTACAACTCTGATGACGGCGGTCGAGCCGTCGAAACGTCAAAACGTGTGTGTCCGTTCTTTGTGTTTCTATGTTTAAAAAATCTACACCTGTGTTTATATATATATATATAATTATTACTTTCATAGCCATCAAATAGTGATTCTAGGAACTGATTCATATTGCTCGCTGTCTGTTCATCTTATTACCACTCTTCTTAATGTCGCTATGCGAACCGACAGGACGACGGGACTTACTACTTGGAGTATTAGTGAACAGTTTGTTATCCCAAAGTCTTACTTATAGCTAAACTTCATAATTGTGC
Source organism: Hetaerina americana (assembly GCF_022747635.1). Taxonomy (NCBI): domain Eukaryota; kingdom Metazoa; phylum Arthropoda; class Insecta; order Odonata; family Calopterygidae; genus Hetaerina; species Hetaerina americana. Next base: position 78,358,644 of record NW_027286763.1, read on the forward strand.
CACTTTTTTCCCGTAATATTTTTCTTGTATTTGTAAGAACACACATTATCCGAGGAGCATATTATGTACGTTTCGAATCCATCCAGAGTGAGCTCGGTTCTTAAAAAACACGTTATCGATGACCACGGGAGAGCAGACCTCATGAATTTCACGTTTTTCCTAGATTCCAACGAGATCGAAATGAAATAAAGGTGGAAAACTGCCCATTCTGTTTACTTGGCCAGCTGCACTTAGATTGAAAGTAAAACTTAAAACCCCTCCCCACTCCATCACTTTTGAACCGCGAGATCCCAAAATACCCGAGCCACTGGCACTTAAAAGTGTTTAATAGCATCGCCCATAGGGTTTTCTCAAGGGGTGGTGTTGATCCGTGTGCTGAAGTTACCGTAAGAAGGCAGTGACTTCGTAATCCTTCTCGCACAGCGAAAATGTTTAAGGGATTTTCGCGGCGAAGAAAAATGGTTACCGCCAGCGTTGTTACCGCGTTCATTTATTTATAATCCGGAATGGGGCAATTCGCTCGCGGAGGACTTTATAAAGGTTTTCGTTACTGGGACCCCGTTAGAAAGGCGGTTTATGGGGTCCGTTTCCGCGCTCGGGCGCGGCGGATGCAGCGAACTGTCCCCCTAGGACCATCTTTGGGTGCTTATAATTTTAATATATTAATCTCTTTTCGAGTCTCGTCAGATAAACGCGAATATTGAAAGTACATACCATTCCTTACGCGTCCATGTTAGTGCGTGGTCGGGTGTGTTATAAAAATCAACAAGTGAATAAATCTGGCAACTACCCATAAATGCTTAGCTACACACAATTCATCAAGGTTAATGGAAATACTGAAAATATATTTGATGTTATGGCAAGACTTTAAATTATTCAAATGCTTAGTTTTGCCTATATCTGTGCCTCCCACGCCATAATCCCGGCTAAAATACACACAATTTTTATACGATTTCCACAGAAGTGAGTTATTTGTAACCAAATGTAAATACCGATTTTGCTGAAATGAAAGCGACGATGTATAAAAACGAATAATAATATGCCTCCGATATACATGTCAGTGTAATTTGGAATCTACTTCAATTGTGGTATGTAATCACTTAAATGAGTGTGGAGTAGGTAGGACTGTGACAAATCCATGTTATTGCTCTTAAGGAATTAGTTTAGTGTCATCTTGAGAGGATATTTTTATGTGATTTTCTTTTAGTCAGTCAGTTGCAAGGTCAATAATAATGGCAAATAAGATTTTAGCACAAAATCAAGTCCTCCAGTGCAGGTATTGTGACATAGTAACGGTCACAGGTTCGGCCTCCTCTGCCTAAATTACAACTCGGGAATATTTTTTGCGGCCTCGCAAATAAAATAACTTTCCGAGACCGTGTGTAAAATGAATCCAATGATTTCTGCCGTTATTAATAGAAATTTAAAAAAATAAAATGATAAGTTTTAGTAAACAATTAAATCATGTGTACTCACAGCTTTTTTTGATAATCGTTATCCTGATTCCGCAATGCACTCTTTTGAACGCTATCGATTTCAAGTTTTGATTTGTTTGACCATATTTCAGTTTCAGACCTGAATAAGGAAATGTAAGTCTATTCGAGATGCAGATTAGAGTCACAATATTTTGATCTATCAACCGTTTTGGAGGAATTTTCTCAAGTAATCTGAGAATTGTGGCAAGTAAAATATTAAAATAATCCTTAAAACAATATTCGCCATTGTTCACTTCTTGACCCCCGAATCGTTTTCCTATGACGACACCGTGAATCGTCATTACTTGAATTATCTCGTTTATTAACCAGAATAATCTCAGGGCTAACATGTTTTTGTTTCGGAGAGGATTTTCCTCATATCAAACGAACACGGATTCCCTCGGCATCTGGACGCGTGAACTTGCAAATTACGTATCTATCATCGTTTACCAGAAAACTTTGCGACACCGCAACCATGCCAAACTGCCAAATTTGCACATTCCTCTAGTTTGTCAATTTTCGTAGTTCGGCGGGGTTTCATCCCCTGTACTTTACCGTATCATCAGATAATTTTTAATTACATGTATGTTTTACCGCGAGTAGAATATTTAGATCAGCCGATTGCTTCAGGCCTAACCTCCGGTGGAACCGACTCTTGACATAATTGACTGCGATAACTGGTTTAGCGTTCCGCACGAAACTGTGCGGATTTGTGTCAGATTGGATTGGTTTGTGGAGAAATGACCCAGTCGCCGCTGTCATCCCGTTAACGACATGAGCGTCAGTACGACAGTCTTCGCGCTTTGAATTTTTTAAATAAACAAATGGGTGGGAATTAGTCCGTTATGTCCACTGTGGAGATAATTTTCGGAGCTAGCCATGGTTTTACGAAGCGCTGCTTTAAACCGTCGGGCTGCCAGTGACAAATACCGAGTACCATGTCTCTGCAAAAGTCTATTTGCCTTATGGATTACCAAATAATTACGATTAGTTCCGTCCGTTCAGTCCAATCGTTTCATTGCGCACCCAGTCAAGTTAACTTAGAACTAAGGGGAGGAGTCTGGATGGACCGCCCGATGTGAGTTCCCAGTCGTTGTAATCGTGCTCCACGTTGCATCGCGTGAGATACACGCAACTAAATATACGTATATATGTTATCTCCTCATCTGGATAAATTTTCCGACGTCTTCCCTTCAAAGGGGATTCGTATTCCTCATTCGATACTCTTAATTCCTTTTGGAATTCGCTTGTTCTCAGGTAGTTAGGGACCCATGTTAAACGATGCCATTCTATGAATGTCTCATTTGTGTACGGTGGTGTTTTAATGCCCGGATTTAGTTTCCTTTTCGCAGTCCTATCTTTTAATGTTCGAAGCTGATTGCTGCCATTGTGATGGTGTTACTTAGGTAACACCATCATAATGGCACCGCGCATGTAAAATATTCAGTGGGTTAACTTTTGAGAGGCGAGAAAACAAAGGGAGCTCGCCAATTGGACCCCGCATCGAATATTTGCGTCCGTTTCAGACTGTCCAGGTTTTTCTATGAATACGTGTGTGTGTGTATATATATGTATATATATATGTATATATATATGTATATATATATGTATATATATATGTATATATATATGTATATATATATGTATATATATATGTATATATATATGTATATATATATGTATATATATATATATATATATATATATGTATATATATATATATATGTATATATATATGTATATATATATATATATGTGTGTGTGTGTTATGCCAGCAGTTAGGTCATTACACCGTCTTTCACACATCCCATGGGATAAAATACACGTATTCTTCATTTGTTAGCTCATTGCATTTGGGTTGGTTTCAGTGGTTCTCTAATTTGGGGAATGATATATTCGGAGTTTTCTTTGGTGGGCAACGTTGGTGCATGGTTTAATGAATTACGGCAAAAAAATGCACCATATTTTATTCGTTTTAAGGAGAGGTGAGTGTGAGGCTAGGGGGGACTTCCGTGAATCAAGTTTGACGCTGGTCAGTTCAACTCTGCAATATAAGATTGTAACATGAAATTGCCTCCAAAACCTCCTTTTGTGAGTCTCTTTCATGGTCCATGCCCGCAGATATTTTACTCGTGATTTAAAAATGAACGACTTTTTCCGGCATTATTGACCGTCAGTTCATTTCCACCAAGTCGTGCAGTGAATGTGGAGCCCATCGCGGGCGTAATCGTAGGTTTCTCAAAAAAAAATAAACTGGAATGAAAAATCCGATGCGATGAGCCCATTGCCCTCCTGCGAGTGCAACAAACCTACTCCGTCTCACTCAAGTGTGACGCTCGCTGTTCGGTTGGAGTGGGAAGGGGGAGGGGTGGATGGGGGGAGGGGTTGGCCGTCATTCAACTGGCGAGGAGATTAATCGCAAGTCCTTGGGCTCCCTTGCTAAATTTGGAAAGAGTGACTCCTAAAAACTGCTCCCCATGTTAATAAACATCCGCGATTTTAATCGTCAATTGCACAAAGAAGTCAATGGACGTTGGTCTTGGAAAACTTAAATAGTCGTAACCACTATTTCCGCAAGACGCGTGAAATTATGGCGTATTATGTGCGAATATGCCCGGCATCGAGCCCGGCAGTATCCTAGAATCCCGGCGTCCCAAAATGGTGAAGCAGATGGTTGTCATGCGCAGGTTTGAAATCGATTAATCCAAAATGATATTGTTTTTTTCTAAAGTTTCTTGTTTGAAGTTCGATTATATTTTATCGGACAAAGATATGCGCACGTTTTTTCATGTTAATGGATTTTATCTCTGATCACGCATCCGTTAGGTTTTGGTCTCGTCCGTTATCACTGGATAACACCACACGAGGCAGTGATGTTTCCATTGATAACCTGGATAGCCCGAAATCTAGAAATTAAATATTGGTCTTGATGTGTGGTGAGTTAAGGAAATTCATCGTAACGCCTTCAAATTTTGAACCCTTTGGAGTAAAAATTAAAAAAAACGTACATTTCCAAAGCATCAAACATTTCCTTTCATTATGTCGCCGACGGTTTCCCATGAAACCGTTGTGTACTGAAAATCAGCTTCAGCTTTGCTTGTTTCAATAAATCTGCCAGATTTTATCTCGCAGATTTTCTGTCCGTTGTTGAATGCTCATTCAATCTAGGCCCTTGCACAAAATAACATTCGTATGTTAAAACTGAAGTGAAAGTCGTGGAAAACGAAAAAAATTGATTGGCACTAGGTTTGTTTTAAAGGGGTAGGTAAAAACAAAGTGACAAGTGAAGGGAAGATGAGAAACACTCACTTGGAAAATCGTCCTGAAATTATCAGGGATCAGATTTGACGCACGCATCGTCATTTCGTGCGTATGGTCGTTTTAGACATGACTACCGTCACCTCACGGAGGAACTACCGTCAGTTGGATTGAGAATTACTACTTCTTTACCTCCGAGCTATTTTTTCTCCTTTGGGGGAAAGGTTTTTGTGTACTATGTGGGACGCAATTGCTGTTTGTAAGGCAGAAGTAAAGAATCTCGCAGTCCTGTAGAGTCGCCAGCGGTTATCTTATTTCGACTTCTGTTCCAGATTGTGCCCAGAGAATCCTGAAGTTGTAATGCCCCAGTTATTACAAAGTTCCCGAATCTACTCAGGGTTGCGTTTGTTTTGGCCTTTATTCAATTAATACATTAGATATATGGAGACGGGATTAAAAAAAATATTTTACTCTTAAAATGTATAATTCCAAATTCGCTATAATGTTTGTAATGAAATAAACTATTTCATTAACTGCTGTTCATTATGAATCGAGGTGGAACTGACCGTAATTCTCTGAAACTGAACTATATTCACTCAATCAGGCAATATGGTTATTTATCCTTCTCCTATCGATCCAATCTGAGTAATTTGTTTCCAGTTCCGCGCTAAAACAAAAAAAAATCACCTCTTTGCCAGCGTTTGTTCATAAATGTGACAACGAAAGTATGTCCCTCTGGTGTTTTGTAAGCACATCCACGGCTCATAAATTTTTATTTGTCTTTTATTCTCTTAATTTCCAGCAAGGAGAAACGCTTCCATTGGCACGGTTCTGAGGGAATGCAAATGAGAGGGCTAATTGGGGAAAGGGTCTGATTCCGATCAATTCTGCGCGCATGGGAGAGTGAGCGACCCACATAGGCAATCGAGCAACTCAGTGCGAAAAAGTTCCCAAAGTCATGACGAAGGCCTTGGTTAATAATGAGGCGAAAAAGAAACTATATTTTCCATGAGTTATTGAAGCGCTTTATCCTGTTGCTGTCGTCAAGCGAAAAAGCTGCGGCCGTTCATTCCTCGACTTAAAGAGTCTTGGAGTTGGTTGTCCACAAGTGTCGGGAGTGGGCGTATCGGCGTCATGATGTCAACCTTCCACGTTGAATTTCTTATTGCGAGTAGCATGCACGTGGTGTAGTCGTATATGATATTACTACTTGAAAAGTGCATCGTTGCGAGCCCCTTTAACTTCTCCCCCTTTACTACTAGATGTCAACGGTAACGATATTGTGGAGCAGCAGTTATAAGGAAAGACGACGGGCGGCTGAGGTAATTTGGTCCACTAGGGAAAGGTGGGTAATTTGGTAGTGGTTGGGTTTTCTGGGAATGTGGAGAGGGGGTGGGGAAGGCTGGACAGAACCAGCGTCGGAATTGGCCAACTCCTAACGAAAGGCGCCAAGGGATCCACAGTTCAACGTCAACTCTGACGGACGGCGCATCATTCAAGTGCTATCCATATAGTACCTAAGTAGGGATCGGGGTACCGATGACAAATTTTACCACTGTCGGGGTACGAACTCAGGTCGTTGGAATTGAAAGCCGATACACCGGCACCAATCAGATACCAGCGATATTATAGATTTCGCTTGGTAACCGCCATCTGTATCATCATCATCATTACATCGAGGATCATTCGGTTGAGAGTGATCGTCTAAAATGGCAATATGTCTGAAGGGGAAATTTGCGATTGCCACTTTGGCATAAATTTTACAACTCTGTGATATGTGGCAGCTTCTATGGCTCGACTTCGAAGTACGAAACCACACTCCCCCTTTCAGTGTGTCGCAAATTTGCACAGGCCTACGGATAGCGTCGTCGATGAATCGTTACCTCTTTTCGCTCGCTTTTGTCCATAGCGTAAGAATGGGAGTACTGTACGAATCGTCGTGTAACGGGAGGCAACGATGCTGGTGATGTAATGTTCGAGAACCGGGTTGAGAGCTGTAGGCAAGGATCCCATGACAGGTAGAATATTGTTTGACGGAACTAAAGACCTAACCGATACATCAACGTAATCCAATCGAAACTCTCGGGACGTTCGTTTGTAAATTTAAACAAAAACATTTGTAGCGTTCTTTCATTGTTTACTGCCGAGATAAATATTCTCGCATGCCAGTGAAGCCATTACGATGCTCGAATAAAAAGAATGAATCCAAAATAGCGTGAATGTGTGAGTGGGGGAACTTTCTCAAAATTAATGTTACCGAGCTTTTATTTGTAGATTTTAAATCCTTTCCGCAGTAAAATCGGTCAAGGTTTTTGGGCCTGAGGGGACAAGAGTATGATTTGCCGCCGAGCACATGCAACCTTAGCCTTGACTCGACTTTGTATTTGAAAGGCGAGACATCTATTAATGTCTCGTTTGAATTTTGTTTGTCCCTGAAGTTTATTCGATGCGTAAAAGCAGAGATTTCGGGTTGCTGGTTTGAAAGGTTATATTCTGTTAGGACGGAAAATTTATAGGTACCCTCAAATCCAATCATCGAGTACGTGGTGTACGGAGGGAGAATTAATCATCATCTTCCCCCTATAAGTCGCTGTAGAGGGTACGCATATCTCATTTTTTTCCCTGCCCGTATAAATGAATTTATCAACAAGTGTAAATTGTGCATTGTCAATAAAAGAGTCCATTTTCCCTCTCGTGCGGACGTCTTCCGTTTTTAAAATAATCGTGGAAGCACAGGAGGCATAATTTCCACAATAAAGCGTTGAGCTGAAACGGCGCTAAGTCTGTAACTTTCATTTTGTGCTTAACCAACCGTTTATGTGGTTCGTTGTCCTCGCTCTCTCTTCATCAGGTGCGTTCTAGTGTCTAGCGGCTGTGTACCTTGCCTTTCCCCTTTGGCATAGGAGTCCTGTCATCACCCTCTACAGAGGAGTACTTAGTAACGTTTATGCTCACGCTACCCTTGTGCGGACGCTCGTATTCAAGTCATCAGTCTTGAGTGGGGTCATCGCATGAGGCGGGGAGGGGGGGGTGACCGGCGGGAGAATGGAAATGTAAACGCCAGAAATAGCACAGGTAGACGCGCCTGCCCGCTTATCGATAGGGAATCCAATTGCTAAGCCTTCCGAAGATCATTTGTTCTTATTCCCGGAAAGTGGTCGTGCAGAACTTTCTCTGGCTCAAATGTGAGTGCAAGTATTGGGTAATGCCATGGCGCCTTCAGAACGTGGAACTTGCAAAGCATTTGCAGGATTCTGAAGTTCTGGCAAATGCAGTAAGAAATCAATAGGAAAACTGTCAAAAAATGGCATAAAATTCGCGAAGACTCCATTGAAGCTGCCAAATCATTCCTACGCGGCAATTGAAATAGAACTAATGCTGTTTATGATCAAAACACTCGTGGATTTCTCGCTGCAGAATGATGCCCAAGAGGAAACATATGTTGATGTTAACACGCTAAAAGAAATTTAGAAAAAATCATGGGATTTTGAGCATTTCTTTGCTTAAGGTTTCTATCGCCATCACGGAATAGTTAAGCATTCATTAGTATTATGCATCCAAAGAATGTTTAGGGATGAAAAATCGGACAGCCAATAAGTGGCTTATGGAAGACGGCTCCTGTGCCCGCATTGCTCTCAGCTGAGTGGCCAAAATACCATGATAGGAGCGGTCATGCTAAAACCGTTTGTTGGATTTCGACTTTCTCATCGAACAACTTACTAGCCAGTTTTAAAACTTTCATACATTGGAAGGTCTCTTTAGCGGTGATGTTGAAAATGTATCATTACCCCCATCGAACTACAGTCGGAGAGATCATGCTAGTAAAATTAAAGAGATTAAGTGTAAAACAGATAGATTTAAGATGCCATTTTTTCCACAAACGATATGGGATCGCAATAGCGTTTTTCGACCGCTGTAGAATCATGTTCGGGTAACATTATTCTGATATGTAATCACCCCCTGCCACACACCCTGGCGGTGGCTTGTAGGATATATTAATATATAAATTAATAAAAAACACATTACCATCGAAGATTGTTTGGCAGCATTACTCCCATACCAGTGAATTTTCTCTTTCTCCCTGTGGTAACTCTTCTCTGTCACACACACGTCTCTCTCTTTGTAAGATATTTGGCGTACGTCCATTGGTTTCCCTCGTGGAACCTTCTCTTCATCTTTCCCTACATCATGTTTCTTAGAAATCCATTGTATCTCGAGTTGTACCCAGTCCATCTGGCTCTCTCTCTTTTGCCGAATAGTGCTCCTCCGTATGGTCTTATTTCTCTTCTGTTCAAACCGAACATTCCTTCCTTTCTCATTTCATTTGCCCATTTGTTCCTCGGCATGAACTTCAGCACCAAGTCTCATGGGCTGATTCAGTTTTCCAATGGTCCATGTCCCTGTTCTTCGGAGTGATGGACGCTATGTTTTTGTTTCGTGTGTGCTGCGCCCTCGTTGGTGTTCGGTATAATAGGTATGTGCATCTCCGTGAGAACAGACATTACATCTTCATCACGAGCGCTTCCCTAGCTTGAGCTGTTATGAGAATGATGCTTGTCGTACTTCTTGAATCGATGTTAACTTGGAACCGGTGTAGTCATATAAATTCAACCTGCAAGAGTGACAACTTTTCATGTAAATGATGAATGATGATAGCAGTGACAACGTATAAGTCAACATTTTAAAGTACAAAATATTAGAAAGTTATGAATAATATCAATATAAACCACGTCCCACATTTATAATTGAATGGATGATAATGAAGCAAGCAAATAGCATATGCCAGGTATGCATATGGTAAACTTCTACTTCAGGGAATATGTTAAGAGAGTATAAAGTTGTTAAATGCAAGTATGTACGTACGTGCGTCTGGTGTTGCTATTCTAAAAGTGAGCGGAATGAGTCAGAACAATAATTTTCTCTCGATCGTGGGAAGATGGTAAGTTCGAATCCCGTCTGACCATGATTGTTTTACTTGTCCCAGCATTAATTGTATTGGCTAGATGCTCTGATATAATATTCAGAAGCTATTATATAAGCGGGAGTGCCGAAATCTGCAATGTACAGATGCTTCTAAGGCTACGTACGAGGGTGGTTTTAAAAGTTCTGGAATGGTATAGAAATTAACGACTTACCTAAGTGAAACTTTTTATTTTTCAATATAGTCTCCGTGTAAACTAATGCACTTGGTCGAGCGAAGTTCCAATATCTTGAACCCATTTCGAAAATTAGATTTCTTCAGGCCTGCAGAATACCCATCTACTTCGGTTGTTAGTTATTTGTTTTAAGAGAATCTCCATCCAACGAGGAAAATTTTGAGCTTGGGGAAGAGATGAAAATCTGGTGAAACTAAATCAGGCGAATAAGTTGGGTGTGGCAATAATTCGTTTTTTAGTTCACGTATTTTTGCCATGAGAATGATACTTTTGTGTGGGTGGGTATTGTCATGTCGAAATATGACTTTCTTCTTCACCAAAACGACTTTTTTCGTGTATCATCTGCTATAGTTGGTCCAAAAGGTTAGCGTAGTATTGTCTGGTAATTGATCGACTAGTGGGAAGATAATATTACGGCAGAATCCCTTTCTCATCCCAGAAAACTGAAGCCATCACCTTTCCGGCCGACCGTTCTGCCTTTGCTTTCTTTGGTGGTGGTTAATCAACATTTCTCCACTGCTTTGACTGCTGTTTTGTCTCGGGGGTATAGTAGTGGATCCAAGTTTCATCTGTGGTCACAAACCAGCGCAGAAAATCTTGTTGATTGCTCTTAAATCGGGTCAAACGTTGTTTCTGAAATTGAAATTTCCATTCTGATACATTTTTGTGATCCAGCAAGTCGCGGCATCCATCTAGAAGATAATTTTCTCATACCCAATTCCACCGTTAAAATGTGATATGCCCGCTAATATGACATCCCTATTGCTTCAGCAATTCCTCGCACTTTCAGTCGGCGATCCTCCATGACCATTGTATGCGTTTTTGCAATAATTTCTAGGGTAGTTGCACATTTGGGCCGACCACTGCGCGGATTATCATCTAAGCTGTCCCGACCAAACTTAACTAGTTTGTTCACTTGGCAACAGTTGAATATGAAGGAGCCTTCTCCCCCCCGAGTGTTCTGAAAGTCGCCTTGAATTTCCTTTCCTTTCATATCTTTCTTGACGAAGCATTGAAGCACTGCTCGAATCTCAATTTTATCCATCTTCACAAAACTACGCGGAAATAACAATAGACAGGCGTCCGCAAAACAGTTATCTTCCCAGAGCATTTGCGCGTTACGCGCGTTTACCCACGAAGGCTTACCTATTACTACGCGAGAAACTCGTTGCGCTAGCGCTGACATCTGGTAGTAATTCCGAGAACCTTTCAATCTACCCTAGTCTCAGTTACTCAAATGCGTTAGGGACCTCGTTGGTAAGAATGTCCATTGTCAATACAGTAGACGATTATTGTTTGTTTGAAAAGCCTGGAATGAACCCAGGCACGTGAGGTATTTAGTCACGTATTTTTGACGCGTCAAGCATATTTGTTTTCCAAGTTCAATGTGTTCTTTTCACAAGCCACGCAATATGTTCTAAGTAAGCATTGCAATTCAATTCAATTGCATACGTAAATCCTAAGCTCCTTCGTGCTCGGCGTAACATTGAGCAACTGCTCAGTCGAGACTCAAATTGTCAGATAAGTTACGGTGTGACGCTCGGAAAAGGTTGTTAATTCTGAGTATTCCTCTTCGTAGAATCGTATATGCTTTGTATATAAATTGTTGATAATCGAAATTTGTGAAAAATATGCCAAAGAAGACTGTACGAGTATACCTAACAGAGAGTGCCGCGAGCAAAATTCAACGTTCCATACTCTTTCCCACAATTCACCCGTGGGAATAGTTCGTGTCATTGTTTAGTTACGTTCTCGACTTTACGTAGTGCTTCTGTTTCGACGGCTTCATCGCAAATTCCCACCGGGAATGTTTCTGAAAATGTATGAGATAACTCCTGTATAAATTAATATGAAAGGCCAGTTCTATTTGTGATCCCGCTTTGCGACTCCCTCAGCCGAAATAAGCGTATTTGATATTCTGTTCATTTTCTCGGAACGCTAATTCAAGAAACATGTGAATTAAAACAAATCAATTTGGCAGATTTTCATATTCAAGAAGTTGGATTGGTGGGGGGGATGGATGGAGGGTTGGCACTGAATCGTCCATGCGAAGTTGGGTTTAATTTTTCCCTGGCATGCTTTGAAAATTTTGTGATCATGCGCGGAGTTGAATGGAAATTGCTTTCGTATTCATTCTGTTTGCTTCTCTACAGTTTCCGCGGGCGGTTTGAGGCGTCGCACATTTCCACAGTGTTAAAATCGATGAATTACTGACAACATGCCTTTTTTGTCCACATTATCTTCTCCTCCACGTTCCCTCGAGCAAGCGATTTCCTTTCGGCAAAAGTTTAGAAATAAGGGAGAAAAGTGTTTGTTGAGCATTAAAAAAACAGTCTTTTCCATTAAAATTTCAAAAGTTGGCGTAGATACCACCACTTCGAGGTTCTATGATAGTGCGCTAAGCGATATTGTCGATTTTTTTCAAAATTTCTCGTCGATATAATATACAGAGATCATGAGATATATATAGAGATATAGGATGAAAAATATAGGTTAGTATATAGTTATTAAATGTCCTAGATGCACACGCACAGCGTCCAGACAGGGTCGAGTTAAACGGTTCAAATCGACATTCCGTGAAACTTATGTCGAAATGTGTGTGTGCCAAATGTAAATGTCCTAATTGCATGAAATTATCTATTCATCTGAGATGTCCAATTAGCTTTTCCATCTCTATGTCAAGTATCAACAAAATTTATTCTCATCATGTGCTGAAACTGTTTAATTTGGGATCATCCCCATCTTGGTTGAAACTAAACCGTTAACTGTGTATGTGCGTGTTTTTTTCTTCATGCGATATGACACTTTTTTATCGTGCGGGAAGCCTCGGAACATTTTTCGTAGCGACCGTAATGACTCCTTATCAGCTTGGAGTCATGCGGTCACGTGTCGATGTATTTTTAACTTTAATAAACCTCGACGAAACAGGAGCAGAGATACCGGCTATTTTTAACTCTCTTTGAATGCCATCGAGTTTGCAAAAAAATAATTTGATGTTTCGTTCATCTATTGAGCAAATGTCTCCCGAGGAACTATTTCATGGTGCACTCCACCAACGAACGCCTTTGCTTAGTAGTAGTAGTAGTACTTAGGGGAGGCGACCGACAGCTGAGGTAATTTACGCCATAGGGGATGGACAGGAAAGGATGAAGGGTGGAGAGAAACCCGGCGTCGGCATTAGCCTACTCTTTACGAAAGGCGCCAAGGGATCCGCAGCTTAACGTCCCATCCGACGGACGGCATACTCACTCAAAGTGCCCTCCACAAGCCACCTCAAGTAGGGATCGAGATACCTCTGAAAAATATTCAACACCGCCGGGATTTGAACCCGGGCCCTCAGGGTGGGAAGCCAGTACGTTAGCCCCCGCACCATCTCGATCCCCGCCTTTGCTAAAATTTATTAAGAAATTTTGTTTTTGGTTCCGTTCAAATTTTCATGTTTCCTAAGTGGATATCGCTAAATGGATGCTGCTGTTGTAAGCTTAAACCCTAACTTGTTATTATTTTCTTCTATGCGATTGAATGAGAATTTAGTATTTTACGCCGACAATGTACTTTTATGCGGACACTGCAAAACTTGTCTGAGTAACTTGCGTGTTCATGTGTGTGAGTTTCTCTTTTATCGCCGGAAGTTTTGAGTTCACGTTACCTAAGCTCCCATTGCTTTTTTCCTCGTGTCAATTAATTGGAGGAACGATTTAAATTGAAAATGCAAGTCAATGTTTTAGTTACGTTCATGTCGCTTTAAAAACGCATGTAAATAATGTAGTACTTCTCTAGTGTGATAGGATGGTATCATGAAACTGCGTAATAAGCTCGATTCGTTCGTACGTACTTCGTAATTCGTCTCGATTAAAAATTGTCTACGTCGTTCTTCGTCCCATCGTCTGCCACGTTCGGTTGAAAATATTTGGCCTTATTTGTTTTTAAAAGCAACGTATGGAGGTTTTGCACCTAAATGTATGTGTAATAAAACAAGTGGAATATTCGTTGTGAAACACTCACTTTTGTTGTGTATAGAGAAATTACGTGTATATTTTTTCTTTTTTAATATATTCTAGGATTCCGAGTTAGATTTACCGGAAGTTTTTGAGCAGCTTCTTTTGCCTTATCTACAAGGAATCGTTTAAGCTTTCGTGAAAAATGCTTAATCTGCAAACGGAGGACTTCATCGGTTGATAATTCATTCCCAAAGCATTACGCGGTCATAAATATGTTGGTGAAATTCAGGGATTGGCAATGTATTCCACGTGCTGGACTATGTGGACACTTGTTTTTAGATTAGTTCCAGTCGTTGCTATACTTTGGTAATTTTTTCCCGTTCATCTAAAGGTTGAAAACCATTATACGTATATTTTCAGTTTGACTACGTCTAGTAAGTTAATTTGCGTTAGACTCGAGCTCTTTCTAAAGGCTCTTACACTCAATTTTTGTAAAAAAAAAGTCTGCAAAGTGATTAAAATTTAGCATAGATAGTCTCTGACCCATGGCGCATTTCATATTGAGGATTGATGGCTGAGATTATCGATCAAATTATTTCGAACCAACCCAAGGATCCGGTCGGTGGAACCGGATGATAGTGGTAGGACCTGCCACTTCCCTCTCACCGTAAAAGGAAATTAATATTTCGTCTGATACATTATTTAGTGCTCTTATTTATAATTAAGTACTTTAATGGGATCTCTTCAAAAGTTTCAGCTGGCCACGTCATTTTCTGTGGCGATTGTGATTGATTAAGGTTGATATCTACGGCAGATTTCATTTAATCTTCGAGCTATCTTCAGCGTTCTCTTTTACACCCAACCATCCTTTGTAACATTTATGAGTTCCACAGTCTGAATACTTCCGCCGTTACGGATATTCCCTTGAACGCTAAATTTCCATATACTGTAAAACCAATACCGCTCCTTTGACGTCTTAATTGTAATGATTATTTCAATAGTAAAACATATTTCCTAATTTTCTTCCCAACTCGGATAGATTATCTAGAGTCGTCGTTTTCGATGTCTGTACTTAACGGTTTAGTCTTTTGGACTCAGTACACCCCTTGTGGCCCACTTCTTGTATTCGTGTGAATTTTGATCGTGTACTTTGGATATTGTATCTCAGTCGAAACGACCTCTTGTCTCTCGAAGGAGGTGATCAGTTTTGACACTGAAAATGAACAAACAAGTTTTAGTCTATTTCTGAAAAGGCGAGCTTAATTACAGCTGGGCTAATCCTGGTTTGTTTTTGTGTTTTAATTCGGCGTAGCATAACAAATTACACTCATAACTTTTTGTTGATTCGGAAAGTAAAAATTATTTTGAGTGTTACATCTTTGCTTTGTTCGCATACGACCTCATGGAAGTTTCTTTTAATCTATATATATATATATATTAGTACGAAAGTCTCACAAATTTGAATAATAATTCAAACGAAGGATCGCCGAAAATTTGGAATACTTGTGAGTGTCCTTTTTATATTTTTTCCTATATTTTTGTTGGCCAACGCCATCTCGCTCTAAATATGTATACACACACAAACACAGCTGGAGTTTTTATTCTTCCGTTGAGAAAGGTGGTGGTGCCACATAACTATTCCGAAACCTAAAATGCCTCTTTATTTTGTGTTTCTAAGTTTTACGTCCCATCTCCACGCTTGAGATCGTGATACATATGAGGCATTAGTTTAACTTAGTAAATGTTACTGTTACGTAATTGTTCGCAAAATGCCTGATAAAATCTGCTGCTTATGAAGTATTTTATTTATATCCATCATTATTTGAGGTTACATGAATGATCTTAGGGCAAGATATTCGGTTGTACTTCGGTTCTTCTCACCTCTGATCTTTGATGATTAAATGTTCGATTTGTGAAAATTTTTATTGCTGCCTCGGGAAAAATGCAAATTGTGTGTGCGAATTATCTTTTGTGTGTCCTACGTAAGGGACGTCCCTCAACATACAATGTTAATGTGCCGTAAAATGTGAGTTCCCTCGCGCGTGAAAGAAGTTTCGTGGGCGGCGCATAACGGCGTGCAATGCACGAATCTTTTTCCCTTGCGTGCCCTTCAGTACTCCTTGAACATGTTCCATTTTCTGGGCGCACTTCTGTTAATATGAAATTCCCAGCATATCAAGCCAACAGTTGAGTTTAATGCTTCGGTTTAACTATGCCCCGTAAAACACGTTCTTCACAGATATAAATTAAAGGATTCGAGTTCCTGTGGTAATTTATATCCACGCATCCCCAATTTTAGGCCGTAGGCAGTGCATCACAAACTATCAGATTTAGTCCTCGTGTTAGTAACGAAATAAAATCCGTTATGATAAAAACCCTATAATTATCATACATGGTGTAATAGTGATTGCACTATAAATCAATAATTCACTAATTTAAAATTCCACGCCTTCTGCAGCAATATATGTACTTTCCATTTTTAAAAAGCAATCGAAGTTTGAACCAGCATATTGGTTAATCTTTTACCTGGTGAACCCAAATGCTTCCATTCAGCATCCCTAAGTATCCTGATCATCTTAGAATTGTATTTACAAGAACTGGAGCAGCCAATTGTCCGACGCGTATAAGGGTTTGCAGAGCACTGCGACCCCGGCGCTTTAGTGCATACGATGATCTATTACTCGTGGTTGTCAAGTGCGTCGTTGGTTGATTCAGATGTATGAATTAGTAAATAGACCACGCTAGGTTGTGCCTTTGTCGGCACGTCCTAGCATTTCAATACACTTTGTGCCTTAGATTCTCACTTCCATACTTTTAACACGCTGAGTGACATCGTGTAGGACATCGAGATAAGACGGGCAGAGTTATCTATCGAATTCTGAGCTGCGAACTCGATATCAGAGAAACTGATGCGATCGTGGATATATATTCTGCGCGTTATCGCTCTCGTTATCCGTAACGCGATCGCTCTCGTTATCCGTAACGAGATTTTCCTCCGTAGCGCAGTTTACTAACAATGTCGAATATCCCCGATGTTTCGTTGTGGCTCGCGCGAAATCGCGTTAAAAAGCGGGCTGTATAATCACGGAACCTGAAAGTTGATCGAAAATTCCTTATTCCATCGCGTAGATAATGACGACGCGCGTGCCTCAAGGCATCGTTTCGCACCTCTGCCATTGACGTTGAAATGAAAAAGAGCCTCATGATCAACTCAAAAGCGGGATTCATAATTGTGGTTAAGGTTTACCACATCCTTTAGACATCGCCCACAATTGTATTTATGATAGGGGGTGCAACGCAAGTCAGTATACGACACAATGCATTATCTCCTTCAAGCATGTATGCTCAGCATATTGAAATGAACCTGATGATGACGTTCAACGTCGAAACCTGGGTCTTGTTTTTTTTTAAATAAAGTGTGTGGAATTACAAAGTCAATTATTTCATTTCATTTCAATATGTTATGCAAATTCCATAAAGTTACGCCTGAGGCAACAAATTTTAAAAAATGCATGCTCAAGGTTCCCCACTTGGAACACTCCTGTGTTAGGGCCGCCTTCAATATTAATAATACATTTATAAATGCATTGCTGGAATTATATGTACCGGTTACATTTTCAAATCCAGTCAAACGCTCGGAAGTGAAGCACAACAGATTACGTTATCGACATGCATCGGCTCGGTTTTCAACCTGGGACCATTAAGATAACGGCCATGCGTTCCACCCACTACTGAATCGCCCTCGTGGCACCTGTGAATTAAAAGAGTAAAAAAATGAATCTAGCATTGGAAACGAAGTGAATGAACGACGAGGGGTTGTCGAGAGATGGCTTCGAGTAAGCGATGCGGACGGACATCAGTGTACTTTCAGTGTGTTTCAACATGAAAGCTCATTTCCCCTCTCGCGCTGACCTACATTTTGCATGCGAAATGAGTTGGGAATAATCACCACCAGGTGATATCCACCCAGCTAGCGGAATCTTTAACAAATATGCAGAGCATCCAGATCTGCCTCGGGCTCTTGTCAGTCATCCTGGTAAGACATGCAACCCAAACATTCTTAGAGAAGAAAAGAAAAAAAATAATTTACAGTTACTTATTATCAACGGATTTTTCACAAATCTGCGTCTTTCTTCTTATTTCTTTTGCTTGGTAGGTGGAATACACAAGATGATACGCATTGCGATGCGCTCGCATGCCTTACCGAAACGTCTTCCATCCTCTTTGAAGGGGTAATGGCATATCCGATCCAAAGATGGAGTTGCTATGAACTTTCTCCCCAAATGTTTCTCGATGTAAAATCTGACCAGAACTGAATTGCGGTTATTGTGCTCTGGAGTAAAAAGACTGTAAATTTCCGATTTCGTAGTCTCATCTCTGGCCACATCAGGAAAACTTGGCCTTTCATCGCCTCAGAGCATTTAATGTTCGTATTAAATCGTACTTGTGGGGGGGATTTGGGGAACTGGGGTTTATTTGCGTAAAGAGTTTATTACGTAGTGTTATTGTAAACTTGGAATTTGTGCATTTTTATTTTTAAATCGTTATAAAATACGAATCTACTTAATATTTTTGACTTGATTATTTATGAGTTTGTCACTTGAATGTTCATTTATCGAAATGATGAATAAGTAAGTTGTTAGGGAAGCATTGTGTTGGAATTTTTCCATAAACCGTAATATTTTTACCTTTTCGCGTTATCTTTTATCATTGAACTCAGTTTTTCATTTATATTATGCTGACGTGATAAATTAAAATCAATTGTTATAATTCTGGTCCACGTTGACGCAATTCATGTAATCCTGAAATTTGAAGCAAGCAGGTAAAAAAAAACATGTTGCTGAGGCACTGAAAGCGTCAGTCGACATGTTGAAATGTTGAGTGAAGTAGTGCTGTAGTCACTATTGAGCGTGCATGACATTAACTACGAAGCTTAATTTTTAATGCTATGCTAATGGCTGCTTCGTTTTTCTAGCTGTAGAAATAAAGCTGGGGTGGTGTTGACTGATTTTGCGTCTTGACGTTTCATGAGTTGATATTTTTCATGCACTCAGTACTGATTGTAGTACCTCAGTCAGATAATCCAAATAACGATGGTCGTTTTTTCCTCTTTTCCCTTATCTAGACGTGAAACCGTCTTGAATTATTTTATCGTCGCTTGATCTCAGATTAAAATAATTAATCTTCTCAAAGGTGTTCTGGGTGGAGTTTCACCTTACTCTCTTACCTCACTCACGCGTTAAGCGTACGCATTTAGGAAGAAAATCTCATTCCCTCATTTGGTTTTTAGTTCTACGAACTGAACAAGTACAAATCTTGGCTACACTGACGCCATGCATTGTCCATAGGACCCTGAACCAAATGCGTAATTTCGTCTGGTTTATGCTGCCATGTGGAGGAGACCATCATTGGCGGAGGAGACCATCATTGGCGGAGGAGGACGGAAAAGTGAAATGGAGTCCGGGGAAAACGAATGAAGAAGATAAAAGGCATGTTAAGGAAGGATAGAAGGTTGTCGGGAGATATTCAAAGAAGGCAAATTGAGTGGCAGTGGATTGTTTAAGTCTGGGGAATTGTTGGGCAAGCGAGATAGAGGAGGGAAAGCATAGGCATGGTGGACAGATCGAATGGTGGCAGGAAGTATGTGGAATCGGAGAATTGTTTACTATATGTAGGGTGATATAATATTTAATGCGGTGTTAGGCAAAGCTTTCGAAGGCTAAAGGTAGCCCTGTCCGGTGTTTGGGTCAATAAAAACCAAACTTAATCACCATAGTACCTTGGATTTTTTTCAGTGGCGAGATGGCAGTCGAAGCAATAATTGTGGCAATTTTCGCGCATCGTCCCAGCATTAACGATGCCAGCCTTGCCCATTTCTTTGCCAGGGGTTGAACTATCAATTCGTTGGGGTTCTTGTAAACGTTTGGAATGGTGTGCGACGCATAAAATGGTTTGAACGAAGCAATCTGCTTGAAGGTAAAAAAGGATAGGCATATAGACGCGGCCGGTGCCGGAATTGAACAGCTGCCCTCAAATTAGATGAAAAATAAATTGGAAGTGGAAGCTTTGTATTTAATTAGTCCAATCTGCTAACGTGTGCAGCACTCGAAAATTCTACCGTCTTGGGAGCAGCGATCGGTTGAATCAGGCTGCTGATGAGGATGGTCGGTCAACTCCAACATGTGAGATCGAAGTCCGGCTCTAGGTGTCCCGAGGCATCCCGAGTTATATTTGGGTCTTAGCTGAAGAAAAAAGTTGTTGTGTTGATAAAACTGCATGGAGTCAAGTTACTTGGGGGTTACTTGAGGGTTACATACATTATTGAGTGTTTATTAGTTTCAAACTTTGTCTTCTTCTCACGGTTTTTCCTTGTCCAAAGGTCGTACCTTTATCCCACACTCTTTGGATGTGAATGACGACATCCGTTAAGCGCTCGTTTCTTGCTAACGGACTTTTTAGATTACTGCAACAAATTGAAAGATTTTGGGTAGTGGCGATAAATAGGTAAGTAACACGTTAGCTGAACAATAATCGAGGCAGATGGCAAATAGGGGAGGTCAATAAATAGGTAACAAACTGTTTCGGGACAGCTGAAAATAGTAATAACTGGGTTTTGAAAGTTTAATGAGATGGAAGTACAATCTAGTTTGATGATAATAATTTATTCATGGGTGTCGTCCATGTTTCTGACTGCAAATCGAAGGAAAAGTAGTAAAGAGTGATCGATCTCCTGTAGACTACAGGAGCTCCAACACTAAAACGGAAAATCTCACGCGGTCAGCATAAATCCCTGAAAATATTGATGAATTAGGGTTGTATTTAACCTGTGACCGGGTGTATCTTTTATTTATCTGTGATCTGGTTGTTAGCTTGCCCTCCTAAAAATGCGCGATTAATTTGATGTAAGGAAAGAATTCCCACGAATTAGATATATGAAGAGAATAGGGCAGTTGTGGTAAAAACAACCCATAGGAAGTACTACAGTAGATTAACAGACTATTGCATAGATAAACCATCACGTTATAAACGGTATTCAAGGGAAAGTGTTTCCCTGAGACTGAAGAATTTAAGAAAACGAAGAGCCCGCAATTAACGCCAGACAGTAACCATCATACCCGCCGTATTATCCACTGAAGGAGCATCATAAATGCTTTTAACCAAAGCGAAAAATGAAATGCTATCGTAAACGGAAGCCAAATCCAAAATAACCGCAATTTTAGACACCGAAAAATGAGAACATTTTTAAACCTAAACTAAGAAGTATGAAATTAGAGTAGTTTGACGTTAATCATAGTGAAACGAGACTGTGTCATCTAAATCATAAGTACCACAGATGGATAGAATTTCATATTTTATGGTTTTGCGAGTGACGAGAGATAACTAGCTGTGAAGTGAATGCACGCTCTTTTTTCGTTCTGTTCCGAGAAATATCTTCCTCCTTCACTACCTAGAAGAATTGCGTTCCCCTTCACTGTACCTGGATGTCGCCAACTAATCGACACCGTATCGTGTCATAATCCACAAGAATAAACAAATAGCTGCCAGTAAGCCGTAATGACGAAATCTTAACGGGGCCCAATTTGTTCCGAATAGTAATACCCCTACCTCGTTCGGACATTGTTATTCTGATCCCTTATCGTTCCGAGAAAAAATTACATCTTATATCTATCTGTTCTGCACTTAATCTCTCTAATTTTATCAACAAGATCTCGCTACTGCAGTACGATGGGGGTAATAATACGTATTCAACATAATTGCTAAAGAGGCATCCTTCCAATTTGTGCAAGATATTTAATTTGTAATTTAACCTTTGCTCCGTGAGTGATTCCCGACCTAGCTCCTCTAATATTTTGGATACGCTACTAAGTTTATTATAACAACGTTTTGATCGTAAGAAAACGAACTCTAGAACCCGGACCACGGACCAGCCGGTTTTTCTAGTGGGTGAATGGGACCCATACGGTAGAGTTCTCGGGAGTAATGGAATCGGTACGTCCGCGTTGTGAAAAATGCGTTATGCTGCTGGGAGCTTTGTCGAGAAGTACGGGAGTTTCAACTTTCTGATGGCGTTTGTCAAAAGAAAGTTATGAGACCATAGAACTTGTACGCACCTCGCATTGGGGGCGCTAGCGAATGAGAATAGAAAAGTGTTGCTGGTCTCGAGTCGTGAGCTGGATGAGCTCAAAGGGAGTGAACTTGATTTTTAAAAACGAAGAAAATGTTGGTTTTGGTGGCAGAGGAGTTTGACGAGTTCAATGGGTACGGAAACCGAGAAAAATTTCGGCTGGGAAGATGGCGATTACGCAACTCCCTGAGGAAAAACATAATTCCATTTTGATTGTATTTTTCAGGTGGGCAAACGTAGTTTGAATTGCACTGGTAAATAATTAGAACAAGATTTTTACCCATAGTTGAAATTTGAGTCTTATGGGCTGGAAAACGTTCATTGATGATATTAACGTCACTGTACTTAAATTAATGCAAATCTCAGTAACTTTTTTACAATCGTGCGAGACATCGTTTCAATTCACTGTGTTATTCCTTGGGAAGCGTGAATTAGTGTAACCTTAATGAGCTGGCATGAAAGAGACTTGGGTAGGGAAGTAAACGGATGAGGGAGGTGCCCTAATGAAAATTTACGAAGGATGGAGAACAGGAATATTAATGATCCAAATAAATTGATAAAAGAGGAAATTCAATGGACTATCGAGTATTATTTCCATCGTGTTGCTCTCATGAAATGAAACTTTAACCCCTCTTGAAGATAACAGCTGGTAAAAAAAACACTGAATGAATGAATGGTTTTAGTCCGTCACGGTAGAGAACCTCTCTCCTCTTGTCTGAAACACCTATCCCGCCTTGGAGATTGCGATTTTCAAAAGACCGGATGTTCCCAATTCTTTTATCTTTTCACGTGGAGATATTTAAGCCCCTCCTACGCGTGACAATTCAAGTTAACTTCGTCCTCACCGTCGTATTTGTCAGATGGGGGAGCCTTGCATATCAGGCGCGTGATAAATCCCACACTTGAGGTGACATCCTCTGCGGAAGGTGAAATAGTTCCCCCGGACGTTTATTCTCACTGTCCTCCAATTGCAGTGTGATGCACAGATATTCAGACAGTGTTTTTTCACTGAGCCGTCACCAGAATTAGAATTTGGGACTTCTGTGGAGTTTTCGCTGAGTTGATTGTTATGATGGGTTCGTTCTCGGCGACGGCTGCATATTCTTATATGCCACCGTGCAACGTTTCGCCCCCGTTTCAGGTCGCATCCTAAGGAACAATGATCCTGCGACGAGCAACGGTTGCGAAATATCGAGAGGCGACAATTCTGAACACTCGGCGGTAACCAAAAATATATAACCTCAACACGCTGGTAAGGGCCTCGTACTCGTTAGCGGCTGAATGTATTCCACCATTCCGTCACCATGTTGACTATGAATGCGCTTGAAATATCATTTGCGATTGTACATTGCCCTTTTCATTTTTTTAACAGTCAAATCTTTTTGACAAGTGGTTTTTAAGACCACCCGATTTCAAGTGGCGCCTAAGTTGGGTATGTGCTTTGGTTTTGGCTCGAGACGGGAAGATTTTTCGCAAATCCGAAGGATTCGTCATGTTTTGTTCTTCCCGCGTGCCTCTGAGAATTCGGAAAATGAATGTTTTTACCTAGTGTGTCTCTGAACGTCGACGGACATAACGAAATCTGTCAATATTTTGTGACTTTTACATCGGTAAAAGTAATGTCCACGGTTGCATATGTGGTTTTATATCCTGAGTACGAGGACTGTGAAGTAAATGTTTTGGGTAAACTGCTAATGCGAAACATACGTGTATCATCACGTGCAATGTGTCCGTCCAGTGTTCAAATTTTGTCATTCGATTAATTTGTGTTCATTTTTGCTCTTGTTGATTTGAGGAAGAAATGCTTTATAATGTTTATCGGCCATTTCGTTGTCCAGAAGTATTTTCTTGTGCCTATGAGTTATTTTAATGCTTCCTCTCAATCGATGACAATGATGCATATTTAAAGCGACTGAAATGATCCTGCTCTACCCACCGGTGGCCTTATAGTTGAGATCATACATTTTAGGGAAACGTCATTAATTTTGTCAGAATATTCATTTCATTTTCTATAAAAATCCATGTTCCTCTAATGGAGGGTGCCCTGTGAATATTTTTTTACGAGAGAAGTAATGGTCAGAATGGTGTACTTACTCAATATTCTTCGCGTTTTTATCTATAGTATGCACTTAGTAAGTTATTTACCCGCCCGATATCGAAGTTGAGCTACAAACGGTTCTTATCATGTCTGCATTCGGTAATTATTTACACATTACCTATATTTGCCAAAATATAAACTTGTTTGTGGAACGTCCTGGAAATGTGGATATCGAAATTTCGGGGTTAGAATTTTCGGTGGAGTTAGTTGAAATGCCTTAAGGCTTTAAAGCTTGTTACAATCAATCTCCTACAGCAAGCATTGATTCGTAAAATGCGGTAAATAGTCGACATGGATGATCTTTACACATTGAGTTTTTCTTTGGTTTGTTTTACTGTTTTTTTAATGAAGCAAATTCTCGTTTTTACCTGAGCATCTGTATCGTGGCGATTTGAGTGCGAAGACATTGACAATGAAGGCTGTTAATATTTTTTTTCGGTAATGAAACGTAACGGAAACGAAGGAAAATATCGAATCACTCCAAAGGTTTACAGGTGCCATCTGACTCGAATCTTTTATTTCCATTGTACTTACTTCGCCGGCCCTTTGATCATTTCCGGTCATTTCACCCTGGAATAGTTCCCCTTTTATGGGCGATATTGCATCATTAATATCTTTCGCAGAAGGAACGATCGAGATTTGTGCGAAACGCATTCTGCGTAAAAAGCATGTTTTTACGGTTCCTGGCCATTTGTTGATGTCGATGGCCGCCTCCCGCTTCCACGCCGATTATCAACCCTCTTACGATGGGCGAAGACGGCAGTCAAGTGAGGACGTTTAAACGTCTTGAGAAAACGGCCGGATCTAAACGCTTTTTCCCGGAATCATTAAAGCGCTCTTCGCGGGGAGAGCGGTCCCTTGTCGGGTATATTTTTTTTCGCTCTTCCCCCCCCCCCCCCACTTGACGGACGAAATCTCCGCCACGAATCCTGCCACCGGCGTGAAAATTTTAGCAGAGTGAAGTGCAATCATTCCCACAAGTCTGCAGACAGCAACCGGCGCGACTTGAATTGGAGAGGGGCGAAAACGTTCGTTATGTTGGCATTCAGTGTCTGGCAGGCACTCCGGTCTTTTAGCGCGACGTAAAACTATCGCAACCCAAGTGCCAGCCAGCCAGCCCCTGAATGCCAGCGTGTAACGAGCGTTTTCACATTTCCCCGATTCTCCGTGCGCCGGCGACTGGCCACGGATTTTTGGAAATGGCAGTACATGACGCATGGTATGGTAAAAGATTTTGTCGGTCCGTTTTGCAATGCGCGTCCCACGGATCGGCTTCGCGTGAGAGAACAGTTGACCGAGACGCGACGTCCGCGGGTGGAAACGGATGCGAATTTCGTTGCTTCCGTCGCTTCTCGCTCTTGCGAGTCGACCCCTTTTGTTTCGACGGGGAATAGGCGAGCCGAAATCGCCACGCGTCGGGGTGTGTGTGTGTGTGTTGTAAAAAGGCTGTGTTGACTTGAAATTGGAATGCCTCGAGTGATTAAACAGCTGTGAGGCTTTTGCGCAGTGTCAAAACTGCGCCTACTCGGACTCAATTTGCGCCCGTCCTTCATTTCGATGGGAGCTAGGAAACCGTCACGCCGAGAATATAGTGGGATTATTGCGTCGCGAAGGTGTGGCCCGAGGAAGGTTGGGGCGGCCCTCAGATGCTGGGCTTGTGGGTGGGTCGGATTTCCGATAGTGGTTTAAAAGCTTCTGCTTTTATGTACTACACTACCTGAAACCTTTCTTCCCACTCCAATTTTATGTACTGAAGTAAATTCCTCTCGAGAGGAAAAAGTTTATTTTGATTTACCCGTTATTTACTAAGTGGTAGTTAAGTGCATAATTTCTTGATGGCTGTTGCCACACCCCGTGTGATCTTCCCCTAACCCAATCTAACTCTAAATTACAAAATCCTTGTCATCTCGAAATTGCCCTCTGCGAGGTTTGCCAATCATGGAAATCCATATATCCCTGTACTTGTCAGCCAGACTGAGAGTAGAAATTTGATATTTATTTTTAATCTCGCGTAACACTCCCAAGGAAAGGAGGAGGCTATATATGAACATAGTAATGACAGACGAAATACGTAAACATGAAGAGGTTACTGACAGAATAATTGAGTTATGAACTGCTTAAACCAATTTAAGACTGATCTGGTCATCTGACCCCATCAAGTCGTATTTAGATGAACGTTGTTAACATTAACCTCGATTTTTGACATGTTTCTATGCTGAAAGTTTTTACAATTTTTTGGCAGCATTCGTGTTTAATTAGGAAACTTCCTTTGGGGAATATGATTTTCATTCGCAAATTATTACTAGGAATATAGAATGTTGTTAATATTAGTTTAAGTGATGCAACATTTCATATTCTATGGTCTTTTCTTTCTTTCACACTGGATTTCAACGTAACACTTTGAATCCTGCTCTTCAATTTTCGACTGTTTAACCAGTTGCCGTTTATAAAGTTTAAGTCTTACACAGAATTAATTGAATATTTTGTATCGGCATGGACAATGGGAAAGTTACGTGAATATTTAACGCTGAGTGGAGGGCACTTTGAGTTAGTACGCTGTTCGTCAGATGAGACGTTAACCTTTGGCGCCTTTCGTTAAGAGTAGGCTTATGCCGACGCCGGGGTTTCTCTCCACCCTTCATCCTTTCCTGTTCATCCCTAATAGCGCCAATGACTTCGGCCGTCGGTCGCCTCCCACAAAAACTACTACTTCTACTTGGTCTACCCTTGTGATTGCAATTCCACCTTTGTCGGAAAATGCTGTTTATGTAATAAAATTTTATTTACGTGTTGATTTGAATTCAGTATTCGCTCCCACGGTCGTACAATAAAGACCAGATTTGATTCCAAAAGCTAGTAAGTAACGAGTAAGCTGCTGTGGTGAATGGTTTAGAATTTTTCGCCGTTCTTCCACCGTTTTGTGTGGGGTTTAATTGAAGTGGGTTGGGCGGTATCCCGAGGACGATGTTGTTGTTAGCTTAGGTTTCTCATCATGTGTTCATTCTTGAAATCGGTCGCATTTCATACGGGGGGTGAAGTTCTTAATGGCCTCCCACAGGCAACGTCGCTGGTTTTACCGCAAGAAAATTCAATCCTCGAGCCTATTTCCGTTTCATGTTGAAATTTCCTCAAGCCCTCCGGACAATACTATCCAATATTTCCGGCAGTGTGACCTAGTCTTCCTTACTCTGATATCCATTCGGATCGGAGTATGATTCCACGGGTTATTTTTCCATAAGGTGGATGAAATCAAATGTTCTCACGTGTTCAAACAACCAGTGAGAAAAGTTCCTCCAACGGCGCTTTCATTCTGAATTACGTATGGCCTGGTGCCCAGATACTGATAGGTCGAGTCCCGCATTCAAATTTTTATGACGGCCTCATGACGCGTCACTGTGCTCTGTGATTACCTGGTTAGCGTTTATGACTCAGTTAGCGGTTATACGTTGAGATAACTTAAGAAATTCAGTGCGCTATTTAATGTCACACGCAATAATTCGTCTCTCGAGAAAATCTATATTACATTGCTGGGTAAAATATCGGTTAGTGTCAGCGTTATTCTTAGCCTGTTGACTATCGAAACGGAGAAAAATGGGGTCCCAGTAAAGGAATAATAATGAAGATAGCTTGATTTTCTTTGGAGCGGATTCCAACTGTGTTTGTATAAAAAATATTACAAGTATATTACATTTCCAGGGGATGTGATAGCCCAGTGACTACAGTACTAGGCTACTGACCAGAAGTTTCGGGTTCGATTCCGGGTGGGCCAATGGACTCGCCCTTGGCTTCACCCAAACTTTGATTTATTGGCCACCAGATCTTTCTGGGAAACCTCAGACGTCACCGGGAAAGGAAATGCTCCTCTCTTCTATTCTTAAATATGAATTTCACATGCCATTGGGTTTAGTAAAAGGTGAGCTCTACACTCGCGTTTCAAATCAGCCTTCTGGTGGCTAATTGTGGTTATATTACATTCGCGGGCGAAGAGAGGAGGTTGCTAGGGGAAATCCGTAAAAAAGCAAAGAAGTTGGAATGAGGAAATATTGAAAGATAATGGGATGTCGAAGGGCATGATTGAAGGAAGATTGTTGGGTAAGGGGCTTGAAGAAAGGAAGAGAATAGTATGCTTTTTGTAGGCGCTTTAATGTAGAAGTTGCGAAGTAATTAAGAAGTAAATAGTGTACGACCAACATGAGGGAGTTCTCGTGATACGTAGATAGATTTTATGGACCGTCCATTGCTACCTTTAATAGGGAAAACACATTTGAATGAATTACATTTCCAGTTGATGTGTTTTAAGTAGGCAGTGGGACGGTAATCGTTGGTCTAGGGGTGAGCAGGTGGGCTTTACGGGTTGGAAGTGAAATCGCGGAAAGGGATTAGGTACGCCTTGTATTCATTACTGGGAAAACCAACAGCGCAAAACAACAGTGGTAAAGAATACTGATTTTCTGAGAAGAGAATTACTGAACCTTGTATCATTTTCGCGAGTTGGAAGAATGGCGAACCCCTCTTTTTAAGATGTAGGACTTGCTCTCACGATGAGGCAGTTTCGTTGTAGAAGGCTAACGCCGATCTCTTTCCAAACGAAGTTGTATCTCTCTTCACATCTAATTCTCTCCCCTGTTGTTTTTGTATCCGACCGACCTATCCCTATGAGAACGTACATCTACCTAACGACCCTTCAATGGTGTATGGCGGGAGGTGTAAGGGCACCGGCCTTGCACGTGTGTCATAGTTGGTTATGTACATCATGCAATAATTTGTGTTTGATAGAATCGTTGAATTTTGATTTTTTGATAAAAAATTCGATTATTAGGGTTCAATTTTGTTAGGATTGAGTCACGTGCTAGAGAATAATGAGAAATTGAATCTTTCGGTGACGTTGTCACTTTATTTTGACCTAGTGGTTGAATCCACGAATAAAATTTGGGGTTACAAGTATATTAATTCCCTGTGTCGCAAGCAAACTAGTTAACTGTACTATTCTAAAAGTCTTGCTTGTTTTCTTCGTAAATCAGTGGAAAATACGAAGTCCCTCGTCTTGCGAGCGCCTTCCACAACAACAGAGGCCGAAATCGGTTTATTCCTGGTATGAAAGTAGCCATCTACAATCTTAATAGTCATTGGCCAATTTAAGACTACCTTCCCGAACTAGATTTTCCTCTTTATATTAATATATAAGATTTTATATATCTCATAATATCTTGCAATATTTTGAATAAAAAATGGTTTTGGACGCTCAAAAAATAACGTGATTCGCTTAGAAAAAGTTCCAATTGGCCAGAGTTCGACCATATAATTTCATATTCCCTAATAAGGTATTTGAAAATGAGTTTTCGAATGAGCAACGCATTTCCGGCGCCTTTAATGCTCTTTAAATGCCTCAAAAAGGACCAAAATAAATGAGATTTTTTTTCGAAAGCGCGCTTCCTTTCTTTTACTTTTAAGCGTTGGCGGAAATGAGTAAAAGGTGGAAAATGGTCCGTGATTGTCAGCGAGAGTGTGAACTCGAGAGGAAATGTTAATCGGCTTGAAATTTGAAATTCGGCACTTTCATGAGTTTCCGACGAGAAATGAGAGCGATCAAGCAGTAAGCAAGTGCTAGTGAAGGGGTCTTGTCTTTGTGTGCCTATCGGGGGCTATCATTTAACGCTAGTTTGAATATCTACGAAATTGTCAATTACAGTCGGTGATAACGTATTTCTGCCCACGAATACGTTCATCCAGGCATCATCATTTCAAGTCAACCAGTCGTGTGTAAATTAAATGAAGTACTTAAAAAAATGGCGGTAAGTAAAAATAAGTTGACTTTGGGAAATGCCAAGAAGTAGCGTTTGCTGTTTAACAAATACGAGAACGGTGTGATTATTGGAATTCGAGCAAGTTAAAAGTTCGCTGGCAAATTTCTTCGACTAGGGGATGTTGAATAACGCGTCTCTTCGATAGATTCTAATGAAATAATCAAATTTGGCTATCGCAAAAAGAATCAAATCGCCGGCGTTCACGTGTGAAAAAATTAAGTTTTTTTTACTATTGCAAAACTGCTTTGAATTTTTTGGCGGCCCTATACTTTTTAGATGCTCTTCCCACGCATAAGCTCCACTCCACCAAGGGGAATGGACTAAGTGTAAACAGACAAGTGGGAACAACAATCTCTGAAGTATACGGATGCGTATGCAAATGCCGAGGATCTTAGTGGGCCAAGAAAGAACCCAAACAAAAAAGGCAGAAGTGGCACAGGCTTCGTCCTCTCTTGCCTCTTTCGTCTCCTTCTTTTGCCCTTCCTTTGGACCCTTCAGATTTGGTTTTGGATCTGGAAACTTCCTGGCCGAGTGCTGTGAAGGCAACTTACGCACATGCGCTGTTAATTTTCTATTGACCCTAAATTTTGTAGTGATAATTAATTGTTTTTAGTTTTTGTTGCGCCGTAACGCAATGTATGCCGGATCTGGATTTCCTTTATCTCCATATCCCTTGCCATTTTATAATTGTCTGTGCCAATAAAACCAATTCAGCATGAGTGAAATAAGCTAATACGTATACATTTTCATTTTTTGAATTTCTAAGTGCAGTTAAGCCACTCGCTGGCGAGGATAGGAGATCAGTTAGTTAACGAGAGATGGCCAGTTTTCAGTATTTCTGTAGCTTCAGGAAAGGAATCCAAGGGATTTTTTGTGTCCGCCTCACGCAAACTTGGATGTTATATTTTATTTTGTCTGCTTCTAGTACACAAGTATAGTGCAGCTGAACGTCTTCAAAATTGTTATTTCCCTCGTGGTTTAGTATGGTGGTTCATTTAGAATTCTGAAAGACTGTATTCGGCGTCACATTGGTTTTAAATCAGGGTGCGCGTAATCGCACGATGGGGCATGGAAAGGAAAGCGTCTGAATTATCATTGTCATTATCTTAAAAAAAATTCTATTGAAAGGAGCTCTTCTAGAAACGTAGTGTAAAATGTATGCAGTATCCCGGGATGAGCAAGCCATTCGATCGCCGATGTTGGGATGAAGGGACTATTTCGGGAGACAAATTATTTTGATCGAGATTGCTGTGCGTAACGGAATTCATTCTTTCTGGTATTCGACCAAAAAGAGTGAATTGCCCTATTACTGGTGGAATGACTTAATACAAAAAAATTCATGATTCTTTCTCCGCTTTGTCATAATGTTTTGATGTGAATCACTTGTTCAATAGAACTTAAATGATCGCGCATAAGTTAGATCTGGGGTCGGCACCCTTCGCTATCGCTGCGTGGGCGCTGAGGCACGCACACGAGGCCCCAGTTTCGAGCCCTTCCTAGTATCGCCACGTGGGCAATTGCATTTAAAAGCTCTTCCATTGTCGCCACCGTGCCGCACACGTAGGCTAAATAGGCCCGCAGGGCTGCGTGAAACCCGACGCGTGAGACTAGGAACCTTTTATTTTTATCCTTATATGGAAGCATCAAGTTCCGAAACGGTAGCCGGGCCGTTCAATAGTTTTCCTTTTACCACAGGAACGATGAAATTAGTGGAAATGCGCTTATGTTACATTTAAGGGTTGGGCTGACCCTGCCCGAAGGCTGTTTCAGCTTTAGATCTACATCTACTAGTCGTCGTACAAACTTGTACATCTCATCCGCCGCAAGGGTGTTGTGGCAGGGGGTGTGAGGTATCTTGCCATTAAAACTCGAGTGATTGTCGTGTATGGACATTTTAATTTCGAGTAGTTTCAATGGTTTTGGGTGCTGAGGACCACCCCTATCCTCCCGTATTGTTTAAAGGGTGCGCTGTCTTATGGAAGGCGAGCGATAAGCGCACGGCTTGGGGCGTCGGGAAAGCAGCACCCCCACACGCTCCCCCATGATACGGTGTGAAATTATTTTCCGCCGTCTTGTCTGCACGGGAGTCTAGCCGGGGTAAGTTAATATCCTCCCGAGACCGGACCCTTCTTTTTCCATCCCCTCTCCCGCTACCTTCTGTTAAAGCTGTTAGCCTCAGCGCTCCCGGTATGGCTTCCATTTCCCCCGCTCCATCGCAAGCTGCGCGCTCAAGTGTCAAATACTGTTCAAAAATTCCTCGTTCGCGACGGGAAAAAATTCGAATGGGAACTGTGACGCACGCCCTTACTGTGCACCTCTGGCCAAAGCGGGGCAAAGTAGGGGCTTCGTTTACGCTGAAGCGGTCGAGAGGCAAAAGAATTGTCGGGTGTTACATTACTCCCTGAGTTTTCCACTCTCCGCGGGAAGGTGAGCATGACGGGTGGTAACGTCATGATTTGAATTATATGATGACTGAGAGACCGACGTTTCTGTGCGGAGTCCGAGCCCTTTGGGTAAACAATGGAGTCGAGTCGTGTATGTTTTTGTGTGTGAATAGAAACGAAAATCGAGAAGTCTTAGATGCTGATATTCTCCCGGAAATTTCTGCCGATGGAAACATTTTTAAATCCAACGGGGTATAAAAGTTCGGTGGGTCTTTATTTCTTTCGTTCCTTTTACAATCCTCAGCGTATGGCTATCCGGTCAATTCTTTTGAGCGATAGAGGCTTGGCAACGTTTCAAGTTTACGAGAACCTGTCGAAGTTGAATGAGCAAAGTCAAAGGCATCAGAGATGCCAAATGGTCAATTATTCTTCGTATTTATTATTACAAATGGTCAATTATTCTTCGTTGGTATTTACTGGAATATTCCTGGGGTATCGAGGCTATTGCCTCCATTCCAGTCTTTATTTTATTCCTGTGAACAATAGTATAGGAATGAGCCACCAAATCTGTGGAAAATATCCCCGCTCGCGTGGTAAAACTACATGTCGTCTATTTCCCCTTTTGAGGTTCTCTTATCCATCCCGGAAGGATTACCCTCGTCGCCCTTGGCAAGACAACGAATTTCGTATTTCGCCACGTTATTAACACCTCTGGAGGGCGATCATGGGTCTTATTTTGCGCGCTATCGCTATCTATAATGCGATTTTCGTTCTCAGATCGCTTGGCTTATATATAACTTGCGATCCAGGTTCGATGATTCGCTGAAGCGCCTGGAGTGGCGCCATGTTGAGTTTCGAAATGTTGAATTTGAAGAACGGCACGAAACATTCGTTATCCTCCGCGTATAAACGGCAACGATAAATCGCGAACGTTATGCAGAACCGTGATCTCGCAACAGGTTCCACGATACCAGAAGAGGTATCATTTTTCATGTTCTTGATATGGTTAATATGATGATATTATTATGGTTGCAAGCTACCCCTGTTGTATAAATAGGCATACTCTAGATATTGATGGATATATGAAACTACTGTCGTTAGGATGATTGAAATGAGACAAAAAGGAATAATTTCCTGAATTTTTTCATTATTCCTTTCCTGATAATGAATGGTACGAATGAAATCGTATCTGCCCAGAATGAAATCATCATCGATGCTCGAATTCATGTGCCAATATTTTCTGTACGAAATTATACCATTTTTATCCGCGGATCTCGAGTTGTTAGCCAAACTACTCCCTGCTTTGAATGGCATAACCTGAGAAAACCCTCTTAAGGCAGAGCTCTTTACGCAAATATTTTTACAAGATGTTCGAATGAAACGAGCGAATTCTTTGTGATAAAGTGCGCCGAGTTTTGGGGGAAAATATCAATCTCCGAATGGAATTACTTCAGTGTTTCCGCGTGCATTCTGCGCCTCTCCTGGCGGATGTCCCGGGAGCGCCAGGCCGGCGGCGAAGGCCCGAACTGGAAATTCGCGGGGTGCGAAAACACGCCTGGGGATGACACCTTGTCGAGGACCCCGTCGGCGTCGCAAAGGGCACCTGACGCCAGAACGAATGTCTCGTCCACTCGACAAGGGACGCCTCTTCACATCCGATTCTGTTTGCTCCGCGTGGAGACCTCCCCGATGGACGGTGGTTCCCTTCAACCTCTCCCCCCTTCCTCCCCATGCAAACACCCTCAGCCCCCCTCTCCGCGCTCCCCGCTCCGTTTTGCCGCCATTCACTAGTCCCGCCCGCCTATTTTCGCCCCCTTGGACCCCCTTTATCGCCGTCCATCACTCTTACTCCATCGTGACAAGAATAACACTTGTTTCTCCCTTTGCTCGCCGAGTAATCCCCATTCAGCGATTTTTTTCTCCCCCCACCCCCTTCCCTCTCTTTCTCCTTCCCCCGGCGCTCGCGCGGTTCGGAAGGAGCGGCCGGCACCTGAATCGCTTCAAAGAGTCGTCCACGTGCCAGCGGTGGTTTTTGAATGAGTCTGCGATTATTCGTCGCTTTGCCGCCGCGCGGATGGTCGCGGCGGAAGTACTCGCGCTATTGGGCGCTTCCGCGACGGTCCCTCTCCCGCCGTCACTTTCGATCCCCGGTAGCCGTGGCGGTTCCCCGCGTTGGGGAGCGTGGTCACTCCGCGAAGTGGCAGGAAGACCTTGCCACTTAGTCGAAAATATCGGGAGAGTCGTGAATTACTCAATTTTTTTTTCAAAGTAGGGAATTTGGTACGTGAATTGGGAATGGGGATCCCCGGTGAGACCGATGCTTCTTTCAGCTGTGAGAAGAGACGCAGGCGATCGCACGTACAGGCCCTGGCAAAACCAGAAGCTATAGTGGGATCGACTTCGGTAATTCCGTTGGAACGAGATGCGATGAGGGATAATCCACAGAATGAGACGTCGCCAGATTGCTGACATTGCGGAGGGAAATCTGGAAAAAGATGTCATCTTTGTCGATAAAATCGGGAATCAGTCGGGAACTAGAATCCATGAAATGAATGTCCACCCTGGGATAACGGTTTCTTTACCATACCCTGGGATGCTGAATCCACTATGCTGTTTTTATTTTATTTTTGGATCTTCGAGGTGAATATTCCACGCTTAAGAATTTTAGCCGATAAGGATGCCAGTCGGCCAGGAAAGTAAAGCGAATCTCATTATAAGTGTTATTATTGTGGTTGGGATGGGTCAGGGGCATAGTCCACAAATCAGGAAATAATTGTGGAACTTTGACAATCTATGTCATTGGTAAGTATTGCGTGCGTGCCGACGGTTGCTTCGACGTTTAACGTCGAAGAATGTTGGGCTTAAATCCATTATGTATAATGTTATTGTAAACTCCTCCCCCGGAAGCAAAATGGACCGTGGAGTGAATCTGTTTTCCTTTAGCCCAAGATGTGCAAGGGTTTTTAGTGTTGAGGTGCAGACGTCAAATGTACGCATGAAATGAAGCATCGCTTTGCGGAAATAAATAGCAATTCGAAAAAATTCTCCACTTTATTATTACTCGGACACAAAATTGTTACTTTTTGTTGCGATATTGTTAACGGTAAGCCCACGGCTTTCTTCAATACGATATCATATCGGGAATATTTCTTTTGGGTATTTATAAAAAATTCAAATTGAATCAGGAGATATTTTACTATTGCGAAATACAAGTGCTGAGTTATATCAAGCAGCGAATCAGTATAAATCATCAAATCCGAAAAATCGTTAAAAATGACAGAATCTTAAGGGCACAGAAAAGCTCTCAATATCATTTACCTAGTTGTATCCTTTGGGGATCATTAACCGTAATTCTCCGGACAGTTGGAATCGAGCGAATATTTCTGTCCTCGTCTGGTGTTGCCATCTCAACCGTATGACGAATATTGCGAAATTAAATCACCATGATGTCATATGCAAGGCTTGACACATAGTGAGTATGGCGTTCGGCTACTCGTTATAGTCTCGGGATTAAGTCCAGGTAATGGGCAATTTACATGTTGTGATTTTTGATTGACAGAACTTTCTGGGAAGCTATAGACGACCTATAGAAGAAACGGTAACTCCCAGCCCCAAATGTGCGAATTGCACACTGCGCGCCGTAGGGTCCGAATTAGGGGATCAACGCCTCCGGATAACCTAAAAAACTTGAGTTTAGTTTTTCCCTGTAAGTGAGGTCGTGATTGATTTTCTGTAATTGCCTTAATGGTTCCAAATGACATCGTTGACCGTCGGATAACTTCAACATTATTATCATCACGGAATGAATTATCGTAGCATGGTTTTTTTGTCCATCACCTCTGCCCTCCGTTCATATTTATCTTCCTTAAATTAAAAATGTCCTATTAATATCGTCCTGAGAGCTGTATTGGACAGTTTCTTCTTAGGTTTATAGCTCTTTCCCTTGTGATCTTGGATGAGCTATTGTGGTTTGAAATGTTTTATTAGTTTTTGTGCATTATTATTGTTTTGTATTCAGTACCGTAAATATTCATTTAATTCGGTTCTCATGAAATAGTTCATTTAATTTAGTAGTTCTTTTTAATTTTCTGGTCTTCAAGGACCTCTTCATTAACGTCATCCTGTCCATTAATCTAATGTGTTGCTCTCTGTTAGTCCTAAGATATTATTATCTGTATTAACTTAATTGCTATTTTTGTTCAATTTGTGTAATTTATATTTAAGTTTAATATTGTAAATTTGTGACGAGGGGTTAGGTGGTAGAAGAGACCCTATAGTCTCAATCTCGCCCCAAAATAAAGACTAATATCTTAAGATATCTCAGCCTATCCATATAATCAAAACGTTTCCGTTTTTACTCTGCCCTTTGTCGTCAGCTTACTGCTGCTTCACGGGTTTACGGCGTCACTCCGCAATTGGTTTTTGAGTGATATGTCATTAGCTCAAGGCAGGTTACAGTTCTGTTTACAGAAATATAGTGAAACTTATTTGCTTGATGGCCTAGATTTGATCTACTCTTTTATTTAGTATAAGAATACTGCAGTTTAGTTCGCACTCATTGTTAATGTAATATTAAGAAGTTATGGCGAGTGTAATGGCAATTACTTCGGTCTACGGCGGGCTTCGGATTTCAAAGAATGGTGACCTTTTTTTAACCTCCTGGGAGAATTTCTAAATCCACACTAGATCTATTAGTGTCATTAATATAGCTGAATTGGGAATAAAGCATTAGCCTCTCGAATATGTACATATTGTTCGAGGCCTCGTCACTCCCATCATCACGTATTATCAATCTGAGTGTCGGTTTGTGGCAACTCACCGACTGTCCTGCACCCTGACATTTCCTCATAGTTTCTGCCGCCGCCATTACCATTACCTGCTTCTCGTAGTTCATCCCAGGCCTTCCTCTGCTATTCTTCCCTTCCCGCCTTTTCTTCAGTTATAATCCTCGGTAAACTATGTTGCATCGGGTAAAGTCTAATCATTTTCCCTTTTCTTCTTGTAAGTGTCCTCCCTGGGCTACTCTCTTCATCCTCTCCTCGAAGCATGTGGGTACTTCTTCATTTGTTACTCTTATTTAATTTGTTACTCTTATTTAATCTCTCACTTAATTTGTTTTATTTTCTTTATTTTTCTGTGGCACGACATATTCATTGCCTCCAATCTCCATTTCCCTTCTGTTTCTATCGTTCAAGTATGACGACCCTAGAAAAGTAGACTCCATGTATACTAACTTGTAAAGAATCGCTCCGCTCTTTACACTTACGGAAGTGAAATCACACCCTATCAGCCGCGGGCTTAGCCGTTACCGATCGAGAAAGAACAGTAAACAAGGGAAGACCGAAGAGCGCGGGCCTTCGATGTAAAGGAATACCTGAGATTCACCCACCATCAGTCAATTTAGGTTTTGGGAAAGTCAGCGCCACGAAAATAACTTAAGACTCTCTACGATACATAAGCCCGGCGTTATCTTTTTTCCATCGTAATCAACCGTAATAGATCAGAATCACTTCACACGGAATGTCGGTGCTGGCGTTTAAAAAAAACGATTTATTTATTATTATTAAAAATGTATTTATTATTAAAAATTATGCGGGTATATTTTCTAAAAAAGTGGCGGGATCATTCATTCGATCTGCTTAATTATTCCTATTCTTCAGACACCTTGCAATGCTCGAGCCCATAGCTAATTCACTCGAGTCATTTAGGACCTTAAGTCGAATTTAGTATACCTGAGAGAATGTTAGTTTTAGGCTTTAGATTAAGAAGAGAATTAAAAGGTTGAGGTAATCATCTTTACGCATCCAATGTGTGTTGCATGTACGCATTCCCTTGAACCCATATCCGTGTGTTTTATTCGCAAGCCGCGCTTGTATGTATGCATTTATTTGCTCTCCACGATGCTAATTTTGCTGCGTACGTCTGCATGCGTGCAGCTCTCTGAGGATAAACAACAGCTATAAATGCTAAAGATCCCCCCACCGCCACGACAGACACGGGGAACCTATGGCTGATTATCTTATTGCAGTCACAAAATGACCTCTTCGTCGCACTGAATGAAAACCACATAGTCGTGCTAAGGACGAAGTGAAACTGGAGAGGATATTTAGTCGCAATTTATTCCCGGACGATCGTATTGGTACGAATTTGAGGGCCGAAGTGGGTTAAAAGGAAAGGAACGTGTAAGCACTGTACTTTCTCCCAAGATGTTCTATCTTCCCTCCGAATACAAATATTTCGGAACCGAAGTAAATATTGATTTCTTTCCTAAAAGTCTTCCTTGGAGACGGCTTAGTCGCGTGTCACAAAATGCGATCATCATAATCGTATTTTATGAAAGACCAACACTATAAGTTGTACCGTTACTCATAGACAATATAAACATAAAACCATTGTTCTTTTGACGAATAAATTTTAATGTAATTGATCAAGCCAATGAAAAGAATATTTATATCCATAATCGTTGTACAGTCGATCCCTAACCACTTATAGGCTATCATTCATTAATCTTTCCATGCGAAGGTCGGGTTGACTGCAGTCAACCATCCCTCCCCACCAAATGCTGATTCTCGTACGCCCTGATAGATCTTCTTTCTCACATCCCTCTTTATTCGGCCTTGGTATATGTCCTTTGGTTTTCCTTGTACGACCTTCCCTTCTATTATGCATCTACCAAGTCCATTGTGTCTCAAGGCATGGCTAATCCATGTTTCTTTTCGGTATAGTATTCCATGTGGCCTTTTCCTGGTTCTCTCGTATTTATTCTTCTCGCTTCACATTTTATCTATGCAATTGATCCTTAGTATCCGTCGCCAGCCTCTCGAATTTCGAATGTGCCTATTCTTCCCTTGGTTTTTATTCGTATTAGATCCACCGTGTTCCTCGGAAGCATGTATCCTCATGCAGTAGACACTATGTTAGTGTTCTAGAATTTATAAAGGTACAGTTATCCCATATTAGCCATTTTTTCTATAAGAATCTTGATGTTATGCTCGCGATTTAGAATTTCCAGTGTTTTATAAAAGTTATTACAACAGTAATATGCGTTTTAAGTTGCTATTTTCTCGTTGCTTTTATTTTGAAAACGCGCGAAAGTTTATATTTCTGATAAGTGGTGATGGAAAATTTTCAAAAATATCATTCCAAATCCATAAATGGCATGTATTCCTTCAAAAAACTTTCAATGAATATACAGAACCGTACAGCTACATACCAGCAATATGTTCATGGTGAAGAACAAAGCCGAAGGATGAATGAATTAGATTCGTTGCCATTCTGGAAGGATTGCATTATTTCACAGATAGCGATAATGAGTTTCCAGCTTGCAATGAGTTGAGGTTTGCACAGCATCCTTATTTCCACGTGTAGTTCGCGCTAATTATAATTATCTCAAGATTATTGGCGGGCTTACATTTTTAACCTCAGTTCAACGGGTGGACGAAGGTGTTTTGGAATGTCATGGATTATATAATATTTGCGAAAAATTATAATAATAATAAAATTACGTTACGTTTATTTCCATTGGGAACTTTTGTGCTTACGGAGAACCTTGTTGTAGTTAAATTGTTGGTGCATCAAAACTTCACTGCGTATCAGTCAGTCAGTGAATTTGTCAACTCTTTAACTTCTCTCTCTGTCCAGCTTTCAGCATAAATGATTTATTGTTCGTTTTTTAAGCTATGGTGATTCAAGAAAGGTAAAACGATCGAAATCCTTGTACGTTTGATTAACGTTGGCGGCAAACGTATTTGATAAGGGAAATGGAAAAACATGCTGTCCAGTTTGTGAATAAGCTCCTAAGAAGATGAATAAATAAAACAACTGTTTAGTTGGTAGCTAATCGGTCTACTTCTGAATTTGCCCTGCGATTCGTGGATGTGCGCGTGTGTGTGAAACGAAGCTTATCTTGAAGAAAACCTCGAGGAGGAGTTTGTACTGTTTGGGACGTTGGAAATCCCCCCATCTTTCGAGATTCGGGTGTAGAAGACACGAAAGCTAATCTATATTCAATGTCCTCCATGGTTACCTTCCGGCGCTGATGTACAATGAGAATGTCGGTGGTGCATTTCTCTCGAGAGTGTCGCGTGATATTCCTCTCTTTACCCCCGCATGCATCTGTGACCACTTGTGAAACATGGCGAGTTAAACGACGATACAAAAGCGAATCAGATGCTTCGAGGCCCGCGGTGAGATGACACTCAGGGTCCCCCATTTGATCCCTTTCACGCATGAAGATCGCTGGAAGTTTCCTACCTATTTCGAAGCAGAGAGGACGACGAGGAAGGGATTTTTAATTCGAAAGTGATTTGGGAATTTGAGATAATAAGTAAGTAGGTGGCTGGAAACTGACGATTAGTGCTCTCTTACTGAGAGTAAATAATCGAGGTCGTAAAACATTGTAAAAAGGGTATTAGTGGTGTAGCATCGAAATCTGTTACCCTTTCTCGACTTAAGGTAAGGTCTGTGCGATCGTTTAACATAGAAATGTCTCAAGCTCCGTGGTTAGATAAGGTTAATGGAATCACGTGGAAAATATTACTCTATGTATTGTTTCAATTTTTGTAGCCATATCAGTGCTTCAGTTGTCTATTATTACGTTTCCTCGTTAACTGAAAATATAAGTAAGTCAGAGTGAAAATGTTGTTCCATGTTTGAACGTAAGTTGGGTTTATGAACTGTGGCCATCTGTCCCAATTTACTGGCGGAACTGTGCGTAAAAAAAATCTTTTTTACTTGAATAGGGTTTCGGTCGGCACTCATCATTTAACGATGAAAAATTCTGGATATCTGCTCGAATTATACGATCTCTAATTACTTCTTGTTTTAGTCAGCGAATTACATTTATCAGTTAATGAACAATGGGCCTCCGTTGTTCGATACGTGGTAACTCCGTTTGTGGTGTCCTTGGCCCAATTATGATCCGTCGTAGCGCATCAAGAGCGCCTGTTTTTTTTTTTACTGATACGATAAAATCGTAACAATTCGCCACTTTCAGACCACGCTTACCGAGAGTAGATTCTGGTAGTGTGGTGGTCGGTCAGAATAATGTGGTCAGGTCACTTCGTTAAATTCTGGAGATTTGAGGTATTTTTCTGCAAACTGCGATTCAACTATGATGATCGTTTTCGTATTTCAGAGTGAGAAATTCCACCCATTTGAAATTTGCTCATTAGGAGAAATGGATAAGAGGATAATGAGTGTTACTGTAATGCATTTTAAGTGCAGTGTAAAAATGCATAGGTAAAGATTCTTTAGAAGTACATTAGCAATGATAAGTAACGACATGTATATCTACCGCCTTAAGTCCTCAGACGCGTATACATTTTCGTTGGTTTCAAATGTTTTTATCTGGATGCTGAAGCTAGAAAAATATCTTAGTCGAATGGGAGTTTTAATCTTTTTTAACGTTATCTGTTTAACGCCCAAAATCTGGGTTTAACATTGGCAGTGATGGCCATGGAATGGTAATTCATGCATGGATTGTGACCAAATTGGAATGCAACGCTAGAATAAATATGTATCAATGATTTCGTTATTTTACCGACGAGATCTTAAAGATGCGAATTTGTCTCAATAGTAATCGCCATGAAATATTCCAGTTCATAGTAGCAACGTATTTGATGTGGTATTGAGATATATCTGTCAGTAGTGATCAAAAATCTGGAACTACAATTAATAGTTCCAGATTTCGCATTACCGATGGAATTCTGGTGTTTGTCTCTCCCGGAAGCTTAATGGCGCTCCGCGGAATCTGTCAGCGTGGGAGGACGAGTGATGAGAAAGCCTGAGGATATTATCACGTCGACGGCTAAATCCTCGGATCTTTATTGCCTGTTCATTGAATGCCACTCCAGCCTCGTGGGCAGCTTTGAATTCAGCTGCGCTCAAAAATTTCTGAGTGAATCAAGACTCGACGCGAAATGATTTAGTGCAATTCGGTCTTGCGTAATTTAAGGTAATTAAATTGGTCCCGACACGGTTTTCTCTGACGTGGTCGTGTAAATACGTCCTCAAAATCCCTTCCCGCCGTTCCCTTGTGTAGTTGGCGAAGATAAAAAGCTTCATATTAGGTTACTTCAGGAAACGTACTCCATTTCATTAATGCCTTCCTTGCTGCTCTGTCCTTGGATACTTCATTCGTCTCCCTCCATTCATGATGCATTCTGTTTCGTTCCTCAGACCTCTCCTATTCCTCGTCTTGATAGACTTTTACACCACCATCACCCATGACACTATCGGTCAAACTCTTCTCTAAAACCGTTCAGTCTTCTCCCATATATCTGTTTGGTGGTTCGACTTTCATCCATTCTCTCAACATGGCCAAACTGACTCTGCACTTTATCTGACAATTTCTTCTCTGTTGGCCGCCAGTACTCCTCGAGGATCCTCCTTAACCACTGCATGTTAATCGACATTTATTTACTCCTGACAAACCAAAGTTAAGGTTCTACATAAAGTCAGTCAGTCTCTCGAGGTCACTCTCATGCGAAATGTTATGTTTTATGTGCTAAGAAGTGCAAAAAATAGATGCATTTGCCCTGCAGTGCCGATGTGGAACTCCTTAGTGTAAAAATGTTGGTGATCCAACCGTACTAGGTATATGCTCTTGTGTAGCATGATCTTCTGCACGTTCTGTGTAGTTGCACTATTAGGTACATGCATATACGATTGCTTCAGTGCAACGCGTGCTGTTGGTTTTCTCTCCAGACGCACGAATGGCGTTAGTATCCGAATTTGTTGGTATTGTTTCTGGAATACATAATTTTAAATGTATCCTATTTGATCTCTTTTCTTTAATTTCCGTGGAGGCGGGTAATTGATACTGTGGCGCCTGAAACTGTGACGGGGTGGAAGATAACCCTCTCGCCCCCCCCCTTTCCTGTTCCCTATGCATATGCATACAGAAATTCGTACGCATCTGTCTTTGTAACTAATTGGGTATCGAAATAATATGTCGATGTATACTTGGCTATAAATTGAATTGTATCGAAAATCTTATACGCTCGTCAGTGAGGCGGTGACTCCCTTTTTAACGAAGATATTAATGGTGATCATTTCCCATTGTCGCAAGAGTGTAATAGATAAATATTTTTATCTAACTTCCTTTATACGGTGGTGTTCACAATTGTGGAATCGTATCTGTGCCTGATAAGAAGATCAATGCGATTTTATCTATCTCAGGCTTTCCAAAACTTATAAAACTAGAATGGTATGGTAAAATACGTATAAAAGAGGGGCTCCACGCGAGAGAAGCATGATTCGGAGCCTCTGTTTTTCTTTACAGGAGAAGAGCTTTGGACATACCGGTTGTAGAGTTACAGGATTTTCATTTGGCAAGGCCTCGTGCCGAAATAATATAAACATATTTATTTCTTTTGTGGTTAAAACAAGTGTTAATCGAGAACAGATTTTACTTGTGAAAATGTACGCCAACTTTGGAACCACCGACATGCCTTTTTATGAATTCAAATAAATCGTGGTTTCATTTTATAAAAAAAAGTGTGTTTGGGGCTCCGCGAGCTCTCTTTCTGAGTTGGCGAATGTCCCGTAGCCAATTTAAATTGGGAGACGCAAGTCTACCGGATAAAGCCGTCTATCACGACGGCATTGCACTTTCGAACCGCCATCGTGGCTAGCTTTCATCAAGCTGCGTCGCTTACGCCGGGGTAGCTTAAATATCCACGGACTCCTCTTTCAATCAATGATGAATTTCTTACACCT
Organism: Hetaerina americana; assembly: GCF_022747635.1. NCBI lineage: Eukaryota > Metazoa > Arthropoda > Insecta > Odonata > Calopterygidae > Hetaerina > Hetaerina americana. The sequence continues at coordinate 78,402,606 of NW_027286763.1, forward strand.
CAACATTTGGCTGTAACCGTTCATGTTCACTAATTGACACAGTCGCCCGCGTGTATACGTACACCTTAAGATTGAATCTCACTCTCGAGTGTTCTTCACTGACGGAAAACGAATCGAACTATTCCTGAGGCTTTCGTTTGGCTCGCCAGTGATTGTCAGGTGCGAAATTCCCGTCGCGCTTTGGGGTGTGGTTACATCAGGCAACACTCCAGCAAATGTCCGTTCCCAATTGTGGACCGCGGTCGTCATAGCATGTTTAGGTTGTACTTACCTTTCTGTTATCTTCTTTTCGTTTCTGTCGGGATAGAAAACTGGTCCAGTATTTTTCAGAGGAAAAGTTCAGTATTGCAGAGGAAAAGCAACTGATACCGTGGCGAAATGATGGAGAACCATCAATTGACAATTTTGGATTCCGTTATTCACTTGCAAATTCTCGCATACAATTATTTTTTTGTGGGACTACTCACGATCAGAGTTCCTGGAGATCGGCACAGACACTCGGCGCGAATTGTTTCATCATTAGTGGCTTTCAGTTTATTTTATTAGCTATTTTTTTATTTTAAAGATCTACCGGCATGATACCCATTCGATTTTTTCCGATTTTCATACTTAGTTCCATGTGAACGAAATAGTGCATTTGTTATTAGGTCTCAGGGCTGCCGTTGCCATCACTCGTACAGGACTTGCTAAAACGATTCCGGGGTGTCGAATCTTTGGGTTAAAATATTCTCCAATCTAATGATAATTTACTGAAAACTGAAATGTTTCAATTTTTTGGAATAATTGAACAACCATTTGAATCTAATTGTCGACCGCCGCTAGATAATAGTATATGAGTATTTAGAGTGTGATAGGAATGGCTGCGCCGTCCCAATTAAGTCCCACATCATCAAATGGTGATAATTTTATTTTTAGTTGCGAACAGGGTAGGATATACGTACCAAGGATGCAATTATTTATTTTCTTACGGAGAAACAAGTGAAATTCTATGAAAACAGAGAAAAATACAGAGAAAATAATCATTAAGCCAAAGAGGCGGTCATCAGCGACACGTATAAGTTTCGGATCACGTTATCGATATGTTTTCATTAGCAAATCTAAATTTGTTTGACATATTTACGAATCATTCTAATTGCATTATATTGAAGCGCCCATCATATTTTTTTATTTTTCAATATCTACTTGCCGATTTTGTCGTAAATGTGCACTTTCCATCTCTCCACTGGCAGGATTAGGTCCGTATATTATTATTGCTTGCCATCGTTTTATAAGCTACCGAGAACGAGAATAAATTGAGTGACGTTATAAATGTGCATGACGTATTGGTAAGAAGCCGTGCTACTGTGGAAGTTGTCGTACTTGCTCTTGTAATGCGGTCGTAGTCTTGGTTCATAATTTTCGCTTCGATTCTTGCAAAATAAATACATCCATTCTTCCTTAAATGTAGGCCTTTTTTGCTGCTTTCGTGTGTGCCGTAAATGGTAACCATGTAGAACTATGTAGATGCACCTACCGTTTTTGCGGCTTATACATTTCAAGGGATACTTTTCAACGTGATGGAGTGTTTTCTTGCTTCTTATGAATCTATATGTGCTATTCATTTTACTCGTCACCCAACTGTATTAATCCCCTGGTTTCAGGCCCAACCTTGAGAGATCTCGTCTTGAGGGAAGAGTGAAAAACTTGGGGACCTCAAGAAAAATGAAATACTGCACGGTACTAGGCTACCGCACCGTGACACAGTTTTCGTGAGGTATCCAAAGTTTTTTTGTAATGTTAAAAAAATTTACTTTTTACAGTTTCACAATGTTTTACGAATTCAAATTACAAATTTCGCCTATTTTTTTAACGATAAATGGATAAAATGCAAGTCGTCAAGTTTATCCCCTCAGAGCAAGGTAGTTTGGTCTGCAAGAAGATTGGAAGGTTGCGATATCTATTTTTCAGCAAGGCCTGCCATTTCACTCCGAACCCATCTTTCGAAAAGTATTGAAAGAGAGCCAAGAAATGCCTTCTATATAAAAACATGTCCCTAAGCTCTTCTAGATTTTTTCAAACTCTTCACTCGTTTGTATCATCGTTATCTTAACATACCATCTATTATACATGGCGGAGATAGTGCAATAAGGCAATAGATTGTCAAGGACAGCCGTGTATTTTCAGAGATGTTGCCTAAAGAAAGTCACTATAGCTGCTGCGGTAGGGGATACTTAAAATTTAAAGCGAATCAATTACGGTCATTAGCGGTCTTCCTGTACCACATTGATATCATTTTACTATTCCCACTCCTCACGATCGTCATGCATAGATCAGATCTTACTTAAATCTGCCCGATTGTTTAGGATATTATTAATATTTTAATCTGAATTCCCTACAGTCCTACTCTTTCTGTTATTATGTTCTTATTGGGACTATTTTACACGTATTCCTTACATGCGTTGTCTCAAGGTGTGCCCAGTCTCTATGGTTCTTCTCTTTCTCGTCGTGCTGAATGGTATGTTTTTCCCTCTACCCTTCCGAAACCATCATTTCATATGTTATCCGTTCATTTGAGCTTCAGCATCCGACACCAACGTCAGGTTTCGAAGGTTCTCTTCATCCCCGATCTGATTTTTCAGTGGTCCATGTCTCTAAATGGTGTAGTGCCACACTCATGCTTTCACATGCTCTTTGGGCATGGTAGTTACATCGTCGGGGTAAAAGCCATCTTGAGCTTAAGATAATCTCTTGCTTGATTTCCATCGAGTTACCACCCCATTTTATGTTTATCCCGAGTTATGTGAAAGACTCAACTCATTCAAATTTCTTTTTTCTTAAAACAGCACCTGGCTACATTTTCTCCCTTCCCGCAATGGAATTTTAGTTATCTTAATGTTCACCTCCAAATAATATATCTGAAGTGCTTGATCCATTGTACTCAATAATACACGAAGGTCTTCTTAGTTCCCTGCTATTAGTGCAATGTCGTCTGCAAAAAGGAGCAGTCAATCGCGTCCCCGTGAGCCTTAAATGTCTTTTCCTCGTGATTCTTCCATGTCCTCATCCAAGTATACGTCGAATAGTGCTGGAAAGATGATGCATTGCTGTTGAACTTGAAAATGCATGCATGTTCCGAATTGTAATGAGAAGACAGTTCCAATTGGAAATGCTATTTCACATCCACGACCCAGGTTCCGACAAACTTTGTCATCAGGCACAAAAGTTGAAGAATGTGTTGGCACACAGGTCAAGGATTTGGAATAAAATTTCTTAGTGTGACTAACTTGTCTGATTATTAATCTTCGGGATGGATCAGTTCCGCGGAGGATAGCCTGAAAATTGTTTGTTTCTTCAAGCATGTGTTGTTGTACTGTGTACCGAAGGTTGGAAAGATCGGGTCTCGTGCGCGATCGGCCCTCTGAGCTCTGTCAATTCCGGAGGGGCTTATTTGTCGGGCAAGTGAGGTTCTTCCGCTTGTCCATCGGAGTCGACTCCATCCGGGAGAGAGAGAACAAGAGAGAGGGAGGGAAGCAGCCCTAAATGCGGCCCAAGCGCGCGCCGCCTGCTCTCGGCCTCGCCTTCGAAATGCTTCAGGGTCGCCACCGCCCGCCGCTTCTCGTTCTTTCGACGTCGCACTCAGGGACGTCGACTCGGGGGGATCAAAGTTCGAAACGCGGTGCGATTCACGGGGGCTAAACGAAGAAAGAAAACGCCCCGTGCGCCTTCCTTGCTCGACCTCACGCCCGCATCCAGGCAGGTCTCCTCTTCCTTCCCGTGAGATTTTGAACCTCACCTCGAACCCGCTCGACACTCAAAACTTATCTCCTTGTCCACTCTTACACACTGCTGCTGTTCTCTCTCTCTCCCTCCCTCTACTGTGGATCGGCCCTTGTTCCAATTATAGCCAAATGCGTGGGAGGGAGGGAGGGAAAGAGAGAAATAGAGAGAGATGGGAAATGGAAGGGGGAGAAGGAGGAAGAGGGCTCACGATGATGATGAGAAAGGGAGAATCGCTGAGTGAAAAAACGTGAAGGCTACAGTGCTGACGTGTATTTTTTTATTTCCTCGCTGGTTACCGTAGGACAGTCCCGTGAATGAATTTGCGCAGTTAAACCTGAGGGAAGGGAATCAACATGGCTGTGTGGTCCTTTCGATTCGTGGAGCGGTCTTGATTCACGTTTTTCCTTGGCTTTGGCAGCATTTTTTTCTCCACAGGGACGCTTGGGGAGGGCGAGGGTACGCATTTAGAAAGAAGCTGTTTTGGGATACGTTATGCATACCAGGGCGAAGTTAGGAATTTTTTTAATGGTGTGACGAAAAACGTTGACAAAACATTCGCCATATCGGTAGAGAGAGGTACAGAAGAAAAACGTTTTTTTGATAGGCTGAATTCCAACCAGTCATGTTTGAGTTCTAAGTATGCAAAACTGTTAAGAGAAACGTAGTGGTGACTATTTTGGGTAAAGATGAAACGAGTAATTTTCCTTATGCAACCGTATTTTGTATGCTCTAAGTAGATGCATGGCAGATGTGATGTTTGTTCAGGTATCTAATCAGATTTGTTCAGTTCCTAGTTCCATATGGGAGGTATATGAGAGAAACCTGTATGAAAAAATAATCATGACAATGTGAGCCCATCATCAATTAACTGTATTTTTATTGTCTTCGATGTATGAAATCAGAATCTGAAAATTGAAGCCTTCTCATGAGCAATGGATGTAATAGCTAATGGATGAAATATTTCCGTTTCAAACTTGGACAACTGTTGTTCATTTTTTTGCATTTTAATAAGAATACAAGTAAAAGGTTACAGTTCCGAAGCCTAATAAAATCCTAAGTGTACATTGCCAATTAGGAATAACGGCTAATAATAGCTTATAAATAAATGTGTAGTGAAATATAGTCATTCAAAATAATTTTATGTACTTTTAAATTGCATTGTCTAATTTTTTATGCCAATTTCTGCTCTAGGTATACTTAGCCAAATCTATTCTGAACTTTTCAGTTAGTTACTTTGTATTTCAGTCAAGCCAAGAAGAATTTTTAATTCTTACAGGTTTCTCACCTATTCATTGTGCAGCGTGACAGATTTAAAAGCGTTAGTTAACTTTGGAAAGATAGTTTCATATTCACTTGGCCAAGATTTTTCTCTCTGCATAAATGGCATAGGTACAGCAACAAAATATTTTCCATGCTCATATGTAGTTAGCCTGTGATCACAGAATCATGTGAATGAGGAAGGATTGTTTTCAGTTACAGTGTATTAATGAACAACTGTGGTACCAGTTTGTTGTTACTTAAAATATAATGATTGGTAATGTTGGTGGTTCTTTTCGATTTTTATAGAAATATTTGTAATTGTGTTAGCTTCTGTCATTTTTCAAACAAACCTCATTGTGATCAGGTTTAGAATTAAACTGTTAGGTAAAGGTGAACCGATTGCTTTGAATCTGAGATTACATTTATCGTGTTCTATAATGGAAGGAAACAGGTAGTTAGGACTGAGCCATTGACTTGCATGCTCAAATTCAGGTTAATTAATAAGTGCAATAGTTGGTTCTTCTGAAATGTAATGAATAGAAAAATAGTATAGTAATATTAATGATGCCCTAAATGTTAACATACCATTTTGGATGGGTTTATTTAAATTAAATTTGGTAGTGGTATTTTATTAAGGATCTTTTTTTCCGTTTCAGTCACATAACGCGAACCACAACATGGGAAGATCCGAGAAAAAGTCTTGCTGTACAAGTGCAACGCCAGCAACAGGTGGCCTCTGCGAATCCAAATTCAGATGTAGTTGGTAAGCAATTTTGTAATTCATTGCAAATAAGTCATGTATTCTCATTAGTATACACTGGTAAATGAATGAATTAATAATTATACACTTCCTGGTGCATGAGGTAACCATAAAATTGTAAGAGGCATTACAAGACCCAATCGCTTCTCATAATTTTGTGGTATATTAGCCCTATAAATTCATTTTATTCACACTTTCACTGTCTATGTCATTTCCACTTCATTGCAGTTTCTATATCAAGTACTGATAATTTATCCTACCATTTGTATGTGGAAAAGGCTATTGGGAACTCATTTCTCATTAATGTTGTATTGCTACTATTAAAAGGTTGTAACATGAAAACCCAATCCTCATGACAACCTCATTGGTCCTCCTTAAGGTGCAGTTGTGTACAAATCCTTTGAATGCAATCATGTGATTGCATGATTATTTGAGGTGTCTATTCTCAGAGGCTATTTTCAATTTCCTCTCTTCATAAGGATGCCACGAAAAAAAGCAAACAAGTAGTTATGTACTTTGTTCTTGAATACACTATATGAGAATGTGGAACGCACCACAAACCACATTCTAGTAATTCTAAATATTCGATAAATATTGGGTTTTATAAATGAAAACAGAAGGTAATAATTAGTAAAATAGTAAGCATCAAAATTCAGGTTGTCCAAATTGTATAGCTTTTATATCTTTTGTATGTTTTTGCAAATATTCTGATTTGCACAACTTTCATGCTGCCACTCAGCCTCCCATTTCTGTGCAAACCCATTTGCTTAGAATTTGTATTGCAACAGTTTAACACTAGAACTAGCTTATGCACTATTAATATATTTTATATTTAGCCATATTTATTGTGTATTTATGTACATAAACTTTGGTTTTCTTGTAAGCAGCTAAGGGAAGAAAGCTTAAAATACTTTTTTCACATGTATATAAAGATATACCGATATGGCTTCACGCCGTAAGAATCTAATATTTCAAGGTGAACTGCAATTCCAGGCGTTTTTATTGATATTATTCTGAAAACTAACAAGTTTTTTGATTCCACTTATCTTCAACACAATGTTGAAGTTGGTCATGCCATTCTTATGCCTTGTCTTCTAACATATTTATTAAGCCTAAGGTTTTGCAGGTAGCTACAATAAATGTGAAAATGTGGGTTAATACCTTTTAGGTAAAATGTATCAGTGGATATTCACTAGGGAAGGAATGAGTTAAAATGAATTAGAGGAAGAAGGAAGCAAAGAGGGCTGCTGGCTTACCAGAAGCCCGTCAATTGAATCTCTATTAATGAAGTTCCCAAGGGTAGTTTATTGTATTCTATCAGAAGGCACTCGGTATTAATGATGTTTTCAATGAACACCCTATCAGGAACTGGAATGCTATCAGAGCATTTGCCATCCCCAGTAACCAAACTTGAATTGTCAGTTTGAGAATCCAGAACATTAACCTTCCCCAATCTGGTTTTCAAATTGCTTGAAAACCCAGGTACCTCTGGGCTTTTTGGTTGTATAGTTCAACTTGGTTATGGTTGCCTTAACTTCAAAAGGCCCTTGGCTATAATATCTAATATTGGATCATACATATAAAATTTCTGATAATGATGTTTTTCAGCATCTATCATAAAGGCAGTATGAAATGAATAAGTAGTTCATTGCAACACCTTGGACTTAGGGCCAAAACCTACATATAGGTATGTAACTGTGGACAGCATATTATTAAAAATTTACATGAGAGGTTTCTGGAGGGCATACACATTTCTTGGTTTGTAGCATCCTAGGATAGACACATTTACCAGGAGATGTTAAGGTGATTAATCAGAAGGCCTAGGTAGTAAAGTAGAGCTTCAGGCTGGAGTTCCTTACATTATGAAAAGAGCAGTTGGCTACTGACAAGGGGATCCAGGTGATGACTCTAGACCCCTCAACTGTACCTGGCTGTATGATTTTCCAGGTAAAAGAGATCTTTATGTGAAACTGTGACAAGGGAACGCTCACCTCCCTACTCTGATGTATAATTTCACATACCATATTGCACTGTACTTAAGGAGCTCTACCCAAACTTGTCACACCATCCTTTAGGTTGACTACTGCTGGGAAGCATTTGTTATGTCAACCATATTAATCTATTTTAGTTGTATTTTATCCTTGTTCTAATGTTGTATTGAGAAACAAAAAGTCAATATTTTCAAATGACCTGCCATTGCCATGGTCAAAAAATCAACAGGTTATGAGCATATGAATTCTGGCTCTGCTGGTTAATGTGCCAATGTAGTGACCCAAGGATGATATTGGAAACCTTATGGTAAAATTCGAAGATGGCAGATGGAATATGAAATTGATTGGAGGAGTCTTGGAAGGTACTCCATCTTTCCCAAGACAATTGTCATCCATGGTCACTTCAAGTGCAAGCAGAATCAGTGGAGGGAAACTGCTTGCAGGCCATCCACCTGGTTTGTGAAGGAGAAGAGTACTTACATTCTAAACAATGAAAATTGTCACTTTTAAAATTCAATTGGAGAAAACTCTTAATTGTCTTCAATTACTATTATTATTTTACCATTCAAACCCTAAAGAAAATATATAAAATTGTTTGTGTTTCTGAAGCTAATGGATCAAAATTTTGATTTTTAAAGAAATAGATATTGATGTGAATCAGGTGTAATTTTAGTCGCTGAAACAAAAAAATGGAATTTATAATAATGAAAAAAATAGTAACATAAAAAGAGACCTCATTTAAATTTCATTTCTGTTAAGCCAATCGAATCCAAAATCCTAATAGAATTCTGATGAGAATCTTATGCTATTGTAAATGTCTAATATGAAAAGGTCATCTTCATTCATTATCTCAATTGTATGCTTAAACATGGACTCTTATGATTATTTAGTCAGAATTTTTCCATGGTCTCAAAAACCATGTTTCTATTAAAATCACATATTCCTGATAAATTGGTAATCATAGGTAGTTAAAATTTGTAAAAAAAAGATGTTAAGTCTGCAGTTAATCCACTGAAAAAGTTATTTCTTCCCCAAATATGCAATTGTTTATTGCCTCATCTCTGGATGTTCTCCAATTTTCATCATGTTTTGAGTTGATTGTAGAAATAATGCTTAATGGATGAGATCTTTTCTTCCGTTTAGTCTACCTGCTTGGACATTAAATCTAATGATAATTTTGTCATTACACTATGCCTTTTTTCTCATCAACCACATCACATGCCGATGAAAGACACGCTGGCTAGTGACATCAATGTACATTATGTGATGGTCAAATTTGGAACTGATGTGTTTTGCATTTAGTAAGTTTTGTGTAAAATGTGAATTATTTAAATTTATTTTACCAAAATTTTATTTGACTGTCATTTATAATTTTTTATTGCCATCTTTATAATGTATATTTTCTTACAGGTGTGGGGTCTGTAGCTGGGGCCCTTCCTGATGGTTGGGAGCAGGCAGCTACTGCAGAAGGAGAGATATACTTTATCAACCACCAGACTAGAACCACGTCATGGTTTGACCCACGAATTCGTAAGTATTTAAGTGTATTTAAACTAAACCACATTTCACTTAAAATTCATTTTCATGCTTTTCATATTGCCCATAAAATATGAGGAAATTATCACTTTCTAATTCTTGTTTTTAAATGCTAAAAGCTATCAATTACAATGTGGTTTTAACATTGGAAATACAGGACTCCATTTTGATTTCGTGGCACTAATAGATACCAATTTCTTCCGTAGTTTTCAATGGAACCTGAAGATCTTCTGTGATGTTTGTTAATTTTAAGAGTAGTTTATGACAAATAATTTTTCCAACATGATTTGATAAAAGTTTGCATAGCATATGCTTAGAAATATGGAAGGTGATCTAATTGACCACTAAAAGCTTGCCACTGTGTGCTTTTCATAAAAGTTGATCTTGTGATTCTGATACAGAATCTGAAAGTAAAAGTGATGAAATTGATATCAATTAAATTGTAACAAATCAAATATTTAATGAATAGTACTGTATTTTTTGTAGATTATATACATTTTATTTGTACCAGCTATGTACACAATGTGGTAGACACTGATTGAGTGAACTGGTATCTATTTTAAAAGTTTATAAATTAAATAAATACATGATAATGAGAACATGCAATTATTTGCTCACAATAAACAATATTGGAGCCTAAACCCAGGTTAGACCTTAGCTACAGTAATACCTGAGCAATGGAAATAAATTTGATAGAGTGCTATGACTTTAATTGGTCTTGAAGGTGGCATAATTATCTGGTGCATGTGTTTTGATTATGTATGAGATGTACGCAAACTGTTTACAACTCCACTACATTCTCTTCGTAAGTTATCATCACTTGTCAGAAGAAGCTGTGATTTCAGTTGGAGATTTCAGAAGTGATCAAAAATCATCTATAGGAAATGAAAATGATTTTAGTATGAGAGCTGATGAAGACGTTAGTAATTCAGAGAACAGAAAAATGCATTATTATCTCTTTTGGTCTTCAGGACATGAGATGCTTCCAAAAGTGCCCCACTAAAATTGCATTAACATTGGAGAACATTTATGTGATTGCGATTGTCCCACTGAGTTTGGACAATTTTGTGCAAGCTCTCATTGGTACATAAATTAGGAGAAAGCATTGACTTTGACAATCAGGCAGGAAGACATGCAACTCAAAAAGTCCCTCCAGATTGACACCAAAAGCAAAGAGAAGTACAGAAAACAATGATTTTCCAAGCGCTTTAAGGACTTATGATTGAAAGGAATTTGTTGGCCCAGATCCATCATTTAAATGGAGGCCAAAAATCAATGTGATGGAGATACAATACTTCTTTCTTCAGCTGTACAAGAGAATGTCATCAAATGTATGCACTTGCATGATATATGGTTCTCACAACATCCTACGAAATAGTTTTTGGAAAAAAATTGGGGTCCAGTGAATTTTGTAAACTGATGGCTTTGGATAGGTTTTTAGAAAAAAATATAAGTATCTGTCTGCATTTGGACTTGCATCTGGACGAGAGTGTGTAAGTTTGGAATCTTGTAAAGAGTGATACATTTAAGATTGAGGAGCTGAAATCTTAAATTTGGAATCCATTCATTTGATAATACATTGCAAATGATAAGCTAAGCTCATATATAGACATTGATGAGTAAATCTTTCCGTCAAAATTATGCTGTCCATTCATGCAATGTCTCCTCATGAAAACAGACAACTTGAAATAAAATATTGGCTAGTCATAGAGGTGGTCAAAAATACTTAGTGAACAGGTTATGATACCTAGTCAAGGCTGATGATCATTCAGCAGGTGTTCTTCTTGGTCAATTCTTTAATCTCCTTTGCTATCAGCTTCACAAAGCAATGAAATTTGATATGACCGTTGATATTATCTTAACCACCTTTTTTGTGAATGAGTTGAGGAAAAATATGACTCTTGTTAGAACATTGAATCATGGGAAATTTAACAGGCTTTTTTTCCTGTTAAACATAATGGAGATGTAGTCTATGAACCCCAATTGTTGAGACATAAAGATAGGCATTTATGATTTAATCAAAATAATGTCAATGAAAATTTATTCTGAGCTCCCTTCATCTATCTGTTGTGATAAGCATCATTCAACAAAATATTCCCAGTCTCTTAGTACAATTTTACTATGTTTGATGCCTACTGTTGTCCAAATGGAAAGAAGTACACTGTAAACAATGTAATTTCCTTTTATACTTGTAGACCATCTTTTTGGACCTTAAGGTGCATCATGGGGAGTGTTAGGGAAATGAATATGCATGAGTGAAAATGCTCCAGGGTAAATGGCAAACCGGTTTTGTCAAAAAATAACAAAACAGTAGATACTTGTGATCACTGTAGAATACCTGAATATGGGAACTTTATGATTGATGTGGAAACAAGCAAACAGTCAATTTGAAGCAAAAATTCGCTCACGTGCACAATAAATGTTCATTTGTTTCTGTTTCTAAGTTTTTAAGGGTAATATATTTGAATCAGTGATCTTCCCCAGGTAGCTATGTTTTTAGTGAAGGGTAAACATAATTCTCTAATACACATATATTTTTTCTTAAGTATCTGTTAATATACTAGCAAAAAATAAAATGCAATTGAAAAATGACCTCGCCTTTTTTCCTTATTTCTTTATCTGACAAATAATTATGATTTATTCACAGTAATATGCAAATTGAAAAGAGTATTATTATGTGGTGTTAAACTTACCTGTATGTAATAATGTACTGATATACAAATATTTAGTTTTGCATAGCTAAGCTTAGTTACTTCAAAAATATCTATGAACTCTAAGAAGCACCAACCACATCAGTTAACCAAGAAGTTGCTTTGATAGTTGAGGGTTGAGTTTACCTTGTACTCTATGGTATGTGAAATTTGTACATCAGATGGCCAGGCCAGTTCTTTTCCCAGTGATTTTTCTGGAACATCTCATACTCAAAAAATCACACATCTTGGTGGAACTGAGTCTGTTCTAAGTCACTGTGAATCTAACCCAGTCCCACCAGTAGTAGCTGAGCACCCAGCTCACCTGTTCACTACATCCTTGAGCAAAGTTATTGACAGCTCAAATATATAATATACATGTAATTCATTGAACTGCATAATTTTAATTTGGTTGGTGAAGTTTTACTGGCAATCATTATTTCATAGGTTTGTACAGAATGCCATGGTAAAAATGTTTAATGAAGCAAAGCTAACACAGGATGTGTGTGTGTATGACTATCCGATAACTTGCGGGTCAAAATGACTGCACTTCATTATTCTAAGTGTGCAGCACAGTTTTATTAACCATAAGCAAGTTAGTATGGGTTTCACATTGGGCGCACAAATACCTAAGCATCAGTAATCATTATGATGCGTTCAAATCACTGTTATGTTTCAGTTGCACATGGAACAGCAAAAATTTGCCAAAAGTTCAAAGGCTTCATTTTGAAAATCTGAAAGAAAATTCCCGAAAATTGCTTTCAGAACCTACTGACAACAAATGCAAGAGCTGCAGTACAAACTGTATTGAGTGTGCATTTTTTAAATTACTCTGTGGTATTTTTGAGAAAAGGGAATTTATAAACGTGGATTTGTGTGTATTTAAAAATTTATGAGTTAGATATTTGAATATACCAGTCTGGAATATTACTACTTAATATATATGGGGTGTGTATATTTTTGAGGATTACCCATTACTCAGTCATGTTCATAATTCGAAAATACATGACAAAATTTTTTCTTTCAACAGCTATTCACCTTCAAAGACCGGCAGTACTTCAACAAACACAACAAGCTTCAGAAGTCACAGGTACAAACTGGAGCCATCGGCATTCAAGCACTTCCAGCCCCACGTCCCCCTCCTCCCCATCTGCTGCTCGACAGAATGCCCAGGTGTGCCAACAGAAACTCCGTCTTCAGAACTTAGAAATGGAACGTGAAAGGCTGAAGATGAGACAACAAGAAATAATTAGAAAGGTCAGGAAAATTACAAAACTGAAATATCTCTCAAGTTATATTTCATATCATTTATAATAATCTATATCATTCCCTCCATGAAACAATGTGTGTGTGTGGCAAGAGAACCTGTATGCTGTATAGATTACAACTGATTGTTCGCCAACTGATTGTTCGCTCTAATCTAATCTTTCAATTATATCGCAGTAAATTAAAACTAGGAAACTGTCCTAAGGAATGACAGAAACTTAGGTGTGTGACACATTATGTTCATATTTTTTTTTCTGTTAAGAGTCCACCTCAAAATAAAAACACATTGGAGGTGTTTTTCATGGCAATCCTTAAGGTTTGGGGCAATTTGAGAATTTAAGCCACCTATTTTTCATTTGAGATAGCTTGGTGATTATGAATATATTTAAGTAAGCAGTTAATATGCAAGCAATAGCAAATGGCAAATTGGAAGCATTTTTGATTTTTATGAATATGGTATGAGTGTGTATTTTATATAGTTAGATTGTTATGCAATAAAATTTACACAAGTCAAGCAATATTGAGAATTAATGCAGAGAGCTAAAACATTAACAAAGTGTTAATGTTAATGAGAATCAAAATTACATGTGACATTTACTTTTTCTGACCTGCATTCATTAAAGCTTTTTATTTTGAATTGACAAGGGACTGAAACATATGGGCTTTAAAATGTTTATTTATAAATCAATTCTGTATTTGGTCATTAAAATCCCAATATCATTGTAACTGTTCATTAAAATCCATAAAAAATTGACCTTGGAAATTTTATATTCAATTTTCTCGGCTACTTTGAGTAAGATAGCACTTACCCTCTTGATTATTTAATAAAAGAAATAAAAAATTAATACCTTTGGGTGTGAATTGGTGAACAGTGGACATCTGTCTACATAACCAACATAATTTGTGTAGTTTTCAAATTAGATGTTATTGCATCGTCTTTTTTCAATTTTTTTCCTGACACCTGGAATCTTGCACCACAGTGACCTCTGCTTCTTGAGCTATGGCAAAATACTCTTTTATTGTCACAGAATGAGGCTCTGCACTTAGACAGGCCTGATGCTCTCATATTTTCCAAGATTTTTTACTGGATAACACATGAATCTCATAAAATATCCTAATCAAATTGATCTCTTACTCTTTTGACCATACAGTTGCTTTTAATTTCTCTTGCTAGTTTCTATGATTTTTTGATGAATTATGTGTGTTATGATATAAATATTTTTTTAATGGAATAAGATTATCAACCGAAAAAACACACCTTACCATTGGTATCACCTATAAAAGTAATAAAATTAATGGTTGACATGCAAATTTAAGGGAATAATAAGTTCATTAAGTTGAGGCAAGAAAATGGGAGTAGATTATAGGCTTTTGAGATGCGAGTGTGGAGGAGGACGAAAACAGTGAAATGGAAGGAAGTGTAAACTAATACAGAGTGCTGGGCAAGGTGAAGGAGTAGTGAGGGGTGTTGTGAAAAATAAAAAGATGAAGTTGAGCAGAAAAGATTGAAGCTGGGCATTTTGAGAGATGTTGGAATGTTGAAGCCATGAAAGAGATGAGAACATAAGGCAAGCTAGGTATGGAGAGCAGAAGAATAGGCTGTTGGCCAGAATGAAGAGAGAAAGGAAGTATGCTGAATTTATGAAGGGTCTATTTTAGTGTAGTGTGTCAGGTTGTCTTGTTAGGTAATGTTGGGAAAAATAACTGTTGTTAGTCTGTCTCCATCTTTTAAAGTATTAAGCATTGCGTTACAAGTCTAAAAGAAAATTGCCGTTTCAGATAAAACCTCTAAAATTGATATTTTAGTCTACCCTGCACCAAACACCATACTGAATTCACTTAAATGCGAACAAAAATTAAAATCTTGGAATTCATGGCAAAGTGTGTGCTTCATCTCACCACCATGTCATGGCATGTGTGCCATGACAGTGGTTGGACGACCTTCGCCTACAACACTAATTCATTGCATTAGAACCATGAACACTTTATGTTATCTTGATTCATAGCCATATTGTACCAAACACATTGGAAGTCTTATAAAGTTGTAAAGCAACACAATAGACTCATAAGGAGAAAATGACCTAATGCCAACTGGCACCTAATCTACATTTTCCACAGATGTTCCCAGAGATCATTAAGTAACACATATTATTTTCTTGCAGTAAAATGGTATACACATACATTTTATTTATTCATTCAATTTTTGTAAATTCTCTGGTAGAGCTGTATTTATTTGTATTCCATTTTTTATTGTTGCTTGGTACTACTGTTTACTGTTGAAGATATTGAAATCACTAGGTGCATGCTATGACATCCATGTATGCATTAATTTAGCATGCAGTTAATTGGAAAAATTTTACATTAAACTTGAAGGTTGGGTTTAGCATCATGGATTGAATTTCATTTGATCCAATGTTGGTTTCGGATTGAGTATACTTTGATATGGACTGATATTTCATGACTATAGCATGCATTGATACTCATTGGATGCCTTTCATTTTCTCATCTAAATGGTGGACAACTTGCCATCACATATCAGCAGCAGGAAATGATGCTGAGGCAGTCAGTTGTGGAGGATCCATCAGCATCTGCTGATGGCACTGGTGTATCTGGAGGATCTCAAGGGAGTGCCAATGCAGGAACTGATCCATTTTTGGGAGGTCCCACAGACCATTCAAGACAAGAGTCTGCAGACAGTGGTCTTGGAATGGGCAATCCATATTCCCTGCCCCATACTCCCGAGGATTTCCTGTCAAACATGGATGACCATATGGATGGTGTAAACGGTGAGTACTTAATCTTAACCTCATTAGAATCCATAGAGAATTTAATATGGGTAAGTGGATTCCCCAGCATGATTGATCCCAGTTTGAATTCTCATCAAATAAATACATTGTTTATTTTAATTCATTGCTCATGTTCCATTACCAATTCAATGAACAGTAAAACCTTGTGATATTTTAATTCAAAGGGCCAAAAATAATCACCTTTGGAGTATTCATGTTTGAAACAAATGAATTTTAGAAAAAATTCTTTTTATCCTGTATTTAGGCAGAAAAATTGTGGTGGCATTTTGTTTGCCCATAAGCATAATAGAAACATTGACTAGGCAGGCTTGTGAATAATATCTCTACAATATATTGAGGAAAGGAGCACTTATTTTCATGATTACCTATTAAAAACAATGACTGAATTAATCTAGGCATTTGTTAATAGCCACTTTCAGTATAGAGTAGAAGGGTAACCTTTATAAAAAAGCAGTGTCTCATAGGGTATTCAAATGAGTTTGGATATATGATGCTTCTGGTCTTGAGTGAGGAGAAGAGTGAGCACTTGATGGCGTCCATGTTTTTGTTTAGTCTCTTCCATGCCATTATAACTTGTTCCTCCCACCACATAAGGTTACCAATTCTGCCTTCATCTTCCATCCCAAGTGCAGCCACTCAGGAAAATCATGAAATCTTACAAAGTTCTGTAATTAATCAATTTATTCAAAAATCAGGAGGTAATGGAGAAACTATCTGAGTTCAAAGAAAAATTTAGAAATTTAGGGGATCAGGAATAACTAATGACAGCAATACTCCTTTTATTTGTGAGAGCAATGGGTGTTTGACATAGTCCAATGCATATGCAAGCCATGGCATAATCTGAAACCATAATTTCAGACATACTTTGGGTATTTATGTAAGTGGCATGAAGAAATTATGAGGGATAATCCACAAAACATACCTAATCACAGTTTCCTGACACTCAAAAGAAATGTCTGGAAAGAAAGGCAGCATGTTCATTGGAAAAATCAGGAAAAACTGAGGATTTTGAATCTGTGAAATTAGTGGTCACCATGACACTTGATATTTTGTCCGCCTGATCGATTAACAGTGTTAAAGTTGTAGAAAGGAAAGAGTGAAAGTACGCCCCCAGATGGCATTTCTATGACCATCACAAGTGTGAATATGAGCTGTCTCCCATTCCCCTTCTGGGAGCTATGTATATGGGTGGCAGCAATTATCGAAATTGAAGAAGAGTTAGTAGTATTGCAGAGTGTGGTTTTTTGTCCAGTTAGGCAAGGCCTGGAACTGTAACAGTAGTAAGCCAGTATCTCCATCCATTTACCTTAATTGATAGACCACCAAATAATGATTAAAATATTTCAATTTGTCCAGGCTGAAAAGTATGCAGACCTTTCATTTTTAATTGGGGAATATTGTTGGCTTTGAATTACAAGATATTGATTATCCACAGTAATTTAAGGAAAGGATTGAGGGGATAAATGAAAATGATGAATAATCAGATGCATATAAATTTCCCGGCAATTTTTGACTCATTTCCACTAGTATGCTGAACAGAATTCATGCCTGTAACTTTTGGTGACTCATTGTCTTTTTCATAATATTCTTAATCCAATAGTTCATCCTATTTACCCTTCTGAGAATATGCATGTACTGTATTTCTATGCTCATTAGATGCACTAGGGCATAAGAAACACTGTGATTTTTCAGGCTAGAATTTACAAAAATACTTTAAACAGACAAAAGATCAAAGTATTTTGATGTTAACACTTAATACAAGGAGATTGAATTGTTTCATTAAAAAATTAGCAGCTGCATGTATACCAACATTTATTCATAGTAGAGTCCCAGAAATTTGTCATCACTTGTGCGATATCATTTCCACAGTTATTTTTACTGAGGTTGTTGCTTTCCTCTTACCCAGTGTCATCTTTAATTCCATGTACCGCATTGCTAATTTTACATTTTCAAAAAGACGTTATGATAGTCTCACTTTTGGCTTTCCACCATGATGTTTTCAGTCACTAGACATTGGTCATTTCATTCTTCTCATCAATGTGACATAATGAGTAAGTGTCTTATAACCTTTCTTTCTTATTCAAATGGTAGTTTATGTGCAACAGTAGATCTGGTACATATGTGTTCTCTTCATAAATCTCTTATGCTATGAAATTCCAGATAAATTGGCAATAGACATACCTATCACTTATATACTTGCTTCAATTAAAATAGTTTTGTTGAAACAGTAATCCCATTCTTTCTGTGATTTATTATCCAGTTCTTAACATGGTCCTAAAGCTTTGGCCATTTAGGAGTGCATAATATGAATTTTTTACTCTTTTCTGAATTAACTAAATCTACCTTCTACTCCCTCTATTCTCGCATCATTTTCTCTCATTAGGAGGTGGGCCAAAACTTCTTTCGGCTGCCTTGTTGCCATGTTCTGAAGCATAATTCAAAAGTTAAAGTTTAAATGCAATAGTATACGGCAATCTTCTCTCTTAAGATCCAATGAAGTTATTATTATTGTAATTTTTTATGCAATGCTTATTTGCCTTATTATTTTGGTATTGTTAAAATGTTTATCAAAAGCAACCATTTTTATATATTTATGACACACTTATGATACTTAAGATTGAATGCCTTTGGCTTAGAGTTTATTGGGAGAGATACAATGTATGTATTTATTAGCAGAGGGGTTACAACTCCATTAGCCTAATGCATATAAATTTCGCAGCAGCACAATGTGTGAGATGTAACTAAATGAACTTTAGCAAATACACTAATGATTTACTTGGGAATTTTTTCAGAAGTACTTGCAAGAAAATATTAAAACTCTGTTGCTTACTGCTGACTCAAAACAGTGATATTATCAAAATTTGTAATTTAGGCAACCATTTCATATGCCTAATGTGGAAAAAATACCTAATAATAAGTATTTGTCCAGTAAATCTGCTTGCAATTATAGGTCACAGTTATACCCATTAACTCCTGGTCCATAAGATGTAGACTGAGTTTGGTGCACATATTGGAGTAAAAAAGTGTGTCTTATGGGAAGGGAAATGTAGTAGCTTAAATTACTTTTAGTTGCTGACATTTAGTTCCTATGCTCCATTATTATGTAAAAAATCAATGGTAAAGCTTTATATGCATATGATTTTATAATTCACAAAATTTGTGCTGAAGCTACTTTTCTCCCTTTAAAATAAATCTGACAGTGATTGTCTTAAGGCGATCATGAGTCTTCATGATGCTGCCTCTCAGTGCCTACTCTTTCCCTCCCACAATGAGTTAACGAGTGGAGGATATAGTAGCAGAAAAAGTGTCAATCTAGCTTTGATGGGTAGACATTGACTGAAGGTCCACTATGGAGAGCCTGTTAGAAGTCACATTGGTTGCAGCCTCTGATTCTCTCGGTCACTCCACACTCCCTTCCCACAAAGCTGTCCAATAAAGAACTGGCTTTTCTTATTTCCAAATATTTGGTGCAGGTAGCCACTATCTATGTTTTGATGCACAATATCATGCTTACATAATGAACATTCAATGTATGTCCTTCATTTTTTACAGATAACCATACACTCTGACCCTCACTCTTCTAAAATTGTTCTGTAGTAAACATAAATAAGATTGCTCAAACATCAGTTTAAGCTGCTTATGGAATCATAATAACACAAAGAAATATGGGCAAGTTTCAGCATTGAGGTCTCTTATTCAGTTTAAACAAATATTAACACTACCAATATCTAATTTCATTGTCATTTTTTCTTTACAAAATTATCCCTTTTTAAGTACATTCTCACCAAATTAGCCGTAATGGTAAAAAAGGCATTTCAATATAAGATGTATGTTTTTTTGGTTAATTATTAATGAAACATTTATATGCAATTATATATTTCATCATCCTTTCTGGAATAAATAGTTTTTTACCTTAGAAGTTAATGTCCTCAGTCTACTTATAGGTGATGTGAGTAAATTGTTCGAATGTGACGAAACAAAATTTTCTATCTGATCAAAGATCATTAGTCAGTAGCAATTTTGGCAGGATGAGAGGAGAGGGAATGCTTCTCATTAGGAGCATGAATTATTTCAATTATTTATCACATAAAGGGACATTTGGTAGTCAGAACTCTACTGTAAATCAAATTATTAATTTATTTACTGGAAAATATTACTAGTTGGCAGTTTGCCAGGTGGCATTATGCATTCAATTTACATCAATTCATAAAATTTACATTTTGTATGCATAACATCTGTGCAAAAAGTGTCACATACAGTGGAGCCTTGTGATAGAAGCATGATCCGTTCCGCTATCTCTGGAATGCAAATTAGATTTGTAGAAATAAACAAATTAAAATAATTAGTTTTTCTTTATGATACATGCCTAATTCTGTTTAGTAGAAAACTGTTGAGCTACATTTGTTTTTGCAGACTCTTCAAAATGTTGTGAAAATGCAACACGGTATTATCCTCGTATAAATTTGTAGTGTGCCTAACCACTGCTGTATTAAGGTGATGCTTCTAAATGTATGATGCAACAATTTCCCATGTTTTTAGCATTTCTCTTATCGGACCAGATGATTGTTGGGTGTGAAACACAATGCAACTCCATAAGCTCTTCAAGAGTCAGTTTTTTCTTGTTCTTGAGGATAGTACAAATCGTTAATTATGACCGGTTGTATGCGCATAATAGATCTGTTATGCTGACAGTATGTTCTCACCTTTGATTGATTTCTCTTTCCATTTCTGCGGTTATTTTTTTTCTCTTTTGACAGCAGCCGGCCCAATCCCCTCTAATTGTCACTCTTTATGCAAAATGTCGCTCACTAAGCAAGTTATTCATGGGCACAATATTTGTGCTCGTTATGGAAATTACTCGCTATACAAGGTGATTGTTTAGTGAAGTTCAACTGTATATGCAATTTTCATATACATTTTTTTTGCTTATTTTTTTAAATATTACTAGGGATCAAAACAATGAGGTTTTACTGAGTATCTTTATATCAACTTATTCTAATTTCTAAAAGAACTACCTGAGTTAAAAAGTGGTTCGATGAAAATCTGTTTTGAGTGAAAGTATGGATAAAATGAAATATGAAATAAAAAAATTAAATAAAAATCATCAAATATGAAATAAAATGGCTCTCTTCAATGGATAAAATAGGAGGGCCATTACGTTGTGTCATCCTCTGTTCCAATATCAATGCATTTCCACATTTACATGATACTCATTCAAAGGAATTTTTGTTGTCACTTTTCAATCGCTCTCATTACAGCTAACTATAAATGTTTAATGTAGTGCAATAAGAAGACAGTTCACCGATGAATTTTATTCCATATCCACGACCTAGTTTTTGACTGATTTGGTCATCATGAGGTGCCAAAATTTGTGTATTCCTAATTAGATGAGTTGCAGTTCACGTCATTGCCAAAATCATTGTAGAAGGCCTCATAATTTATGTTATTAGAATTCAAACAGGACCATTGAAATCATAATCAAATTATTGGCAAACAGGTTTATTTAATAACTTTTCTCCGAGTTCTCTGACTCTGAGGTTAATAGGTGTGTAGAATTTTAATACATCCTGTGAAGTGTAATTTAAACAATGGGTATCCCATTAAAACTTATTGGAAACTATTTTAATTGCCTCAAAAAGTGCAATCAAAATCTATACTGAAGGATAATTCTTGCTTGCTTGAAAATGGTCGCATGGTTTCTTTAATTCTGTTATCACTTTTCTCTTTCTTTTTTATTCAGAAGGAGGAAGTCCTGTTGGTGGTGATGAGATGGGTGGTGGTTTGGATGCCCCTGACATCAGCTCTCTTGGTAGTGATAATGTCGATCCGACTGATGATTTAGTGCCATCACTTCAGGTATGTACAGTATTAACATAGACACAATCCAGTAAAATCTCTATTTGACAAGCATTAAGAAAACAAGAACAACAAAACTCATAACTATGGTTCTGGCTTTGGTGGCAAGAACTCCTTTACTTGAATACAACAAGTTCTTTCATTAAATGTATATTTTATATATGATTTAATCATCATCAAATGGTTCAAATTTCTGTGCTTCTCGATTTATAAGTCCCCAAGCTAGTTCAGAACCTTGAAAAGAGATTCTTGCTACTATCATGGAGACAGCTGTAGAAAGTTTGCACTGTGTGATTCTCTGTTTTGTGAATATTGCTGGACACTGTTTCTCTCCAAGACCCAAAGAGCAATGACATGAACATGAAAAATGTTAACATTTTGCGAGCATTATGCAGTGAGATGTGATTGTGGAAAGTAATGTATGTACTCGAGAAGTAATTCAGTAATTCAAATAATTTGATATTTTGAATGCTCTTTATTGTTATCAGTCTCATCCATTGTATTTTATTATGTGGCTGTAGTGGGTTTTTATCTAGCTAAACTAGTATTGTCTGCAATCCATATGTATAAAATGTCCTGAAAGATATTCACAGAAGGCTGGGGTAGTCCCTGAAAATATGATGGGTGTCAGTCTAATATTTATCCCATAATTTTTCATTCTAGCTAAGTGAGGAGTTTTCAAGTGAAATTCTGGATGATGTACAATCCTTGATCAACCCAAGTAAACAGGATAATGCTTTGACGTGGCTCTAATGAAGACAGAGAGTTGACTGAGAAGAAAGCAGCTTTTTCCTTGAAGGCTGAAAGAATTAAAGGAAAGTGAAGTGTGAACTTTATTTCCCAGCCAGTATATTTTGAATGTTTCATGGGCTATCCTTTTGGTGTGTTGTGAAACATTACAAAATGTACAGGGAATATGTCCCAGAATTAGGTAATCAACAAGATGTCATGCAGGCATAGAATTTTATATGCCCTCAATCAATTGTGATGGACTTGAAAGTTGTACCTAAATCATGCTCAAGTGGAATGATTGAGAGCTAAAAATGAATGGCTAACGAAGCATCATGCAACAAGCATGAATAAGTTTTTTTGTGCAGCTGATTTATAGGATGCAAGGGTACCTCACATGAATGTCGTAGCCAAGGTTGTGCTTGAAGACAATTGGTGAATGAGAATAGTAAGTGCCAAGTGGAATTCTCCAATAAATCCCACAGGATTTCTATTTTTTTGTTTTGTGGGAGGGAAGGAAGGCTATGAATAAACAGAATAACTAGTTACATGGAGGAAGAAGAGATGATTTTTTGTGAGCAGTTGTCTAAGAACTGTACGAATTAACTCTTAAGAGGGTCTCTGCTACTGTGAAATGGGAAATATTGGATTTCAGGGCTTTAAAAAAGTGGTTTTCAAAAATATCTCAAATTGGTAATGAAAAATGTTGCTGTTTTTGACTCTTTTTCTTTAAAAACAGAAAGTTCTGTGCTGTGCAGATTTCCTCCAATTTCATCCGCCCTGGACATATTCTTGGACAGAATTCATTACTGGTAAGATTATGGAGGTCAGGATATGGGGCCACTTTCCTCTCCTTAGTAATTCCTCCATAACCGTGGGCTTGATGACATTGAGCCCTCTAGACAGTGATATGGTGGAGAGTTTGTTTGCAGGAATGGTTGTGGTTGCTCTAGCTCTAAATACTTTAGAGAGGAGAAGAGTCTTCTTTTTGTTTTTATTATTTCATCCTAAAGCATCGGAGAACTGATCTTTTGATGTGCTCCTAGGAGTGGGTCCTACATATATCAGGTAAACTTAAACAATTATCAATAATATCATTTTGAGTGAGTAGTAAACTAAAAAGTTAGTTTGGTTAATGATCTTTACATTTTCATGCATAGGATAAAGGAGCAACATGCATTATTTAATATAATGATTATGTTATACTCACCATTATGCATCAAAGTTTTGACATCGCTCTATAGACAAATTAATAAAGTATCAGATTATCCCCAGTTATTTCTATTTTTGGTATGTGAAAGTGTGGTGTGAAGAATTTCTTGTTTGAAAAATTTTTGTATTGAAAGTTAGTGTTAATAGATTGATAGAAAAAATTGATTTGAAAGTGTTATCTGAATTGTCACTTACATTTAATATTACATTTGTTGTAACATTTGCAAAAGATAAATAGGCTAACTGGTACTCATCCCAAGATTTATGCTTGATATGATTAAATATAAATCAGTTTATGTAGATATATAAAACATTAAATATAGAAAGATAGAGCATTTAGGGATTCATTGTGTGGCATTGAAATTTGATGCTATTGGAAGAAATTAAGTATAATTTTTGTATTGAATATTTTCAAATTTTAAATCCGAATGTGGGTATTCTGTAAAGCAATAGGTCTACAACTGGGAACAATCTGTACTTGATAATTTGTGCACCTCTTGGCAGATGTAATTTTCTTATTATGTTACCCTGAGCCATATTGTATGTTGACATTACCAATTTTTATCAATTGTTTTTTCAAATATGGCTGTTTAATAACTTACCAATTTAATGGGTATTTCTCATATCCTCCTCAAGTGCATTACATGATTCAGTATACATATTTATATATTAATGGTTTTATTTTTGGTTAAAAGTTGTGTTCTATTACTGTTCAGAATTCTTTAGTTATTATATTGACATTTTGAAGGTGGATATTGTTTTGTCACTTAAAAAATTTATCATGGTTGTTGATGAGCATGGGGATATATTCCCATTATACTTAAAGTTATATATTTACAATAGATATATTTTCAGGGGAGAATTTTTGAAATTTTTATCATTTGTATGTAAAGAAACTGAGTAATTATATTCTCCTATTGGTAGACATGATTTCTATATTGTTTGTCAACCTCAATGTTAAATTCATATCAGGACTGACATTGAAGCAGGAGGAATATATGCTTTAGTGAACTCTACCCATTCTAGAGTAAGAAAAATCAAATCACTTGATAATGACGGGCGAGGCTAGGTATTGATTTGAAATTTAATCACTTGGTATTTTCCAACTCCTATTCCTAATGAAAATGGACAAACATCATTAAAATTTTTCTCTGGTGCTTGAGGAAGAATTTATTGGGAATTTCTGTAGAGAAATACAGCTATGCTTAAAACGATTGTGATGCTTCTTGATGCTAAACATGAGTACACCTTTGTTGTTCTAAACATCCTACATGCATGATGAATATGCTGAAAATAGAAAATCTGTTGGCTATACAGTTTTTTGTTTGGCAATTAGCAATAAGATTATTGGAATCATTGGGGTGGTTCAATTTTTCGGAACTGTATATTATAACAATCCAAATATATCTTTAAAGATGTTGAACACATTTTTCCGTCCCACATGAATATGCCTTGACCTCAAATGAACTGGAATTTCAATGCAAGATAAATATGACTGGATTTAATTGATCATTTATAAGGCATTAAACTTTTTACTAGCCAACTATTTTGCTACCCCTTTTATTTCGTAGTTGTAGCCAAAGAAAAATACCTTGGTTCAAATTGTCATTTTTGTATAATGTACATTGAAATGTACTGCGTATAGTATTCCTCAAAATAGTTAGCTATTTTTTAAAGCATTATACATTAAATGATCAGACTTAAAATATCTGTTTGATTGCAGTGTTTTTGAGCATCCAAAGTTTGCAAATGGCTCCAACTCTCTCATTAGCCCTTCAAAAATCTAGGGATGTGAAGTTTAAAATGTAGGACAAAACTCAAATCTTACTTTCTCATTAAACTCAGCTGGAAACTTGCAAGAACTTCCCAGGTGCTCTTTGCACAGGGTACTCTCTAAACAGTAGACAGAGTATTTTGTTCTTGTTTAGGAAGCCACTTCTTTCAGAAGCTTGTGTCAACTCCATTGGTATGTGGACTTTTTGCTCCAAGCTTGCCTCTAAAGGAGATACTATCCATATAATTACTCCTTGTGTGTAGGTTGCTGGCATTTGATTCTTGATGTAGGCATGAACCAGATAATATTCACTCATCAAATCTGTGGTAGTTCCTGTGAAATTTTTTTAAAATGGATTCTAAAATCAGTAGAACTGCATTGACAATTGACTTTTCATTCATTTCACTTTCAAACTATTAGACAAAATAGCTTGACACCAAAATAATTGTCTCGAATGTGTTATCAATACAAGGAATTTTCACTATCACATGACCTTAAATATATCTGTACTAATCAGCCACATCAAAAATCTTCTAAGTCTTCAACAGCAATGGAACTTGAAAATTAAGCTTCTGAAAATTAAGTTGTGTCATTTCTTAGTTTATTGTTAATGACAACTGAAGTGGCATGAAATTCATGGTAGTTTTGAGTTTTCAAAGCTGTAAAAACATGTACATATTGAACACTCTTCCTTTAAATGTTTGAAGGGTAAAAATGGTCATTTTTTGCTAGTATTTTTATAATTGAAGTAAGGTAGTTGAAGTGTAATATTCAGAAAGATTGCTCATGTTGTTAAGTCTGCATTTTAATAAGAAATATTGTATATAAAATCCTTGAATACCCTGACCAAAAGTGTTACAATCATGCCATTAATCGTGATACCAGGTGTGCCTTCATGAAATGACGTATCATTAAGTGCTCTTGGTAGTGGCCTGGTCAAAGCTCTTGTGACTTGAGCGCTGTGTAATAGTGGGTGCTTAGAAGAGAATACATTTTCTTCACAATTACTATGATGGTGTCCATTGTCAGTAGGAACTTAGTCCATTGTAGTTGTGGTGCCTTAATTTTAGGTATAAAAGTTTTAAAATGTGAATGGGCTAAGGAAAACTGCATAAATGGCTGATGTGTATTTTTTGTGTTGGTGATAAGGCATTTGTGAGTTAATGTTTGAGAAGAATCATCATGTTATTGTGCCAATATCACCTGATGCAAGTTTTTTTATTGCTCTTGACTGTGCCTTGTGTTGTTTAAAATCTACGCAAGTGTTGTATTATTGTTTAAGTAAAAGAAAGGAGGCAGTGGTTGTTTTGTAATTTGGTTAAATTATATACATATGGCAAAATGTGGAAATTTTGTTTGCAATGAAAAATATTTTAGTAATAATGTGAACTTTAAGAACTAATATTTTTTTTAGACTTGTATCTTGTGTAGTATACTCTGTGGGTGTCGGGTTTTGATCTCCATATTTTCAAATATTTGACAATATTTCTTAAGGAATTAAGCAAATATCAATGTGGCAATCATTAAAAACTGATATTCCGCCCTTTGCCATGGTTTTCATATCATCAACTCTCTATAAGAATAGATATGCAATATTTAGTGCCAGGTTTTTATATTGCAGTTTCTACATTGTCATGTAGGATATAATTTTAATTGATTTTAAGTATATTTTATACTATTAGGTCCATTAAGCATAAACATGGATTTCCACATGTTAAAATTGTAATGTACCATTGTACTTGTTAGTTGGACCATCACACTAGCGTGTATATTCACTTTGCATAATGGCATTGTTGGCACATTTTCATTCTGTAATTGCATTCCAGTGCTCTCATGGAACCAAAGTGCATGCGTTTTCAACTATTTTTTATCTTTGTTTTCACTTTATACCTGTTATTCAAACCAATACTCCCAAACATCCATTCCTTTTATTGTTTTTGTGCAAATTAAATGTTTCTTCGGTGATTAATTATACCCACTAAAAGTTTTTACATCTAAATGTAGAATGAGGGTTTATTGTTGTATATTATGGCATACCTTTTTATCCTCTTCCTAAATAAATATCCTTGAGGCACCTTTTGAGACATCTATACATTGGACAGGAACACAATAAGTAACTTGTTTTAACCTTGGATATTTGTGGCATTTTGGTTTGAAACTTGATTCCTTTAGAAATGTGCAAAAACATCGTCTGTTAATGATGAAAGTGCGTACATTGTCACTTTTCTTGAAAGTTTGAATTTTCATTTAAGTGTATTTAATTGAAGACCTGTTGCTGCCAACATGTATTATGCACATTACTTGAACATGCCAATGTGTAAATGCACGCTAGTGTGAATGGGCCATGATATTCATATCTCATCAACTCATCAATTGTGTGATTACCTATACCCTCTAAAGGTACGTGGGTGCCTCTGTAAATACATGTATTATTTCATCAATGGGACATTAATTACTTCCCATACAACTACTCTTGGCAGCGGAGCGATATTATTTAAGCAACTCATAAATGCATCAGAGATTTAATTGAGTACAATATATTAACACTTTAAATGAGCCTATTATCATTATTGTACTCTTCTCTCTCTATCTCTCTCTCTCTACCGGTATTTTGTATGTAAATACAAATAAAAATGATGTATTAAGTCTTTGGTGTTTCATTTTATCTTAGATCACCATATTTATAATTTTAACTCCAATAAATGCTGTGCATGATTTTATTCTCAGAATATTTAACAAGTCCTAGGTCTTGGAAATAATACAAGAAAGCCATGGGCCTCTGGGAATGATTTTCAGATCCTTAACTATACACCTACCTTCAGGGAATTTGAAATTCAAATGATACATATATCACTTTCAATATAGACGTACTAATTATGCAGCAGGTGTTTTTGAAACTGGAATATCAATAGCTTAAAGCTAAATATACTACCTGCAAACAAAGAAGTATTCAGTGAAAATTTTCATTTTTTCTGGATACCAGTCCAGTTAATTTTCAGTTGTAGGTTAATTTGTTAGTAATTGATTTTTATATATTGGTGGGACACACAGTTAAGTGCTCACTTAAGCTTTTACTATAGTGGCAAGAAAATACCTAATTACCTTATTTGACATATAAAATGTGCCTTTTTTCCAAAACTAGGGTTTAAGAAATTACCTGCCTCTTATATGTAAAGGTTCAAACTCCATAGGTTAATGTTCAACACTAAATGTTATTTTTACCCCTTATGGTCACTACTACCAATTTTACTTCATTATATTTTTCTTAATTATAATATTTATTATTTAATTGAAGATGTTGTAATTGGGATTGCAATTATTAATCTCATTGCTACTATGTGACATTAATATTGTGTTGCTTCTACGATCTCAAATGAGGCAAGTAAGATATCGAAACTGATCACAGTTTATCACAACTGATCATAAAAAACAGCATGTTTTCTTCTTACAAAGTGGAATTATTTTTTATAATTACCTGTGCCTTCATATAGACTATTATAAAATTTTTATTGTGTGGGCCCTACTGAAATTAATGTCCTTGTTGCATGCCATCAAATACAATATGCAACAGAAGGAATATATTTGTTTTATGCACTTGCTCACTCTCAAAATTAAGAGTGATCATTCATCATCGCAATGCTTGCATGATATGAAGAATCCATCTCTGCATTGCTCAGAATCGAGTGGTTTCTGGTCTTTGCCACTATCGGGCACATGACAACAAATGAGCCTATCAGCTGTAAGAGTCCTGTCAATAAAGTTGATTTCAATTGAAATTCCCATGTATTTTGGGTAAAGTTCACTTTAAAGGCTTGGCTACAGGTTTAAAAATAAGCTTGCATATTAATTGTTGTAATGAAATAACTTTTTACTGGGCCATTCCTCTTTTTCTTTTACTACCTTCATCCCCAGTTGTCATTCCCCTTAGTCAGCACTGCTCAGCTTATTTACTACTAATTTATGTTATAGTATCAAACCAGCAGAATTATGCAATAACACATCCTATCTCTACTAATTAGTTTTCATAGGCCTTTACACTTCCGGGATAATCCTTTGAGAAAGTATCAATATCAGGAAGACCTGAAAGAGGTTGGCGGACTTATGAATCCTGGCTGTAGCCAAGTCCTTCAGAAGAGGTGATAGGGATTTAGATCTTTCATTTTTAAATTTTGTCCAGTTCACGTGCGGTATGATATGTTTACAAACTTGATTTTCCCCTTTATTTCGATTAATGTATGAATTTAAGTATTTCATTCAGGTAATTCTGTTCTATGTTCCCTCAAAAATGGAGACGAGTCATACTGGTCTCTTTCAATTGGCCGAATTTCCATTCTATTTTATGTTTTATCAACCCATGTGACGATTGAATTAAAAATTGTATATCTTGGAAATTTAGACTCGGTGTCCGCGTTGATGTTGAATCTTTATCTCCCTATATTCGGATACCTTGAGCAGTAATTTTCATTATGAAAGTAGATGTGAAGATGGAGAAAGCCTGTGTTGTGCATCTCACTTCCTGAGCTGTATGTACGCATGATTGTCCTTCATCTATGATTTCCTTAAGAGCGTTTATCATATGAATTTCAGCATGTGCTTGATGAAAATATTGATACGATAGCTGAATTCGTATGGCGGAAAATATTAAGTGAATTGCTAGAGGTTTTCCAAGCCATTCTTTATTATAGTTTTCCTAAACTAGGGAGCAATTTAATGTATTGAAATAGCTATATTTTATCTTTCATTAAGTTATTAAAAATACTGCCGTGATCGGCACGATTTAAATAACGCGGGCAACTAATTAAAATATTCATCTACACAAATGTTGATGAACAAATTTCATTAGTTTATATAGTTGCATGAGTGATGGTAAGGTAATTCGATATTATAGATACGTGCAAAATTACAAATTGAACGAAACCCAATGAGCAAGATGGAACAAGAACTTGTATAAACAAAACTTGGCATATCTCGCAATGCGATGTTCCTATTTTACCGCATCCGAAGGATTTAAATTCCTCGTTAGAATAAAGTCATATAAAGGGAAGACCTATTGAGTGTGGTACATTTTGTTCTTGTAGTGGTTGATGTTTATTATAGCCCTTTTTTGAAAGTTAAATTTCATTGAGCGCTTAACGTTTAGATGCCCTTTTCTTGAATTGAATAGCACGTTTATCATTGTGCACAATGCCTTATGAGGTGCACGTAATTTCAACTGGTTACTCCAATGATAGTGAAGGCTGTATGTATGCCAATAGTACGTGTACCTTGCTGATTGGGAGAAATAATATTGTCGTCGATACTCTAAATCCTTGGTCTAAGGACGTTTTAATTGCTGGTAATGAGCTCATGACATGTTTTGAGCAACAGTGGCACAATTCGTTTCATGCTTATGTCCTCCTAATATCGCTTTTTCCAGGTTTGGAAAAACATGGCTTATCCTGTGATGATATAAATTTCCTCGTATGTACTCATGGCCATTCAGACCATGTGGGAAATAATAATCTATTCCTACGAGCCAAACACGTAGTTGGATATGATATTTCATTTGAAAACTGCTTTTACGAGCACGATTTTAAGAATGGTAAAATGTTATGTTTCTGAATAAGATTGGTGTGCTTATTAGTGTGCGGCTATTCATTTGACCGTTTTAACTTTCCACCCTAGGAAAACCATATGTGATTGATGATGACGTACAAGTTATATCAACCCCGGGTCACACACATGCGGATGTTTCTGTAATTGTTCAATCTCAAAAACATGGAGTGGTAGCAGTAACAGGTAAGGGTTTATATGAGGCAATTAATATGGTTGTAGCTTCTTTGCCTCTTGTGAAGGGTTAAATAACGGCATGAATCTGTTAATCAATCCTTTATTTAGTCTAATTTTGTTAATGACTAACTGATGAGGTTGCCAACTAACTCAAATAGTTGGGAAATGAATATTTCCTTGGTCTTCTATCACGTTCTAAGTCCGAGCAAATGAACCCATATTTTTAGAATATCTTACATTAGTCAGAAGTTATCCATACCCTTTTCTTAATGATTGCACCCTGAAATTTTTACTTTGCCTTTGAGTATTTTATTTGAAGCACATAATTAAAAATTTAACTATATTCTAGATCTTAAGTCTCCATAAAAGCAATGAAAGATATTCTCAATCTTTAACCAGCAATTTTATTACATTTCTCACCAGCCATTCAGTCTAAAATTGTTTTTGCTTCAAGTATCTGGTTTAAACTGACATTTCAGGCAGTGAGAATTTGGTGACATCTGACAGAACATTGAATAAGACATCCAGTAGCTCCCCTTTTGTTTTCAATACTCTGCTCACCTGTGTATAATGAAAGAAAACACCCTGAGACAACACACAGGAAATACCCTTCAATTTGTCATCTCCTTTAGTTTCTCACCTTAAATAATCACACGTTGAATGAGTAAAAGATGATTTGGGAGATATGCCAAGTTCAAACCACAATCCTTCAAGAGGAGACTGTTAAATCATTAAAAATGAGGGCTGATGAAAATATACTAAGACCATTATGTATTAAATAGAAATTTAGGAGTTCATATTTTGTCTGGCCTCTTTGTTAAAGTTATATTTAATATTTTATGGCATCACCTAATATCAGTTCTAAAAATATGCTATTCAGTTATTTAGGAGGAAATGTGATGAAGATGATACCCTATGTTTTTCATTGGAAAAAGAGTGGAAGTAGGATTTTATTTATTTTAAGCTCAGTAATATCAGGGTAAAAAGAAACTTTACATGTCCACCATAAATATTTAATATTTCACGACCATGGTTTCGATGATGGTTCAACTGATGATGATGCACAGCATCGAAACCTTGGTTGTGAAATATTAAATATTTATGGTGGAAATTCAAAGTTTCTTTTTGCCCTCATAATGAAGGAATGCCACAAAGTTAAACCTAAAACTGTTATGTTTACTCGGTAATATCATTTCATATAGAGGCGTGGAAGACTGCATTTTTTATGAAATCGTAACTAATTATCAAAACCATATCAAACCAAAAATATATTCATCTTGAAGTATGTAAGATTTTTCATGTACTTCATTTGCCATCTTGTTTTGATGTGGTTAACTGTGAATGTTATGGTAAAAGTTATCGTGTCATGCTTCTTATTGTCCACCTAGACCACTCATTCGGTAAATTCTTAAAATAATTTAATTATTAATCTTCTTGATATCCTCCTTTGAATTTGGTTGTGCTTTTTTGAACATTTTTGTTTTTCAACGGCATGTTTTCCTTTGTAGTAAATGTAATACGGCACTTTGAAGAGGATGGCAAATAAAAATATTAGCCATGAAAATTGAAATTTTTCACTTAAAGGCTCTCAATTTCAATTCAAAATCCTCACCCATGTAATCAGATCACAGCAATCAATCTAATTGTTGGTTTGATAGGTGAGGATAGACTTCATTGAAACACTAAGCCTGAAAGCATGTGGAAGTCTTACATCAGAGTAGGGAAACACTCCATGCGGTTCAATGCAACAATTTCAGAGTGTAAAAATCATTTGCCTTGACTGGGATCCCAGTCAAGGCGAATGATTTTTACACTCTGAAATTGTTGCATTGAAATGCACATTAGCGGTTGACTCCGTTAAAAGTTACTGTTGCGGCATCTCCCGCAGTTTCTTTGGAACTCCATGCAGTTCCTATCCCTTGTGCTCTGTGGTTTCCCAGAAAGATCTGTTACCCAAAAAGTCGCACACTTCAGTGAGGCTAAGGTTCCCAGAGACATCAATTAGATTGAACACAGTCCCTTCAGTCTGTACCAGCACTCTACCCACTAGACCACCATGCCCCCAATCATGTAACACATGACACAGCAAATTATTAGTGGAATAAAAAGGCAGTCTGTGATCAGCGTGAGATTTCTCTCTCCGACGTTAATATTTTTATTTATTAATATCAAATCTGTGAATTTCAATTTGATTAAATGTGATTGCAGTCTGTATTCTCCCCTATTTCTCCTTTTTTTCCACAATTGAAAAAATATCCAGTGATCATTGAATTGTTATTGTTCTATTCTTGTGAGAAATTAACATACCTCGGTGACTTATGTCAGTTATAATTTCAATTTTTTCCCAGGAGACTTATTTGAGAGGGAAGAAGACTTGATTAATCCTTCAATTTGGCAAGTTAGTGGAGGCAGTGAGCAGCCTAAAATTCAGGAAAGCTACAGAGCCAAAATTATAAAGCTTGCTGATTATATTATTCCTGGCCATGGACCTATGTTTAAAGTGACTGAGAAAATGAAAAACCACATCAAGTGAGCATGAGGTTCTGAAAAATGCATTAGAATCTAAACAGAAAATGCATGACACCTGTGTGTTGATTGGAATTTTAGAATGTATTTACAACTGCCCCCTCAAATCTCAAAAACAAACCTATTTAATGCTACAAAAAAGCGAATGGTTGTCACAACAGTATTTTATTACATTACGTACAAAGTTGAGTGACACAGTAGAGGTGGTTTATTAATGAGAAGGTTGTATTTGTTTCCTTTTGATGTAGAGGAATAATTATTTTATTTCTTTGAATTTTAAGTTGCTCTCTAAAGATACTATATTACTGACATTATCAACAAATTCAATAGACAATTCTCCTGAACTTCCAACTGCTATTGAGAAAAAAATATCAAACAGGAAGTGCAGACCCCAGGATAGAAGCCCTGATGACACTGAAGGAAATTTGACTGCATATGATGAATTTCAAAATATTAGTGGTTTTTTTTAGAAAAGAGCTGGTTACAGTGAACTTGTTCTAGTGATTTTGTCCAAGTTGAAATTAAGATAAAAATTGTCTTAAATTTCATATTTGTTGTCAAGGAAATTCGGTATTAATTATACTTCACAGAAAATGGAAGATATTTATTATTCTTCTGGAATTCATGCTGAGAAAAAATAAAGATTGTGCCTCTCAAGATGTTGAACACCTGTTTTTTATGTATTGTTCCTTCCTACCTACCTGTATCTACCTCTACCTTTATTGTGAATAATGATAGACTTGTTGCTGTCACTTTTACAACTTAAACAAAAATTATACTCTTAAGAATCAAAAGATAGAAAAAAGTATCTATATTTGCCTACCTTACCTATGTGATGTTAAAAGGGTGACATCTTGAACATCATCATCTGATGAAGAATTAAATATGGGTTTGCACTGATTTGATTGCCTAGAGAACGATTTTGAACTCTGATCCTAAGTATAGGTTTGCAAAAAGTGACAAATATATATTAAGATGAGGTGGCTACTTCAAAGAGGTTGTTGTTACAGGTGTAATTGTCAAATTCAAAGAAACTGCAGGGAATGCCGCTACAGTAACGTTTAGCGGAGTCATCCCAAAATTTCAAAGTGTAAGATGATTCCTCAGTAGCTTAACTGTCTAAAGCATTCGGCCAGATATTGGGGGATCCAGGTTCAAATCCTGGTCAAGGCAAATGATTTTTACACTTTGAAAATTGTTGCATTGCTGGTGTAATTGTGCTGTATATGATAAAGGCATTGAATGAATTATTCCTAACTTTCAATAATGTTGTGTATTAGTGTTTTGTAGGTATGCATTAATGAAGGAAAATGTCTTTTAGTGTTCTTTTATTGCTTCTTTTTTATTCTCAGCGAAAGTTTTCTGTGGAAATACTGAGATAGAGAATAATTAATTCTGTACATAAACCATGATTTGACTTTATTATGGTGGAATAATTTTGTTATTGAATAGGCAACTCAGGTCTAAACTTACGTATTTCTGCATTTAATTAATTTTGGCATTTGGACAGATTTGGTTTTTAGCTTTAAGTATGCTTATTGCTAGTCACATAAATATTTATTGGAGTTTTCAATTGCCTCTTTTTTTATTCGTACATTTTAAAAATGTTTAACTCCAATGCACTGTACAAATCAATATCTTTAAATTGGTTCCAATACAGTAAATGTCATAATCATAGTTCTCTATGTTTCTTATATGTCATCATACATTGTAAATTTTAAGTATATTTGTATGTATATTTGTGTGTTGGAAATTTCACCTCTGATTGTAAAGTCTCACTATCAAAATAAAAACTATGTACCAGTAAATTAGTAATATGCTAGTAAATTGTGCTATGTGTAAAAAATGATCATGGTGTTTTTAAGCAACTGATTTCCAATTTTTTGGTCAATAAATACTTGATAATCTACACTTTTGTGCTACCCACGAGTGCTATATTAAATTAACTTTTTTTTTACATTTTGCTTGGTGTATTATTTATTTAATGGAATATTCACCAACCCTAGAAGTGGTGGGGTAATTATCTCACCTACCAAACTATTGGTTGGGAGTTCATTGCCCACCTTGGTGAGTTTTTTTCTACCTTGGGCATGGTTGTTTGTAATTGTCATCAATGTTATGTTTAGGGATTGAGTCATGCTAAATTTAATTTAATTTATTTATTTTGAAACATTATTCACATACAGCAGTAATGCCAATTTACAGTGAAAAATATAACAAACATGAAAGAGGACAAAATACAGCAACAGCATAACAATAAGCAACGACAACCGAACATGGACGGGAAAAATTTAATTTGTTGAAATTGGGATAGGGCTTGGGTGGTGAAATTGTTGCATGATAAATTAAAACGATCAACAATGTTAGGCAGTGAATTTAGAAGGGAGGAGAGGCAAAATAAAGGTGAACGCTTGGTGAGAGATATTCTAGGAATATGCAGAGTAGGGTGTGGGTGGATCGAGTTGGTATCCTGAAGTTGAATAGAGAGAGCAGTTCAGGGCAATCAATATTCAAGTTTAGGGTGTTGTGGAGGAGTTTTAAATCAGCTTTAAGTCTGCGGTTTTGGGGACTAGAAATGGATAAAGAAGGCAGAGCAGCATTTTAGGACATATTGCGGAAATAATTAATAATGACTCCCAAGGTTTTCAGGTTGCTACTGCAACAATCCATTCAGCTAGGCATAATTTTGCTGGCCTGCATAGCTGCATCTTCAGGTATGAAATGATTTTTTTAGAGATTCTGGGTGCTATATAGAGGATTCTTCATTTATTCTGGATTGACTGGAGAGATAATCATGTCATCATCATAATGTTGCCACAAAAGCCTTCATTACAAATTTAATAATGGATGTTATGACTAAACCATCCTACTAGCTTTTGAGCATAAACCAGCATTTGAAACCATGTCAGCTGACTTTAAAACATTACCTCAGCAAGTTAACTTCGCCTTGCAAAGTCAACCCAGAAGCTTTTTTCGTTAGCTTCAATGTCCCCCATGGATGCCATCAAGTGCTTCAAACCCTGCTATGATAGTAATCTCTTGATTACTAACGACCATGGATTTATTCATGTTTGTGCATGTTTTAATTTATCATATCTTTGAGAACAAAGCTTTGGGGCAGTTGCTGCTAAATGTTTATTTGTATAGTACCAGTAAGTCCTGGTGATTTGGTGAATAAATCAGTTTGAATACCACTGGTAGCTTTCCTACCTTGACTAACACTGTCATGATATCTTAAGTTCTGATGGTTTAATTAGTTGTTTGCTCCTTTTATTATTATTTGGTTGTGTACCATTTAAGGTAGGTTTTGGTTGGACACTGTCCGTGCATAACTACATTTCTTAGCCTTGCCTAATAAGACAAAACCTGGAACCCTACAATACATTTATGTTTTTCAATTCTGCATACATTCCATCTCCCTTCATTGCATCCAATATCCCTAGCATTTTCGCATTCCTATCTCCCTTGCTCAATGTATCGGTAACAATTTTTTCCCGACATTGGCGTGAAGTGCTGATTCAGACCGTTGGTTAAGTGTGCACATGATCGCAGATCATATTGGTAAGACGACAGTGCACACCATTATCACTGAAAATTTGGCAATGCAAAAGACATGCGCTCAACTCATCGCGAAGGTTGCATGCACAAAATAATGCATTTTCCAATCAATTCGCCAAGGTTTAGCATCATCTCAATATCAACTATACATGGAAACAGTTACAATGAAAAATGATGACTCAGTTTTGACTTTTTGTGTCAAGGAAATATGTCCAGCAATTTCAACTAAACATAAATACAGGATAACTAAAGCAAGATAAAGTTGTTGGTTCCCGACGATTCTTTATGGAATATTTTAGTTGAATAAGGTACTCTTTGTTATTCCACAGTGAAATTTAATAGCTAAGACCTGAGATGATAACGTCAATTGTCGAAACCATGGTCGTAAGCTATTCGATTTTATGTGGAAAAAAACTCTTATCCAACTAAAAAAAGGTTTGCAGTAGGCATCTGAAAATATTCTCAATATTAAGAACAACAGCTTGGACTAATGAAAGTTGTTATTCGGCATATTTTTTTCGGCAAACACATTTATTCCTTTTTTAAAATTAGATCAACGATTGCCAATTTGGTTTTACGAAGTTTGTTGATAACCTAAATACCCAATGAATGCCTTGCGGCTATAAGCTTGCATAGGGCATGGCTAATAGCGTGTGGACAAACAAAACTACTTCGTCATTCTCGGTTTAATTTTATTCATTTTTTGCCAATCAGTGCAGACCAAAGTTGTAAATGAGTGGCAATCAAGTGCACTTCTCTGCTAAACAGCATAGAAGCGGTAGTGAATAGATATTGATTGAACAGTTTTAAGTTTTGCGCTCTTAGTTTGGCGTCCTATCAATTATACTACCTCGATGTATTCGATATGATATGTATCGACGAAACAGTCGAAATAGGAACGAATGGTTACGATTGATATCATGTGATAGCAGAAGACAGAATCCCGAAGAATGAGTATTAAACGGCTACATTTATATTTTTATGTTGTTGTGTGGAATACTCTTTGGTCTTACTGCTGTTGTGAACCTTCAGATATCGAGCTAGATGTCAAAGCCCAGAATACTCACCGACTTGATAGTTTAAATTTACTTTTGTACACCTTTTTACTTATACTAACCGTGTTGACAATTTGGTTGTTCAAACATCGACGTCTGAGGTATGTTCATGAAACTGGACTTGCTGTTATATATGGTAAGTATATTTTGATATCATTATCAGTCATGCTAATTTTTGCATATTCAGTCTGTTTTATTAATTGTGAACGTTTAACTAGCCGTTACGTCATGGCCCCGCCAAACAGCTACAACATTCCCAACTTAGAAGTATTGTAAAATAGGATTCAGTTTTATGAGTACGTATATTCACATGTCTCCGTATTGAAATTTTAAGAATCATTTTCGCTTATCATTGAGATCGTTAAGGCACACCCACCGTCATAATTTCCAGTTCGTGTAATACCATTTTTCCGGGTTTTGGCATTTGAGGAAATAGCCTTGAATGTAATCATGGAATGTGCGGCACATTATCCTCGTTGAAGTATTAGGTAGTGTTTGAGGAAAGAAGCCATAAAGTAACATATTTTTACGCTTATTTGCCAGTGTAAATATAATATCCCTAAAGTCGATGTAATCAATGCGGACTTCAATATTTTGGGGTTTAGGCTGTCTACTAGCGGTCTTTGGTTTAGGGGCCCTTTATTAATCACTGTATTTCTTTGAAGACCTGAGAAAAATAAGACAAAAAATAGAAAAATCAAAACCTGGATTTATATAGAGCAAATTTATTTCGCTTTATTTACCAGTAACCATAAGTACGCATTTTATTTGTACATATTATTGTAGTTTTACTCCCAAAGCTTTGAGAGTGGCTTGCGCTCACGAGGACCCTTGAATATGGGATGGCCGCATTTTATAAGTAATGTAAGCTCCAAGAGTACTAATTGGGACAATTCATATTTTGTTATGTAACAACATACTCACTCCATAGCCAGAGAGACGGGCGATTTTGGTTCCAAGGTTGTCATGAGCAATCCCTAAATTATTAGAGCATTCACATTCCTTTAATTGCTGAATTTTCACGAATCAGGTATTCACTTACGAAACATTTATCATTTAATGGATGCTCTTTTATTCAATTTCCCAAATAAATTGTTGAAAAAGATGTGATCAAATATTACAAGCCTGCCTGAGATATTGCTTTTTGTATCCTTGCTTCAAGCTGAGCTGAAATCTTCCCATGATTTCGTTATTCGATTGGTGGGAATGTTGTTGAGATAAGCTATGATCAAAATTAGTGTTTCAGTAATGATATTGGTTAGAGATTGTAGGCCGTGTGACTATTAGTTACACTCTCTTCAGTTGGTCAATGAGTTTTCTCCTTGTTCTTTCTCATGGGACCTTTCTTTTCAGTTTGTTTTCTACAGACTATGTGTCCAACAAATACAGCATACCATAAGTGTTAATTCTATCTAGCTCTTTTTTTAATGTTCCATATGGCGTTTTCCTGTTCTAACATGCCTTTTACTTCTTAATTTCTCTCGTTATCTACCCACTTAATCTTTAGTATTCATCACGAGCCTTTGAATATCCATATTCTATTCTTGTCTACTTTTCCAATTTATCCCGGGACCATGGAGTGTGACCCTCCACACAAATGCACTCATTTTTGTGTCCTTGTTTGCTAGCTAGCCCTTTGAAAATAGTATTTTACTCCGTATGATCAGTCAATCCCATGCAGTGCTAATTCCATAGGTATGTGAAAGATTCCAGTTATTCTAATTCATGCAGCATCTGCCTTCATATTATATCTTCCTGCTATCACTGCATTTCAGGCTTGAAAATGAATGAATTATTTTCTCCCCCTTATATACTTATTGCATTGATCCCCAATTCCTTCTTCAAAAGCTTCTTCTAAATATATGTTGAATAATGCTCATGAGAAATTGATCCCTTTTTATGTTCCGTTATTTATTTCCCATGCTATTATCTTTAAATTCACATTTTGGTGGATTTTTTTTGGAATTTATGTTTATTCAATATGGGCCAAGAGCACCAGTGGTATCAGACTTTTATGGAGTTAATCATTATTCCAAAGATTTATTCCCTTAATTTACACACCTAAACAGCTCTGCTTCTCCCTCCTCCAGGCTAGCAAAATTCTTGTGCTATAATTACCATGGAAGTAAATTGCCATATGCTTGTCATTTGAACCATAGGTTTGTCAATTCCTGCAAAATCTGTCACATGAGAGACTTGTTAATCTTATTCTCTCATCAAATATGCTAACTTTTTTTGCCACAATTAAAAACAAATCTAGAAATGTACAAAATCCTTTGCCTGCACCTAAAATGGGCATTGTGAGGACAGTTGTCGAACACTAATCTAACATTAATTTGAGTCATAAATTTAGAGATGAAACTTCATTTAAAACCCCTGCAAATTTCAGTCTAACAATTCATCCATGCTACATCGGTGTGTTATAATGTCATAGGAGTATTTGAGCATTGAGCATGAGCATCTTTAAAATTAATGATTCATTTCCCGCCTTTAGCTTGTAGTTTGATCATTTTACATGGATTTCATTTGTGTTTAGAAGGGCAGCTTGCTATTCTTTTTTTAAACCACAATATTTTCCAAAAAATACGGGATAATTCTCCCAGAAGCATAAGCCAGCTGTCACTAATTTCAAGGTTAAACAGTTGAACATTCATTCTTCTGCCTCTGGAAAAGTGAAAACCAGATGACCTGTTTTTACATCAAATGGATTATCACTCAATACCATTATTTGTGACAGCCAGGACATTAGCCTCTTAGCCACCTTGTGTGTCTAATTTCCCCGATTTCATATTTTCCCTTAACATTTATCCATGAATTTATGTTCATTATTGCTAATGCTAAGTTCAAACTATCATGAACCTCTTATATTTCATAAAATGAGGTGGTTTCCTTCGTTGCTATTTGGCATTCTTTTAAGTTTTTGGTCTTGCATGTGTCATTGTTTCCTCATGCTCTTCTGTTGTTCAATTGTTGTTTCCTCACATAAGCTCTCTCTTAGTTTATCTATGTTTTCTCATCCCCCTCCCTCATGCCCCCAGATTAACTAATAACGGTATTCCCTTTATTCTTTGTATGACTTTCTGTTTGCTTTTCTCTTCTGGATAACTGTTCCATCCTTTGAAACCTTGTTTATCTCACCTCCCTCCTTATATTGCCCATCAATTTTATGTTCTCCAACTTCTGTCATACCCACATTTCAAATGCCTCAACCCTGCCCTCTAAATCTTCCCCTGGGTTCTCATGATCATTTATCAGAACACTTTTCACTGAATTAGACTAGTTTCTTCCTCAACTCTGATCAAGTTTTTCCTCTATTTGAAAGCATCTCCTCTAGTTGAAAGACATGACTTTTCCTGCTGCTATCTGTTTTTTTGCTCTTTCAACTCTTCTTTTATGTATTTTGAATATTTGATGCATTTTACATGTTCTATTTGTCCCTCCTTTGGCATGATGCTTGTGTCTATCTTCTTTGTCATTTATTCTCATCATTTTCATTGTCTGAGTGTCTTTGGTAGTACCATTATATCATCTGCAATTCTGTTGCAGTTTATCTTCCATCCCCCTAGAGTGGCATATTCTTAATGCAAAGTTGATGAGTGATCAGCCTTGCCCTTAGTCCTCTCTCCTGTCTATGAGTCCCTTCTCATCTATTTCCTGTGTTTTAAGAATCTCTATCAATTCAGTGCCTCGTTGATGCAGTCAAACAATTTTTCCATAGCTATGATGCATTATCTTGAAGTCTCAATTTTTATATCCATCATATATTAGTATAGAGGTAATTTTAGGCTAATTCCAATGAATGAAGATTGTCTAAAGTTAATCTACAAACTAAGCATGTGAGTTGGATAGGTTTCATGACTAAGTATTTAACTTGTAGTGAAAAGTAATTGAAAATCTTGAAAGTAATTTGCAGAGCATTTGGTGCTTTGTATAGTGATTGGTCAGTGAGAAGTTCATAAAGAGAAGAGTCATAAACAGTTTCACATTTTCATAAACTTTGAAGAAAGCAATGTATTCTTTTGTTGCATAGAGAAAACATTGACTGAATGAAACAATAGCATTTGCTATGAATTGGAAATATTTAGATATTTAATTCAGCTATGCACAAGACCATGGAAGAAAGGTAAAGCAATGTTTTCCTGTGGGGAGAAGGGTGAATGGCGGAAAAGTAAGAAGAATGATTTAGATGGTAATACATACCATTATAACAGATTCATATGGACCAAAAATGATGCATAGTGACTGTGATCCTTACAAAGCCTTGGGAATATCTGTAAAATAGGAGATTGTCAAGAAATTGCTTATTTGTCTTATGTGTCCTGGACCATCCATTGTCAATAACTTATTCAACATCATCAGTGAACCTGTCCATAGCCTAGAAAATTTATGTAGGGTCTTAAGTTTTTCACCATTTTTTAAGATGTGATTGTTTTCCTGAGTATGAAAAAAGTGAGGTATACCAATGGCATTCCTATAAAAGGAAAACCATGTGAATTTTGCAGTGAGATATTAAAGATGCTTGCCAAAATTTAGCCTGCTCAGTGCACAGGCATGCATTCACCTCTGCATAGTTTTGGTCTAATGCCTAACACCTTCATTTATATTTACTTCATAAGATGGCTGGTTATTTTATGGCATTTGAACATTTACTTCCATAATAATAAATAAGATTATAATTGGCTATTTTTAAGCATGCTAATGTTTTTTCAAATGACCTCTGCCACTTAAGTTTTGAACTGTCATATGGTATACACTAGAGTCCCAATGTAGTACCTGTAAATTCTGGGTATTTCTGATTCATACCAGAATTTAAATATTGTAGACTATTCACAAACCTAATGAAAATAATTGGTTACGTTTGCTTGTGCTTAAAATGGATTGAGTGACTCAAAATTTATGTAGCCTGAGAATTATGGATTATGTAATGGAAAACAATAAAAAGGATTATGCAATGCTTTGAAATGCCAGACTCATGTGATGAAAATCTGGGGCAAACTCCATGTTGAATTATAGTGGATGCCTTCAGAAACTAGGTCAAGAATGTGTCTTAAATATAATATAGACCAATTACCATCTGAACTGAAATAAAGTCATAAAATGTAGTGCTTGTTCATGTTTATTGTATTTAGGCATTAAAAGTTTTATGTCTACATCTTCAAGAGTACAGAGATGAGTAGGGGCTTGTTGTAGATTATGATATTGGGTTGTCTTTTGTTAGGAGTAACAAATTATTACTTTCGTAGTTATGTCCGTCCAAAAGCCTGCCTTAATATGAATTATTGAGTTACTTTTCCCCAATGTAATGACAAAGGTCTTAAAACTGATGTCGCATGAAGTACCTACCATTTTCTATCATTGAGGAGCAGTAATCCCTGTGCAACGATAAATTACCCTATATTGATCTTGAAATTGTGTTTAATTATTGGCATTAATTTCGTTATTGAGATAATGGATCGTTCCGCATATGTTGGTGAGGTGGGTAAGATAAAAACATTGGGATCTTTTATTATGATTCACCTCTTCCTCACCCTATGTATTTTGTTTATGTTTTATTGAAGGGTTCAATTTAGGTTTTTGTGCATATATTAGATTAACTCATTAGAGTGATTATAATTTGTTGGATAATGTACATAGGTTTTATACTGATGAGTTTTTTTTGCAATCGACCAATTCTAAGTTCTGCAAAATATGGTTTGCCTTTAATATTTCAACCGTGTTTTTCCTCTCCACCAATTTATCCCTTACCTTGATAAGATAAAATTGCCACTCACTCAGTTGATTAGGCATTATGTCTTATTCTTTTATGGTGAGGTTAACCTTCTCACCACTTTTCTTAGTGTGTTTACGTATGTACTGAGTGTTTACTTGTTACGGTATTTGATTATTTAAAAAAAACTTAAATTAAAACAATTAATCATATCAGTCACTAAATGAAAATTTGCTGCTTCAATATAGAAGAATATATAGAAATATTATTTTATATTAACAGCAAAATAAATAAAAGTTAGTGAATGAACAGTTTTAACGGGAAGGGTCTTCATTTGAGCTTTGTGTTTTGATATAATT
Organism: Hetaerina americana; assembly: GCF_022747635.1. Taxonomy (NCBI): domain Eukaryota; kingdom Metazoa; phylum Arthropoda; class Insecta; order Odonata; family Calopterygidae; genus Hetaerina; species Hetaerina americana. Next base: position 78,447,220 of record NW_027286763.1, read on the forward strand.
TTAGGCCTAATAGTTGGAGCCATAATCAGATATGCTGGAAGCACTACCGCTGTGCTTCACATGTCTGTGGAGCCAGATGACAAAGGAAGGGAATATAACCAATCAGTGCCGCCTGACACACTATGGCTTCGATTCCCAAATAAACCATCTACAACTCCAAATAAGACCTATGCATACACATTTAGAGGCGAGATAGTTGATTTAGAGGAGAATGAAATAGATCTAAAGGTGAGTCGATATCCACTTTATGACAAATATCCTTTTTCGTGAGATATATATAAATATAAATTAGTTTGCGGTACAACTAAGGATTTATGGTATTTTGTTTGGCTTAAACTTTTATGATGGTGCTTATTGACTTTTCAATAGCAATTGCTCATATTAATTCATTGTTTCAGGCTACATTTGATCCTGAGATTTTTTTTAATATAATCCTACCTCCCATAATTTTCCATGCTGGATATAGTTTGAAAAGGGTAAGTGTTTATACTCTCTGTGCAAATTCGTTTTATATTGAAATATTTTATGATTAAGACAATAATGATTGGTATATAAATACCATTATATGTTGCAGATTTTATTAATAGATATGAGAAAAGTTTGTAAACGTAGGAAACCATTTAAACCTCACTGAGAAGTTCATTATTTAAAACCATTTATGCAATTTTAATTTTGTTCTAAATGCTGCTAATGCCTCGCTCTAATTAGGTGCATGCTAGCTTTGTACCACCATGAGCTATTACAAGGTTAGAAGATCGTAATGTAAAACATAAATTTAGTATGGCAGTGGCAACTTCTGAATCTTGGAAATGAGTTATTATTCAGTGAAAGGCTTTAGACTTTAGATACTTTTGAAGAGGATTTGAAACTCTTTGAGACAGTAAGAAAATATTATTTTCTGCTTTTTAGTTTTACCATGTCATTGAGGATCTGTAAGAACATAAATAATAATCATGTACATAGTATTTTTAACGTTGAACTAAACCTTTAAATTAAGCCAGTTCATGTTCCCCATAAAAATAGGCATATGAGTAATTCATCAATCCATTAGTATTAAAAACATTCGATAGCATAAAGTTAGTGGAAATATATGCATTAAGATAAAGAAATTTTATCTCATTTGTATCTTTTTATTTTCAAATTTGAATTGCATTTCATGTTAAAGTATTAGTGTTCAAAGTGAAACTGCAGTTTGTTTTCATGGTCATTCCTTTTGATAACAGATGCATTTCTGTCATGATTTAAATTAAATGAGAGTAATTTATAACAAATCAGATATTATTCTGAAACCTATTTTATCCTGAGAGTTTGATTGTTTTCCTAACGTTTTGATATTCAGGCATATATTGAATGATAATTGAAATATACATTTTTCTGAGTATTCCTGTCATGATTTAAATTAAATGAGAGTAATTTATAACAAATCAGATATTATTCTGAAACCTATTTTATCCTGAGAGTTTGATTGTTTTCCTAACGTTTTGATATTCAGGCATATATTGAATGATAATTGAAATATACATTTTTCTGAGTATTCCTGTCATGATTTAAATTAAATGAGAGTAATTTATAACAAATCAGATATTATTCTGAAACCTATTTTATCCTGAGAGTTTGATTGTTTTCCTAACGTTTTGATATTCAGGCATATATTGAATGATAATTGAAATATACATTTTTCTGAGTATTCCTTTTACGTAGTAGTAGTTTGTGGTTTGAGATCACCATTAATGGGTTTATACAATGTTCTGAATCTTTCAAAATAGGATGTGAATGTTGTGGAATATAATGAGGTCTTTGAAAAGGTGAAGGTAGAGTAAATTTCCTTGACACACTTCTAGCATTCATGAAAAGGATGCCAATGACTCTTAAAGCATGTATTGTTATTGTTCGGCGAAGTAACCAAAAAGGTTTGATGACATAAAGACTGCTCAAACTGTAAACTCATGGTTGCATCTATTATGAATGTGTTTTAAAATGGGCATTAGCTGAAATTAAACATCTCTTTGGTGTATTTACTTTGGGCAATAATAATTCATTGTATGTATTCATGGTGGAAAGAAACTTTTCCATTTAGATAAATATCAATGGAAAAATAAAAAAAAATGTCATTTATTGTTTTGAATGAACATTTTAAAATTATTGAAGGATTTTAGGTCCAGATCAGGTTTAGAAAGGGATTAGCATGTTTGTTGTTTAGTTTTTCACCATTCTGTGATTGTTTTTGTGAGAACGAAAAAAGTGAGATGTACTGTTATCATGATTACTTAAAATACAAGTATTGAGTATTGAGCAAACTATTGTTCTTCCATCAGTAGTGGTGCATTATTCTTAAAATTATTTATCAAACATTTTTTTGTTGGAAACTATTGTATGAGTGTTTATTCTCCGGCATTTTGCAAAATTCCATTCCAAACATATATACAAACCAAATACCACCAACCAACAATTTTTTTTTTGGGATTTACCTTGTGCAAAATAGAGCTTTCTAAGTATATACCAATAATTAATAGCTATGTTATTATTTATTTTTCTTTGATACAGAAATATTTCTTTAGAAACCTTGGAGCTATATTAACATATGCACTAATTGGAACAACTATATCTTCATTTGTTGTTGGGTAAGTACTTGATGTTATGTAAAAGCTGGTGCATTTTTTTCTCTTTTAGTAATTAATGAAATCATTTAAACTATTGTTTCATTTCTCATGTAAATGGCAAGAAACAAAATTTGTTACAAGTGATATTTGCCTTTTAATCAGCTTCACAATGCATGTTTTGGTTAAATTGAGTACACATTGCCATCTATGCCTGTAAATATTACAGCATTCGAGAACTTAATTTTAAAATTATGTATAGAACTGATTTCCAAAATTACAATATAATAATGTCTGCACAAAAGAAATGTTTCTGGGTCTTTGGAATTTTTAATCATGGAAACTAAATTAATCTTATGATAAATAGTTATGTGCACATTTCATTTACCATATAAGTTTTGACTTGTTGAATTTGAGAAAAAATTAATTTTAATTTATCATTCCAGGGCAGTTATGTATGGATTTGTCCAGCTTATGCCTCATCTAAATACCTTCACCTTCCTCGATCTTCTCTATTTTGGAGCTGTGATTTCAGCAACAGATCCAGTGACTGTGATTGCAATATTCAATGATCTTTCAGTAGATGTAAATCTTTATGCTTTGGTCTTTGGGGAGAGTGTTTTAAATGATGCTGTTGCCATCGTTCTCAGTGGGTCAGTGGTTTCTGTAAATTATTATGACAATATGTGTTGTTTTAGCAGTTTTAATTTCTTTGTTCATAGCACATGTTTTGAAATTAAAGAATACTTATTTTAATTCAAACTCAGGCTTTAAAAACAGTGTTATGTAGTTCTTTTTGAATTAATGCTTGCATTAATTTTAAGTGACTCTTGACTCTGTAGTCGAATGCACCTACAGTCTCCACCATGGGTACAAGTGGTTAGAACAATTTTAATTATACTTTTGGAGAATTTTTTAAATATGTCCAAGAGCTAAATAGGCATTTCATTTCTGATCTATTAATTTCTGACTTATTTTATACCAAAGGGCTCTTGGCAGCAAATTTTCCACAGCATCCCAAATGTTGATGCAACATATTATATCTCTCGATGCTGTGGCATTAGCCATCTCATGCACCTTCATTCTCCTATTGCCGACTGCCATGTCTTGAATTTTATCTATAAATTCTAGAGTGGTGACCTCAATAGTGTGTATAAAATGATCAATGTCATTTGGGTTTGTCTGGCCAATCTAGTAATTTTAGGCCATTATAGCCATCCTTATTGAAGATAAAGATTCATCATAATTCTTATTAAGTTTCTTTTAGTCTCATGATACAATTTGCCTTGCATAAAATAATGTTTCTTCAACACTCAATTTTCTATTGTACATTTTCTGCAAACAATCAACTTGCTTAATTCAAACACAGAGTAACAGACTGATTTGGCTGAAACTTATTGTGTTTGTTCAAAAATGCTTGATATAACTTAAAATACTTAGATGTTCACCAGTGCCTATCGCGCTGACTTTGTGTGGACTTAACAAACTACCATCATAAAATACAAATTTATTCTGTGGAGCTAATACTTTGTATGAAATTGCTGAATTGTCTTGTACTTCACATAAGCCTTACGCTAATAATTATTTTATTTTTTATAGAGCAATCCAGCATTACAGTGAACGGTACCAAATTGGTTCTGGTGGTTTTGAAGCTCCGGCATTTTTCCGTGCTGTTGGAGACTTTGTCGGCTTTTTCTCCTTGTCTCTTTTCATCGGTGCTTTAATGGGTTGTATTACTGCAATGATATCCTTTATAAAGTCTATGATAACATCTACTTAGTTAATACTAAATATTCTTTGAATTAATATATATCTTACATTACACATTGATATATAAATATATATGTACATATATATATATATATATATATATATATATATATATATATATATATATATATATATATATATATATATATATATATATATATATATATATATATATATATATATATATATATATATATATATATATATATATATATATATATATATATATATATATATATATATAGGAACACGCATAAAGGACGAACACAATAGAGATGGGGAAGGCGGAATCGAACGGATCACAAGAGTAAAAATATATTTGGCGGGGTAATACGTTTGGCGGGATTTCGTGTTTGAATGTGTATCCGCCCGGCAAGTGGAAAGATCCGGTGTTCGAGTCCCGGTTGAGGAGATATTTTTACTCTTGTGATCCGTTCGATTCCGCCTTCCCCACCTCTATTGTGTTCGTCCTTTATACGTGTTCCTATCCCTTTTCCTTATATATGTTTCTGTATATATGAGTATTTATTCGCCGTTTGGCGGGATTTCGTGTTTGAATGTGTATTTGGCCATTGTGGCTCATCTCTTTCTTCTGGCTATGCGTGCCACGAAACGCACTGTTCTTTTCCTGTATGATGTTGTATGAATTCTAACCACTAACCTTTCCTCTTGTGTATTGTCTATTTCTCCTTTGGTGGGTGAAACAGCCCCCTGACGCCATCTCTTGGCTAAAGAATCGGGGCGCTTGGCGACATATAAGACCCACGGATCTCAGGGTAAATTACATATCCTCGATAGCTCAAGTGGTTAAGAGCATCCGCCCGGCAAGTGGAAAGATCCGGTGTTCGAGTCCCGGTTGAGGAAATATTTTTACTCTTGTGATCCGTTCGATTCCTCCTTCCCCACCTCTATTGTATTCGTCCTTTATGCGTGTTCCTATCCCTTTTCCTTATATATGTTTCTGTATATATGAGTCTATATATATATGTATATATGAATATATGTACAGGGTCGCACCCTAAAGTGGTTGAACTGATTTTTTTACAAGAATTTTATTGACGATCTACTTACATCGACTTAATAATCTTCAAAGTATGCTCCTTGAGCTGCTACACACTTAGTATAACGTTGCTCCCATTCCCCGTACGCCCGCTGGAAATTTTCTTTGGGGATGCCGTTGATGACCCTCGTCGAAGCCTCTTGATCGGCCTTTATCGAGTCAAAACGTTGTCCCTTGAGCTGTCTTTTCATCAGGGGGAAGAAGAAGAAGTCCGGTGGTGCCAGATCAGGAGAATTGGGTGGGTGCGGGTGCAACGTGGCAATGCCATATTTGGCCAGGAGCTGTCTGACGACGAGGGCGCCATGGCAGAATTTTCGGCACCATCTTGGTGCACACCTTGCGCATGGCCAAATCCTGTGAAATAATGCATTGGACGTTGGATGCAGACAGACCCAACTGGTCTGCAATTTCTTCACTGGTTAAGCGTCGGTCGATGTTCAGCAGTGTCCTCACTCTGTCCACATTCGTGTTGGTTCTTGCCGTCGACGGCCGTCCGGAGCGATGGTCGTCTTCAACGAGCTCCCTACCCTCTTTAAACAACTTGTGCCACTCAAATACTGTGGAACAGCTTAAGGCAGTGTCCCCATAAGCCTGCTTGATCATATCGAGGGTCTCAGTTGCCATCTTCCCGAGTTTCGCACAAAACTTCATGGAATAACGTTGCTCTAAATTCAGATTCATTTTGTTTTTCGACGCGGACAAAAAACTTGCTCCACTAAAAACGGTGTCCTCACTCAACGACAGCCCGCAGGCGACTGAGGTTGGTGTCGGTCTTTTGCTAAGAGCCCCCCCCCACCTTACCCTGCCAGGCAGACCCCCCTCCACCGCTCCGTTCGCGCCAGAGAAAATCAGTCCTACCACTTTTGGGTGCGACTCTGTATATATATATATATGAATATATGTATATATATATATATGTATATATATATATATATATATATATATATGTATATATATATATATATATATATATATGTATATATATACATACATACATATGTATATACATATGTGTGTGTATATATATATATATATAATAATGGGCTGACACAACATAACACAAATAGAAAAGAATAGACACATATAAAAGAACACTTACACGGTAAATTGTTCGAGCTTTCGGCCCTCTCAGGGGCCTTCTTCAAGAGAGACTGGAAATATGCTATGGATCAGGAGAGGGGAAAGAGTTATGGGCGTGGAGGGGAGGTGTGGAGGGGAGGTGTGGAGGGAATGCTGGGAGGGAAATTAAATATGGCGGTTAAGGGTGGGAATTTTAAAGCTCGTATGAGTTTTTCCGGACAATCGTGATATTAAGCTACCTAGCTACTGTTCCTGTCTCTTCTGTGTTCGTTGTGGGATCCAGCACCTGGTTTTGCGCCGCGGATTCTGCTCTATTTTGAATGTGCTATCCTTTCCCTCACCACTGTCTTCCTTCGTTTCCTATTTATTTTCCACAACCTTCTCAATCGCCTAAACATGGACCACCCTCATCCCATTCCGTCTTGGATCCGAAATTTTCGCCGTCACACCTATAAGCTCGCCAAATACACAAGCCACACCGAGTTTCTCACCTCCTGCCTGTCCTTAGGAATCATTCCCAACGATCTAGTCATTTCCCTACCACTATCTGCTACTCTTCCCGATATCCACCCCATACTTAATGCATTTTCTTACCAAAAATCTTTAGAATACACCCACCTTATCCTTATGCAATACCAATGCATTCGTGAACAACACAAATCAAACCTTTTTTCCCTCTTTAAAATAATCTCTTTGGCTTCTGCTCACCTAATTCCACAACTCAACGCCATAATTTCGTTGCCCTACGTTCCCTCCAACAAAAACGTCAAACTCTCCTTAAAAAGCTGTCCAACTTGTATATTTCCTACTTCCGAGTTGGTCTCAAAATTCCACACTCTCACCCTTTCCCGCCACCTCCTCCTCAACCACCCCCACTCTTTCAATATAAGCCTGACCTCCGCAGCATTTACAACCTTCCCCCTCCTCCCAAAGGCCCTCCGGTTTTTCCAAAACGCCAGCCACCACCGAACAATCCCAACACCCCCCCTCCCTCCGACAATGCCCATGACATTGTAAACCTTTCAAACACCAGCCTTTCAGACAATGAAATATCCGTTCTTAGCAAAGGCCTACCCTTCTCCCCTACACCAAAAATAAACCACATAAACATACTCACTGATACCCTCAATTTCTGCCGAAACCTTCGATGGCGCGCCTTCTGGAAATCACAAAGTAAACCTTTCAGTAACCTAAAAACCAATCCCGCACTTGACAAATTCCGCCCGCCTTCAACTCATGAGCCAAAACCCCTTCCTAGTAACCATCTTGTCGAAATTTTTATACGTCTTCTCATCGAAAAAGTTTCCAATCAATCCTTCAGAAAACATCTCAGACCGAAAAATAACCTCTCCATGAACGAACGTCATGCCCTAAAAACCCTACAATCCAATCCTAACATCGTTGTTACCTCCGCCGATAAAGGCTCCTCTGTTGTAATTCTAAACACCAATGATTATATTTCCAAAGCCCTCGCTCACCTGAACGATACATCCACCTATACCACTCTAACCAAAAACCCAACACAAACTTTCCAAACCGAAATTCGGTCTTTTCTCCTCCACTCCGAACCAGAAGAAGGCCTCACCTCCTAAGACATATCCCTACTTTCACCCCCAAACCCCAGAACACCCCAGTTTTATCTCCTCCCAAAAATACACAAACCCAACATCCCCTGTCGTCCTATAGTTTCCAGTTACAATTCTCCCACCGAAAGAATCACCGCATTCCTTGACCACCACCTACAACCACTTGTACTCTCCTTGCCCTCCTTCACGAAAGACACGTACCACTTCCTCGACCATCTAAATTCCGTCTCTATTTCCTCCACACCCAACCTACTTATGGCCACCATCGATGTTACCTCACTTTACACTTCTATTCCCCATGCAGAAGGTTTATCCTCCCTCCGGCATTATCTTTCTCTGCGCCCCCTACCCCAGCGCCCCTCAACGGAATTTCTCCTCAATCTTGCCACTTTTGTCCTAACAAAAAATGCATTCACTTTCCAAAATTGTTTTTACCTACAGACAAAAGGCACAGCGATGGGAACGAGGATGGCACCATCATACACCAATCTCTTCATGGGCCATCTCGAAGAGACCTTCCTGTCACAGCAACCCCTTAAACCTCTTTTCTGGGTCCGCTACATAGACGATATTTTTATTCTCTGGAAACATGGCTCTGACTCTCTCAACAACTTCTTATCCGCCTTAAATTCATCTTTCACGGTTAAATTCACCTCTTCCATTTCAGACTCCACCATCACCTTTCTTGACACAGACATCTCACTTCAAAACAACAAATTCACTACTTCAGTACACATCAAAGCCACTAACCATCAGCAATACCTACACCACACAAGCTGTCATCCTCAACACACGAAACGCTCGATTCCTAACTCTCTCTCTATCCGCGGACACCGAATTTGCAACACCACAGCCACTCTCAACAAATACCTTGCCAATCTACACCTTGCACTCCTCAAACGCGGTTACCCAGAAAAGTTGCTACGAAATAAAATCCACCGTTCCACCCGACCACACACACCACACAATAACAAGCCCACATCTGACGCAGGACTCAACCTTGGCACCACCTATTACCCCGGATCACACAGACTGAAAACCCTCCTTAAAGAACTGTTTCCAATTTTACATGACAATGACGCGACCTCATCCTTACTACCCCAATGCCCATCTATCGCATACAGACGACCCGCCAATCTCAAAAACCTTCTGAGATCCACCAACCCTTTGGCGCCCCCCCGTGACAAATTTCCCAATATTTCCCCAACTTGCAACCGCCCCCGATGTAAAACCTGTCCTCTTATTATGCCTACTCCCCTCTCTCTACATCCCCTCATAGCCCCCCCACCTCGTTCCCACGCTAATTGCCTCTCAAAAAATATTATTTATCTTTTATCATGCAAACATTGCACTTCCTTCTACATAGGTGAATGCATTACCCCCTTATCCATCCGAATGAATAATCACCGGTACTCCTGTAATTCTGCCTCACTCTCTTCTCTTCCTATCCCTTCACACGCCAATTCCCACAACCTTTCATTCGACCAGTGTTTTTCCCTCAGCATCCTAGAATCCCTACCTGATTCAGCTACCAACATAGAGGTGAGAACTCGTGAATCCGCCTACATACTATCCTTCCGTTCCTTTAAAATTCCCACCCTTAACCGCCATATTTAATTTCCCTCCCAGCATTCCCTCCACACCTCCCCTCCACACCTCCCCTCCACGCCCATAACTCTTTCCCCTCTCCTGATCCATAGCATATTTTCAGTCTCTCTTGAAGAAGGCCCCTGAGAGGGCCGAAAGCTCGAACAATTTACCGTGTAAGTGTTCTTTTATATGTGTCTATTCTTTTCTATTTGTGTTATGTTGTGTCAGCCCATTATTGTGCCGCTCGTATGAGTTTTTCCGGACAATCGTTATATATATATATATATATATATATATATATATATATATATATATATATATATATATATATATATATGTATGTATGTATGTATGTATGTCTATATACATATGTATGTATATGTATATACATATGTATGTATATGTATATAGCAAAGTACATGTATATAGCAAATAACCAACTTAATTTTTAATCTAATGTTATACTGTCGTAAATTTTGAACAATCTGAATTACCTGTTGAAAATCACCTAAAAATTATTGCCAAAGGCCTCTTAAAGATATGGGATGTGAGGAAAATAGTTATCCTGATAATGAAAACACTTTCCACATGAAAGATGTTTGTTTTTTATAATGAAAGGACAAGCACTATCCATCAATATTTTGCATTTGTTAATTGTGTGTAAACAATCCACTTGGTGGACTTTGTACATACTCAAGTTTATCAAATTGAGCCCATCACATATTATAGAGGATATGACGACAGGTATGCCTGCGATACAGGTAATGTTGATGTTGGGGGTTATTGAGTTTGAACTTAGAAATTTTTTAATCTAATAGCAAATATCGATCCCAATAAAATACATATTTAAGGTAACACCTGTATCTACATATGCTTTAGTGGATAAATGTTTGAACCAAATGACAGAGCTGAGAAACTATGTAAGCTTTTACGCATCAATTTTTCAGCGACTGCCTTCTCTGATACTAAATTATTTTTGTGGAATCTATGAGATATTTTTGTGCATGAAGCACATAATATGTGATTCGTTCTTTGATGCTCCCATCACACGTAGGGTCAGCACAACCATAGTTAATCTGCTTCTTGGTAAACCAAAACCCAGTTAATTGAGAGTCTACTGTGTGTGAACCAAAATTTGTTTCTTAACTTGTTCAAAATGGTGATAAAATACTTGATTTTGAAAACCTGAAAAATGGTTCTGGGTCTTCTCAAAAAGAAGGCATTATGTTACGTCAAAAGTTTTTTTGTGAGATAATTATTTTTTACCAATGGTCTATGATAGGTAATGGGCAGTTAAAAACAGGGCAATGCAGTTATGGAAAATCATTTTTAACCCCAGTTAGGATGGGATAGAAAAAATTGCGCTATGGATTGTTAAAATTATTACAATAGTTTGGAGTAATAAGTATAATTTTTTATTTATACTGTGCCTAGAAAATTTACTGGGTTCAAGAATTTTTTCCATTTCTTTATTCAAATGTCATTTAATACTGAATGTTTCAATGATATTAACAGGAATTGTTAGAGATAATCTTCAACTACTCTCTCTTAATGATTTTTTCCTTGACTTAAAGTCTCACCTGACCAAATTTACCCGAGTTCGAGATTTCCCCATTTTAGAATCAGCCCTGTTTGTGTTAATGTCTTATAGCACATTCCTCATTGCTGAAGCTGCAGAACTCACTGGTTAGTATTAAGCCATGTATTATAGTCAAATTTTGGACAAACCCTTGTCCAACTTAAATTTTCCAAATGATCTGCATAATAAAGCCTAAGTTAAATATGTGTTTCATCATTTTTGCTTTTCTATCCTTGCATTTTCATAGTTCTATTTGAGAGAGGATCATAATAATTGCACTAATATAGTGATTTTTTTATTTCAGGAATTGTGGCTGTGTTATTCTGTGGGATGTGTCAGGCCCACTATACTTACAATAATCTTTCTCCAGATTCCCGAACAAGAACTAAACAGCTTTTTGGGTTACTCAACTTTTTAGCAGAGAATTTTATCTTCTCGTACATTGGTGTGTCCATGTTTACGTTCCCTAAACATCATTTTGATGTTGGTTTCATCCTGGCATCATTTGTATCCTTTCAGAAAGTGTCATTTATGGTACTTTTTAAAGGCATTTACCTATCAGTGTGCTCATATACTTTTTAGTAGTTGTAAGATCAATGTCAATGTCTTTTTCTATCTAGTAATCAGTGCCTATTTTCTTGGCGTATTCTATTATGATTGGTAATTCTTTGTGTGGTCTTTTCTTTGCTCAATAGAGAGTCCAAGTAAAATAATACTGTCTAAGGTCCTAATTAATGGGTGAAATTAGATTGAGAATTTTTCCAGTCAAATGAACTCACTTTGGTGTATATCTCTGACTTTAGTTTTTGGGGAAAAATTGTGTGTGTATCAAACTACATGCGAATCACATCAAAAATTGAAATTATTATTGATAAATTGTAAAAATAACAACATTTTGCAAGCTCTTAGTATTATTCTGAATGGAATTACTCAAAATTGTTTTAAATGCATCAGTAATGTTCAGGAAGTTAGTAAAAACATCCCTTGCATGATGAGTTATCCTTGCATTATGAGTTCACCTGACAGACACCCTGTCAATATACGTTGTTTATTTGTATAATAATTCCACATGTCATTTTAATGTGATTTGGCATGGTGCATATTAGCTCATTGATGTTCTCTCTATTCAGTACCATTAAAAAATAATGGTTTTGATTTACTTAAAAACCCTAGATAAAATGTGTTGCTGACTTTGTTGTGCAGTATATATATATATATATATATATATATATAAATATATATATATATATATATAAGATATATATATATATATATATATATATATATATATATATATATATATATATATATACAGTATAACTGCAGCTGTTGTTAGGCATAAGTTCATGTTGTCATATATATATATATATATATATATATATATATATATATATATATATATATATATACATATATATATACATATATATATATATATATATACATATATATACATATATATATATATATATATATATATATATATATATATATATATATATATATATATACATACATACATATATACATATATATATACATATATATATACACACATATATATATATACATATATACACACACACACATATATATATATATATATATATATATATATATATATATATATATATATATATATATATATATATATATATATATATATATATATATATATATATATACAGTATAACTGCAGCTGTTGTTAGGCATTAGTTCATGTTGTCATATGTGGTGCAAATATAAAGTATTTAAAAAAACTTGTCCTCCCTAATGTTCTATAATCGCATTTATTAGTTTACTTTATTTAGTTATTAGTATTTGTATTTATTAGTTAGTATTATTATAGAAATTAGTTATTTGTATTTATTTAGCTTGTCTCCAATATGTACCACCTTTGCTGCATTCCCTTTTTGTTTTGATTTAATATTTCTAGTGGTTAAGGGGTACTGCATTAAATAATGCAAAGAATTTCCGCTATCTTAAAGGAGACAGTGCTTCAACATCTTGAAAATGTGTGGAAGATTATGTAAATGTTTTAAATCCATGTTATGTGTGCATCTGTTTTCCTTAATTCATCTCCAGTTTTGTGCATTTCTTGGGCGAGCTGCAAACATCTATCCGCTTTCCTTCATACTGAATCTTGGAAGGAAGCCCAAGATCCCACTTCAGTTCCAGCACATGCTGTTTTTTGCAGGTTGGTATCATTTATTTTCCTATCTCAGTTTCGTTTTCCATACCAGGTAAGAGGATAAATAATTTAGGGGAAAAATGATAAAAGCCATAAGGCATCATTTTATTTAGAACATATTGTCTTAAATATATTTTCCTGTTTTCAAATTTTCTTCATTTCATGTTAAGTCTGTTTTGTTTACTCAATAGGGTTGCAGGCATAATTCATTTCATAGACACATATTAATGTGTAATGGGTGAATTAAATTAGTAATGATTTTTTTATTTATGAATGTATTCTTTTTAATGCATTAATATTTTGTGTCCTATGCTGAGCTGTACAGGGTGAGAAACAAAATCATTAGTATTAATTGCCTCTATTATGTCAGCGGAGCAATGAGTGCACTTTCTGCATGTGTTTTTGGATCAATGGCTTGGGATATGTTGATCTAATAGCATGTTTTCATAAATAATGTCCTGTACATATTTTAGCCTTCTACTATTAGACATTCTCATTGTTTTTTCCTTTCTTACAGGCCTACGAGGTGCAATGGCGTTTGCTCTAGCCATCCGCAACACTGTATCAGATGCAAGGCAAAGAATGCTCACTACCACCTCCCTTTTAGTCATTATGACTGTAATTGTACTTGGTGGTGGCACAATGCAACTTCTGGCATGGTTTAAGATACCGTATGTATTTTACAACATTGTTTTGCATTTGATATGTTCTTTCTCTCATATTTTGCCATATATGTATGTGTATGTAGGTTAAAGTTCAAGGTATACGAGGTCTGTCCTATGAATACGAGAACTGGTGCAATCTGGCGGCCATGACTTGGCTATAGCCCTGACCACTTGCAGCACTAGTTGCCTGAGACCAAAGTCTGTGCTTGGTGGATCGTGGAGCTGTGTGTATGGTGCCAGTTATGTTAGTTTTGTTGTCCTTGTTTTTACTGTTTGTCGAAAATGGAAATTCACGAAACCACGGAGCAATGAATCAACGTCAAGTTTTTGGTGAAGTGCGGTAAAAGCTATCAAGATATTACTGAAATGTTGACAACTGTTGACGGTGATAATACTCTAAAGAAAGCATCTGTTTTCAAGTAGATTAAGCATTTTAAAGATTGCCGACAAGACGCCACAGATGATGCAATGTCAGGATGACCACCCGGAGTAGACGACAACATTGATCGTGTGGGGTCCTTTGTCCTTACCGATCGTCGAAAAAACTGTTCGAATGATAGGCGATGAACTGAATTTAGGAACATCAACAGTGCATACTGAACATTTGGGTTTCAAAAAAATGTGCAAAACTCATGCCCTAGCTGCTGATGCTAGATCAAAAGTTGAAAAGAGTTGATGTGTTACTGACTGAAAAAATTCACTTGAAAATGATGCCGGATTTCTCAATAGGATAATCATTGGTGATGTATCATGGTTTTACGAGTATGATATTGAACTAAAATCACAAAGCAAGGAGTGGAAAGTAAAAGATGAATCTCGAACCAAAAAATCAAGAACAAGTGGATAAAAAATCAAAGTCATGCTCCTGGTTTTCTTTGATGTCAAAAGTATTGTTCATCATGAATTTCTTCCTGAAGGACAAACAGTAAATGCTGAGTTCTACCTTACAGTTCTTAAGTGTTTGAGAGATTGTGTGCGACCAAATTTGACTGAAAGCGATGGATGGATCCTTTACCATGACAGTGCACCTGCACATTCAGCATTGATTGTTCGCCAGTTTTAGGCAAAAAATTCTATCACCATCCTTGATCATTCTCCTTATTTGCCAGACCTCACCCCCTATGACTTTTCCCTATTCCTAAAATGCAAAAATGTGATGAGGGGACATCAATAGGAAGATGTGGACACAAGAAAGAAAGAAATGACCAGAAAACTAAAAATCCTAACTGCTAAGGACTTCCAAGGGTTCTTTAAACAGTGGAAAAGGGGATGGAATAAGTGCATAGCAACGAATGGAGAATACATCGAAGGGGACAAAATTGAAGTAGGCTAAATTTTGCAAAAGAAAGTTTTTTATGGCCTCAGTTCGTGTATTTATTGAACAGACCTCGTGTAGAAATTATCACATAATTCCACTAAAAAATATTTTAAAGTTCTTCTAACATATGATTAGGTCAACTAATTATGGATTATTCAGTCTGTCTACCACAGAAGTGATTACCTTGTTCGTGAATATTCCTAGTGAATATTTTAGTTGTTTAAGTTGGTTGAAGTTTTAAGTTGAATTGTCTTTTGCAATTTGTAAAGGCTATGTTGCAATTGTAAACTGGAAATGAATATGTTCATAAAACCAACATTTTTTCATCATTCGACTTTGCTAGTGTTGGAGTGGAAGAAGAGGTGGAGATGCTTCACTATGGTGGAGTAAGAAATGTAAGTATCTTCTCTTCTATGGGTCTTTCAATTTTCATTATTTAATCCGGTTATAATATCCATTGAATTGGCCGATAAATTGGACCATGTCATATAGGCTTTAGGCCATATGATTTATATTGCATTATTGTCAGAAATAGCTCATGTTTATTTGTAATTTTCTCTCTACCCATATTTTATTGGATCAATCAACTCACACGGTTAACCATGCAGTCCACAAGCATCATGGCCAGTCCTTTTAAAGTGCTCAAGAATACTTGTGCTTACTGTCACAATATTTTTTTGTATAATTCCTCTTTAACCATAACCAATCCCTAAGCACAATAGGCATTTGTACAATTATTAAGTGATCAAACCAGTGATAGATTTGCCTCTCAAAGAAAGAATCATTACTGAATAGTTGATTTAGCATTTCTTGAGTTTTCCTAGTTTAAAACAAAAGTTGTTGCCTCTATGTTGTTCTTTAATGCTCCATCATTATAGGTACTGAAAGAACCAACAAAATGATACTATTATGGAATGATGCAAAAACTTACATAAATAGCTAGTTATTAAACACAGCTTAGAGTCGCCTGACAGATAGGCTAACCAATTTTACATTCTGTACTATGCACAGTTGCAAATTAATAAAATGTACCATTTTTGTGCAACATTCAAATTGTGGACCTAAAATGTGTAATTTTAGTTTGAGTTATCATGTTGACTTAAAATTGTTTTTTTTAATTTGGGAGTCTCTTTTTCAGCATTGTATTCCAAAATTTTTTGTGAAGTCATTGGACCATTTAAGTGCCAGTACTCATATCAAATGATTCACATCTTTGAAAATACTCCGGAGAAACCATTTCTGCTTAATGACTTAAATCTCTAACCCAGTGCAATATTTCATCTTACTCCTGACACTGTTAACTTTTTATAACAGCCAAAGTAATTCTCATTCCTCAACAGTCCACTTCTTGTGGAAATTTTTCCAAAACTTTGTCTTCTTTGACAGTTAATTTTTGGGTGTTCATGTAATATGCTGCAAGTTTGTCCTGGATGGTCTTGCCTTGAATCAGATTTTTCTCGCTGACTCCTAGATATCCACTTGTCCCAATTGTATGAGGACAATTCAATATGTTAAGTGGCAGATTTTGGTTATGAACAATGTCCTAAAAAAGAATTGAAACGACAACACCCTAAAATAACACATTTTTTTGGTATTCTATTTGGCAAATGAATCTTAAATCTCAGTAGGGTGTTGAAATAAAATTAATTAATGCTTTAGCCTGTAATTCTAATTCTATGTATACTTGGTGGAAATTTTATAGTTTCTACTATTCAGGCTTATTCAAACTAATTGATTTGATCAACTTATCTTTCAGACACTTGTTGATACTTCAGAGGGTAGTGCAATGAATGCGGGATCTCCATCAGATGTCCATGAGAGGGCACTTTTGGCTAGGGTGTGGCGAGAATTCGATGTGCGATATGTGAAGCCCCTCCTCACGCATGCAAGGCCAACATTGCTTGAGACTCTACCTGTGTGCTGCAATCCCGTTGCACGTTTATTGACCACTACAGAGCAGATGACTCAGGCAAGTTTAAAAATTGATTATTCTCCTACGAAGCAGAATTCTTTTTGTATCATTGAATAGTGCCTCCCCTTCAAACTTTCTCAATCCTTCTTATTTGCTGACAATCATCTGATGGAGGTTAAATGCAGGTGTGGAATTTTGCATTCCATTTTTACAAGTAGTATTTCTCGCAGGTTTGTATTGCACACAGAAGAGGGACAGTTAAAAAAAATGAAATTTTAAATTTATGTCTCATTCCCAAAGTCAAAGAGTAATCGGCCATAGTCAACAGCATATAGTTTTTTTTTTTGGAGTAATTTTGTGTGTGTGAATATTTAGGGTTGCATTTTATAGCGCAGAAATAAAATCATATTTTATCCAAAAAATTTTGTTTTCAAATAAATCACACACTAATATTACTGTTGATAACTAGCATGGTTTTGCTGAATTTATTCATCATTCATTATAAGTTGGTGGTCCATATGCCAACTTACCCATTTCTCAAAATCAAATTACGATTAGAAGCTGCTGTAAATGTGATATGAACTATGTGTACTAAACAAATTGATGGAATTTGAATGTGGTAAGCATTGGGTACATTTATGGTTTTTATCTTGAAAATTAACTATACCTATCCATCATCTGGTAATACTTTTGAAATCTCCCCTGGTTTCTAGTAAAGTACGCAGGTTGTTCAATATGTCCTTAGGAAAAATTATAGCAACAAATAATTTTTACTAGATTTTTTATTTTGTAGCAAAGTCTCCTGTTAGCTTGATAAATTTTTCCCAATGTTTCGCCAGCTCTTTTAAGGCATCCAAGAGGGTTTCAGAAGGTCTTCAAAATATGCATCTGTGTTGGTAATGACCGCCTTGTGTGACATCGTTTTCCACCAAGCCTTTTTTTTCATGGTTGGAAATAAAAATAAGTAACTGAGGGCCAAATATGGTGAATGTTGTAATATTTGGAACATTAATTCCATGATTTTCATCATCAAAACTGCACAGGTTTGCACCTGTGCATTGCCTTGATGGGAAAGAATTTTTTTGCCAGATAAGGCTATTTTTTCTTGATTTATTTGCTCACCTGGTGCAATAACAATCCATAATACTCTCCGTTTATCGTCTGTCCTTGTTGCAAGTAATCATTGTAGATGATTCAATGTGTATCTTAAAAAACTGTAGCCATCACATTATCAGCCAATTTTACCATCTTAGCTTCCTTTGGAGCGTGATTGCCTTAAGGTACCCACTGTTTTGACTATTCCTTTGCCTCTGGGGTGTATTAATGTATCCATGTTTTCATTATGTATTGACCCAGAAACTCATCAGGTTATGATAGAAAACTGCCAAACCAGCCTCTGAATTGACCACACGATTGCATTTATGCTCCAGTGACGACAAAAGCAGCACCCTTCTTTCTTTGATTTTTTTGCTCCTAATTTTTCATCAAAAATTGAAAACACTGTGCGTACCTTGTGATATGCCTGTGGCCTCAATTATTTTGTGAACTTTGATTTGTTGATCACTCGAAATCATATCTTGGATTTTGTCATTCATTTCAGAGGAAATCACTTCCACTGGATGTTCCTAATGATGCTCATCATTTGTGAATGTACGGCCACGTTCAAACTAATTTATCCCTTTGTAAACAATAACAAACACGGGAGCACATGTGCCATGAACTTCATTCAACTTGGTTTTGATCTTATTTGGTGTAATGCTTTTAAATAGAAGTGTTTAATCACCTCACAAAACTCGTATTTTCCATTTTTCTAAATAAAACAAAAGTTTGTTGCTTCAATCGACTATGAAAATGAAATCACATGATGGATGTAACTGAAACTGTAACAACAGTGTCGTGAGAGATGAGGTTTACTGAAAGCAAACCTTTTTTGATACAACAAACATCATCTCTTTGAAATGTAATGAAATAATTGACTTTGTAATTCCACACACTTTATTTAAAAACACGACCAGGTTTCGACGTTGAACGTCATCATCAGACCTGATGATGACGTTCAACGTCGAAACCTGGTCGTGTTTTTAAATAAAGTGTGTGGAATTACAAAGTCAATTATTTCATTACATTTCAGTATGTTATGCAAATTCCACAAAGTTACGCCTGAGACAACAAATCATCTCTTTGATTTTATAAGGAATCATTGAATGAACCATGCAGCATTTGATGCCCCCATGCTGCCAATGCCCCTCTTCCCTCAAATGCTTCATATTGTAAATAATTGTCACAGCCAGAAAGAACAATCATTGGCAGTCCATTATATGTGACTTTAGCATTAAATTCCACCTGTGGAATGAATCTTGTCGAGGTGCAGAAATAGTAACTTTAAATTAGGTATTTAAAAACTGGAACATCAGCAAATCTTTTTCATGGCAACTGTGGCATGGCACTCCATATGAATCATTCTATTTGAAACATAGAAGGTCATTTTTCAACCTGAGACTTTTCTCACCCATTCACTCCTCCCTTCTTGATCTGGTACAGTCTGGTGTACAGATATTAATTAAACTGGGACTTTATCTTTCTACAGTATGATTTGAGCTAGGTTTTAGGCATGGGGATGCTGATTTGGATATCATCATGCATTTTGAAGTGCACTTATTCATCAATGGCCCCTTTTTCAAACATTTAAATCATTCTTTTTCTTTGGAAACAATTTTTAATATTGACTGAGCCAAGAATTTTGACTTATGTGCAATTAGGTGGTTTGATGTTGAAATGTTTGGCAATATAGGCCTTGTTTTAAACTAATTACTCCCTTTACTATCTCTTAAATAAGGTATTGGTATGAACTTTAAAAAAGCCCATACAATTATGTATTGTTCTATGGTTAATAAATCTATCTATGTCAGTATTAATGGAAAATGCATGTATATTTTCACAGGAGACTCAAACACATTCAAGACTTGACTCAGACTCAGATCTCTGTGGTGAAGAAAGGGGTATGGGAAGTATCAGGGGTGGTAGCACTGGTGGGGGGCCTCTCGGGAGATCAGGGGTAAGTTTTATGACTATGTAAATTTTTTCTATATCCAGGGAGTCTATTTTAAGGCATTATGTGGATTATTCTGCATGGATTTTAGGTTATGATAAAGTACTAACAAATTGCTAACTATGTGCTTACTGTACCTGCCAGTGTATAGAACATGCATACAATGAAAATATATCTAAGCTTATAAAAGTTGTTGATTGCTTAAAAAATTATAATATCCTAAATAGCGTATGGTTTTAGTGTAAAATAGAAATATTTATGCATAATTCTTTCTCAGATGGTGTTTCGCATGATATGATATTTTGCATCATGTCAAGCATCTTAGATGCCCTCTGTACTCTGAAGTGCAATGAATTGGTTAATTTTGGGATGAATTTGAGAACATTGCAAAATTCACAAATGTTGCTTTGGGGTGGAAGCCAAAGTTATAGTACCCAACTTGTGAGTTGTAGCAGGTTGAGTTAGCTTGTTTGTCTTATGATAATTTCTGGACTTAACAATTCCATCAAACACAAACAAGTAACAAACATTTTTCACCGTGAATTTTCTCAAGATTGCTAAGAAAAAAGAATTTGGAAGAGAAGTTACCCAGGGTAATATTTTTTATTGACGTATATTTTGCCGTATAAAATATTGCTGTTCTCAATAACACAGAAATTATTTACTAAAAATTTATCTTTTAACAACAACAGATTTTCAGTCTTGTATATGATAGCTTGTGAAGTTATAGCATTTTAATGAGTTAGCTATCTTCCTTCCTTCAGGTAATTGTAAATAAGAAATAGAGTTTTAATTCTACCCTTTGATAATTACCTGCCGGATCCAGGCACCATTTTTACAGATATATCATCTGCCTAGATTATTTTATCCGGAAATAATCTAAAGGCCATTGAAGAATACAGTTCTACATGTTGAAATGACATAATGTGTATAGGACTGCATAGACAATTCCATAAACTACCTAACTATTTTTGACCCCTTTGCATAGATGTTTTTTTTTTTACTTTACCAATCAACTTCACCAAAATTTTATTCCACCAATTAGCTGCCTATGAAATTAAATATGTGTGGATATTGGAGATGCTTAATTTGTTTTTGGTGTTGAAATGTGTATCCTGTGTAAAAGTTTTCTGTGTGAATTAGTGGCATTAATGGATCACATTTATTTTATCCATATAGTGAAAAATCCAATTACATAAAACTAAGATAGTTTGTCATGATTAGAAATATAATTATGTGCAGTTCCTTGCTATTTGTTGCAAATATTAGTTTTTTATTGTTCCAGAAAAGTCATGAACCTTTACCTTGGTTTAAGTTTTGTCTTTCCTTTATTTTGTTTTTGCACTACATATATTAGGGGTAAGCTAATTAAAATAGAAAATTGCTGGTAAATTATTGTGAATGTTAAAAGAGATGACCTGAAATATTTTTGAAGTGAAACTCTTATTAGGCCATTAAATTCGGTAGGTACTATTCATCTTTATCTGAAATGAGCATGTTTTCCAGAATGACCCAGAATGTACCCACATACCACGTAATCACTATCATTTTACCTTAATTTAAATTGATACTTAAATTATCATGTAAAATTAGTATTTTTAATGAATTTCACTGCTCTTGAATTCAGTTGGGATTTGATATTTTTAGAGTAATGGTTTTTTTCTATGCATTTTTGTATGTATTTACTTTAGCCCTATATTATTGATCTGCATATATGTTATTTAATTTAGGTTAGATAAATTTTTCTTTGTTTTTATTTTTTGAAACTTTTTTGCTTCCTAATTTCTTCATGCAGTCATTTAGGGATGGAGTAGTTAGGCGGTATGCGCACATAACCTAGAATAAATATAAGAAAACGGATGATGATCATGTTCAAGGAGTGCGACTGTATTTCTGCGGTTAAATTTTTTAGTAAATTTCCAGTGATGCTAACAAAAATTGCAAGCATTTACATCTGTGTGAGCTGAGATTTTGTGCTAAAACTTTAATTTCTAATGTTTAAAACTCCTCTTTAATATAGTAATTTAATTTCTTTATGCTGCCATCAATTTCACATACTATTGGTAACCACTTCATGAGTTCTCCCTAGAAGATGATTTTGAAAAACTTTATGGCATAGTTAATGATTGTAGGCCATATTATGAATTAATTTATGTATTCAAAGGCCACCAAAAATGGCAGAAGGGTTTTTACACAAAGGCATTCACATTTTCTCCTTCCTGCACTTATACTTCTCATTGAAATGTCATGCATTGGCCTTACAATCTTGATTATTGAAGCGAACATCCCTCAGAACTAGCAAGATAAAATGAGATGTGTATTTAGTGATTATATATGCTATAGTACTAGCATTTGTGAGGGTTCTCCTGCAATATTGCAAGATTTTACACTTTCACTCGGGAGCACTCTCTTTCCCTCTGACAAAGAGTTCTTCTCATGGGCTAGTTTGTTATGTATGTACATATGCAGATGTATGATCAAAATATTGAAAATAACCTCCAAATTTGAAATAAAAGGTAACAGATTTGTACAAAAAATAGAAGGGTATATCCAGAAGTAATAACAATCATACTTACTTTTTTCATCATTGGTCATCTAGCCAAAAGCTGCATAATTTTCTTTTAAATGCAGTAAACTCTTGGTTTTCCATGCTAATGGATGTAAAATTAAACATGAATAATCAAAAAATACAGATAACCAAAATACATAGGCGGAAATAAATGGTCGTGATATAAACGTATATGCGCGGAGACTCCTTTTTCATTTATCGTGAATAATTTGCATTTTGTGGCAATGGAAAGTACATTTTTTTATTTTTCAGCCATTTTAATAAGAGTGGAATTATAGTTTTACCAGAACACAGAACTGTCATAGAGTAGTGAATAGCAGAACATGTGTTACTCAGATAGCTAAACCAATCTCATAGCCAGGAAAAAAACAAAGGTCTGGCGAAGGACAAATTTAAAAAAATAGGGTTGCTTATACTGATTTATATTCATCAGATAATATGGATTTAAATAATGCATTGTAGATAGTGCTTGACTTATTTGTTGCATAGTAAAACTATGTCTTTGCTCGTCTTCAGAGGATGTCTTACAGTGACAAGGGGCAAATGTCACTGACTAAATCTACCTGGGGGGAGTGATTATATTTGATTGTGGCGTCTTAACAAAGGGCTGAGAATTATTTGAAGGTAGAAGTTAGCTGGGATACAAAACCGGCAACCATGCAGACATCTAGGAAGATAGATAGTCCCCTTATCCAGAGTAAACCATACTGAGTGGTGAACTCCCCCTCCATCTAAGCTCACACAGCCAATTGGAGGGAGGACGTTACATCTACGGCAGCGCTTATTCCATAATTTTCTCGGATACCTGATGTAACTTGACACTAAGGTGTGAATGGTATTAGTGCTTTGGTTCCAGAAGCTCATCTGCTAGGTTACTCTGGGGAGCTTAGTAGCGTAGGAACATATGTTTATTCAGAAATAAGAGTTAGCGGATGTTCTTTTCATGGCACTCAGAAAGAAACCTCCCCCCTCCCCCCTATCTCCTCCTCCCCCCTCTCTCCTCCCCCCACCCCCGAGATATCTCTCTCCCATATGAGGGAGGGAGATCCTACAATTCTCTCTTCCTCTGAACTCTTGGAATGTGAACTTATCAATTGGCAATTAGAGAGAACAGTAGTGATTGGAGAAAGGAAGATGAGGGGGCAAAGAAGCTTACAGTGCCCCAAGTAACCACATTAAATATTGAAATGAAGTGAGTAACTTCCACACGCATTTCATTTGGAACACTACCTAGGTTTCGTCATTGGATGTCATCATCAGATGGTCCTCACAGAAACCAACTTTGTTTATATACCTACAGAGAAGGGGAGGTTAGGATTTGGTCAGAGTGGCAGGAAGGGATGGTGGAGGGGTAAAAAAAGGTTAAACTGTATATGGGAGGGAAAGGAAAGTACAGCTTTCGGTGTCAATTGTTGCTGTTAATGGGGGTTTGTTTGGGAGGGTGGTACCCCTTGTGGGGAGGACTGGATGTGAAAGAGCGGTAGATCTAGGAGGGGGGAGTAAGGGGGATATAAAATTTCATTTGCAAGTTTATCCTTGCAGCAACAAAATTTAAAATTTCTAATTGCTCAAATGCATCGAGTCTATGGCCTATATTTTCAAAATTGAGAATTTCAGACTCAAAGACACTTTTGTGGTCACGTGCGATAAGGTGCTTTGCAAACAGGGATGTTATATTCCTATTCTTTACCCAACTTTTGTGCTCCTTCATTCGTATGTTTCCAGGTTTTCCCATCCTGGTTAGCCTGTAATATCCATTGTGAAAAAACTGGGAAACAGAAAAATTTACTGATAATATTTGGTGTGCTACTTTTAGAGTTTTTAGCTGAGGTGCAGAAATCAATCATTGAATATTTCAGTAGGCATGGCCTTTGTCAGAAAGTAATTAAGCAAACATCACCATTAGGAATGGCTTAATGTTTTTATCTAATATTTGCAATATGTTAAAATTTATTTACTTTAAAAATGCATTCACTCAATAATAACTCATAATAGCTGTACATTTTTAGGGGATCATCTTGATTTCATGACTAAGGTAATGTCATCACTTATTTACTGATTTACTATTTTTTTAAATTTCAAAGGTCAACCATGACAAAGTTCTTGTGATACTTAGATGGCTGATATTTTAGGCGGGCCAATGATTTGTCATTGCAATTGAAGGTCGAATAAATGAGCCCTGAAATTGTGTCACCATTCCTTTATATTTTATTTAATTTACAGTGACTAATGGTGAGAACTCGGTGGTGTTCTTCATATTCTCCTTACAAGGTCTGTCAATTGTGCACTGCAAAATTTCATTTGTGCAAATAGTATGAGGCCTTTAAACCAACTGAATGATGCCTTCTAGTATTTAAAAGTCTGAACTTAACAGTCTCCCCTTTTATTTACAATTTCCACTGCCAGGGTAAAACATGAATGGGTAGGCCCTTAGCATTGGGAAAGAGTAGGGGAACACTTATGGGGATTATAGTGTTTCAGCCCTGAAATTAGATGCAGAATTCTATATCGTGAAGCTCTTCCTGATTCAATTGTTTTCTTGGGAAAGCCGTCTAACGTGCGTGAAGAAAGGACATAATGAAGCTTAGGAAAGGAAGAACAAGTCTAGGGAAAAGAAAGAATGAAACTGAAATTTAGGGGACTCTGTTGTGTCTTAATGAGAGGACTTCATTAGTTCTTACATTTTATGCCCACAGTATTAAAGTCATTCATTATGGGGAAAATGGAAAATTCAAAGTCTTCAGTCAGCTCGCTACATTTAATATGTAGAATGAAATTTTCAATACTTTCAAAGCATGCTTAATGCACAGTAGGAATTCCTGAAAAAATTATTTAGTGGAAACTGTAACACAAACCTTCAATCATGGACTAAATGCACATGTTTTGTGTATTTATTGAACATACCAGGTGATTTTTTGAAAAATGGCTATGTATATCTTATTTCATATGTCTTTTGGTACTATTCAGTGTAGAACTACAGAAAATAGTCACCAAATGCATGACTACACAGAATCAAATGTAAAAGTATGGAGCAGAGCGTAGACTTAGAAATTTTCAATTACTCCCACACCTTATGATTGTTTACATTTTTGGTCTGCGAGTCTCTGTTTCCAAACATTTTTGCCACTTGGAAGGATTGCCCAGCATTACATGACTATTAGTCCTTGACCCAGGCAGCTGCCCTTGGTGACTCCATGATTATCCCTCTGGATACTGTCTACTTTGAATTTTCTCTCCTGTGGAAAGCTCCCCATTTTTAGTCAATTGTTCCAGTAGTGAAAATACAGGATCTTTCACAAAGATATATGAGACTTTGTACTGCGTGCTTGTTGTTTATCATTTCAAAGTATTGGTTATCATTTTGTCTCCTGTCCTGTAGAATATGGGGCTAAAATTACAACATTTAAACACTCTCTCTGGTGAGAGGTTTTCTGTAACTCACCAGGTAACCATTTTCACATGGATATTTTTTCTTGTTCCTGTTCTGTTAAAGTGCTTAGCATTCAGAGTTATAGTTATGGCAAAGTATATAAATTCTTAGTTTTCACTCACATTTCTGTTGTATGCATAATATAAAAAAATAGGATCATGTACGCTTAGTATATAGCTTTTTGAAATTTTTTTGCAACAATGTCAAAAATAATTTGCCTTGATCAGTATCCTGATCAAGGCAAGTAATTTTTACAGTTTGATATTGTTGCATTTGAATGCACATTAACAGATGACTCCTTAAGTTACTATCAAGACATCTCCCAGTTTCTTTGAATCTAGTTTTTTGGTGATTAATAGTATATTGGTGATATTACCCTGACATAATGGTACAAATAAAAACTAGCTTTATTTTTTCCTTCTGTACTTTAAACAAAATTCAGCTACATATTATGGTTTGGCTCATGATTTCACTATGAATAAAATTAAATGCATGGCAAAGGCAATTTCAACTTTTCAGCGTTTCAGCTTTTGGTCAGAAGGGATGGATTGCTAGACTGAATATAATGAGAAATCGGAGAAAAAATATCCTTAAAAATATGGGAATATACCTAGATCATCCTCATTTTGTTACTACAATAAAAAACAGCTTTAGGGTCAAGATTGAAATTCACTGGACCAGGCAGGCAGTGTAGATAGTAAACAATTGTGCAACACGCAGTTGCACTTCTAATTGTGAAACTTTTTTTTGGGAAACTACCTCCATGCTAATTACTGAGGTAGCATACAATCATTCTCAGTTAAATGCATATGCTGGCATAGCATTTGATTGTAGACTGCTTTCCTAGCCACCTCTGCCACAAGTTTTGAGCTGTAACGAGGTCAATATTTTACCTATCCTCTCAAATTTATAAACACTGAACCAAAATCATTTTGTTAGTTTTTGTCTTGCAGTCATATTTAAAGAATATTTAAGGACATTGGGGTCATTCCTGAATGAGTTATACAATGGTAATCCCAAAACTAAAGTCTCCAATTTTTTAGAAATAGAAAGAAACCATTTATTTTCTATGATTTATGCATCATTTTAAAGATTAATCAATTGTCTATTTTTCTACATAATCGCCATAATAAATATACTTGCATGAATGATACTGATGTTATTAAGCATATATATATATATATATATATATATATATATATATATATATATATATATATATATATATATATATATATTATATATATTATATATATATTTTATATATATATATATATATTATATATATATATATATATATATATATATATATATATATATATATATATATATATATATTTTGCACTCAGAATGCATTTCATTTGGAAGGGATAGATTTTTTGGGGCTCACGCTAATGTTATAATGCCAACTTCTTCATAGGTGTGCAGCTTAATTTTATTCTGCACATTAGTGGAGATTATTGCATTCACTTACTCTTTTTTACCCCATTATTTTATTGTGTAATATCAATAACATAATAATTTACATGCATTGTTCATATCTTGAATAAAGTTTCTACTGAATGCAGATAGACCTCATCTTTCAAAGACTTTCCTTGGTTTGTTTCTTCCTTTTGCAAATATAAGATCATAGGCTATGTGAAATTTCATCTTTACTTTGAGCTTTGAATCCATGAAAACTTGGATTATAAAAAAATAACATTGCCGCTTAGCAAGGGAAGAATGTGTGCGGAATGAAAAACCTATTTACTTACTGTTCTTCCTTACATGCATGACCCTAATCAATATCCCCTGATTGCTATCATTGCGCGTTTTTAATTTATAATGAGATGGACAAAACTGATGGCTGCACATATGTGTTATGTATCATTTTCATATTTTTATTGACCATTCTACTGCCTCTCTCCTAAAAATAATATGCCTTTCATGCTCAATGTTCTATATATTTCAGTTTTTGAAGTTTGCCCCTGTGTAAATGCTTCATTGAGAAAATGTGAAATAAACTTCATTTTGTTGAGTTATTTTTTATTGAATTTTATTGAAAATCTTTCCATGGGGTTCATTTTATTATTTATTTATATTTGAGTGCCAACCAAAGTATGTGTAAGTATTGAATCAATCTTTTTCTGGAGTGATTGGAACCAAAATCTATATGTATTACCCATAGTGTTAATTACTTCTCTTTTGCGGTTCTCCTTCAATGAGTTCATTCACTTCAATCAAGAATTTCATCCCCAGGAAAGACGAGGTCTACCTGGGCATATTTCTTTTGCCATTTGATGAATTCTAGTCAACAGCATTCTCAATTGAATTTAATGGGAAATGTTATCCTGAAGTTTCTTTTCTGCAAAATGATGACCTGGAACTTAGGAGATTTAATAGGTCCTGAAAATCAGTGTTCTTGAATGGAAAATTTCTAAAAAAAAATAATCTTACAGCCAACTCGTATTGAGAAAAAATACACAATTACGCGCACAATAGGAATTGTGCATGTTTTGAGCTTTTTACATTTTCTGCTTAATATAATTGAATTTTTTATTTTTGGACTTCTTTGTATTAATTAGCCTAATAGAGAAAATAGACCATAATGTCAACCCCATGCTGAACTAAGGAATGTAAAAAATTCTCTTTTCATTTTTGATTTTAGTGTGTTGCATTAGTTTTTTCTCTGATGGCAGAAAGTCACAAAAGATGAAAAAAAGGGATTTGTAAACAACCATGGCTCTTACCAAAAATGACTATATTAATATTTTCATGACCATTTTTTAATGAAGGTAAAATAGTGAAGTTGCAAAAACAAAGCTTGTATTATATATTTTACATTTATTGGTTTAACATGGAAATGATTTTATGTTATGAAAAATTTAACTCATATTTTAAGAGAGACTTTTTAAATTAGCAATCTTTTATCTTTGTGTAGAATGAAGTGACAGATTTATTTGTCCCATTCACAATGAAGTAGTTTATACTTTTGACCCAAGTGTTGCGTGAAGATTATGTAAAAAGTAACATTATTGTGTTTATAATTATTTTTTATCTAGCTATACATTGCTTTATGATGTATATATCACTGGCAAAGATTACTTTATCTCATTTAATGTTATTCACAATTTTTACGACTAATATTTGTTTATTGGCCTTGGTTATAAGTGACTGGAGTAAAATTTACTGCTCTTGCCATGCAGTGTCCCTAGTGTTGAATCACTCCCTTGCATGTAACTTTCTAATGGGCTTACTTGAACATGAAAGAGAATGTTGTGTGCATTATAACAAACAGAAAGGCATTATGTACAGAGTCTGATATTAACATTTCTAGTTATTGTCTTTGATCATGTCAATATCTAATATTCATCCCCAAAATTTATCCATCTCTCTATCTCTGTCTCTCCATAAATGCCTCTTCCTCCACCACCCATTCCTACATCAACATAAACTGTGATCCAATGCCTCACCCCCTTCCCCATGTGCAACTTTCCTCACATATAATGATTTATTGGGTTGATGGCATGTCTTATTTATCCCTTTTGCATCTCCTTCTCGATTTTGACCTCCGCACTTTTACTTTCCTTTTCTCCTTCCTGTCTAAATGCTGAATCCACTACCAACTGACTCGATGACTCAACTGAAATGCAATGGCCTACCTCTTTGTGATCTGCCGGGATCATGGGTGCTCTCCTCTGAATACCTATCATGCTTAATTTTTGCTTTATGTAAATTAAAATCCACTGCTTTTTCCATATGCTTGTCAGGATCTTAATGTCATTGGGGGATCTAGTGTGGAGTCCCACAATTTCATGTGATAACTTTTTTACCCATGTATTCTAATTGTGTGTGTGTTGTTGGTAGCTGGCAGGTTTTTTAAAGTATTTTTTTGGAAATTGTTTTTTTTAAAGATTCTTTTGAAAGCCAATTTAAAGGAAGTGATTTTTCAAAAAAGATTGTGATGGGACAGATTTTTCCAAGTACATTTTTTGAAGGTCTGTATTTTAAAAATAACCTGTAATTGATCAAACCAAATTTAAGATCAGTTATTCATTGAAGAGTTGCTGTAAAAATTGTCACTGTCGGTATAAAATTGAATTCTGCAAAAAAGCAGATCAAAGTTATCTCCATCCAAAGGTATCTCCATGTATTTTGGCAACTGTTGAGTTAAGTTTTTGATTTATTTCAATTTTATAAATACTTTTGGTAAGTAATGGATTGAATTATTTATAAGCTCTTTGATTTAATATAATTTTACTTGATATTCTTTTGGAAATTCAAGGTACATATTTATACTGAATCAAAAAAATGACCTTAATTGGAAGCTATCTTTAGAAAAAAATGAATATATTCTAATAAGGTTTTCAGTATTCATTGGTGTTTCTTCTTTTGGAAGATCTGATATGTATGCATGTGTGTGCATACACTCACATGTGTTTATATACTTACACAATTTAAATATTCAAATAATCAACTTTTATGTATGGCATAATGATGTCTTTCAATTCACCATTGTTCATTAACAAAGCTCTGCTACCAACCCATCTAATGAAGTGTAAATATGCATTGCAGAAAAAATATAAACACTAACATTGTAAGGGAGCTTTTGATGTGGCTTTCTGTTTCAATATAATGTCTTTCATGATGTATATTATTGTAGTGATATTTCCCATTTCAATCCTCTGTTGATATCTGAGAATCCTCAATGGCAGGGGTGCTCAGACTGCTAGCTATTTAATATTGGGCTTGGGAGCTTCTCATTATTGTTTTGAATGGCTTTGATATCTCTTTATCTTTAACATGGAAATTTCGTCCTCTTGGTGACCGGGTTGGGGGCAAAATACAGGATCTGAATGATATTAATTTATTTTCTTTGTTTACCAGGCTAAAGATTTAGCAAGGTATGTCTAGAGCACCTCTGATTTAAGATGTGTGTAACTTGAACAGTATTTGTGTGAAGTTTTTATGCTCTAGGAGATTCTAACTATGGTTGGTATTTAACTTAAGAAAACCATTTTGTTATATTATTTCAATGATATTGCAAACATCTGTATGCTTGATTAACTTTAGATCAACAGGCATTGTTTTTCATGTGTAATTGAAAATTAAATCTAAGTATTATACCCTGATCTGATAATTATTTTAGAAATACAATAAACCTTGTAAACAATGGTATTGATGTGCATTTTTCTTGATATTTCTGCTAAAAATATATTTCCAATCGCATTTTAATCAGTCATTCTTTAAAGAAGCTTTATAATTAAAATGCTCATTTTGTTACAGACAGCCAATAATAGAATCAGAGTAGACAATTCTACAAAACAGTGAGAAGCATCTTGTGAATCTTGTTGTATATATGTGGAGCTGGATTTTATTTCATGTGATCAATTTAAAAATCAGTATAATGGAATGACTAATTCACGTTAGAGGTCATCCCACTTTTAGGATAATTGTCATTCATTCTCATATTTTCTATTGTTTGCAAAATATGAATTCTTACACTTAAGGTTAGTCAGATCTCAAGTATGGCTGGAATTATGTACCATGTAAAAGTGTAATTTATTTAACTCTTACATGAGTAAATTGATACTAATAACTGCTAATGTTGATATTGGTAGTGGCAATAGATAAATAATCAAAGGCTGTGGTGTACATTTGGTATTGAGAAAGTATATTGTAAGCATTTGTGATTTTAGTTTTTTTTTCCAAGGGAGGTTTTCTAACTTGTTTATAATTATATATAATTTATTTATATACCCAGACTTTTTTTTCACCAGCCAGAATTCATATACAACATCCCAAATTTACTTTCAAATGTCTGTATTACAGGTTCAATATGACAGAAAACAGTTTTTAATGTTATCAAAATGATTCACGAAATTCACAAAATATTTGTCTTGGAATCCAGGGCCCTCTACCCTTTTGGATGCATGTCTTTGGTGCCTTAATGAATGGAAGTTAGGGCTCAATATACTACTTGCATATATAGTAGTGCGCTGTGCAATTCTAATCTGATGGCTGAAAAAGAACTTGTAGGAATCCTTGGCATTGATCCGTATCCTAGTCAGCACCTAGTACTGAAGCAATTTTTCCTCGAAGTCTCTCCTTAAGTTCTACTCGTCCTTAAAAGTATAGAGAAATCTAGATGGTTGTTTCAGCTTGGAATTTACGTCTGTGTTCCTTTTTTTTATATTCTAGGGTAACAATTCATTTCTGACCTAAGCTGTTGATTCTATATGGCAATAAAATTTCTAGAGGTTTTTGCATAAAAAAGAACATCCTTTTGACCTGAATGTCAAAAGAAAAATTTACATTATATGGATAGGGAATACTTCACTAAATTTAGGTGTGCCATGAATACCCTTAGATATTCTGAAAACCTTGTTTCAACACAAAGAGAAACACTCGAAGTTGCATCTCATAATTTGGTTATTTACCAGTTCATAGTATACAACTTATTGTATAAATTATTGAAATATTGCTTTTGTATAAATTATTGAAATATTGCTTTTGTAGAATGTACAGATTAAGATGATAAACTTCTAGTACAATAATTTTCTTTGTGCTTAGAATAAGTGAATGTTTTGTATGCAGTAATTTGGTACATTATGGGCTCGATAAACTGGAACTGATTTCTCGTTAATGGAATGGATCTTAATATGATAATTACTATAAACACTATAAAATAAAAACTATAATAATCCGCAAGGGTATTTGGTGAGGGGTATTAGGACACCATCCATAAAATGGAGGTGATACTTCACACCAACCAGTGTTGAAGTGTTTTAAAATTTAGTATTAAAAAAGTGTTATCATTTGAGAGAATAGGGATTGTATTTAAATGGCAAACTTTTATGAACTTGTGGAGGATTTAATGAGAGCCACATAAAGGTATGCTCGAGAAAAAGCTCCCCCCATAGCCCCATCAGTATTTTTGATACTTTAATATCCTTCCATTTTGTCATTTTTTTTAATGTTACTCTTTGTAAGTATCTCCTTGTATTTTCTGTTGATGCACAGGTTTCTATGATATCATGTCACCTACAGGTCAAAAAAGGTGAAAGGAAAAAAATGCACTTCCAACTCTAAGGAACTAATTGGAATTTAATTATTGAGAGACCCTATGAACATGGCCTTTTCCATTCCTGCTGTAATTGCCTCTGTTCTCATTGTTAGCAGGGATATTATTCATGAGTTAGGGTTTTGATCCAAGATGATCTAATCATTTTCTCCATTGAATCTATTTATAGACAGAATGGTCTGGGTGGGGTTGTCAGAGTTCAGAAAGCAGTTACTTTATTTCATCAAATTTTCCAAATCTTAACATCCCTGTTTAGAGTTACATTACAAAAAAAGAGTATAAAATACAATGACAATAATAATCTTTGTTTATTTTACATACCACAGTACATATCATCAAAAATATTTTTAAAAAGTGATCAAAGTACCTAGGTAAATACATATTTATATAAATTTTACTTGAATGCCCTTCAAGAGAAATCAATGCCTTGAAGGTTTTTGGCCATTTTTGGGGATGTTGAAGATGTATGTTATGTTAGTTTGACGCCTTGCATTACTGGAAAATGGGAAGTTTGTAGTGTACATTGTAGGTAGGAACATGAAAACCTATATTTTGTGGGAGATTAGGTGAGTTTAGACGGAAGGGTTAGAATGATGAAGTTTATGCATATAATTGTACAAGATATTTCAGCATCTAGGTTTACTATTTTAGGTGTAATATATGTGGAATGCAGTGAAATTTATTTTGCTCACATTCAATGATTTTGCTGCTCCAGCAATAGTCTGGTGACCGTAGCAGTGGACTGTATTCTAATTTGCTGGGCTCAAAGTTGTTATATTATCATTTAATAGCATAATTATGAAGGTTTCTCTTCTTGTGCATGATGAAACCAAAAGATTTCGTTAGACATATTGTGATTGAATTTACTTGAAATTTAAAATTCAGTTCTGAAATGAATAAAGGCTGCGAAGTCCATAACAACTGAACATATAGTAGTTGCTATTGAGTTTAAGTGATATTTGTGGTGAGTAGCTTTTAAAAACATAGCTGATAAGCAGTTATTGTTTAGCCATTGTAAACAATGTATTTATATATCTTTAAGTTAGATGTTATCAAGATGTGATTTGATTAACTGGAATATTTTGAGGTTATCACCTCATGATTAGGAGGCATCAATGAATAAACGAAAGATATCATTGATGAAAAGAATTAAAAATCATGATCTCAAGTCAAGACCTTGTGGGAAACCAGCCAGAGTTGGATAGATTGGGAGTGAGTTGATTGAAGTTTGGTGATTTGAATTATTCATTGAGTTCAGCATAATATTTTCCATGGATTCCAATCGCTGGTTATTTCCATATTAAAAGGGAGTCCTGGTCTTAGCAAATTCTTTAGTTTTATGTTTTTACAGATTAAATATGTTGGTATATTTCAAAGGCAGATGCCATATAATTATGAAAATTAATGAGGTTTGTTATTGTTGAATGACCCAGTAAAAAACCGTAATATTTACCTATGACTATATTTTGAAGAAGAGAATATACTCTTATTTCATTGACTACTAGAGGCACAAAGAGTAGGTATTGTTTAGAGAATAGCTATGGACTGATAGCTCTTGATTATAAATTGTTCATCAGATTTGTGCAGTGAAACTTTATAGCTAAATTAAAATGCAAATAGAACAAGTATCTTAAGGGCTCTTGAATTATCACCGGTCAGTTAACAAAATGAAAATTTCAAAATGTTTTGGAGACACTACCTTGGAACCCCTAACTTTTTGATCTGGGAAGGACTGCTGACCAAGGATCTCTAAAATATTTGTGGTGTGGGCTACTTGAACTTTTCTTAAGCTCCTCCCTATTCCCAGGGGATAAAAGTTAAACTAAAAATAGAATAATAATATTTGATTGACATTTGATAAATATTGGAGTTGCATGGTCTAAGGGAAAAAATGGTAAAAGGGAAGCTTTCATTCCTTATAAAGTAATAGATATGAAAGATAGCATTTTGGATTGAAAACTTACATTTTTTATTCTAACTTGGGAGGACAACTCCTTAGATTTTATTCTAGTTAAATTCTACAATTTATGAACTGAATCTAATATATCAGATATACAAGGGTAATTTGAAAAGTTCTTGGAATGGAATAGGAATAAATGACTTACCTGAGTGAACTTTATTTTTCAATGTGGTCTCCCTGTACACTAATAACTTGGTCCAGTTTTAGTCCAATGTCTCTATCCCATCTCAAAAATTAGATTCCTTCAGGCCTGCGAAATGACCATCTACTTCGGCTGTTAGTTCTTTGAAGGGAATCTATGTCCACTGAGGAAAATTGAGTTTGAAGAAGAGATGGAAATCAGGCGAATAAGTTGGGTGTGGCAACAATTCGTATCTTAGTTCACATATTTTTGCCATGGCAACAATACTTGTGCGTTGGCATGCATTGTCTTGATGAAAGAAGACTTTCTTCCTTGCCAAACCTGGCCTTTTTTCGTGTATCTTTAACTGTATTTGGTCCTGGAGATTAGCTTAGTATTGTCCAGTAATTGTTTGGCCATTGGGCTGATAATCTGTCCCCAGAATTCCTTTCGAATCCCAGAAAACTGAAGCCATCACCTTTCCGGCCGACTGCATTTCCTTTGCTTTCGTTGGTGGTGGTGAATCAACATGTCTCCACTGCGTTGACTGCTGTTTTGTCTCTGGGATATAGTATTGGACCCAAGTTTCATCTGTGGTCACAAACCAGTGCAGAAAGTCTTGTTGGTTGCTCTTAAATTTGGTCAAACATTGTTTCTGAAATTGACATTTCCTTTCCGATGCATTTTTGATCCTGCGTCAAGTCTAGTCAATAATTTTCTCATACCCAATACCACTGTTAAAATGTGGTAAGCCCATTCAGATGATATCCCTACAGATTCAGCAATTTCTTGCACTTTCAGTTTGCTATTCTCCATGACCATTTTATGCTTTTTTGCAATAATTTCTGGGGTGGTGGCACATTTTGGCTGACCACTATGTGGATCATCATCTAAGCTCTCCAGGCCAAACTGAAACTCGTTTTTCCACTTGGCAACAGCTGAATATGAAGGAGCAGAGCCCCCCATAGTGCTCTGAAAGTCTATATGAATTTCCCTCTTACCTTTCTTTACAAAGTATTTAGTCACTGCTCACATCTCCATTTGTTCCATTTTCACAAATCTCTACATGGGAACAACAACAGAGAGGTGTCCGCACTACAGATCTCTTCCCAGACCTCTGATGCAGTTCTTGTTTACTCATAAAGGTTTATCTATTACTCTGCAGGAAACTCATTCCACTAGTGGTGACATCTGATGGTGTTTCCAAGAAACTTTCAAAACTAGCCTTGTATGTTAGAGATCCAACGCCTAGATTATTTACGCTCTAATTTCCTGGTTTTAGCTTATAAACCATTGCTGGCTGTAATGCAGTTTCTAGGTTAACGTCTATATCAAGAGAAAAAGTCGACAAATCGTTCAAATGGAAACAATGATGAAATTCACTGAGTAATTCGATTTAGTTTATGTTAGAACAAGGTGGGTTGCATATAACTATTCTCTTGTGATGAGATAAAAGTAAAATGAGTTTTGTTGATATTATCTGTTGGCCCTGAATGTAGTTACTGTGCTTATGGTAAAAATATCAGTGGAGAAGTGTGGGGAGGACTATTTATGCACACAAAATAGATTTTTAGATAATTTTAATACTCCTTAAAAATAAACATATTTTGATCAGTTAATATAATTTTTTTATCTAATCAGTTAAAAGTAAATGTGAGAAATTCAGCTTCTCTAATGTCAAAGACATACCCTATGCCTCCTAAGCATTTGTCTATTTCAAGAAAGAGTATAAGAATAAAGTATTCTATTCATTAACTCTTAAATGGAATGTGATGAACCTCTATAGTGCTGCTTATTACACTAAATACACTAATTGCTTTCATTGCACTAAATCATTTGTTGCCTAAGCTTATGTGGTTATCACAACTGACTGAAGTAGTGAATTGTGTGCTATTCAAAATTTAAGCTTATGTTCCCAGTGCCATGAAGGATTGAGAACAAAACTATACATTTCTCTTTCATCCTATCTGAATGAATTCTCAATTCCCGGATCATTTATAACTGAGCAGCACAATTTCAGTCTTGAAAAATGTATTTGCAACATGTTTGAACTGTTTAATCATATTAAATTGCGCTGCTGTGGGTGTTACATATGTATACTTGTAACTAAAAATGTTTTTGTCCCATTATACTTGTGGAATATTTACAGGTCAAAATAGACTTCAAAAAATCATTTTTTGGGCCTTTCTTCATGATATCTAAAATGGCTCTTGTTTTCCTCCATCTACCCTGCTTGCCTAACAATTCCAGAATTTTCAGTTTTGAGATATTGAGCAGTGTGTGATTTTTGAGGTTGAAAATCATTTGCATTAAAGTAAGATAAATTTGTATTTAGGTAGAAATCATATTTTGACCCTTTTCATTCAAGTATTTTTCCATTTGATTAATATTGGTGTATGGAGTATAAATTTCATGTTCTGAGTTTAAATAGTTTCATAAAACAACTTCCAAGTATGTGATTTTTCTAGTACCATTCATTTTTATTACTCCTGTTTCCTACAGCCCATAATACACATACGAGGGTCATCCGGAAAGTAGTACCCGTTCGTGAAATAAAGACACAAAAGTAAATATTAACAAACATAAAAAATTTTATTTGAAAGAGGATACTTTAAACTACTTCTCAACATAATCTCCAAGCAAATTAAGGCATTTGTCATAACGTGTGACAAGTTTCTGTATTCCTGCTGCATAGTCCTTCGCCGCCAGCTCATTGAGATACGCGAGGGACCCATCTTGCACAAATTTTTGCATAATGCAGATGGTGTTTAACAATTTCATGAACAATTGTTCGAGAAACATTGGGAAAATGCTCACAGATGTCATCAATTGTGACGCGCCGATCGTTCCTCAGGAATTCGTCAACTGAGCTCACCAGTTGGTCTGTAATGACAGACGGTCTCCCCGAACGCTCATCGTCGTGTGTGTTCCCCCTCCCCATGTTGAAGTTGCGACACCACCGCCGAACAGACGACTCGTCCATTACATTGTCTCCATACACCTCCTTTAATTGGCGATGAATATCACATGGGCGAACGTTTCTTGCATTGAGGAATTTAATCACTGCCCTCACTTCACAACTGGCGGCGTTCTCAATTTTTTTAAACATTGTAAACAATCACAGAAACAACACAGGCAATGCTAGCGTCACGCAACTTGGCTCAGAGAAGGCAGACAAGCCACTGAAGCTATCTGACCTCGTCCAGCGGCTACTCGCGTCGTCAGCACTTCATGCGGCACGAACGGGTACTACTTTCCGGATGACCCTCGTATGTTAGCCTAGTGTACCCATTCGTAACATTTTAACTGCCATAAAATTGTGCTCAACCTTTTGTTACAAAATGTTGCTTGGTGTTGAAACAATTTTCATTCTATGATGGTTCATTTTCAAGAAATCCAATTTTGTTCTACCCAAGTGTGCTTATCTAATTTGTATATAGAAATTAATTTGCCAACCACTGAGGTCATGTTCAGTTTTTTATGATAAACTTTTCTGGGCATTCTAACTTTAGATTCTGCTGCACAAAGGTGTCATAAAAAAATGTTTTACTATGCATTTGTAACTAAGGTCTTACCACTGTCTGTGTTATTCAAATTGAGTGAAACATGTGGCGAGTACACAGAGAATTCAAATGTACATATGTATCCTTTCATTGCTTGAAGTGATCCTCTTCATTAGTTTTATCCCAGATGTGTCAAACTTAGATCTGACGCAGGACCATATAAGTGGTAACACAAGTGGAAAGGGCTGCAATATTATCAGAAGAGTTGAGTCAGCCGCACCCAAAATTTCTACTCTCCACAAAGTGCTTATGCTCCCAGTACAGTGATTCTGTTTTTTTTATTCAATTACACATGGTATGCACCTTTGCTTTTTAGTAATTTTATACCTGAATGAGCCATGTACAAGGCCTAATATTATTGTATTTAATTGCTAATTTTGAAAACTAAAATTTTTTCAAGTAATTTGAGTCCTGATAACCGTGGGTTCTATCGGTGAATTGGGTGCAGCATTACAGAGAGTGGTGGGCTGGGAGTTTGACATGACTGATTTTTTTACCGGAGGCTCGTGTTTTACTTGTATTATATCTTTTTTCAGTTTGTATTCGTGGCTTGTAATTGAATTTGAATGATATAATGAGCAGGCACTAATTGTAATTGGTTTGGTCATTCGCAAAAACAACCTGATGGCTTGCATTATTGATATAGTAATGTCAATGATAATACAATATATCATATAAAGGGCTGTGGTAAGGTAAGAAATAGTAACTGTGGAATTTCCTTCTTATTTCGTGAGATTTGTATGCATGTGTTCATTAGAGAGATCCTTACATCATGTAGATTCTGAAACCATATGCCTCATAATATTTTGGTTTTAATTTAAATAATAAGCCTAGCCTTTGTACATTCGATGTTTTCAGGCTGAACCTTTTGGAAATCCATTATCACTGAATTAAAAATAACAATGTATCTTTCCACTCAATTTTAT
The DNA here is from genome assembly GCF_022747635.1 of Hetaerina americana. NCBI lineage: Eukaryota > Metazoa > Arthropoda > Insecta > Odonata > Calopterygidae > Hetaerina > Hetaerina americana. Next base: position 78,487,249 of record NW_027286763.1, read on the forward strand.
TTGGTACAACTTGTTTCGACACATTGGCATCATCCTCAGGTACATAACCTTGACTATGGAAGCATTCGTTTTAGTTGTCGGACAGTTGACAGACAGCAGTGGTTTGGAGGGAGGCTACTAATTTAGGAAGAAACCAAAAATTACACATATGTTTCATGGGAATGGTTGGAAAGTATATAGTCAATTTTCTAAAAAAAATTAAATGAATTATTTACAAATACCCTGGAAAATATGACTACTCCAGAGATATTTGGTTTCAATATAACATAGACAACTTAATAATGTGGTAGTGATATCACTATGATGTCTGTATCTTAGTGGCCACAAATACCCTAGTAATATAGTGTCTTTGTAGTGATAATTTTTTTTAGGGTTGGATCATTGCTCAACTTGTTAACAGGAAGTGTTTTCCATCAAAAGAAACTAAAGTTTTGAATTATAGCACTTGATTTCGTGATGGTGAATTAAAATTTAAGGACAGTTATAAGTTTTCCAATAATTTAGAAGGCCTAGAATCAGATTAATTACCTGTTCCATTGAGATACAAGTATGAGAAAAGAAAAATAAAGAATTTCTTACATTTTTCATAACATTTTACATTTCTTCGTTCTACAATAGTTGAGAATAAGTGCATATTTTTTTTGTTTGGATTTAGTTTGACTGCATTATTTAAAGCATTTTGATATAAGTTTATTTAAAGGAAATTCAGCAGCTTCAATTAAATGAGTATTGAAGAAGAAATCTAACATGCTCATTTTATTCATACTCAGTCTTCTCTTTTCTATGTTTCTTTCTTCTCTTCATATTAAACAGTTTATACGCAAGAACAGGTTAGAGAAAACAATTGTATTAATTTATTTCTGATGTAGTAATTTTTTGACAAGCCACATGGCATGGCTATGCTGCAGGTTGCTTACTGAATTTGTGCCTTTCCTTGAATTACTGTCTCAAGGAACTTAAATTTACATGAATATGCCTCCCTATTTCTGTCTGATTTCTGAGAGTAGAGAAGCTTCCCTTGGCTCTTTAGTGCTGCACAGTAGAGATTTTACCTATCTTAGTAAGCACTCATGTTAAAACCTCTTGTATTTTAAGCTAATAGTAATCATCAGATTAGCATTTAAATATGTAACTTGAATCAATTCATTGACCAATACTGTTCCACTGATATTTACTACTAACATTGAATTTGCCATGCTTCATCACACAAATACACCTTTTTTCCTAGTTAGCTCTATAAATTGGCTATACAAGAGTATCCAGGCAAAATGAGAAAGTGAATGCTCTGCTTATTTATAAAATAAAAATTGTTGATGTTTCCATCACGTGGAAAGTTTCAATAATGCTCAAGGTATGGATTCATTCACATTTATGAGATAAACTTTCTACACTACACCAATCTCTATGAATTTACAATAATTACTTAATCCCTGCTTGATTATTTCATTAATATACATTGTACATAGTTGTATAATTTTTGTTTGCTAACATCTATGAGATTGAGTCAGCCATATTTGGTTTAATATGGTCGTAATTTTTAGAGCTTGAATGGAAATGTAAAGTCTCAATAACATAACACTGGTGAAAGCTATTTTTCAGACTAATATTGTGATAAATCTAGGTATACAACATGCATCATTATAAATGTAGATAATTAGTTACATGTTGGTACTATTTTCTGTTTAATTTTGTCGACATTTAGGAACACATTTTATTCTGTAGCAGTTTATTAAATGCTTAACTTGTTTAACAGGTTTATTTTCTAGTAGCATTTGGTGCTTTAATAATTAATCTTGAATGGTGATAGGAGTTAAATGTTCCATTTAAAGGGTAGCTTCATGCTATCCACGTACAATCATTGATCCTCCTTAATAAATCAAGGCTATATTCGATTAGGTATTTCAGTTTTGATGTACTTTGCCCTTATTACTTATAAAATTATATTCTTTTACGTATTATCACTCATTGAGGTGTGAAAGCATTTTCATTGTTCAGTGAATGTATCTTGAACTATTAACCAATGTGGACTTCAATGTTCTTGTCTCTTATAGTTAAATGTGAGTGATACAAAGATATTTTTAAAAATCCTCTTTAACCTTTATCAAACACTTTTTCCTTAATGATTGGTTTGCCAATGTTAATGTTGATTTCTTTTACTTTCTCATCTAATTGGTGAATTTTAGCTCACCTCATTATATTTTTGCCTCATTAAAAAGTCATCTGCCATGTACGTTAGCTGCCATCTGCTGCTTGCATTTGCTGTTCTGTCCTATATGTTCACCTTTTTTTAGCATCCCATGTGTGTATATATATGCATTTTTGTCACTGTCTCTAGTATAATATTTTTCTTTCATTTATTATGACAAAATTCTATACTCATAATATTTGATTAATTATGAGTTGTTCAATATCATTTTCATTATTGCACATGCCTATAAAGGTCATTGTCAATTAGTCATTAAATAATTTAAGGCACTTATGTTCATTACTAGAGTATTCTTAATAAATTACATAAAAATTAATATTTTCCAAGCCAAAAAAATGAAAAGTAAGTTTTTCTATTTTCCTTTTTACACTTCTGATTTCTTAAAGATTTTGAACTAAAACTCTGTAAATCAATTGCTTATTTACTTGGAAGTATTGGATATTACCTGATTAGGATGAAATGAATTGTAGCCTTTTTCTCTCATCAAAGTTCTCATGTTGTCAGCCCCACTGTAGGTTTGGCATACATAATGAGCTGCCATCTTCTGCTGGGGAAACTCAACCCCTTCTTAGGGCTTCCTCCCTACCTCCTGGTGAGTTTTGCGTTTCATATACAGAAAATGTGTACTCTTGTTGCTTAGTAGATTTTGTGTGTCTATTCTACCATCTATAGGGGATAACTTAATCATATTAAAAAATATGGTAAATGATACATTTCTCAAGTAGTAACGTATCATTTGTCAAAACTCGTGCACTTATAAGACTTATTCAAATTAGTTTTTTGGGGTCTGAATGATTTGCCCACAGCTGAAACTTTCTTTGGTGTCAGTAATGATAAGGCAGTGTTAAAATGAAGCAAATATTAAATCTATAAATTTTTTCATAGTGAATGTCTGATCATTGGTATTTGTACAAGTTAATGAAGTGGTATTCAATTCAAGTTCTGCTTATAGGTATAAATTTAGAAAATACATTTCCACAAATTAAATTCTTTTGCCATGCTTGACCGTGTTTTTTGAGTATAGAAAGTAGTATTTTTTATGAAAATGCGCAATCATCAATGAAAATGTTTTCTTTTTGCAATGTAGTCTTTAGATATTTTTGTAAAACTGTGCAAATATTACAAAATTCTGTGAACTCAGCCAACTTTTAGCTCCCTTTTTCAGTTTTTTGAGGGTGGTGCTAGTGGAATGGACTTCACTAATCTCTAAGCTTTTTAAACAGGAGACATTTATTGCTCCTAGGAAATCTGTTGTATGACTTAGATGCTTACAGTGGGCCCCATGTGCAATGATAGTTCATTACATGTTAATTGCTATTTGCTCTCAACAAGGTTATGTAAATGCAAAGGCAAAGTGCAAGAGCAAAGGTAAGTAGTGCAGGATATAGTTTTCTGGAAAAATATTTCGGTTGTCCTTAACAAAATTTGATCAATTAAATGTATACAAAGAAGGAAAAGTTTAAGATCTTTTTTTTTTAAACAGTGGACTACTTGGGATCTTAGAATCACATCAGCAATAGGTTAGAGAATTTTTTTGCATTGAGAATACCTTGAAATATTAAAAGATATTTCCTCAAACGATTTGTCATAGGCCGGTATTAGATAAATTTGTGAATAGTTAATCATCTTTAAGGTCTTAATAGGAGTTACCTCCACCACAATTCTTATCGCAAATTTGCCACAGATTATTTTATTTGAACTACAATTATACTTGCAGGTACTGAGAGTCATGAGTACTTTCTACATAGCCACACTAACTAAAATTTGGTGCTTGAGACATTTTTCAACCTCAATGGAAGTCAGGGATAGCAAATAATAATTACTAAAGAAATAAAATTCATTTATTTATACCATATGAAATTAAGGTAAACATAAAATTTCCTTTATGGGCACACACATTGCTTTCAAAAAAAAGATTATCTTATGAATAGCAAACACAGCTAAGATGAAGGTTATCTCTTTCCAATATATTTTCATCTTTACCTTAATTTTATTCAACACTTCTGCATATTTTTAAACCAAATATGTTTGTTAAATATTACATGGAAGACATTTTTAATTTATTGAAAATAAAAATGTCCACCAAAATCAAGCATTTTGAATCTGCATGGATACATCTGTTTTTATATTTAACCATTATTCATTTTCACCAAATAAGTTAGTGTCTCAACATTTCTGTTATCCAGAAGACTAATCTCAGTCATCATGGAAACATGTTTAAGACTATCAACCATTTGCTTTTCTTAAGTCTCAATCTGTGGATCCTTTTGAAGCATGGTTTAGTCAAAACATTATAACTTAAGGATTTGAAACTTTATAGTATTTTAAAGATCAATAAGCATAAATCTTTGCTCTATTTTCAAAAGATTTTAGCTTTTTATTGAATTTATGTTTTTCTCTTTACACTCTCCAGGTACAGTTGAGTGATGTTTTCGTTCATTTTGATAAATTTCATTTGGTGCCTAATAATTATCATATTAAACGATTCCTCATTATCATTAATATCTATAATATTGCTTCAATTTTTAATTTGTAATGCAATTCTTTTGAAGTTTTAAATGAATATATATACTGTTACATAGAGGACTGTGTCTTGCCAAACTTATTAAAGTTATACCCTACACCTAGTAGGAAGGGAAGACCCTGTTGACATATGTACACTATGCAATCTATACTGTATGATTTTTTTTTAAGAATTATCTTATCATATAATATATAAATATCCTCGAAACAGAAAGCTCTTCTGCAACGACACTAATATTTAAAAGCATTAAGACATTTAAACTCATAACACAAAGAAATGACTCTCACATATGTAGTTATGATTTTTTGGCACCATGGTCATCATCGTCAGAATATATATATATATATATATATATATATATATATATATATATATATATATATATATATATATATATATATATATATATATATATATATATATATATATATATATATATATATATATACACACACACACACATTCAAACCCGAGAACCCGCCAAATGGCGAACACATATTCATTCACATGGAAATAGATAAAAGGGAAAGAGATAGGAAAACATACAGAAGAAACTTTTTTGCATCTGTAATTGCTTTATTCTGCCTTCCCCACCATTCCTGTGTTCATCTGTTATATGTGTTCCTATCCCTTTTACTTATATCTATTTCCATGTTAATGTGTGTGTGTTTAGTGTGTGTGTGTGTGTGTGTGTATATATATATATATATAAATTTATATATATATATATTTCTATGTGTGTGCATTTATATATGTATTCAAAAACCAAAACTGTCATTCTTTATTTTGTGCTTCGAAATTTTAGATTTCATGGCCATGCTTGTGACTGACCTAATATCACCTTTGTGAAAAATTTTCATGAATATTTACTCATCGACACCCAGCACATATGTGTGTGTGTATATATATTTTTTCTTCTTCAGATTGCTGTTGAGATTGGTTGGTGATTTTTTCTGACTGAAAACATTTACCCCAGTCAATCATAAATTAGTGTAATCGATTTTATTTATTTTTATTACTGGCTCACAATTAGCAAATTTTTGACAAATGTACACCCACCCATCATCTTTAACAATTTCATATATTTTTTATGCCATGCATGAAATCTGTGATTTAATTTTAGTTTTCATAGACATAGCAGTGACCAAGTGGTTTGGTAGTCGAATGCTTGGGCTTCCAGGCCTCTCTCTACTCTTAACATAGGAGCATTAAACATATGTAATATCAAGCCTTGTACAAATGGCACCCCTCATGTAGTACCTAAATTCTAATATGGCACCTGAACTGACTTCACAAGCACCTGAAGGAAATCACATTGATTTATATGTCATGAATTTGGTGTTGAAGAAATTTTTTATGTTACATGCTTTAAGCTCCAATTTGTAAGTTAAATTTTAGGAATGTACTCTGGCCTGTTGATGTCTAATGAAACAGAAGTGTGGATTTTACTTTTGCTACTTGCAAACATATTAAGTTACACCATTTATCTGTGTTTAGAACTGAATTTGGAGCAAAATTGTGTGTTTCAATTTTGCAATTCCTAATATGATTTTAATAATGAGCAAATTTAATACATTTAGTTTTTTTTTAAATTGGAGACATAATATACTTGTAACCAGAAATGGTAAGAACTCAAGACAGGATCTTGGGACTCCTTTTCTCTTTGATTACTGAGAAAAGGGGAATAGCATTTCCAAATACTATTCAATGAATAAATGGGTGTGGACTTGCTGTTGATTCTATTCCTAAAACACTCCATGTACTGTACCTGGCATGAAATTTAAAGTGGACTTTAAAACATCATACTCAACATGTAAATGGCAATTGAGCAAAGAAGATATGAAATCTAGTGCTGAAAAAGTATCATAGCCTTCCTAAGACAGCTGCTACAGCATTTGTATTTTAGATTCTGCCTCAAAATGTAGTGCCAAAATTTTTGGAAAGTGTAGTCCAGTTAGAGTAATCACATTTTATTTATCTGATTTGGCCTAGTGCATAGAGCATTACGCTACAGAATAGCGTCCAAGGTCAAATCTGAATAATTCTGCCGGGCACCTATGGCTAAACCCTTCCCTGTGTTATTTTCTGGGTACCACATCTTCCTGGGAAACCACAGGTGGCATAGGGAGAGAAATCGACCCTCTACCATGAATCTGTGAATCTCATACACCCTAGGGCTTACTACCAGGTGAGCTCTCCCTCGCCTATCAATCCAATCTCTTTTAGGTTGAAGACTATTTTCGTAACCTGATTCCTTCCTTTTAATGGTAATTCATAGAAAAGCAGATATGACTTTCCAATCCCTTATAAAATCTGTCATATTTCTATACGAATTCAATCACAGCACCAGACAAGGTCCTATTCTTGATACAACAGGGTGCCATAAAGAATCTAACTCTGCATTATCATGTGTAGGCATGAATATTTATTGTTATTACTGTGACTAAGTTGGTGTCAGTATTAATTAAATAATTTGTCTATGTATGGCTGGGATACCTATTTTTGTAAGATGGTAGAATTAGTTTATTCTTAATCTAAGGTATTGCAGAATCAATCAAACCACATGAAATATATCATTAACATATGTATTGGTATTTTGTGAACAAATTGCAAGATAGCATGGGTATAATGCTCTCCTAATTTACAGTCTAATCCAATAATGCATAAATTCTTTCCATGCCATTCTTATTTGTCAAAACAAACTCAAAGAGTCCTTAAAGGAACTATTGTTTTTCCTTTAATTTCATTAGTACCTACGAAATACACTAAATGACTTAGTATATAATTAAGGACATAAAAAGCAAAGAAAATATCAAAAGGTCCATTTCCCCTGTTTTTATTGCTATCATATTGATCTTTAAGAATTTGTGACTCTACTCCTATGAAGTAAGCAATATGCTATATATCTTCAGTCCATAAATAATTACTTCAACTGAAACTCTTTATTGTTTGCTATTTTTTTGTCGAAGGGAATTGAAGTTCAAGGCTGTGATAATATTTCATTTAGTTAACATCATTCTAAAACTAATTAGAGAAAAAAATATCATCTAATCAACAGAAGCTTAAGTCTGAATTGCAAGGAGATCAGATGTAGGGAAATTGTGGTGGGTAAAAAATTAACTGCAAAGGCGTTACCAATTGGTCCTCTTGGTGGAAAATAGTTTATAGGTCCATCAAAATAAATATATACATCCTGCATAATGTATCTAGCTATTTGGCTAACGTGTATTTTTTAAATTTCCCATGCCTTGTTAGGTACTTGTTTTGTAGTAACAAAAATACACTACACAGTAAGTTTCCTCCTGCTGCTCTGGCAAGTATGTGTACTGGTCCACTAATTTCCTCGCAGTGGTGTCAGCTATTACATAGCATATTTTACATAATCAAGGAGATCCTATTTGCCATGTTTGCTCTCTTGCAGTCAGTTGTGAGGGGATCAGTTAATACATTAACCCAATGCATGGATTCAGAATGCGAACTATTGTACTAGCTTTGGCATTTTTAGTTTAGTATTGTACTTAGTTTGGCATTGGATTAATAGCTAAATTTGCTGTAATTTATTTTGTAGTTATTTTAGTTATACTCCTATTAAAAATTATATTTTCTTCTGCTTTGATTCTGGGTTCTTTGTCCCAGTTGAATTGTTGATTTGCAGAGCACACATCTTTGTCTAATTTGACTTACTGCATGAACAATATGAAATATAGGCCTATTGAAAATATTCTGGTTCCGAGGCTTAATGACTTCGTGATATTTTATTATTGTGTAATTAAATTTATTGACTCAATAATTAAGATGGCAATTAGGTGGCTGTGTAATGTATTATGATGGATAATTTTAAGAAACTTAAAAGTTACCAGTAATCCAAATATTAAAAAAGTAGAATTCATCATTACTCCAACGAAGGTCATATTTGGCTTCAAGTAGCCTAAGCTGTGGCTTTTGGTATTCAGGGTAAAAGCAGCTCCATATCCTTTATCATTGTCCAATTAAATTTGCTCATACTTATTTTTTGCATACCAAAATTAATAATGAAAATTTGATTTTTATACCTTACTGATATTGGATGGTGATTTAGGACATCACTGAACCACAATAAATAAATTTTCAGTAGTACTCTTAATTTCCCTATGCTCACTTAACTGATATAGCTTTCATGCTGCAGCTATTTGTTCCTTGTTTGTTCCGTTAGTGGTGGTTGTTTTTGTATTTTAAAAATTCAAATGTTTGTAATGGTCAAGAATGAAAAGTTCTTTGCTTGAACACAATATGTTTGTGGTGAGAGTAGTTTCTATCTTTGCTGTAAGTAGAATCTATGGTTTGCAATCCATAAGAGAGTGCTTTGGCAACCACTCCTTGTCAATGCCAATTTTACTCGACTGGGTTAGTTCCTAAATTTCCTTCTTGCCCTAGATTTATATGCATTGAAAATAAATGAAATGTTATGAAATTTCATGTATAGTTTTTTGTTAATGTTCCAGTGTCATAATTTTTCTTAAATTTTATGAGTTACTACAGTTTTCAATCATTTTCATGTCGGTTTCCTTATTTGATCAGCTGAAAAAAGGCCAGGAATATTAATGTGGAATTTTATATTCTTAGTTACAGTTCCCCAAATCCATTATTTATAGCAAATTCACTTAATTAAATTTTATATATGGTAGGGGAATGAAAATTACTGTGGGAGTTTTAAGTTGCTGAGGTGAAAATACTATAAAACTGATATACTGTAAGTTAACCACAAATTACAATGAAAAATCATAATTTACTCTTGAAATATTTAGAAATACTGCTGTAAAATTGACAATTCCTGTTTTATTTAAATAGGGTTTCTTTTAATGTACCTATATCATTACATAATTGAATTTCTAAAAAAATGAATCTTCAGATGAAAATTACTCATCTTACTCTAAATGCAGGTTGAAAGAAGGCTAAATTATAATTTTTATTTTGATTAATTTCATGGTTGGGGTCCATGTAGGTAGTAAGTAGAGTGCAGCCTCTACTTACTACCTAGCACATTTAATATGAGACTGTTGTATTTCATTTGTCGGAAGAGGTTTTGTATTGCTCAGAAACTTGGTCATTGAAGCTAGATGATAGGATCGAGTTGAGGTTTTTCAGATTTGGGTATGTAGGAGGATTGAATAGGTAAAATTTGCGGAAAGGAAAAAAAAAGGTACTGAGGCGTGGTGGCTGAGGAGAGAAGGTTGTTGTTATGAGAAAAATACAAAGGAAGCAAGGATAGTTGATGCAGAGTTTTTTGTTAGGTGATGGAATGTTGAGTGATAAGAAGGAGAACATTATTAGGTAAGCAAGGCAGGGTTAGGAAAAGGATAGCCATGTTGGGCTGAATGAAGGAAGGTAGAATGTATACAGAATTGAAGAACAATTCATTTTAGGGTGGGGTTTTAGTTAAAAAACGGTACTAACTATTTTAGTTTTCTATTTTCAATAAATTTCTTGAATGTTTCAATTGCCTACTATTCTGTAGTACTCATTGTCCATTGAGGTTGATGAAAGAGTTGAATGTCAAAACTTGGTTAATACAAGACCTTACCCAGTGGCAAACCTGATAGAGCTTCATTGAAATCATGTGCCAGGAAAGCTCCTGATTCCATCTTATTCTATGAACTGGTGTGATTAATGTTATGTTGCATGATCATTTTGTCATCATCTTCTTTCACGGTTTAGGTTATATTAATGTCAATTTACCTGGAAGCATTCATCATTTGATTTCCAATTATTCCGTATTTTATATAGCTTCTACACTTAATTTTCCATGTTTTTTAAGAAGCACCATTATCTTTATGCAGAGCATTATGTATTCTCCTTTATGTGTTCATTCATTTGCTAACTATTGGGTGATAAAATAGTTGTAGAATTTTGGAATTTTCAATGCCTAAGTAGACATATCATGGTTGTTTGCGGTAATGAGTGCTGTTTTCTGTTTAATTTCTTATATTTATCTGTTTTTTTTATATTTATATTTTTCACATGGATAATTTATTCCAAGCTGGATACTTTCTATTACTGTTGGATTTGATTTTTGTTCAATGCTTATTTTAAATTATGAAGGAATGTATATTTGCATCCATATTACTTTATGCTATCCATTTTGTTAATTTTTGTTTTTTTTTAGTCACTCCTTATTTTTTTCCTCTTTAACTTTTCAGAATTCATCTGAACCAAACTTTGGTGGTGCAAGAACATTTATATGAGGTTAATGTGCATCCTCTTCACTCCATTGTGCCCTATAGTTCACTTTAAGGTGCTATGACCTATGGTAGAATTTGTTTTTTCCTTGGTTAAATGCATTAAAAGTGAAATATGGCTGTGATCTATTGATTATGAATTATCATGTTATGCATTTTTGAGATTGTTTCCCTGATAGAAGGGAAGTGAAAAATATCATGAAGCCACCTGCCATTGCTTCATTTTAATGGAATAAGGAGCACATATATGTACTCATGTGTGCACTTCAGTGATAGGGATTCAATAAATGAGAAGAACTCAGTTTTATCATCTATTAAGTAACAGTTAAGATGTTGAAACTATAATAAAGTATTTTATCTGTGGAATTTCCTTAGAAATTTGGTGTGTGTTTAAATAGGACTGCATTGATAAAGACTGATGAGGGCTTATTTAGCAATCAAAACAATAGCTATATAAAAAGATCCTATAAATAATCAACTGTAATCATTCTGCCCTTATGGTGGAAGAGGTCACATAAATATGAATGTACCAACATTATACACATATGTATTTTAAACGAAGGAGCAAGGTAGCACTAGTCAACAAAAATACAGAGAAACACATACAAATGTATGTGTTCACTGCATTCCAAATTTTCAGTGGCCAAACTAATTTTGGATTTCATGTGTCATTTGTATGTGTTTCTCTGTATTTTTGTTGGCTAGCGCCATATTGCTCTTTTGTTAAAATTATCATTCAAATCGTGAGACTTTAAAAAAAATACATTTGCATATCAATATTATATTATATATATGTTGTGTGTGCATATATATATATATATATATATATATATATATATATATATATATATATATATAATATATACATTCAAACACGAAATCCCGCCGAACGGCGAACAAATACTCATTTATATAGAAACAGATAAAAGGAATAGGAACACACATTAGGGAGGAACACAGGAGAGGTGGGAAAGGCTGAATCAAGCAGATCACAAATGTAAAAATATTTCCTAGACCGGTTTGAACTCCAATCCCAGTCTAGGAAATATTTTTACATTCGTGATCTGCTTGATTCAGCCTTTCCCACCTCTCCTGTGTTCATCCTTTATGTGTGTTCCTATCCCTTTGCCTTATATCTGTTTCTATATAAATGAGTGTGTGTGTGTGTATATATATATATATATATATATATATATATATATATACACGAGGGTCATCCGGAAAGTAGTACCCGTTCGTGAAATAAAGACACAAAAGTAAATATTAACAAATATAAAAAATTTTATTTGAAAGAGGATACTTTAAACTACTTCTCAACATAATCTCCAAGCAAATTAAGGCATTTGTCATAACGTGTGACAAGTTTCTGTATTCCTGCTGCATAGTCCTTCGCCGCCAGCTCATTGAGATACGCGAGGGACCCATCTTGCACAAATTTTTGCATAATGCAGATGGTGTTTAACAATTTCATGAACAATTGTTCGAGAAACATTGGGAAAATGCTCACAGATGTCATCAATTGTGACGCGCCGATCGTTCCTCAGGAATTCGTCAACTGAGCTCACCAGTTGGTCTGTAATGACAGACGGTCTCTCCGAACGCTCATCGTCGTGTGTGTTCCCCCTCCCCATGTTGAAGTTGCGACACCACCGCCGAACAGACGACTCGTCCATTACATTGTCTCCATACACCTCCTTTAATTGGCGATGAATATCACATGGGCGAACGTTTCTTGCATTGAGGAATTTAATCACTGCCCTCACTTCACAACTGGCGGCGTTCTCAATTTTTTTAAACATTGTAAACAATCACAGAAACAACACAGGCAATGCTAGCGTCACGCAACTTGGCTCAGAGAAGGCAGACAAGCCACTGAAGCTATCTGACCTCGTCCAGCGGCTACTCGCGTCGTCAGCACTTCATGCGGCACGAACGGGTACTACTTTCCGGATGACCCTCGTATATATATATATATATATATATATATATATATATATATATATATATATATATATATATATATATATATATATATATATATATATATATATATATACACATATATATATATACACACATATATATATATATATATATATATATGTGTGTATGTATGTATGTGTATATATATATATGCTTTCGTAGACGTAACACGGAAGTGCCGAATAGTACAATACACAGTAACACACAATATAGAAACACAAAAAAAAAGAACACTCACACGTATTTTCTTGATATTTCGACGGAAACAATCCGTCTTCCTCTGAAGATATAGATATACATATATATACACACATATAATGTTGGTATGTTCTTTTTCTGTGGCAAGAAAAGAAACTTGTTATATGGGGTTCAAATAAAATTATTTCTGTTTTTTATGCATGGTGGAAGTCATCTGATATGCATCCTTTCTCTTTGAAACACTGTACAGTAAAATCATTGTTTTTATGCCTGTGCTTACACTTGTGCTGGTTCATAAGTTAAAGAAAAGGCTGTCAATTATGCATAAAATAAAATGAGTTGGCACCCCTACCCTGAATTGTGGGCTTTCTAGATGGATTTTGCATATCATAATATAATAAGCCCTGTAGATTTGTCAATTTTTTATGTGAGCTCTTATTAGGCTAGATTAAAACTATTATTATAATTATTCATTTAATTTGTACAATACGCAATGTTTGTTTTGCTTATCACTCCTTTTTTTACTACACATTGTATGCTGTTCTTCAACAAAACAGATATTTTCGGAAAAACTACTGGAATAATTTTGCACAAAAATCATTGTTTTATTTACTTACTGATTATTATTAACTAAATAGAGTCCTAAACATCAAAAGAAGTATACCAAATACTTGACTATATCTTTTCATATTTTATTTGGCTTAGATTCTTTCTCCAATTAATGCAGGTGAAATTTTTGATATTCCAAATTTTTTTTACTTAAGTTCATAATGAAAATGTTACTATTGAAGAACCTATAATATTAAGTGAAATATTGTAGCCTTAAGAATCATCTGTATTGAAACCTGGAAGGTTGTTTGTTATAAATCTTTGAAAAATTTCCTGTAGTTTTTTTTATTTGTGACAACCTTCAATTAACAAGAAAATGGCTTTAGGTAGAATCTTGTATTTTCCAATTTGTTGTATTTTTATGCAATATAGGTATTTAAAACCTTTTAAGTGATTAGTCGTCATCTCTGGTCTTCATAAAATCTGAGGGCATTTCCCAGAGTATCACTTCACTCCAAACATCAGCATACATTTTCATTGGAAAATTGTGAGTTCAGCCTAATCCTACGCATAATAATTGTTTTGTGCACTTCCATTGCCATGTCATAGGTGTCTCTCATTATGTATTACAGAATTCCCTTTGCCTTATATGCAAGTGTTTCAGCCATAATAGTATTAGTATTTATTGATCCTGATATATTACAAAAATAAAATATAGGTCAGGTCATATGAAGACATGAAGGAAGGACATAATACAGGAAGGATATAGAATGTATATTACAGATTTTAAAGGCTAAAATACATGTCACAAAATTACATGTAGGCATGATTTGGGGATTTGCTGTGATCTGTTATTTAAGGAGGTAGGTTTCATTGAGTGATTTTTGATATTAAGAGGCAGCATATTATTATTATGTAAACCTCATTGCAATTAGGTAATTGTCCTGGTGGCAACGGTCAAGTCTGGTCAACGGTCACTCTTACAATGCACATACATACATACACAAGAAGAACAGATATGAGACAATATGCTCTTATATACAATGACACTTTAAGATTACCAACCGCATCTTAACATCACAAAAGGGTTAGGTTCACACCGTACCTAAAATGCTCCGTCCATCGCTGCACTCCGTCCATAATCATGCCCTCTTCAATTTCATATACTGTTCTAAATCACCCACCGTTAACACATCATTCACTTTTGCAATATAACTTATCACGCCGTGCACATCACATACAAACAATATTTTAATTAGTATAATAACCACTGATCAATCAAGTTTATCACTCAATGGCTGTTTTACACTTATTCTTGAAACTCCTAAAATTGGATGGAAAGGGCTCAAACAAACCTCCAGGCAGCCGGTTCCATTTAACAATAGTTCTATTTACAAAAGAGTATTTTTTCTATTTAAAAAAGAGTATTTATGGATGAAAAGGAATAAAAAAGTTATGAGGGTAAAAAGAAGCTTAACACTTTCACAATAAAGATTTAATAGTTACGATCTATGGTTTCGATGCTGCGCATGATCGAAACCATGGATCGTGAAGTATTAAATCTTTATTGTGGAAGTGTTAAGTTTCTTTTTACCTTCATAATGAAGGAATTCCACAAAGTTAAACCTGAAACTGTTATGTTTAATAAACAAGTTATTTTCCATTGCCTCTCACTTCAATGAACCTTAGAACATTGCAAGAGCATACTTATCTTTGACAGTTCTTCTTACATTTGGTTCTGAAATGGTTGAGATAAAATATGCAATTAGTGCCTTCTGTTGAAACAGCTATCTGTTGTGTCACGTGAAATGGAAAAGTTACTGGGAGCTTTCCCTGTACCATAACTAATCTCATGATGTAATGGCCCTAGAAAACTGGAAAAGAAGTATTTATTATTAAATGTTCATTCATTTGAGTAAAGTGGCCCTTTTTCTCATTTGCTGCCTCTACATGAAATTTGTTACCTTAGGATAATGTCCTTCAAAGAAGGGAAAATTTTGTCTGGGAAACAGTGCTGCTTTTAAATGATATAGCTACTGATATAGTTTATACATGTTTTCTAGAATAACAAGCACATACCTGGTATGGTGGCACCACAAGGATATTCAGATACATTATGGTTAAAGGAATCTCATTTCAAATGTTTCTTATCTTACATTTGAATAACTGGTGTTTTTTGGAAGAATGTTTTGATGATTCGTGTTTTGTCATTTCCAACTTTTTTGAGAATTTCCAATTATTATTATTATTATTACTTTTTATTTGCCTAGAGATCACAATATAAGAATACCAGGTGGGTGAAGTATGTACATGATATAAGGCACGTCAATGAGGAGCAAAGACACAGGCTCAGTTAAGATACATAAAAGAATAGATGCTCATAGTTACATAAGTGTTTGGTACAAACCCATGAACATCGGCTGTAACATGCACATACAATATCAAATTCAGAAAAATCATTGATCACAAACATGAATCAGACCATTACCATTGCTAGAAACTAAAAGTATGAACTTACTGGTCGGGAATATTGTTGAGATATTCATCAACCGAGTAAAACATATTGCGTTGTAGATATCTTTTTAGTTTATGCCTGAATACGGCAGTTCCCTGTGTATCCTTGATACTTTTGGGTAGTTTGTTAAATAATCTGATGCCCATTTCATTGGGTCCTAATTTCAATGCTTTAGTTCTTATATTCCCATAATGGAAGTCATTCCTGCCTCTGGTGTAATGATGATGATAGGCAGAGTTAAGAGAATAGTTGCCAATGTTATTTTTTATATATAGAATTAAAAACATAATGTAGATGCATGGGAGTGGTAGCAAATTTAATTCATGGAAAATAGGCCTTGATGGAGCATTGTAAGGTTTCCTGGCGATGATTCTAATAGCTTTCTTTTGCATTTTAAAGATGGTTTGAGAAATAGCAGCTGATCCCCATAATATTATACTGTAGGTTATATTTGAGTAAATTTCCCCATAGTACAAATTGAGTAGTACAGTTTTACTTGTAGTTTCATACAGGTGTCTTAATAAGTAGCAAGTTGAACTGAGCTTGTGTTGGAGGGCTTTTACATGAGTATCCCAAGAAATATTTGCACATAGAGAAATACCTAGAAATTTGCATTCTGTCACACGCTCAATTGATAGGTCATTGATTTTTACCAGCAGATCATCTGATATGTTCTTATTGTGTGTAAAGTTTACTATTTTACTTTTATTTACATTTAAGTCTAGAAGGTTGTCTGTACACCACTTGTTTATAGCAAGTGTGACAGACTTAGCTTTTTCCACAAGGCTGGGATATGTTTGTGTTGATATTATTATATTAGTGTCGTCAGCGTACAACACTGGTATTATTCCATCATTATTTGGTAAGCAGTTAGGTAGGTCATTGATGTAAATCAGAAAGAGGAGTGGCCCAAGGGTTGAGCCTTGTGGAACACCTTTGTTAACTTGGTATGCTTCGGATGAATATTTTGACCCATCAACTGATAACACTACTTTTTGAGTGCGATTATGAATAAAGGACTTCAACCAGTTTAAAGGACTTCCTCTAATTCCTATTCTATTGAGTTTAATTAGTAGTCTATTGTGGTTTACATTATCAAAAGCCTTTGACAAGTCAAAAAACATTCCAAGAGTTTTGCGTTTAGCATCTAATGAATTAAGTATGCTGTCGATTGCCTGACATATGGCAGTTGTGGTAGACCTTTCCGATCTAAATCCATGCTGAGAATTTGAAAGTAGGAAGTTTTTTTCGAGATAAGATGCTATTTGCATATACATGGCTTTTTCGAATATTTTAGCAAATGTATTTTGGATGGCTATTGGTCTGTAGTTATTCAAATCATTTACACAGCCATGGTTTTTATAAATGGGCACTACTTTTGATTCTTTTAATTGGGATGGGAAAATCGCTTGTATCAAAGATTCATTAATTAAAAATAAAAGGGGTGCTTTTATGGCTTCAAAACAATGATGTACAATTTTACCAGGAATTTCATCTGGGCCAGTACTGGATTTGTTTCTGAGTGAGGAGACAATAGTTTTTAGATTGGTTTCAGAACAGGGCTTGGCAAACATTGACGATGGTGCATTTGCTAAAAGCACATTGGCTGGAGAAGTAGTTAGGCAAGGAGCTGATACGTAGTATTTGTTAAATTTATTAGCTAGAGATGAATAGCTAATGGCAGTGTTATTTTCAGGGTTACAAAGTTTTGGGAGAGTGAGTTGTGGATTTTTCTTACCTCTACAGTCATTAATTATTTCCCATGCAGTTTTGGACTTGTTATTGGAATTAAGTAACTTATTATCATTATAGGTTCTTTTCGTGGTAGAAATCAGTTTACGGTAATACTTTTGAAATTCCTTATAGAGTAACCTTTGTTCATGATTGTTTGAACTTTTACTGGAGATAGCAAGTTTTTTAAGGATAGTTGAGTAGTAACGGATCTCATCAGTTAGCCATGGCTTACATTTAGTTCTATGAAATATTTTATGATGTGTTACTGGGAAACACATTTCAAAATTGTGTTTGAAAATTGAATAAAAGTAATTGAAACCTTCGTCTACTGACTTAAGGTCATAGACATTGTCCCAGTTTTGGGACTGAAGAAGGAGCAGAAAATGCTGCATATTTCCATGAGTGAGAGGCCGCCTTGGGTAAGTTTTATCATTGGGACTATCCATTGGTTGGTTAGTATCGATACTTATTTTCACCATGCAATGGTCTGTTATACCTAGGTCGCAAACAGTTGTGACTACTTTTTCATGATTAAAGTTGGTCACAGCGTAATCAATTAGGGTGGCAGATGTGGGAGTGACTCTGGTAGGATTATTGTTAAAACATTCCATGCCATAAGTTTTGAACAGATTCAACAATTCTGATCTGTGAGGGGAGTCAACTAAGAGATTACAGTTGAGATCGCCGTTCAGCACGAGTATCCTGTTGCTTGCATATAAGGAGCAAATGAGTTGGTCCAGTTTTTTAATGAATGAATGAAAATCACCAGTTGGTGATCTATAGATGGAGATGAGCACAAGCAATCCCACTGGAGTTTCATGGAAACACACTGCACATTCAAAAGTTTTTTCTTCCTTCACAGGCACGTGAACTGAGTTAATAGTCCCCTTTATTCTGCTATGCACGAAAATGGCCACACCTCCATTTTTATACGTGGCCCGGCAGAATGACGACACTAGGGAGTAATTTGAGAGTGAAATAACCTTAAGTTCTTCGTATTTTAACCAATGCTCTGTAATACACAAAAAGTCTGGTTCACACTCGTTCATAGCCACTTCAAGCAGGTTTACTTTGTTCCTAAGGCACTGAATATTTACTTGCGCGATTGTTAATGGCTGTCTAACTTTGACTAACCCTTTGCGGAGGTCAGGCGGGCCTTCAGAAAAAAAAACCTACTGATACAAACATGTTTTGGCCAAAAGTCGGGACTTTCCACGACATCTTTTAAGTCTTCACCGACCGATACACGAAAAGAGGTATAGGTGCCTCTAGATACCTTTAACTGCTCGATCTCGAAGCACTTGCCAGGTATTTTACTTGATACATACTTTTTAACTGCTTCGATTGACGTGTCTTCTTTGAATCGCCAAGCGTGTATGTGGACCATTTTCGGCAGCCCGACTAAATCACTGTCCAAGTTTGACGTCCCCACAATTGGCTTTGGCCGAGGTTTCCGTTTATATGAGACCATGGTGTAGCCCTCGTCGTCTTCTTTCCTCATGTTGCATGCAGTGGTATGCGGTTCCACAGGTGGTGGCTGTACATTTCCTTTGCGAGCAACAAAATAAAATATAGTATCATTTTTCACCAAATATAATTTTATTTTCTAACTGTGACTGGTTTCCACCATGCAGAACTATATTCATTCATGTCTCTAAAAAATTTTACTCTAGTCTGTATTACAGTTAAATTTCTTTTTGAATCTTTTGAAGAAAAATCTCTGAATTGGAGTTTCATTGTCAGAAATTTCTTGTTTTGGTTTGATGATATTTAGGCACTTCTCTTCTATTAAATTTATGATCTGACGATGTGGGATGGAAAATTTTTAAATTTAGAATATTTATTACTTATCAGGGTTTTATTTTTTGTAATAACTAAGATTTTTTTGAGGGGTTGGTAGTATTGACATTTGTAATTGTTTTTACCCAAGGATGCTAATGGCCTCTGTCACCTAAGGTGACTGAGGTGAGTGCCATCAAGACACCTAAAAATTAAACTACTCCTACTTCAGGAGATGACAGATAACTGATGCAACTTTACTTTAAAAAAATCTGTGTCATCCGTAATGATCAAACAAGTGATACTAAGTATGCATTGACTTGGAATTCTTGAAAAAATTGCATTGTGAAAATTGTAACCATATCAAGAGTATCATCAGCTTGCAAGAAGCCAGTGAACTAGTATTAATCTAATTTTTATTTTTTCATTATAAACAAATAAATCGTACTGATTTGATGTCCTTTCAGTGCATTGTAATTATTTTTTTGTTCTTAGTATAGTCAAATTGTTGCAAAAAGTCCCTCTTTAATGGAAAATATTTGAAGCGATAAAGTAGGTATTGTTAATCTTAAACTGCTATTATGACATCTTATTAATGCAGAAGACTTGTAAGGAAGTGTAATCTCATGAAGATAGATTTGATGTCCACCTTGGGAACAGTTTTCTCTTCTATGTTTCTATCTTTTTATGTATAAAATGTCCATGCTAATGGAAACATTATTATGACTCTTTATAAGAAGGCTTCAAGTGTTATGCTATATGTTCCTTGTTGCTGATCAAATTTCCATAGTGTCTCAACTTAAAACCCGAACAGCACAAATTATTGATACTGAGTATATGTCTTTTGGCAATAATATTTTATATTAATTTTAAAAATATTTGCCAATTTAGACATCCGTCTAACTTTTGATATCATGACAGCCTACCTATACAAGAGATTATTGTGACTAAATACTTTGCATAAATTTCATTGTACAATGTCGTGCTTAAATAAATTTACTTGCACTTCACCAGGTTTCCACATTACAGTTTAAAGTAACTTTTTCATTTTAAGCACATGTTAATTTACAGCTATTAATTATATGCCCATAATTACTGGTTGAAATAAATTAAACCCGTGGCTTGGGCCATTTATGCGAATTATTGAACTGAAAGGAATTTCAAATCATTAGATTTGAAATTACTAAATGCTCTTATTTAGTCCATTTATGATAACTCAATATCTGCCCACCACATTTGGAAAAGATTCAAAAACCCATAGTGGTTATCATCTTTAAAGATATTGTATGCAAATTCCGTGGTTTATATTTAACTTGAACTTTCTTATAACTTTCCTTGATGATGTTGATATTTCATTTCCATTAAATTAGTGACCATTTTATCCCCACAGTGGAGGGTCCTTGATTTCTAAATAGGATCTTTGCCTAATAATCTTTGTTTGACAGTTTTCCCCAAATATACCTAACTTGGTTGAATGATCAGATCAGTTCAGACAAATTTCATATTCTTGTGCCCTGATCATATTATCATATTCTTTGCTGTTGATTCTATGATAACAAATTTTTAATGGTTTTATTGTGACTTTGGTTATGTTGCTCTCAGTCACAACTTCATATTATGATTTTGAGAAATTTCATTTTATGAATGATGTGTACCTATGGGTTATGGTGGGTATAAATATATATTTTTGGTTGCTATGGATTATGGTGGACATGTATATACATACATTTTTGTTTGCTGATTGGTGACAAACATGAAAGAAATAATTAAAATTGTAATTTATATATCCAGTAGCTTTCCCTATTCTAAATACCCTCTGTGAAATCCATGAAATGTGAAGGTGCAAGTACTTACACATTATATATTTGTCTGATTACCTGCTTGATGCTTCAACTTCTGGGAAAGATTGGATAAATTTTCTTCAAACTAGTGGTAAATGGATAGTTTGGGAAATGCAATTGGAAGTATGGACTGTGTTTTATTCTGAACATCATTTTGGTTTGGGGTGTTGAAGTAAATGACTCATTCCTTTTATTTTTGTGATGAACATGCCTTATACTACTGTTAGTGTTAAAAAAAATTAGAGGCTGTCTGTCCCATTTGAACTGTTTGTATGAGTAACGATAACATACGAGGATAGGCTGAAAAGTGATGCACACTTGCTTGTGGAGCACGAACAAAAACAAATAGTAAGATCGGGCAAAAAGTACATTAAAGTACAATTCTGTAGTTTCAAAATCATGTATTTATTTTTCAACATAGTCACCGTTAAGGCTAATAAATGTCTCCCTGTGTAACAAGTTTTTTCATTTCATCACTGAAAAACTCTTCCGGCTTTTCTAGAATCCAGGACTTTACAGCTACATTCACCTTATCATCCAAGGTGTAATGATTCCCCTTGAGGTGTCTCTTGAGTTGAGGAAAAAAATAGAAATCACAAGGCACAAGATCGGGGGAATGAGGAGTTTGTGAATTCAGTTCAAATTCCAGGTTTCGCAGAGCCTCTCCAGTTACACGCAAGGTGTATGGACGAGCGTTGTCATGTTACAAGATTATTGGTGCCAGGCTGCCTTTAACATGAAAAACTCAACATCGGAAGTGTTTTAGAGTGTATGTACTGAGAAAAATTTACCGTTGCCCCTCGTTCCAGAAAATCAGTCGCATAAACTTGGTGAGCATCCTAAAACACTGTCAAAAGAAGTTTCATCAACAATTAAGGCTTTTCCAGGCTTGCGACCACAAAATTTTACTACCCATCGATTTACAGTAGACCTATCAACAGCATTGTCACCATAAACAGCCATAAAACAATGATGAATCTCATTAGGAGTCAATTTTTTAGCAGTTAAATATTCAATAACAGCATCCCGTTTGACTCGCGTTGACATAGCACTAGAACATGGCTCCATACTTTGGCTTCTTGAAATACACTGAATGAACGCAATGACCTCAAACCTGTGCATGAGTATTCAGGGGGAATGTTACTTCCATGTAAAACCTGGCACTTTTCTGACGGTCATTTCATTTGCCCTCTACAAGAATGTGTGCATTACTTTTCAGCCTACCCTCATATGTCTAAAATCCTGTGTCATAGAGCTTTTTACGGAAATGAAACTTGGAGAATGTAATTTAAACCTAGCACATTGGAAGTTAACTTGGAAATGAATTGGCTGCTCATACAAATTGGCAGTGAAGAGGGAAGGTGGATTTCGAGGAGGGAATGTCCAGTTTCTACCAATTTGCCACACCCTGCCACTGTCTTCACTCTGAACTACCATTCCAACTGTATACCACATTCTGTGTATCACTTCAACTAGGCTACAATTGTATCATCTTTGCTATTTGTTCTATTAGGTTTGAAAGCTTCTTTAAATTCTGGTCAAAGCAGTTATTCATGCATAAACTGCAAAACTAGATCCCTGAATAGTAGGTTGGTGCCTAGGTTAAAATATTTGACATATTTAAATAAAATCAAATAATTGTGTCTGTTGGCATGGGAACTTAAAGGTACCTCAAAGTTTAAAAAATATTAAATGAACATGCCTGTAAAATGAACATCTGCAAACACGACTTATTTGATTAATGTTATTTAAAATGGCAAATTAAATTTCAATTTCAAATTCTGTTGTAATGACATGGCGCAGGTGTTCTGAAGTCATTATATCTAATAATTAAAGATAGTGGGGTAAATCTATGCATATATATAATGTCCTTAGCCAATGAATGGATGGCTTTAAGATTTGATTATTCATCATCGATTGTTACTATGTTAATAATAAATTACTTTGATATACAGGGCTTTACATACTATGACCCATAAGAGTAGGTATTTCTCCTAAAAGATTGCAGAAAATGTGTTCAAAAGTTCCCAAGGAGCTATTATTTAAAGCATGTTTAAGATATCGTAGCTGCTACGTCCTCAAGAAAGAAATTATTACAATTTCTAGTGTCCTCATTTTGCAATTCTTTAAAGTGGTAGGAAAATATACCAATTTTCAACTATAAATTTAGATATTATATCAATATTTAAATTAAAAAAAACAAAAATGCATTGCATAAATACAAAATGAACTTCTCTAAAGATTTCTAAGCGATAATAAATGTTTTAATCACTTACAGAATATTATTAAAATTTCTAAAAACTTCCTTTAAAACATTTCATGGATAACCTGTATCTATGGCCCTGTATACATGATGTTTTGATAGTGAATACTGATGTACTACCAGTTCTGTTAAAATTATATGGAAAATTTAATGAAGAATGATCAAGTTTATTAGGCAATAAATATTTTACTAATGGATTCAAATGCTCTGCAGCTAGTTTTAAAATCAGGTTAGACTAAAATCACATTGCAATATCTGGACATCAACCTCATTTTTATATTTAATGATTCAAAATTAGACATCCCAGTAAATGACTTCTCTTTTATTTAGTAATTTATAATTGTATCTTGTCATCATGTTTGCAGCAATGGGGATGGGGATCCCAAATTTGTGATAGCACCTATGGTTTTTATTTTATTACTGAAGACCAGCTAAAATAAATTGTCCTGGAAACACGAGGGCTGTTCAATGAAGAGTTGATCATAAATTTTTATTAGCATAATTTATTCTGCAATAATTTTATTTTTTTGCCTATATTGTTTGTGTAGCTGGATTGTCCAGTGGGTAGAGTGATGAGCTATTGACCAAAGGGCTGAGGCCCAATTTCAGATAGTGCCTGTGGGCACCCTAAGCTTCCACCTAAGCTGTGTAATTTTTTATGTACCAGATTTTTCTGGGAAGCCAAGGGCAGTACAGGGAAAGGAACTTAATCTTTTACCCTGATTAAGGCTTAGTATTAAGTGAACTCTACCCTCATCTGGCAAACTAACCTTCAAAATAATTGCTTTCTTAATTAAAGTCTTTGGTGATATGGTTGGCTTAATGTACCTGTGGTACAAGTTTAATTGGTTTGACTTCTGTATTGCATCAGTGGCAACTGCTGCAAGTTGATACATGTTCAGTTCATCTATGGAGACAATTGAGGTAGCACCTGATTAGCGATATGCTGCATTTAGATTTTGCTTTTGCCTGAATTATTCCTCATCCCAAGCCAATTGAATACTACAAGGGGCTTATGAACTGTGTGTTTTTCTGTATAGTGCAGCTCAAAGATAGTTTTAAATGATTTATGAGGAGAGAAAATTTCAAAGGAAAGTGCACAGGAGCACCTGGGTTCAATAGAAATATTAACACCTCTACTGCCATTGTGAGAGAAGATCATCAAATAATGTTGAGAGCACTATCAAAATCATGGAAAATTTTATTAGATGCTGCCCACATGTTGGTAACAGAGAAACTGTACTTGAGACCCTGTATGTGATGAGTTCCAAGACCACTCGTACCAAACAACAGAATGCTTACTTGAAGGTTTATTTGCTCCTGAAGTTAGTGATACAGGAAGATGATTTTCTTTCAAAGGTTATCAATGCAAATGAAACTACATCATTTTGATCCAGAGGGGTTGGTGGAAATCTCCATCATCATCAACACAGAAAAAAGCCGAAGTTGTGGCTGCCGCTGGGAAAGTTATGGTTTGGTTGTATCATTTCTTGATATTCAGGGAATTACGTATCAATATGTAGTACCAACATACATAGCTGCAAATGGAGCCTATCATAGGAATGTATGGAAAGTTCTCCAAGGCCATATTAATCTCAACAGGTTGGATGCTGTGCCATGATAATACCCAACCACTCATCCCAAATGTTGTTACTGAGCATCTAGCAAAAGCCAGTGTGAAGTGTTTTATTATTCTCATTAAATGTGTGTCATCCCATGTGACTTTTTCGTATTGCCCAGTGTGAAGGTTTATTATTTGAGGAAAGCATTTTTCTTCTCCTGGAGCAGTGGTGAAGGAAGCCTGCTGGATTGGCAATTTTGAAGAACCTCTCAAAAAATAGCTCCCATCATGTTTTTTAAGAATGGAAAAAAAGGTTTGACTAGAGCATACAAGTATGTATGCCCAACATTGTATGTCCAACATGGACAACTTTGAGAAGGATAAATAAAGGTATGTTATCGAAAAGATATGATCATACATTGAACAGCCCTTTTATTACCCAGTCCAGAATTTCAGTTTCTTATGTATTGTATCTGTTCAAATGAATCAAAACCATTTTTAAGATCTCAGTCAGGTATGGCAATAGTTAGGTTTTGAATTTGCAGCTATTATCTCAGGCACTCAAATTAATGGAGACTTGATAGTAATAATTTATTGTATATCTGAGGTACAAGGTTTGAATAATGTATATTTATTTAAAGGAATTGGTATATTTTTATGACAGTTCATATTGCTTTAAATTTAATGGAGTGGTGTTGTCAAAAAGTCTGAGATTGGTAGAAACTGGCATAATGGTATTTTCAAGAATATGTAGATTATCAAGGGATGTACATAGTTGAACAATAAATGCTCTAGTATGTGGTAATTTATCATGCTGTTATTAGTAAGTGAATCAATGAATTACTTTTATTTAGATTATCAAGGGATGTACACAGTTGAACAATAAATTCTCTAGTATGTGGTAATTTATCATGCTGTTATTAGTAAGTGAATCAATGAATTACTTTAATTGTTTGTGCCTCTAGGGTCAGCAGCATAAGGACTAATAAATCTAGGCCAGCCTCACATATTCCTGTGAACAGTTTGCGAATAAAATTTTACCCGCCAATGTATGTTCCTTTAGATATAGTTAGCCCAGTTGGTTAGTACTGAAAATATAATAAGGTTATGGAAATGGAGTGCGGATGATTGATTAAGTGACATAATAACATTTATTTTTAGTAAGTTGCTTGTTACGTTCTGCAAGTGCTATCCCACTTGTGGTACAGATACTAGTCTCAAAAGTTACGTGCCACCAAACCTTTGCTCATGTGAACTTGAGATTCATGACCACCATTCTTGAGATATATGCATTTTCAAATCCAGTTCATGTCTGTTCTAACCTAAATCATGATGTCATCCTATATATTCATTTAGTTCTTGTACATTCATTACAATTAATCTTAGGGCTGGATTTTTATTTTGTTGTTGGCATATCATAGCTATTTTTGGAGAATAGTGTTCCCATGATTCCTAACTTCGATAAATTTTGCCTGATTCTGAGTTGCTTCAATCCAAGTTTTCTTCCTCTCTCTTTTCCTCCTTGTTGCTTCTTTTCCTAAATCTTTTTGCCAACCTGATCCACATTATTTTTACCTAACCCCAATACCAAACCCTAACCCATACAGAGCATGGACCATTCTCCTCTACATTCTATTCGTGTCCCGGACCCTGTCGACACACGGCTGAGACTGCACGGCTTCCCCGGAGATGACCTCTGAGCACTCACTCTGTGCTTCACCTTTCCTCAACGTCTGGCTCTTGTGATTGGTATCCATTGCATTTTGATCTCCAGATTTTGTGTGTGCGCTTTCTGTGATATGGAAAGACGGTAATTTTTCCTTAAATTTTCCTGAGAATGAGTGGTGTACTTTTGTGTCTGTCTTCGTATCCAACCTTCATTGACACGAGAATAAGTCTTGGAGCTGCAGTGAGCTTTCTCTCTCTAAAACAAAATTATTAGACCTTGGAAGAATATTCAGATGGTGCTGTTGAAGGACTGGAAAAGTTTTATGGATTGAGAGATTCAGTCCAATTCACTTGAATTTATAAGGTGAGACTGCTTTTTCTTCAAGCAAATTGTAACAATTTTTAGGTTTTTTATATATGTGTTTTATTAATGAATGAGGAAGATGATAATTTGATAGTGAACAGAATATATTAAATCAGAATTGACTGCTGGATAAAGGCATCAGAAGAATGTTTTGACTTTAGAAATTTTAAATAATGAGTGTGTGTTATCACTTACTGGTTGTTATACCTTCCTGCCATAGTTCAGTATAAAAGTGGTAGACATCTAAGCATTGGCATATGGTAAAAAGAGGTTTGTCAACTTTTTTCATTCTGCTAAGTCAACTGCTAACTTTATCATAATGTGGTATCTTACTGATCTCTAAAATTGCATAAAATGGTATAAATAAATAGTGACTGATACTGAAAATGTGATATTTAATGTAAAATTGTAACAATCTATAACAATCTTAAATTGTTACCTAAGGTGACTTAAATTTACATTAAATAGATGATTGAATCGCATATTTGATGATAAAAATGTTAAATCAGAAAGTAGTAATTAGGGTTTAAGTAAGGAATAAGAGTTCTGTTGATTTTAGTTCTTAAAAGCCATGAAAAACTGGAAAAAGAATTAGTATATGTTATGCGCACAATCTTCCTTATTTGTGCAGGGTCATTTGCATTTCCTATGTTCTCTAATGTGCAAAGAAATTTTTATGTATCATTAATCTGGTCAAGCTAACCTGAAGTTTTAAGGCCTAGTATTAAACGTTTTGTCATTATGAAAGCTTTCCTGTATTTTTAATTGGATCTGACTTACTTAAACATTCAACGGTAAAGTTCTTCAAAAATTGACTTTTGCCTCAGGTGAAATTTTTTTCTTAAGACTTTACATAATTTACCTAAAACAAAAAATGGTGAAGTAAACTTAGTGAATTTTTGGACATTGTTTTCATTTTTAGATTTTTAAACATTTCTTTGTGGATTGCATTTGATGAATATGGAGTAAAGCTCAAAATTATCAAACGTTTTCATATAACAGCTTCCTATTCACTATGTTTACCAACATATGATTTCAGAACTTTCCTTAATCCTTGGGTTTAAAAAGTTTAAGCAGTCTAGGAACCAAATGAAACAGGATATGGTGGTAATTAGCAGTGTGATGGAAAGGTGAGACATTCCTCTTATTGAAAGATAATCACTAATAAAATAAATTCATCACTCATGATTCAGTGTGTATTATTATCTTGCCATGAACTTGGCAACACTGCTGAATATTTACATTCAGATTTGGTATAGCTTATTAGTGTTTACCTCTTTCTAAGTTCATTTCTAAGTTTGGCTTTTGTCTGATGCCTTGGATTTTTTGCATTAATGTGACTGCTTAAAACAAGGTATTTCTGTATGTGGAATCAGAGGAGCCCAATTTGTTGTCCTGTTGTAGTCCCTTGCGCTGAGGTGTTAGTTGGTGCTGTAAAAGTGACACACAAATTACTGTTATGTATTCTGGTAAATGTGAAATTTACTCAAGGGTCCATTCATTGACCATACAATGAAAATGGGATATTCATATTTGGCACGCTCCTTGTCATGTGACTCAGCGAGTAATCATATCTTACCATTATTTTCTATTTCCTGTTTAACAATTACATCTTCCATCATATTCTTTCATTATTTGTGTATTTCCCAGTAATTCAGGTTTGGTAATCTAAGAATATAAGCATAATTCAGGAGCTTGACAGAGTATGCTGTATATTATGGTTCCATTTTCCTGGGGTTATATAGTTTTAACATGCAGTATGTAATGAAACTATGCACAGGTGTTACTTCCATTGAGTTGCAGATTTTTGAAACGACCTAAAACCCTCCATGAATGGTTTCTAGATCTGTTCAATATACTTATTCCCTGTGCAACTTGCTGATATGATGCTTCGACCATGTCTTCTCTTTCTTCACCCATGAGGACATTTAAAAGGCAATTACCTGCCCATTTCTAACGTGACTGCCCCCTTGCCCCTTGCTGACCCGTAAGTTTCATGTTGGTTTATGAATGGTCCCTTATGCAGGAGATATATAATAATGAACATAAATGTGTGCTGCAGGGCTAAAATTATTTTTTAATTCAATATTTCTGCTGATTATATGAAATAAACACTTCTTCCACAGCACCCATTGGTGCTTTGCTACTGTTAATGTTGATACTCATTCAAAAGTTTATAATGTCCCCATGAGACTAGCTCATGTTAACTCCATGGGAAGATATCGTGTCAATTAAAGTTTGATCAGATGATATACTCTGTTAAACTTCCTGCATTGCCAAAGAGAAAAAATAATTTAAACTATTTTGTCATTTTTTCACTTCTTTTTCAACTCTTACTTGCTGTGACCTTCTTTGGACAAATATAAAGCTTAACATTTTGCTTGCCTGTATAATTTTTCTCAGCATGTAGGTATTAGCATAGAGTGGCAGAACCTCAAACAATTGTGACAATCTTTGATAGTGTTGCTAATGAAATATGATACAAATTTATTGTGTGTTGTTGCTTCTGTTATTCCTGTATCACTCAGTTGGAAATAAAAACTATGCTTACAGTCTTATTGAATTTACTTCATCTGTACTTAATTTCTTAAATTAAATTTATTATTTCTTATTTAAGAAAAAAGTTTGGAAACATTTCAGAAAATAGTTTATTTTAATCGTTTAAGCATACATCATTATGGGTTGATCTTAAATTTTGAAAGGCTTTTGGAAGGACTCATTGGTTGGTGTGCCATTTCATTTCCTTACAGGTGTTTATGAGAAATTTTCTGTAGTTTATCATTGAATTATTTTAGCCATGGTTTATGGAGAAAGAATTTTAATTGTTCTTGATTATCA
The DNA here is from genome assembly GCF_022747635.1 of Hetaerina americana. NCBI lineage: Eukaryota > Metazoa > Arthropoda > Insecta > Odonata > Calopterygidae > Hetaerina > Hetaerina americana. The sequence continues at coordinate 78,517,487 of NW_027286763.1, forward strand.
GAAAATGTACTGTTCAGATGTTCAATTTTTAGACTTGCATAATTCAGAATGATTTAATCTATAATCAATCTGTTACAAGAGGTTCAAAATGTTTGTTTAATTTAACTTTATGTGAACCACTACCATACCACTAAATTGAAAATAGTTATCTTAATGCCAGTGTGCAAGTTATTTAATATTTGTATTTATTTCAGGAAAAAAGAGTGATTAAAGTGATTAGAGGATAATCATAGTGAAAACACTTTCATCATATTTTTAAATATATGTTAAATTTATATTTGCCCAAGGATCTCAATATGCAACATGTCAAGAACACTCAAGGTTTACTTTAATCGAATCATTAATTACAATAATGGCAGTTGATGTATATCAATTGGTTTTCAATGCATTTTTGTTGGTTTTATAGGACCTCATAAAAAGGTGACCATATTTAATTATATGGATCAAATTGCCATTCTTAGTTCTCTTGAATTATAGAAATGTAAATAAACATGAATTAATGTCATAAAAGAATTACTTGAATAATATGTTCCCTTGTGTCCTAGTGTAAGGGTGTTAAAAGCACACTCATTGCATTAAAATCAGTATGAGTAGCTTAAATAATGAGATAATTTCTCAATATTTATTTCCTTTGTGGCATTTCATGTATGATAATAATTGCATGTGATAGTGAATTTATTGTAAAATCTTGTTTTCTTCTCCAAACATCTGTGGTGGTCTGTGCACACCTTGGGATCCTGATAAACTCTTGGCTTGTCATCAGGCTTCCCAAGGACACAGTCACCAAAGTTGACTCAAAACTTATGCCCAAGGCAGGACTTGAACCCATGACCTTTGAGCTAGCAGGCAAGCATGTTACCCACTAACCTGGCTGGTCAAAACTGCATATGAAATGCCTTTGTTGTTACTATGGAAATAAATACATGGAAACATGATTTCAAATTGCAAAATAAAGCATCATGTATGTAATGTTATTTTAAGAAGTAAATGAGAAGGTACTTGTTTTATGACTTTCTTCAAATTCTTTTGATTAACTTCATATCTAGTATCGTTTCAATTAATTCCTTGTTTTCCTCAGGTTGTACCATTCAGGTTCTATGGCTCAGATTTAAAATTCACCTTTTTCTTCTCAAGAATTTGAATAATTTACAACGATACCAGTACTAATAGAAAGGACTGGCTGAAGGAGGTGTCAAGAATCAGGTGTGCTAACAATGTCCCCCAATGGTTTCATGTAAACTTTGGAGGTTGGTAGTTCCCATGATTTCACAAGAGTGCTGTCTTACATTATCATCCCTCTAAAAACAAATTTTGTAACAGCTGTGCAAAAATCTGCTTACTAAAAGTAGTTTATAATTTTTAACATTGGCAAAGCATTACTTTGCTTGCAATATTGCAGCATAAAGATGGGGAGTGCTTTTTAGGTGTGCCAAAGCACCACTTGGCTTAGGTTACCACAACTCTGAGTCTGCCAACCCTCAATTTTGACCAACGATGACTTCAAAGGAAATTATGGGCTATTTGAATAAGAAGACATCAAAGGTAAGAAGCAAATAGGTTTTGATTGAATTAGATGGTGGAATAAAGATCCTCTAATCTTCAAGGTATGATTCATTCAAACTCTTACATGGGAGTGTAAAATTACAATCACCTGTAGCCTTGTGAGATGTGGTTGATAGTGACTGTAGTGACCAGCCTGCTTATGAAAAAGAGGTAAAATATGAATTTGTTTGATGATGTGCTTTCAAAAGGAAGAGCAAAAAACAGCAAAGCCATGATCTCAAGCCACCATTTTGTTGGGGGGTTAAAACTTCATAACCTTGTAAGGTAAAAAAATAAGTGAGTCAGTTGTGGTGGATAGACTGGCCAGCTGGTACTTTTGGTTGCATTGAATGCTACCGGAGTGTGCATATTTTCAAGGGCATTACCCTGCTCCTTTATGATATTTCATGTTTTAGTGAAAAAGTTATTTTTCTCGAATACTAGTTGATTCAATCTATAGCTGTAATTTGAGGTCTTAATAGATTCTCTGAGGCATAAGTATTTCATAGTAACTTTTGTGATGAATATTTATGGCAATTTGTATATGCTTTTTTTTAGATTATGGCATATTTTAATTCATCTTAGACTGTTGATGTTTTGATTTCATCGGAACAACAACGCTTATCCAGCTATTAATGACCATTTAAATAATTTGGGTGTCTCGTAAATTTTATCACAACAAATAAAATGCTTCTTCATCTAATGAGCCAAAAAAGTAATATTAAATCATTTGGGATAGGTATGATGTTCATAATTTGTTCAATGTAGGGTGGATGAAATTTACTGTGATCTCTAAATATATTAGGACAAATAACACACAAAACTGGATAGCATATTTTTAATATTCTGTCTCCAAAAGAGGAAACCCTTGTTTCACATTTTTATTATGAGTAGGATTTTATAATCAACACACTCTTTGAGAAAAAGTGAGTTCTGTGATGCATTTGACTCCTCTCTCAATACATACTCTCTTTCATGTTAAATGCATGGCTTATATGAGCTGTGACAATGAGTATGGGGGAAGGGAGAACAGTTTTTCCCTGGCCATCAAAGTCCAATCACATATATATTGCCAAGGACTGCTAACTTTCAACGTTAATTTTAGTTGTGGTTGTGGTAAAATTATTATTATAATAAAATTCAATGATGCCTTTGTAATTATTATGTATTTCTTATTTAACCATTGCCCTTCACTTTTTACTTTCATTCTGAAAATAGTTTGACAAAATGATTTTTCTGTTTAAACTGTGCTTATTCTCCTTACACTATTGGAATTCTATGGGGCCACTCTTTTAAAAATTACTTTTGGTTTACTGAATGATCCTAAATGTCAGTAAGTAAATTTTAACAGTGTATAGTTCAAATATGCCTACAGTAATTAACCTGTTCCCTTTTCAAAATGATATTTTGAATTCATTTGGTAATGGGCAACAAATAGGCGTAATTTAGAAAGATTTCAAGTGAGCATTTGATACTGTAAGTATTAATCAGTTTATTGTAAAGTTACTTACAGTATAACATGTGCTCTTTAGCATGGCTCAGAAACTATTGGTTGGAAAGAGAACAGAAAGTGAGGATTAAATCTTGTTTAACCTTTGACTATGACACAACATCAGGAGTTCCTCAATGCTCTCATTTGGGTTGTTTCTTTTTACTTTACTTATAAATGATAAAAGGCAAAGTCTTGAGCCTGATAATTCATGCTTTATGTGGATGACCTTCAGATATACTTTGAATTCAATGGATGATTGTATGACAGTTTAGAGGAATTTGAAAACCTGTATCTGTGGTACTGTGATGATGCACTATCTTAAGGCCTAAACAAAAGTTTATGTGTAACCTATTTTCACTGCAAGGATCTTATTTTCTTTATGAATACCAAGTAAGGAATTTCCCACTTGGAAGGACATCACCAGTGGAAGACATGATTGTGATCCTATTTCATCCCTTAATTTTGATTATCATATTGATATGGCCCTATAAAAAAGCCTTAAGCTGTCAGGTTTCTAAGAAACTGAACAGCGGTAGATGCCACAACAGTAACTTTTAACGTAGTCATCCACTGATATGCATTTCAATGCAAAAATTTCAGAGTCCCGGTCAAAGCGAATGATTTTTACACTTTGAAAATATCAGGTTTCATTTACATGGTTACAAAGAATTTTCAAGATATTTTCATATTTAGGAACTTATATTCATCTTATTAGCCATCATAGAAATAGCCTTGAAAAATATCTTAATTGTTTTGCTGGAATATGTATCGGGAAGTTGGTGTTGTGGATGAGTCATTGGCTTCTTTCATTGGAATAAACTAAGTACTGGACCTAAGCACCTGGCACAAAAGGAGAATACAGGCTGATATTTTATTTTTGTATAAGCCATGAAATCATTTAATAGCATCGTCTATGTTGTTGCATTGGATATCTTTTCACATTCCTAGAGCTAACCTCATAGTAGTGATACCTTTCATGGAGAATTTTGTGGGACAAATTATGTGCATTACAGCCAAAGGTCCAGAATAAAAAGGGAGGAAATTAGCTTACTTTAGAACTTCCTAGATTTTTTAATATGAGTTTACTAATAGTTTAAAGTATATTACAACATATGTATTGAGCATTTTATGCCTTGTGATTACATATTATTATATTGCATGTATCATATATTGATTGCACGCACTTAATATATACCACTGTATAGCGATATAACTCCATGTGATTCAAAACAAGTGTTTTGAATTTCTTTGTTAATTATTTTTTTGCATATCTATTGATTTATATGTATGATAATGCCATATTAACATTCACCAATGCATTGCAGTAATATTCACTGAACATTCAAAAAGCAGTTTACTGAGCATTCTAACTGCTATAATTTTGATGCCCTCTTGCCATGTTCAGTGAATACTTCTGCCATCATTTAAGAACAACAATGAATGCTTGTGCAATGCACATGATCAGATACAAATACTCGAGCAATCATTTTGAATCTCTTGCAATACTCCTGTATCATAGTGAATCTCCAGTGTACCCTCCTGCATACCATTATTATATTATTTTGTTTACTTCTACAGTAAAAATGTTTCAATATTAAGCTCTGCCAAATGACATCTTTAATAGCTATGGGTAGTTCCCAGTCTTCCATAATAGTGAGAATCACAATCTCAAATGTGATGCCAATGGGTTCTCAACACTTGCCTAATGCAGTAGCATTAGATCAGTGAACACCCAATAGCACATCTCTGCCCAGGACTTCATATGATGATGTGTAATGAGTTAATTAATTAACCTGATAAAATAATAATTGTGAAAAATGATACAAGACTCACTGATTGAGTGGTGAAAATGGGTGATAGAAGTGTATAATTGATGGAAACTAATAAATATAATGAATGCTTGGCTTCCTTCTAATATGTAATAGATTTAATTTTTTACCAACTTGAGGGCTGAATTTCCTTAAACGGGCCACAAATGATTCATCATTCAGACTAAGTATGTAACATACTTGCAATACATTAGTCAAGTCTTTGACTCGTAATTCATTCAAAATAAAAGTCTTAAATGTTGAAGGTGGTAGAAAACTGCTAATTTAGATAGTTTAAGACAATGAGGCTATGGATACAACCAGCCCTAATCTAGCTGCTGCTTATTTGTCGAATAGAATTGCATGTAAAATTTTATCACATCACAATGGTAGAAAAATAGGAGAGTTAATATGTTACCTTTGCAGTATACTTTTTATTTGTGATCTACATTAGTATTTAATAATTCGATCAAAGAAAAATAATGCTATAACTGAATAAATACTTTTTAATGATGTAAATTATTAAATAAATATAACCAAATAAAAACTTTTTATAATATCAATATTAAAAAAGTTTATTTGTATAACAATTAGCTTCTATATACTTGATCTCATCTCTCAAAAGTTCTTTGAAAACATTTTAATATCCACCATCTCTCATAAAATAGACATAAGTAGAAAACATTTTTTTATTTAAGTTCCTTATGTCACTGCCAAATATGTAGGGTAATAATTCATCTGAAGTTCTTTATGTTTTCTTAACAGTGCATTAATACTAGCACATATCTTTATAAACAGCACCACATTACAATAATATTGAACAAAATAACAAGTCCCTGCAGATCGCATATAAAAATTTTATTTTGCTTGCAGCCTCCATATGTCATTAATGCCGAAATTGGTTTAGTTAAAATGCTTCTGCAACTCACTTGCAAAGAATAGGAAAATATTTTAGTGTCGTGGATTTTAATCCCTCGAAATATTGATTTAATTTTACCATTAATTATTAAGTAATGATGTCAGTATGAATTATTATGTATTGCAGATACGTACATTGCTGAACCATTCTGAACGTTTCAGTCACTCACTGAATAATCCTGCAATGATGCTGAACCTTTCCACGCAGTATATTTCTTTTCATTTTTTCTATATGAATGCCTAAATCATTAAGAATTAATTACTAATGATAGTTTGCACTAGCGACTTCAATGAAGACATATTCGCTTTCGTCTTCGCATTTTAGATTTTGCGCTCGATGGTCCAATAATGATTTTGTTTTGTTTCCTCCTTCTCTCTTGCCTTATCTGGTTCTCCGTAGATGGAGTCTGTGCTGAATAATATAAGGCATTATTTACACTGCGGTTATCAGGGAGTTTGTTATTTATATACTAAAGTTATATATTGAGTGGAAGCGCGTACAGATAAGCAGTGAGTACAAACTTCTGTTTGGTTCAAAATCATTTTATTGCTTATGTTTCCGCTGTGTAGTCTTGATGTGCGGAAAACTTCCAAAATATGGCCTGCGTAATGTCATCTTGGTTTTTATTTATGAAACGCATTAAAAATAAACTTCCATTGTCGGCTAATTCTTAGCTTTTGGAATATAGTGCATGGTGGTGATAACTAAGACAATTTTGGTTAATCTTAGTAAGAAACTTTTAATTTGTTTTCAATAGGTAACAAAATGAGCACAGCGGTGGAACAAGAAGGGCTAGTTAAGGAATCACTTTTTCAGTTTGTTAAACAGCATATTCCTAATGCACAATTAAGGTAAATGTTCAATTTGTATTGATTTTAAGTGTTAATCAGCATTTATCGCCGTGTTGGGAAAAAAAGTTGGTTATTTTTAAATATCTCTTCATCATCAAAAATGACTGAAAGAACCACATCTGAAAGTGAAACTGCAATTACTTTTAAGTAAGGATGAATAAATGTAGTTAAAGGTGTGATTTCAAATCCTAGTCTGCATTTAGGACATTTTGTTTACATCTCCCCGCCTATAGATTAGCATCGACGCTCGCACTCGGGGTTTGAAAGCTATGTTGGAGTTTTATATTTGAAGTTTGGGAGAGGAAAGTTTGAGGTTTATATTTGAGTATGGTAATATGATCTGAAATTGAGCAATGGTTGAATAGTTTCTTTATTGGCATCGGGGTCATTATTAAAATGGTCTCATGAAGGCAATTCCATTTGCTCGTTAATGATGATGAAGGTAATATAATGAAAATTGAATTTCACAGTCTTTTACTTTGAACATTCATATATTGTACATATAGTAAAGGTTAGCGTTTTTCTTAGTTATAGGTCAAGAAATAAAATATCCTTCACTTTATTTGGGAAAGGGTGGAATGTAAACAAAGAGTTTTCCCCAACGCAGTGTTCTTTCTAAGTGGATCTGTGGCTTTTAAATGCATACATAAATCGAAAGATATTATTAATTTCGTTGTTGAGATATATTTTGTGTAATGGAATTCTGATCTACCGTGGCGGGTTTGGCCATATTGACTGTAAACAAATGCAGTAGAATCGATCGTATCATATCACGTCTATATATAATGTGGGATAAGCCCGCCTTTAGGTTTTCCTTTTAGCAGCCAGTCAGCCGCTTCAACTAGGTCATTTATCTAAGATTTCTTTGAATGTGTACTTTCAGAATTTATGTTTAAGTAAGGTTCCTGTTGTCAGGGACAAAGGGCAAAATAATTTCAGTCATATTCTGGTGATCGTGAATTTTTTTAATATCCTTTTGGTCAAGAAGCTCAACAATCGACAATTTAAATTCTTTAAACTTTGAAATGATAATACTGCTTGCCTGGTTTAATTTTTTTTGACAAGTGTAGCTGATAGGGGTGGAAGAAGAATCGATAGCTGAAGTTCAATTAGGAATTATATCAAGCTACAGTTTAGTATTCTAGCATAATAGGCCTAGTGGTTAAAACCGAAGTTTTTGATCCAAATCCCAGTTTAATATGTTATGATAGGGACCACCTGGCAATAAGCTCAATAGCATGGGCACTTTACACATTCAGGGTACAAGGGTTTATTTTCTTTTTATTTCAACAGCACATCGTTTGCTATGATTCGAAATCTAAAAAAGAAGTTTTTTAGTACGTAGAATTTGGTAATTTTTGCTGGGTTTGGTATTTGACTGAGTGGGTTTTGATTGGCATAGAATTAAAATGTTATAAAGGAATCAGACCACAGGATTGTTTAACTTATGTAGGCATAGATATACATATTAATTCAGATATTTACCTGCATTTCATGTGAATTACTTTTCTTGTGGCCACATCAAGCCTGTTGAACTCAGCCTAGCCAACTTCAGAATTGGCAAGTAAATGTCAGTAGTGAGAATTAGAGTTTGCCATAAAAATATTTTATTGATGCTAGAAAAGAGAAATATTTAGTTTATGAAAGTAATTTGTGGACTTATTGCTTTAAAGAAAATTATAAGTTTTAGAGTATTATGGAAATTTGAGACCCATTGTCATATTTGATGTTGACATGCAATCATTCTGTATTAATCAGAGTATCTGATTATTTAAATTGGCTTTGGGTCATCAAGACCCAACTGTGGTTATTATGATCCTGCGTGGTTCACTCATGTGGTTTTCCATTTACGTATTTATGGCTTGAAATATTAAGAGCAAGGAATTTCAATATCTGATAGATAAGTAACTTATGGTCAATAAGATTGAGGTCATTTATTCTTCCCTTCCATTTGATCTCTGTTTATGTTTTGTTTGTATGTCATATATCTCACACTGATGGAGGTAACTGGGATGACCAAAATTTAAAAAAAAAGAGTGTATTCTTTTGTATATTGCTTTGTATGAGTGCCACTTAGAATGAAAAGACAAGATAATAATATCACAGCTGAAAATTATGCCTCGAGAGTGCATTTTTAAAAATATTTCATGGGACTGATATAAAAAGGCAATATACTGTGAAAATAATGTAGGAAGTTCTAGAATATCAAAGTCATTGTATGCTTATCCTGCTTAAAACAGCTCAACATTTGGTGAAAGTAATTTGTGTAGCATTTTAATGAATTAAATGGGCAGTAGTATCTGTTTTTGGTATTTCTTTCTTGCCTTTTCGCAATTGAAATTTGGAAACTTTTATTTTTACTGTAATTATGGATAATTCAATCCATGTCAAACATGGTGATATCCCCTGTGATCAATGGGCTAAATAGTATGCTGGTGTCCATGGAACTTACTCCTATCTAAAAATTTGCCATTTTGGACTAAATCACACCTCATCCTAGTAAAATTTTTCGTATCCCTTTGTATCAAAAAGTAAATTGTATACAGTACCAGGGGATATTTAATTACATGACCAAAATTAATGATTTATGTGATCAAGTCCTTTTGCTCGGCCACTGTCGTAGCATCATTTCTCTCTAAAACTTGTGAGTTTACAGTGACTATACCACAATTTTTCATGTATTGCTGTTATGTTACAATATTTATTTTCTGTATTACATTTCAGCTGCTTAGATGAGTTTGTATTAAGCTATGTTGTAAGTATTGTTGAAGAGGTGGCTGCAACTGGGGGAGCTGAGGCCGTTGAGGGCACCTTTGATGCAGAAGCATTCATTGAAGTGCTGTCAGCATGTTTTCCAGCCTTTACAAACTGTGTTAAAAGTTGTCATGTTACCCAGTGGATGGCTGATCTCCAAGAAATATTACTCCGAAGGTCATCACCAGAAGGGAGCAACGATGATGAAAACACTGCCAATTGTTAGTATTATCAATCAGTGATAATAGTAATTAATAGTAGATATTTTTTCTTTTATTAATTATGTTCACAGTCAGTGGAATTCATCAGAATATAGATACTTCTATCATAGGGCATGTGCATCTTGGAAGCAAAATGGCTAGTTATACACAAGTGGCAAGCTAACAATTATGCACATACTACCTTGATCAAAAAGTTCCCGGAATAACCACCGTGTGGCGCTCCCATCGTTCCGATTTGAGTTCTGTTTTTTTTGTTAAATTGGTACATCTGTTGTTGATATTCCCTTTAAATCTTAGTGTCATAACTTGACATTTGCAAAAGTTACGTAGCCAAGAGTACATCTATCTCTGTGTGTGTTGGCGATTTTTTACAATTTCAGAAATGGATTTAAATTTGCAACAACGAACTTGTATTAAATTTTGCGTAAAAAACGGATTTAGTGGCGCACGGACGTTGGAAATGTTGGAAAAGTGTTTCGGCAACGATTCTCTAAAAAAAACGGTCGTTTACCAGTGGCACGAGCGGTTCAGAAGTGGTCGTGAGTCAATCGAAGATGATGAACGCAGTGGCAGACCATCGACATCGAAAGTCGGTGAAAAAATTGATAAAGTAAAAGAAATGTTGGTCAATAACCGCAAATTAACCATCAGAGAAATAGCGGAGGACTTGAACATTGCCTATGGATCCGCCCAAGACATTGTGGTTAATGATTTGGGTTTCCGTCGTGTAGCAGCAAAGTTGGTGCCAAGAGACCTCAATTTCATGCAAAAAAGAGACCGTGTTGACGTCGCAAAAGACATGATTTGCGAGGCTGAATCCGATCCCACATTCATCAAAAGGATCATTACTGGAGACGAGACGTGGGTTTATGAGTACGACACGCAATCCAGACATCAGGCAAGTGAATGGCGTTCACCAAATGAGCCGAGACCAAAAAAACCACGTCGTTTTCAGTCAAAAAAGAAGGCAATGCTGACGGTTTTCATGGATTACAACGGTGTAGTGCATCATGAATTTTTGCCAGAAGGCCAGACAGTAAACAAAGAGTATTATTTGGGCGTTATGAGACGTTTGCGTGAAGCAATTCGCCGAAAGAGACCAGAAATGTGGGCAGAAAACTCGTGGATTTTGCACCATGATAACGCACCGTCGCACAGTGCTATCATTATTCGTAATTTTTTGACGAAAAATGCAACAAATACCATCCAACAGCCACCGAATTCCCCTGATTTGGCTCCCTGTGACTTCTTTCTGTTCAATCGAGTTAAAAAACCATTACGGGGAACGCGTTTTAGCAGCCGAGAGGAAGTAATGGAAAAATCGCAGGAAGCACTGATGGACATACCGAAAACCGACCGTAACTTTTGCAAATGTCAAGTTATGACACTAAGATTTAAAGGGAATATCAACAACAGATGTACCAATTTAACAAAAAAAAAACAGAACTCAAATCGGAACGATGGGAGCGCCACACGGTGGTTATTCCGGGAACTTTTTGATCAAGGTAGTATGTAGCTCAATAAAAAGTGCTGGTATGTGACTTTCGCATAAGTGGAAGCTAGTCGTTCCCTTGGGAGAAATATAAAAAAATGGAGTTTATGAAGTAAAATTCAAGGTTGTTAAGGTCAGATGCACTTTTTTTATTGTTGTCGTTGTAAATAAACAAAAAAACTGCTGTGATTGACCAAAATGGTTGATGGTAGGAGAAGTTATAGCTCATCTAGTATTAAGTCTGTGGTGTACAAAATAAGTTAGTACATTCAATATAGGGGAGGGGCAATACATTTACCTGAACCACTTGTAGTTTCCAGAAGGATCAGGTACCCAATAATTCTGGCTTTTAGGAAATACTACCTTGATCAAAAATTTCCCGGAATTTATTCAGAAAATTAAAAATACAAGTTTATTCATCTAAATCTATATTGCCCCCTTCAAAGTAATCCCCATCGACTGCAACACACTTATGCCAGCGCTTGATCCAATCCTCGAAACATTTTTTATATTCGGTTTTCGGTATGTCCATCAGTGCTTCCTGCGATTTTTCCATTACTTCCTCTCGGCTGCTAAAACGCGTTCCCCGTAATGGTTTTTAAACTCGATTGAACAGAAAGAAGTCACAGGGAGCCAAATCAGGTGAATTCGGTGGCTGTTGGATGGTATTTGTTGCATTTTTCGTCAAAAAATTACGAATAATGATAGCACTGTGCGACGGTGCGTTATCATGGTGCAAAATCCACGAGTTTTCTGCCCACATTTCTGGTCTCTTTCGGCGAATTGCTTCACGCAAACGTCTCATAACGCCCAAATAATACTCTTTGTTTACTGTCTGGCCTTCTGGCAAAAATTCATGATGCACTACACCGTTGTAATCCATGAAAACCGTCAGCATTGCCTTCTTTTTTGACTGAAAACGACGTGGTTTTTTTGGTCTCGGCTCATTTGGTGAACGCCATTCACTTGCCTGATGTCTGGATTGCGTGTCGTACTCATAAACCCACGTCTCGTCTCCAGTAATGATCCTTTTGATGAATGTGGGATCGGATTCAGCCTCGCAAATCATGTCTTTTGCGACGTCAACACGGTCTCTTTTTTGCATGAAATTGAGGTCTCTTGGCACCAACTTTGCTGCTACACGACGGAAACCCAAATCATTAACCACAATGTCTTGGGCGGATCCATAGGCAATGTTCAAGTCCTCCGCTATTTCTCTGATGGTTAATTTGCGGTTATTGACCAACATTTCTTTTACTTTATCAATTTTTTCACCGACTTTCGATGTCGATGGTCTGCCACTGCGTTCATCATCTTCGATTGACTCACGACCACTTCTGAACCGCTCGTGCCACTGGTAAACGACCGTTTTTTTTAGAGAATCGTTGCCGAAACACTTTTCCAACATTTCCAACGTCCGTGCGCCACTAAATCCGTTTTTTACGCAAAATTTAATACAAGTTCGTTGTTGCAAATTTAAATCCATTTCTGCAATTGTAAAAAATCGCCAACACACACAGAGATAGATGTACTCTTGGCTACGTAACTTTTGCAAATGTCAAGTTATGACACTAAGATTTAAAGGGAATATCAACAACAGATGTACCAATTTAACAAAAAAAACAGAACTCAAATCGGAACGATGGGAGCGCCACACGGTGGTTATTCCGGGAACTTTTTGATCAAGGTAGTATGCTGAGGCATCCAGGCTCAACCCAAACATGAGTAAAAGTGACAAATAATTGTGTATGAGATGTAACACAGGTATCTGTGGGTGGATTAACCTGGATTTTTTTTAAGGTACACTTTTCCAAATGAGTCTTTGAAGTCAATTTTTAATATTAGTCAGGTATTAACAAGTATTTATGTATACTCACAAATCAGACCATGAGCTCAGTGTTGCTGCAAACTACAGACTCCAAACACCAGGCCCAGTCACTGGAAATTTTGATTCCGTGATGTATTAAACATCTATGTTCACCAATTTTCATTGCAGCTGCAGATCAGGTTGTAGAAGGCACAAAACTTCAATGGGCCAAGTCTTACATATACATGGATCACTCAGTAGCACTCATTCAGTTCATAGAAGCACTTAAAAATGATAGTAAATACCAAGGTGCCACTGATGCCCACTGCATAACAAGAAAAGTAATTGAGTCATTATGTCAGATGTCTCAGCATACGCATGAGTGTAGAGAGCCAGTAAAGAAGCCCTGTCATTATTATCAACAATGGTGAGAGGGAGAGGAAATATGCTTGACCACAGGTGGCCATCAATCAAGTCATTGTTGTCACTTGACATGTATGCTGCTGCAGTTTTATATGGGAGAAATAGGCATGAAAATTTTATGCAGTGAGGTTTCATCACTAAAACAGTATCCTTTTGCTAAGGGACTGCAACCTAAACATATCCACATCACCTAGTTGTCTGCGACAGTAAATTAGTAGTGACAAAAAGTTGAGCTGCCCATTTTTATTTGTGGGCATATTGAGATTTTGAAAATGTTTAGGTTTCATGATGATTTAATTTAATGTTCTGGGCTTAAATTCATTTCAAACTTCTTGTCAATGAACTGTATTCATTTCATTTATATCAGGACATCTCTGTCAAAGAAATCAGCATTTTAATTTTATCACTTTCCACTCTATGATCAGTCTAACAAGGGGGTCAAAGTGGTGTTTTGGCTAATGTACTTTCCAAGTGCCTCTGAAAAACCTCTTTTTTGTTTCCATTTAAACCACATGGTTCACCAGAATCCCCTATACTTCCTCTCAAACAGACAAAGGTGACTTCAGAGGTATCTTAATTCTTCTGGCCTCCTGATATAATCATTTGGGAAGTTCAGATTTGTTTGGATATTTTCCAGTGTCAGTATAGTTTCCCCGCATCATGTATTAGGGATCAAGTAATATGCTTTGTGAAGTTCAGTTTCTTTGTTGAAATTATTTGTCAAAATTTACTTTATTCAGAGAAAGCCCAAAATAATCGCATAATAAATAAAAAAATAACTGGTAGCTGCATGCATGATGAAATGTTTTACGTTAGTAATAATTCAATGGGATTAAGGAAAGGAAATGTGATGACAAAGTTATTTGAAGTAATTGATAAATAGCCCTTCAAGTTAACTAAATAATCGTAGAAATATGCTTCAAATTGAATATTTGAAACCTAATGCATGTGTATTTTCATTTCTAGTTGATGGGTTATCATTCAAAATCTCCGAGATTCACATACCTAGTCCGTCATCACTATCTCTTCTACCCAATGGTGGACCTGCTGTTGGACGTGTAAAAAAGTTATCTGAAACTAGTGAGGGAAGTTGTGATAGTGGGGATTATTTATCAGGTCAAGAGGTGAGTATTGCTGTACATTAATTTACTAGTTAGCCCTCTTCAATGAATCATATGATTGGATAGACCTTGGTGATATTTTGTCTGTAATCGATTGTGCATTCCATTTAATGATAAATAAATATTGTCATTATTCCTGACAGAACTATTTAAAGGAGTAGTTAATATTGTACTTTCCACTCTATTCTGACTTACATAGGTAAATAGAAGGGGTAGGAAATGGTTGGGTGTCTGAGAAACAGGATTATTTTTTTCTGGCAAGACAAATGATAAATGCTTCTCAGCTAACAAATAATTGACTGATCAAATCGGCCAAATTTTATCTTTTAAGTGCTGTATTTCCTGGCCCATAAGATGCGCAATATTTGTGATTAAAATGTGTTATAAAACCGGCCTGCATCTTATGGGCTTGGGATACATTAGTATAATTTCGACCAGCACATGCAATCTGTTTCATTGGAAAAATCCTTACCATTACATATTTTTTCCCACATGCATAGAAAATGGTTGCCATTATTATAAATGCAACAATACAATTTTTTTCAGAATAAGTTTTATAATTTGATCTTTTCTGTCTGATCCATCTTTTTCATAAATTGTGACCTGAAAAATCAGAATAAGTCTTATGAGCCAGGAAATAAGGGAAAAAGCTGACACAGCCAATGCCTGATTAATGGCAATCCTATGGATGCGCTTTCAATTTAATGCCATTTTCAAAGAACATGCCAATAATGGAATTTAGTGCAAACCTAAAGTAGGCTGAAATTGAAAAATATTTCACTTTATTACCCACTGAATGTTACATTGCTCCGGTAAAGCCTAGGTGAATTATCTTGAGTATTATTTCTTTCAGAGGTTTTAGTATGTTTGATGCTTGTGGGGAAATATTATATAATTACCAAGTGGTTCACAAAGCACCAGGTCATGTTTCTTTGTGAGCCACTTTCTGAAAATATTAATTATTTATGCTGGTAAAGGGAAAAAGCACTTTTCAATTTTCACCATGCTTAACTAGTGTTTTTCAGTTTATCATTTTGGTTAAATTGTCATTTAACATTTGGTGATTTGTAAACAACAGTTATGTGTGCATGTGTAAAGTAGTTGATCCATGGGATGGACCCAAAGAATACGTGCTAACCGGCTTCCCCCTAGAACCTTTCATAATATGATATTCCTTCTAGCCATTTATAATACATTTTTTTAAAGCCACCAAGAACCCAAAAACTGAATGGATTTTATTTCGAAAAGCCTGTTTCATTTCCATTATTGCTGAATTCAGTCTTGTTTTCCCTTTCCTTGCACTACATGGTGGCCAGGAAAGGTGGTCACTGGTCACCCCCTCCCTAAATTTGACCAAGGATCCACCCCTGTCTCTCTAAAATCATCGGGCCAAAGTACACTTATATTTTGTCAAAACCAAAATCTTCTCCTTTTGTTCACTCAGGATTCATGTCTCTTTCTCATGGGTCTCAGGAATGCAGTGGTAAGGGAGGGGGAGGTGAGAAGGAGAATGAGGGGAATGGGGAGAGGGATCCAGGTGGTGACAAGAGGGCAGCTGTAGAGGAGGAAGAAGAGGTGAGGCTGCTGCAGGAAATGTTTCCCGGGGCGTGCTGTCTTGAAGTGCGCCATTGTCTCGCCATTGCTGGTGGAGATCTTCCACGTGCTGCTCAGTTGGTTCTTCACCGTCAAGAAGCTGGTCAGAGTCTCACTGTTGCTAGTCCTGCTGTTCAGGTTAGTTAGCGAGTTGAGTAGCCTTACGCTACTGGTTGAATGGATGGAAATTTCAAAAAGATATCAAAGAATCAATATGTTATTCAATGAACCAAAGACTTTATAAATGTATGTTGTATATGGTATATGGAATATTTGGAGGATTATAATAATCATGTTAAAGTCAATAAATGTGAAATTTTCAGATCCCTGATTAATGGCTCTATTTAAATAGAGGTTCAATTTAATATTTGCCAATTTAGTTTTGTCATAAAATCCAATGAAATTTAAATATATTGTTGTTTGAGACATTTATTATGATCTCCTAGAGTATCAGTGATAAGAGATAAGTTAAATTAAATTTATTGTGATTATCCATGACTAAATCAAATTATATGAAAACAAGGTCCATTTCCTGTTTATATCTGAAAGTTTATTTTTCCTATCCCATGGTCAAATTTGATGAAATTAATTAAATGATTAATAATTACCTTAATTGATTGCTTTCGTGAAAATGATAACAGTTAAATATCTCATTAAACTTAAATTTTGTGCTCTTTTTTTTAGAAAATTGTGAGTTAGTGGGTGCCTTCTTTTTTTATTATCAAGTATTGTTTTTCAAAAGTCCTTTCTTTTACTATTTATTTGAATTTTGTTGGAAACTATCATTGGGATGTAATTTTTATTTTGACAAAACATAGAATAACTTACTTAGTTTATATTTAAATATCTAAAGATTATCTGTGTTTAGAATAGGTAATGTACACCTAGTGTATTATACAACCACCAACTTGAATCTCAAAAAGTCAAGTTATGTCCCTCCCATGAGTGAAGTTGGGAAATTCTCTTAGTTTGTTAAAATGTGGAGTTATTGCAGTAGCAATCTTAAGACACGTTAAATTAATAATGTTCAAACCACGCTTGATTTCACAGGTGGGTGGAGGGAGGCCTAAAGTTCGTGTGGATGACAGACAACTGAAGGAGAGAATAATTGCTAGGTATAGCTACATTGACCATGAGGAAGATAAGAGGGAGCACAGACCAGTTGCTCCTAAAGCAGTACGTATTATTTTAACTGTCATCATCATTAGATATACATCTATTCAAAAATACTGATGTTGAAAGAAATACCTGACCAGACTACCATGTCTGACCTTGAATATTTTTTAATTTAGATGAATTAAACTTTGGATAAGATCATGAAATACATCAGCACAGGCTTAGCAATGATTTAACATATTTATTTTTTGTGTCTGAAAGGGATAACTTGAATGCAAATGCGTGAATGCAGTGTGTGCTGTGTTGATAAAAATTGATGCCTGTTTGAGTAGTTTCCCCTGTAAAAATTAACTCTATGTAATTAAACACTGCTACTTGTGCAACCCTTGCTACAAAATATTGTGATAATAATTAATTGCTGTTATACATCTTAGCCTGTATCCATTGTAATAACTTGAAACAAACAGATTGTGGTTAAATGGGTAATAGTAGAGAGACTAATGTTTTTAAAGAAAAATATAGCAAGAGCTGTTGGGGTAGGATAGTAGATACCATGCAAATGTTTTTTTGACCCAGTCAATTTTATCCACAATTGAAGGATATTTGTTGATAATGGGGAATGCTCATGTATGCCACTTAGATTGTCTGTTTTTGCGATTGAATTTCACTGCAATCGAGTGCAGTTTTTGGTTGTTGAATTGAGAGAAATGGATTTCATTCCAAAGAAGAGACTTAGGACCAAAACAGTTTTATATCAAAACGCATGAGCATTTTGACTAATTTTGTGGTTATTACTCTATATATTTTTCCTTCCATTTACCAAACATAATCGATGCTCTGCTGTGCAATTGCGAATTGGATCCTTGGAGACTGCTTGAAGTCACTTTCATTATTTTTCAGGAACCAAAAAAGCTCATCCGTTACCGAGATAACAAAATAGTGAGCATCAAAGGGGAGAGGTTTACAGAGGTGAGGAAGGAGGAGGAAAGTGGTGGTGGAGAGGCAGGTGGGGACCCAATGAAGAAGACCTATGTGAGCCTCAAGCCAGCACGGCAATATCGCTTCCACTGACCCCTCTGCTTCTTCGCCCCCACGTTGACCCACGTGGAGAGGTGATAAAGAATTCTCCTCCTACCCTCTTTTTTGAGTTGAAAACAACTTGCGAAAATGGGCAATTCTTGGTAAGTTGATTGAGGTGTGCAGATTATAAATGGTAGAATTAACCTAATGAAAATACTCTTTTAAGCTTAAATGTAGAAAATTGGCTTTGAGGATCTTAAATAGTAAGAAATAGCAACTAGAAAAAGCAAGTTTCAGGACAGGTTGATTAATGTTGCTCCTGATAAAATTGCTAGATTTTCTTTCAATTGTCATGAAGAGAAACTTGATGTTGAACTTCAAACCGATAGAAAGATATAATTTTAGGTATTATTCTGTTGCTGCTCAGTGATTTTCTATATTTTTAGAATTAAACTGTATTTGCATTGACTAAATATTAAATTGACTGACTTAGAAAATTGTACTATTTTTTCCAGACATGAGTTCAAAATGTACGTTAAAGTCTGAGGAATACAGTTCAGTAAATAGTAATATCACTATCAAATCTCCACTCTTAAGTATATTCATTCACAACATTATTGGTCAAAATAAACCTATTTCAATCCATTAATGAGTTTCAGTTGGAGAAAGGAGGTTATAAATCAGTTGGCAAGGAGATGGCATTTAAAGTTACATACCATCTAATTTGTATGATCATTTTCCAGAATTTCAAATGTATACATGGAAGTTGACATTTTAGAAATCCCTTTACAATTTTTCAAACTCATTCGTTCAGACCAGTGAAAGGAGTGAATCTGATTAAGAAAGAAGGTAGTTGTATTATGACATTATCAACATGAATACTTCAGAATGAGGCTATATTCATATTTGGGAATGAAATGAAAGATTCATTATGGCATGAACCTGTAATAAAATGCCACTGCAAGTAAATTATATACTTCTGTTTAATATGGATATTGTTTGCATCACAACTGTCTAGTTCAAGGAGGAATGTATGTTGACAATAGAGTTTGGACTAATGACAATGAAGACAAGAAGGCAGGGCATATATTTCAGACATGGCCAGGGTCAGTGCATGTGGTGAAAATTTTTTTCAATATTTGTTCCTCACTGAAATGAAATGGTTACATATGAAAATATTCTAGCGGAAATTATTTAAAACGTACATGTTTGATTTGAGAACTATTAAATTATATTTGTAATATTATGATTATCATCTTATATTCAAACGATTTGTTACGTTTAAAAAAAAAAGTTGACATTCATCAATATAGTACAATGATGACATGTTAATGCAAAATTTATGGATAACTTCCCCTCATATAATTACAATGGAATAAAATTCATATACTTATTTTATGCATTTGATTAGTGCTTATTCTTTTTTCTTGATAATATTTTACATTTTTCATATGTCTGGCCAAAGAGAACTGTATTTTTCGAAACTTTATTCATTAGAATTATTGATAATGTTTATGTGTTACTGTGTCATATTGGTAGAAATGTTTACTTTCCCATACTCTGGGGGTTATATCAATATAAATTTTAAAAATTTTCTATTTTTGAATGGCTTCAGGATTGGAACTCCATGTAAGCAAGAGGTGTGATTGTTCCTGCAGCAGGAAGAAGAGAAGCAGTCAAAGCTGTTTTTGTTCCAATCCAGGAAAATGTGCACCTTCTCTTTGCGTATCTGCTGCTGAGATTGCTCAGGAACACCATGACATTGTTGCTATACATCGTTGGCACCAACTGAGAAACTGCACCATATGGCACATTTTGTCATGTACATATCTCAAGAAATACTTCTTCTTGAGTTTTTGTTGAATGTTATGATATTACTACTAGTTTTCTCTTGACCCAAATATCATCTGTGCATGCAATAACTGTGTATAACACGTTCAAAGTCCTGTTATAGCTTGTTTAATGAGTTATTTTCTTTGATTAGCTATAAATAGATTTACTGTGAAACAGTATTTGAACCTTCAAAACAAGGGATCATTGTGTCATAGAATATCAGTAAATAAAAGAGACTAACTTTGTGAGATCTGTGGATAGCAGCTTTAATTAATTGTACAAAATGCAGTTTTTATGTAAGTAGTATTATTATTTATTTTAAAATAAATGCTGTGATTTTTTTATTCTATATTTATAAGTAACAGTCAAATCATGACATCATTTCTCTCATGCATTGGGATAATAGTCAGTCTGAGTTATTTTGCCAAATGTGTATAGAATGACTCGCATCATATACCATTGTGTGTGTTTTGTTAGGGAAAGTGCAAATTTGAGAAGATAATTTAAACATTTATTTTATGCCAGTATTTTACATTTTCGTATCTGTTTACTGTTTTTTAATGTGTCATACTTTTTAATACAATTTTAGCTGTGAGGATTTGTGATACTTAAGTAAATGTAATTTGTGGTAGAGGTGAAATCACCATTCCATTGTGGTCTCTGTAGTGAGACACCTCTTGTGAAGAAGTCTGATCCAAGTGGAGACATAAAGAAACACTGAATCTTCATCTGCTGTTAAAACTAGTTGGAAAGGAGCCATATTTATAATTATTTAAGTGATAACCCAAGGTATCAATGTTTGTAATGATGTATGCATAACCATAAAAAGAAGAAAAATTGATTTGGTAAAAAACCAGCATTTCATATCGAGGTTATGTCTGAGGAATCTCTTAATGCTGTAATAGAACATAATTAGATGTGTTAATGTATAGTTTGTTGATCAATGTAATTACCTGAAGACAGTGTTACTTAAACATATACATACATGTAGGAATTCAAATATCTCCATTTGACTGGCAAATTCATTTTGTCCAATCTGAAAAATTAAAAAAATATAGTATAATTTGTAATGGTTTGAAATTTCAAGGAAGAAAATGTTTAACCTGTAGTAAGAAATGACGTGTTTATAGTGTACAAATGTATTCCAGCAAATGTCAACTTTCTTTTTTCTTAATTATTTGATGTATTGACATGGAATTTGGAAATTTGTGAGTTGGTGGTCATAAAAGATATAACCCTATGCATGTATGAACTATATCACAGTGTTTTTAAAGACTACAAATGCTTGTGAAGAATATACATGTAATTTCTATTGCTTTTTGATCCTTAGGTTGTGCATTCCAGTGTAAGAATGGCCTTTGTACACTACCAAGATCTCATTCTTTTTGCCACTGAGCCCATATATGAATGTTTACTGTGAGCATGTACAATTTGTATTAATTGTGAACCAATAAATGAGCCAATTAATTATACATCATTGATCACTTTCTATATCTGCTGGTATAAATCCAATTATAAATTAATGAAAAACTGATATGTATGCTCAAATACGCTAGACCTTTAAAAACATTAATATCCTAGTACTGAATTAATTTCACATCCATTATTAAACTTAGCATATTTTTTACTGATTTTGTTAAGAACTGTGTACGCCTTACAGATAGAAGCAAATTCATTTTAACTTCATTGATGGCCTTCAAACTTTCCCTCTAAAGACATTCCATATTTCCTCATAAAACATGAGAAATCTCGATTTTGGCATACAATATTTCAATTTCTAGATGCCTAACTTAGGCCTGGTAATTTCTGTCCCCATTATGTTCAGTAGATTGCCTTTTAATCACATACCTTAAAAGTTCCTCAAGCTGGTTTGTACATGCTCATGTTTTCACTTAAATTTTCTATTCCAAATTATTGCCTCTAATTGCTCGTTGGATTCCTTTTAGTGCATGAAATATCAAACCTATTATGAATTGGTTCTAGATTGTTTTGCTAGATTTTTTATGCAGATGATAATGTAGCCAACTATACTCTCACATAACTAAATAATTTGCCACTATCAATTACTTCGAAGACTGCTATAAAATTGAAATGTCATTTCTATTGAATCTATCAATGACAGTTTCTCTGATATATGCCTTAAGATGGATCCTATGCTTTGAGGTGCCTAAATGCATTTGGTTCATAGATATCATAGTTAATGGCTACAATACCAATATGATGTCTATTGTAGCCATAGTCTACATTGTGTGAAATTTGACTTTAAAATGGTGCATTTGATGGGTTGCACAACTATTGCTTCATAACATTTTTACACATTCACTAAATGTGAATTCATTCATGAGCCTTTCAAAAATTTGAAGAAAACTCAGTCCATTCCATGGAGGCACTCTTTATTTGTCCCTTTAGCAATTAGGTCTTGAATAGATAAGGTTATGAAAAAGTAATCATCTAGTATGATTCGAATTGGAGATTTTTATTTTTCCAAGTTAAAGGAAGAACTCAAGTGGTTTGGCCATCAGACCTCTCCTTGCTGAAATTAATACTTGAACGAAATAATTTCGACCTTGATTCAACATTTCCCCCAGATTATGCCCAATTTAATTGATGAACCGCCATTCAAAGACGAACATCCTGAATCAGGCCTGGGCATTAAAATTTGTCATAGGCTCCTTCCGAAGGGAATACTAGCGACGATGGTTCTATCTCTAAAATGTAACTATTTTGGATGAGTTGCGACCCTTTGGTGCACACAGAGTTGAAGCATACTGAAATTTTCGATGGCCTAATTGAAAACCCATGATTTACATTGAAAATTCAAGTGCTTAAAATCATAGTACGCATAGTAATAAATCCATATATTTCTTCTGCCTGAAACAAAAGGTATTACTTTAAAATGTCTCAGCATCGAATTTGATTATTATTATTAGGTAATCTACTGGTTAAGGTAGGTTTTTGGATGGACACAGCTCGTAAATAAATATTTTGTGACTCCAAGCAAAACAAAACACCCTACTCTACATCAGGTCCCTTTTCATCTCTGAGTACCTTCTTTCTCCCTTCATCCCGTCCAACATCCCTATCCTGTTCCTTCCCTTTCCTTGTTTGCCCAACATTCTCCCCTCTATCACAGTCTTCAACATCCCACTGCCGGTCAATACCCCCTTCAGCCACTTTTCCTGCCTCCATAGGATTGCTCCTAACGAACCCCTCTCTTTGCCCACCATACCAAGTACTTCCTCGTTTTGTTTCTTCTCTGTCCATTTCACCTTCTCCATTCTTCTCCACACCCACATTTCAAAAGCCTCCAGTCTACGTCTATCCTCCAGCTTCAATGACCATGTTCCCGCACCGTACATGACTACGCTCCATATCAAAGTTTTTACGAGTCTTTTCTTAATATCCTTACTCAACATCCCTGTCATCAACTCCCTCCTCCTTGTGAAAGCCTCTTTGCCTAGCACAATTCTTCTCCTTACGTCCCACTACTTTGACCGTGTTGGTTCAAAACACTACCGAGATACGTAAACTATTATACCTGCTCTAGTTTTTGCCCTCCTATTTTAATGTTAAGCTTGGCCTTTTTCTTTCTCGAAAATCGCATAACCTTTGTTTTATTAATATTGATTTTCATCCCATACCTGTTGCACTGAATTTCCAATTCACTCAGCAATGCTTGCAGCCCCTTGGCTGACTGACAAACTAAAGCTTGGTCATCAGTAAACCTAACTGATTTTACGAATTCCCTTTCCAATTTCATTCCTACCTCGAGTTCTTCCCATGCCTCTTTGATCATTTCCTCTGCATACAGGGTGAACAGCAACGGTGATAATAGGCAACCCTGCCTTACACCCATTCCTAACACTGCCCATCCTGACTCCCCGTTTCCCACCCGCACCTGAGCAGTCTGAGACATGTACAGGTTGCGGATTAGCCTCCTTTCCCTCCAATCTATTCCTATTTTCTGCAATATACTCATTAGTTTTTCCCAATTCACTCTATCAAACGCTTTTTCGAAATCTACGAAACAGGCAAATATCTACTGGTTGTATTCTATATCCCTCTCGATTAATAATCTTATTACTGCAAGGGCATCGCGCGTACCTCTCCCCTTTCTAAACCCAAACTGATCATCCCCTGAGTAATCATTTGCCCTACTCTCTATCCTTTTGCTTATGATCCTGAGAACAACTTTAGCTGCGTGGGATATGAAACTAATTGTCTTGTAGTCCTCACATGACGTAGCCTTTACCTTTTTCGGAATAGGAACTAAAACTGATCTCACAAAGTCTTCCGGCCAGATTCCTTCCTCATAAATACTACGGATCAGCCCATATAGCCTCTTCCTCCCACATTTTCCTAAGCATTTTAAAAGTTCCGCGGGAATGTTATCCACCCCCACGGCCTTATTTAGTTTCATCTTCCTTAATGCCCTTTCTATCTCATCGTCGAGTATGCCTGGACCTAAGCTATCTTCCTCCACATCCGAATTTGATTACGATTACCCAATTTACAACTTCAACTCAGACAGATTCAGCACTCTAGATAATTCGGTGGACATATTGCATCCATACTGCAGTAGAATATGAATGCTAATTACCAGTTTTTATTGCCCTAGAAAAGTGATAAGCATGCATATCTTCGCATTAACATTTATACAAATTCAAAAATCGCAATAGAGAATTTTCGGCTTTCAATTATTGAAAAGAGCGACTCTGCTGGTGAAAATATGAAATAAAACGCGAGCGCCAAGGCGTGAAGACTAGTCCACAATTTGTTTCATTCGGGAATTGATTGTCCGCACGACTAGTCGTTCCGTAACGTCTTCTCTCGAGACTTAGTTTTGGTGTGGGGAAGGAAAACATTCCTGTTTTACCAAAGGAATATTGGCCAAAGAACATTTTCTGTTGAAAGGTGAGTGTATTTTTTCGCATTTAAATTAGCAGGCGCAAGGAATTTTTTCGGTGTTAAGTGGAGTGTTTTTACTTTAGAAAGTTCCTGACCTATTATTTTTAAAAGGCATGCATGAATTGGCTCAGTGTGGAAATGACACTAGGTTTTCTTATCTCTGATGCCATTGCTGAACACGTTGTGTTCATTCTTTAGAAATGTGTGCTCTGGAAATGAATTTATCGTATGGCATCAACCCTCGCGTCGGACAGTAAGTTTTGCATGCCTTTTAATGCATCAGTATTCATCTTATACCTATTTATTTTAAAAATGTTCACGTTTTGTTACCATTTCTCCCTCTCCGGTATCTTTTTCCCGTGTTCATTGTTACCCGGAAAACTCGTCGGTGTCGTAATTTCAATTACGGGCGTTTCAGCTCTTCAATTAACTTGGTCTAAAAACTCATTGCTCGCGTATTATGGGTATCCCACTAAATACCGCTTTTGGAACTGGAGTGATATTTTTTTGCAAATAAATCACGCCATGTCATTATTGTATCATCTTTTATGGTACACTAGTCGCTGCAGAATAGGTTGGTGTGGGTTCCTCCGATTCCTTAGGCGCCTGTGCCAGTAGGAATCTTATCGGTTGTTGTGATGTCGAGCCGACGTATTTTCTGTAGCTTCTGAATATACATGCGTTCACCGAAGTACTTGAATGAAAGGTTTTTAGGGAATGTCGATAGCGGTAAATTCAGTTCGCGTCGTTAGGAACATAATTAGGGATTTTAATGCTACTTGACACATCTTTCGACTAATAGGCTGCTGTTTAAATGTTGGTCAATATTTTCCTTAAATATTTCTTTTTCCAGGTCTCCTTTCTTTTTCGTATTTTACGCCGATGATGGAAGTGGTCATGTGAATAATACAGTGTTAGAGACCCTAATAATCCATTAATACGTACCTTTAGACACATGACTAAAGGCATGTATGGTATTTCGTCAGGGGTCCACGCCAATGCCAATTGTCCATTAGTATTATCAAAGTTGCCTATCGTTGTATATTTTACATCGAATGTGTCGTATTTAATGTAGACTGGTTTTAGATATTCATTAGACATTTAATCACCGAGTCTTTGAATGACTGGGAAATGTGCGGAAGGTTGACAAATCGGCCAGTTATTTGGTTTATGCGGCTTTTGATTGAAACATTCACGCCAAAATTGTCGTTGAAAGTCATTCTGGTGTTGTTAGGCACTTCAGGTTAGAGATCCGACTATTAAATCCCCCCCCCCCTGATTAAATCAACGAATGCAATGAGCCGAGGTCATAATGACAGTCACATATTATGATTTGTGTAATAGGCTCCCATAACCATTGCGTTGCCCCAGCTGCAAGAAACACGAAATCAATGTGTCAGCATGACAAAGGTGGGTACATTTCGTGGGCAGGCCACCTCCGGAAATATTTGACATTCACTTAACACGCGAAACTTCATTAATTTCATTCATCCATGAACCCTGTTCTCCGGTGTCATTTCTTAGCTGCACACTACAATGTAAATTATTTGTTTGATGTATATCATGTAATTTTAGATGTGCGTACTTATTTTCAGCTTCGAGAACGCGTTGCAATTAACATTCTCGGGCGTCAGTGTTAGGCTTTGCGAAACTAATTTTTGTTGTGTGACTCTCTCTCTCTCTCTGACCCGAATTTAATCTGCATGAGTTACATATGGAAAATCGAATTTTTCATTTATGATGTAATAAGCTCCCCATGAAACGCATGGGGTGGTAAAATAATAGTCGCTGTAGTGTTACTGTTGAAAGGCAGTTCAGGCATCGTTAATTTATTTCTACCGGCCTTGTGCATTTTCCTTTGCTGCATAATGAAAGATGTACAGTGACTTAACATACGCATGCATCAAACCTAGAAATCGGAATCGAAAATTGAATGAAGCGGCATCCTTTGTGGTAACTTCTTCCTTGCGGTCATGTGATCCATCGGTCCATCGAATGAAAATTATTTCTGCAGCACGCCGAAAATTTATTTTCTCAGCTAGACGGATGACGCTCTCGGCAATTTTGCCCGTGATGTCCGTGATGCCCCACCAGATTCGCAAGGTAAGTGGTGTAGGAATCTAGACGAAAACTCACTGGAGGGTGAACTGCGGAATGACACGCCTCGACATCTAATGACCTGCCCCAAAATTTTTCCGACCGTGGAGCGGCAATCCCGCCACTTCCCGCCGATCGGCCTCTCTGTCGTACTCGGGCTTGATTGGTTTTAATGAGAGGAGATTTGAGGGACTGTATTCCAGTCGGTCATACGATGGGACTTCCTTGCGCACATAAAATTTGGCTCAGTACCATCCGCGCTCTTTCAGGGTCCAGGGAAACGTTCTGTCAGTCGATTAGTTGCGGAGCATAAGTTATTTACTGAGGACTGAGCGAAGTTTAATTCCAGTGATAGCTAAACACTTGGCTGCGCCGAAATGCTGTTTGCGGTTTTTAGGGAGCGGGAACACTTTCTCGTAGACTGCTTCGTATACCATCACAGATTCAATCAGGTTGTTATGTAGTTGGTCATTACCAGATGGTCACGTCGAGGCACGACTTGAGTTTTTATGTATGTGCGTGCAGTAAATCGTGCTCTAAGGCAGTGTAGGCAGGAAGTGGTCGTGGAAAATCACGCCTCACGTCGCCTCCCACGGGGTCTTCATTCCCCAGAGGGCTGCTCGTTTAAAAGAGGACCGACTGAGAATACTCCCAAAAAGAGAGAATCAAGGAGACATCAGACGAGAGCCTACTACTTTCTTCGGATGTCATCTAGCAACTCTACTGTTCCGGTGGTCCAGGTGACGAGGAAGACACACCGTCGTGCCAGCTCCTTCGGAGACTTCATGTCCACGAAGGGAATTACACAGCGTGGGAATAATCGTCCGCAGGGCAAAGAACCTCCGGCTGTCTTGCCGGGGGTATCTAAGCCTTCGGCAAATTCATCATCAGGTGTTGAAGCCTTGGCTCTCAGCCCGTCGCAGTGCTTGGAGGAGGCGAAGGCCCGAAGTGGGACAACGGAGGCAACAGCAGACCTCGGCCCTTTACAGGGCCAGGTGGTGAAAGACACCGCAGGCGGCGTCAAGCGAAAGAAGGCATCTGGAAGGAACCAGAAGCCAGAAGATTCCGCGGTTACGCGGATGCCGAATCTTGAAGGAGACGATAGGGCGGAGCGTGCGCTGAGCACAGAGGAGGGGGAAGGCGACGACGGATTTACCTTGGTTTCTTCCAAGAGGAAGAAAAGGAAACCGCTTCTGACGAACGACGCAGCCGTCCCGGAAGCCACACCTCTACCGGCACCGGCACCTAAGACGCTGCGACCACCGCCTATCGTCGTCTATGGGGTCACCGACGTCCAGGGACTGATTGACCAGCTGTCGGGCGACATAGGTGATGCTTTTGGCTTGGAAGTTCGAAGAGCTTCCATCCGGATCATAACCTCCAACAGAGAGGGGCATGAAAAGGCACTCTCCTTGCTGCAGAGCAAGAAAATCCAACACCACTCGCAGCCCATTGAAAGGGTGCCAGGGATGAAGCTGTTCATCAAGGGCATCTCTCGATGGATAGCAGTGGAAAAGGTATCCGAGGGACTCAGATCCCTCGGATACGAAATTCGTAGCGTACGTCGCCTTACGGTCACGGAGGACGGAAAACCGGTCCCAATTGATCGCCACGTAGCGAACGTGGTAAAGACTCCATCGGCCATCGCCCCCGGGGACATCCGCCAGCTCTGCCACTGCTACGTCACTGTGGAGCGTTACCGTGGAGACAGAGGTCCACTCCAGTGCAGCAACTGCATGCGGTTTGGACACATCGGCATAGCTTGCTGGTGTGCGAAACGCTGCATGCGCTGTGCTGGAGCACACGCAGTGGAGGAATGCTCCCGAGGAAGGGGAGATGAGGCCATCTGTGCGAACTGCGGAGGACCTCATGCGGCCGTCTCTCGCCGGTGTCCCGCCTTTCAGGAGGCTGAGCGGCGACAACACGCCAACGCACGCAAGCCAGCACCAGGGAAGCAGGCGCCCAAGAAACCGGCAGCGGAACCGGGAGAAAAACCATTCCGACAAGTCGATCACGCTACAACCTACGGAGCAATCCTGAAGGGCCCTTCTAAGGACAAGGTTCAGGCTGTCTCCGGAGAAGAGGGGAACATGGAGGTGGATATCACAGATCCACCCAGGGATGCTGAGGCGGTCCGAGAACCACCACCAGCGCCAGCCGTAGGAGAGGCCAACAAGGGGAACTTGTCACCCCCCGACAGCCTCCCTCCGAAGGAAGAGACCCTTCCTTTTTCTTCCGAAGGGAAGAAGAAGAAAAAGAAGCAGAAGAAGAAATCCCCGATCACCACCGGGGAAGAAGGAAAAGCCATTACGAAGCCAACCCAGAGGGCGCTTGGGAACACCCTCCGAACGGCAAGTGAAGAAGGCGAAAAACCAAGGCAGAAAGAGGAAAAACGGAGAGAGGGGACATCAACTGATAAGTCTCCAGTTTCCGCAGAGTCCTCGCTGACACCAGACAGAGAGGACCAGGAATTATGGCAGACCATTGCCGTTATTGCATGCACCTTGAAGAAACTCGTCACCTCGACGCAGGGCAAACTTCTCCTCTCACTCCTGGAAGAGCTGGTGCGCAGCAGGATCGGAAATTCAACCAACCATGGCTGAACGACCCGTCCTGCTTGCGCAATGGAACGCCAACGGAATTCTTCGCCGACGCGAGGAATTACGGGCGTTCCTCCAGGAGAAGGGAGCCATAGTCGCTGCTGTCAATGAGACGCACCTTCGGCCAACGGACGCCTGGAGGTTACCTGGCTGGACCATCTATAGGGCGGACAGGGATCCCAGGCGACAACGACTTAGAGCATCAGGAGGTGCGGCCATCCTCGTCCACAGGTCCATCGAGCACCGAGCATGTAGAGAGATTTCTCACCCGCATGCGGAGGCTGTTTCGGTGGACGTACGGACAAGAGGAGGATGGCTCCGGGTCTCATCTCTGTATTTCCCACCCGGGAAACCTTGGGATCCGGATCTCATCCAGTACCTTGCCGGGGACAGCGGACCATCGGTCATCTTGGGGGACCTGAATGCCAAGCATGCTACTTGGAATTCACGGTCCTCGAACCCGAGAGGAGAATCCCTGCGTCAGCTAGCAGATGCAAAAGGCCTAACCATCTTAGGACCGGCGATACCCACGCACGAACGAGGGGACGTTTTAGACATTGCGATTGCTCATAATGTAAGGACGTCCCTGAGTTTGTACACATGCGTGGAACTGTCGTCGGACCACAACCCGATCATCCTAGCAGTGGGGAGCCGAATCCCAGTGCTGTCTTCCACCCGGCGATTGGATCTGTCGTCGGCCGATTGGAGCAGTTTCCGCAACATCATCGCTGAGGAGCTGCCAAGAGAGCCACTGGAGCCGACTTCACCGGAGATGGCCGATCAAATGGTCAGCCACCTCACCTCTGCAGTAGACGGCGCAATGAAGGCCTCGATACCGCTAAAGGAACAACGGAACTCGTATCTTAGGGTTCCACTTCCAGCGGCGGTTAGAGGCCTCATTGCGCGGCGAAACAACGTGCGGCGCCAATGGCAGAAATATCGTACAGCGGATGTGAGAAGGCAGCTCTCAGAGCTCAACGTTGCGGTACAGGATGCCCTCCGGGAGGTCCGATCGGACCACTGGGAGGCGCATCTGCGGGAGGAGCTCCTTTCGGAAGACGGCAACGAGGACCTGCCGTCGGTGTGGAAGATATGCCGGAGGCTGCGGGCTCCTCAAAGACTGGACCCGATTATTACCGACGGAGACAGAGAGGCACGATCTCCCATGGAGAAGGCGGAACTGCTCGCTGATCACTTGGTCTGCAGCTTTTCACCCAATCCTGGGAATTCCGCTTCTGCCGAGATTGAAGAAGAAATCGAGGCGTTTGAAAGAGCCGGAGACGCCGGTCTGAAAGACGCCTCGGAAATTCCGAGATTCGACGAGAAGGACGTCAAAGAGGCAATACGTCGCCTCCGCACGAGGAAGGCCCCCGGAAGCGACAACATTCCCAATGTGGTCATTCGGGAGCTTCCAAAGGCGGCGGTGAAGTACCTGACAAAGCTCCTAAATGGCTGTGTCAGGATTTTCTACTTCCCGACCACTTGGAGAAGAGCGAGAATCGTCTGCCTGCCGAAGTCGCAGAAATTGGAGGCTGGTCCCGGAGAATTCCGGCCTATCTCCTTGCTCGACGGCTTCGGTAAGATATTCGAGCGACTGCTGCAACGGCCGCTGACTGATTTCGTCCGGGAGAATGACATCCTCCCGGAGGAGCAGTTTGGTTTCCGTGCGCAGCATTCCACAGTCCATCAGCTGGTGCGAACGGCGGATTTCATCACGGACAGCTTCAACAGGAATAGGGCGGTTGCTGGGGCCTTCTTCGACGTCAGTAAGGCGTTCGATCGCGTCTGGCATCCGGCTCTCTTGTTGAAGATGAGACGACTCCATTTCCCACCTTGGATTGTTCGGATGGTTCACTCCTATTTGAGAGACAGGACATTCACCGTGCAATGGCTCGGGGCGAATTCAGGGGTGCGTCGGATCTCCGCCGGCGTGCCCCAGGGATCAGTCCTCGGACCACTGCTTTACAATATCTACTCCCACGACATTCCAACTCCACGTGGGAACCTCGAGATCCTGTCTCTCTATGCCGACGACACGGCCCTCTTGTGCTGCTCCTGGCAGAAGGTGACCGCGGTGCGAAGACTGCAGAGCGCTGTGGCGGATCTCCTAGAATGGTACCGCCGATGGCGCTTTGCTGTTAACGCACAGAAGACGAAGGCGATCATCTTCCATCCGGGAAATGGTCGGCCGCCAGGAGTGAACCTAACTGTGAATGGAGTCGCCCTACCGTGGGAATCCGAAGTTACCTACCTCGGAGTGCTGATGGACCGGAAACTCCTTTGGAACGCCCAAGCGCTTCGTGTACGCAGAAAGGCATTCGCGGCGCTTAGTCGGCTCCGGCCGATTATCCGCCCGCCGGTCCTGAGTATGGACACGAAGCGTAGACTGTACCAAGCGTGCGTGCTGCCTGTCATCACGTACGCTGCTCCGGTATGGTCAGGAGTGTCGCGAACGAGTCTCGCTCAAATTCAGGTGGTGCAGAATTCTGCTCTTCGTGACATCATGTCACGCGGTCGTTACGCCCGCGTTTCCGAGATGCACGAGGACGGAAAGCTGGAAACCCTGGACGTCCTTCTGCCTAGAATATCTGGGAAATTCTTCAGAAAAGCGGCAGAAGCGGAAGTAAAACTGATTCGCCGGGTTGGCGACATAAGGGTCTGGCCATGGGACCGCTACAAGCGCCCCATAGCATCCCAAGACGAGCAAGACACCCTTCCGGCAAAGAAGAAGCCAAGGCTGCTCTGAGCGGGAATAAATCAAACGACTGACAACGCAGAAGAATTCTTCCCGCCTTAGTAGCCTTGGAGGCTGGAAAGGCGCGGTGTAAGGGCTACGCAAGAGCCCTTGCAAGCAACTGCTCTCAATACTGCCCACGTGCTTTCGTGGATGAAACAGCTACAAATAACTTGTTAGATTATCATTTCCGCGACTAAGTTACATTGCCTGCACGCGAGGAGGTATATATTTCGCGCTAACGGAGGAATCATTGGAAATAGTTGCCCGGTTATGCTAGGTTTTTCATGGATAGAGGGAGTACTCAGTACCAAACGTCGAAGGACGAGCTAACACCACACTAAACACCCTCATACCATGATACCATACACCATTAAATAACTCCGCGTACTTTCTACCTCCCTTTATTCCGTCCAACTTCTTCGTTCTTATCTGAAACTTCAAACATTCGTCTATGGTGTAGGTCTATTCTTAAGTCTATTTACTCGTAATATTTAGTCATCAGATACTTCCTCATTTTACCACCTCATTTTCGTACGATATTCTTTATTTAATGTGCTTACTACTTTGTGCATTTACGTCTAAAACACTTCGTAAAAAAAGGGTATCTGTTAGAAAGTATGCCTTAATTAATTCAGCGTAAATGTTTATAGCCTTCATGTTTCTCGAGAACCTCATACTTTCGTTTTCGTGCGATTGGTTATCATCAGATACCTATCACACTTGTTTCTCTAATTCCTCCAATAATGCCTTAGACGGAGGATTGTCATTGATTGCTTATTAAGGATTTAATTACATTTTGTGAACATCCTATAGATTTGTCAATAAATGTGAGATATGTGTGTGAGTGTTTTTCGGGCTTAACACGATAGGAATGAATCCCTCTCGTCGCGGAGATAAAAGCAGCAGCAAGCCTAAGCTTTGTTTTAAAATTTAAGGACACAGCAGTAGTTCTGAAAGCAATGGAATTAGTTTAATACCTCATTATTTATACCTTATTAATTAACTCACTGTGTCGTCATATTAGACCACCTGGATAAAATAAACAAGACTCCCACTTTGAGGGGTTTAATATTCATTCATCCCTCACTAGATTCGAGTCCAATACAAAAGTGTTCTGACGGCTCCACATAGAATCAGATATGCTATTGAAAAATTTAATAATTATCCACGATTAGATAATTTAGTAGTGTCCTATTGTCTCTTGCCGTAAGGCCAGATGGCGAATCATGGAGTATGACTTCGGTATTACTTTTTAGCGGGGTCGTCACACGTTTTGGGTTTCGAACTTAGATTCCGAAAAATATTTGCCGAATTGATATGAGCTATTCGTGTAATACTTAAGGCTCCGTGCCTAAATACTACCTTGATCAAAAATTTCCCGGAATTTATTCAGAAAATTAAAAATACAAGTTTATTCATCTAAATCTATATTGCCCCCTTCAAAGTAATCCCCATCGACTGCAACACACTTATGCCAGCGCTTGATCCAATCCTCGAAACATTTTTTATATTCGGTTTTCGGTATGTCCATCAGTGCTTCCTGCGATTTTTCCATTACTTCCTCTCGGCTGCTAAAACGCGTTCCCCGTAATGGTTTTTTAACTCGATTGAACAGAAAGAAGTCACAGGGAGCCAAATCAGGTGAATTCGGTGGCTGTTGGATGGTATTTGTTGCATTTTTCGTCAAAAAATTACGAATAATGATAGCACTGTGCGACGGTGCGTTATCATGGTGCAAAATCCACGAGTTTTCTGCCCACATTTCTGGTCTCTTTCGGCGAATTGCTTCACGCAAACGTCTCATAACGCCCAAATAATACTCTTTGTTTACTGTCTGGCCTTCTGGCAAAAATTCATGATGCACTACACCGTTGTAATCCATGAAAACCGTCAGCATTGCCTTCTTTTTTGACTGAAAACGACGTGGTTTTTTTGGTCTCGGCTCATTTGGTGAACGCCATTCACTTGCCTGATGTCTGGATTGCGTGTCGTACTCATAAACCCACGTCTCGTCTCCAGTAATGATCCTTTTGATGAATGTGGGATCGGATTCAGCCTCGCAAATCATGTCTTTTGCGACGTCAACACGGTCTCTTTTTTGCATGAAATTGAGGTCTTTTGGCACCAACTTTGCTGCTACACGACGGAAACCCAAATCATTAACCACAATGTCTTGGGCTGATCCATAGGCAATGTTCAAGTCCTCCGCTATTTCTCTGATGGTTAATTTGCGGTTATTGACCAACATTTCTTTTACTTTATCAATTTTTTCACCGACTTTCGATGTCGATGGTCTGCCACTGCGTTCATCATCTTCGATTGACTCACGACCACTTCTGAACCGCTCGTGCCACTGGTAAACGACCGTTTTTTTTAGAGAATCGTTGCCGAAACACTTTTCCAACATTTCCAACGTCCGTGCGCCACTAAATCCGTTTTTTACGCAAAATTTAATACAAGTTCGTTGTTGCAAATTTAAATCCATTTCTGAAATTGTAAAAAATCGCCAACACACACAGAGATAGATGTACTCTTGGCTACGTAACTTTTGCAAATGTCAAGTTATGACACTAAGATTTAAAGGGAATATCAACAACAGATGTACCAATTTAACAAAAAAAACAGAACTCAAATCGGAACGATGGGAGCGCCACACGGTGGTTATTCCGGGAACTTTTTGATCAAGGTAGTACGTCAATTTTTTATTGTCGTGCTCACCCCTCCCCATGCTGTGCCACCGTCGTCATCCTCCGTCACTCTAGAACAGATCCCAAATCTGCAAAGGGGAAGTGAAGTCACGTGACTCCCCCTTTGTTCATTTTGTGGCATATCTTTGCGTTAGCACTAAGCCGAAATTGAGAGTGAGGTGGATTAAGGACACCTTGAGACACAATGAATTTATTAGAAGCGTTATAGAAGGGGCGATCGAAGGAATAGAACAAAAGGGTAAACAAGGGAGTACATTTCAATAGGGCTTTAGATGGTGGACACTGGAGAGTGAAGAATGGAGGACTGCAGTCAACCATTCATGGGGTTGAAGAACTGATGACTGTCTTTTCATTAATTTCGTTTCAATCAGCGAGGGAGAGAAACGTGAATGAGCGGTTGACAGGCGCGTCCAAAAATAAGCCCTACACTTCTTTTTTGTATGACTCCAAAAGTTCTTCAAGCACTCATATATTAGTCAAAATGAATAAGTAGCACCTAACCCCAACACAAGGGTCACTTTTAGCTCCCCTCAAGGGGATGGGAGTTGGGTAATATGTACTGGCAGAGAGAAGTGGGAATTTGGCTACAATATTAACTGGCGCGGCCCTGTACCTACTTACATATTTTGGCGGTAGTTCCCGCTAGTAATATCATTGTTCTCTCCAAGTGTGGTAATGAAGAATGGTTGATACTCTGTATCAAGGTAGCGGTTATGAGATAAACGGACAAGCCAAATCATCGATAGCTAGCCTTGATGTGCGGGACATCTCCAAAGGTATCCCGATCGCCTGTATATTCGTTCAAATTGTATGATTACTATTTAAAGGGAATGAAAGAACCAATTAGCTGTGAGGCCTGGCGTTCTGTGATTAAAATCGCAGGGGTAATATGAGGGTTTCTGTTTGATCATTCCTAAAATTGTGATATTTTCTGTTAGAAACAAAAGATTTTATATCATGCCCCGAGCTTAAAACTAATTTCAACCTTCAATTTTGGGAGAGCAGTAGAGTTAATGCAGCATTATAATTTATCTGTAGTTAATTTCAATCCGGAAAGGGATTGGAATGTGAATGGAAATGCAGATGGATTCATACATTTTAGGAGGCTTTTCACGATCTAGTTGGATTGATTGGCAGACGGATTTTGGGCTGTGGCTGGCTCGTTTTGCAATTTTTAGTGCACTGACCGTAGCAAAAATGTTAATGCGCATGTTCTTTATTTTCCCGCATGGATACCTTAAATTGAGTAGCTTCAGGCGTGATGTGGTGGAAGTCGAACATAATGAATAACTAATCAAGCACTTTTCCACTTGATAAAAATTTTAAAAATTTTTAAAATTATTTTACTATTATTTTTTTAAATATGAAAAATAAAAAAAATTATCAAGTGGAAAAGTGCTTCGATCAGTCATTCATCGGATACCTTAAGTTGTTTCAGCTATTCACCAGTGCTCATCATTTTTAATGTATGGAAACTTTTCCACAACCAGCCTTCTCCTTAGCTTATATCATGGGAATTGACTAGCGATTCCAATGTAATGATGGAAATTTTTATTCACAGTCTGAGTATGATCTCGACTGTTGATGAGCAGTACAGAAATCATTGGATTATTTCAACTATGCTGATTGATAATGGACCAGTTTTAACGTTTTTTTTTCTTTCCCATTTGTCGAGCCCGACGTCGATTCGTAGGAAACTTGCGTGACTTTGAATTCGATTTAGGTGACCCGGGTTTAATTCCCGAGCGTAGTCTGAATTTCTATTCTTTCATTGCTCTTTGCTGACGGGAAACCTCCGGTGGATTAGATCTATTATCGGAGAAGATAAATCAAAATTTGTCCCCCACTCTATGATGACCAAAATTGTTTTTAGTCCGCCTATTAGGTCTTAATTTTCAATTCTGATCTTAAACACCTCAGCTTCGAATAAATTGCCAGGTTAAGGGTACTAGTGTGAACGCGTCCTCAGGAATATATTGTTATCTGGCAGTAGAATACTTAATCGCCATTTAAAAAAAAGCAATGTGACCATTTTGAATTTCAAATGACTTTAATTATAAACCGAGTGAAATTTGGTAAATGCAGCGTGGAATCATGTGGGTCTCGAGCAATATCAATGGTGTTATTATTCATTCCATCATATCCTTTAGATGGTGGTCATCGGTTGTATTTATGTAATTTTTGGTGGCCATTGAGGCCCGTACCTGCTAATTTTTTTCACTGACATTTTTATTACGTCATCTAGACTTGATTCAAAATTGTCTTTCCCGGTAGTCAGTATAGAATTTCCATTGTAAATAAAGTTCAAGGATGTGATAAATGAGGGGAGTGGAACTTGCAGGTAGCCACTAATATGTCAAGCACGACAAAATCTTACGTACTGTTATGTTATCAACTGTGTCAAACCCCAACTATGCCACTTAACTGGTATAATCTAGCCTTTTTATCTATTTGGTTTCTAGTAGGTTCGGTATCTACACACTGCAGAGTTAATTTCTCTCAAATTTTCGGGAACTCAGCAGGATTTCCTTAACTAAATTTGTTCTAACTTATAAGCAAATCTAGGTATTTGGAAATTTAAAGCAAGAAAAATGTGCTGA
Organism: Hetaerina americana; assembly: GCF_022747635.1. NCBI lineage: Eukaryota > Metazoa > Arthropoda > Insecta > Odonata > Calopterygidae > Hetaerina > Hetaerina americana. The sequence goes on from NW_027286763.1 coordinate 78,555,129, forward strand.
AATTCAGCAAATGTCCCTGAAAATTGTTAGGTAAAAATAATAGGTGGAAATTATTTTCCTAATATTCTGATAGGGTTGATGAGAATTAACAGGTGAACTTTAATAATATTTTTTGAAACAATGAAACATTTCCTTATGAGTAATCCTGATTGCACTATGTGGAGTGGCGGAGAAAGACACAAGAAGCTGAGAGGCATTTAATTAGTAATTCTACCTATCAGCTAAAATAAAAAAATAAATATTGCTCTGGCATTTAACGCAGAGTCATTAATCTGTTTGACCTAGTTTACGTTGACAAAAACAGTGAAATTATCGAGTACCTGCTTCTTAAGAACTGCTTCCCAAAGACATTAACACCACGTTCTATTCAGGCAGAAAAACCATAGGACCACACTTATTACTCATTTTGCTAATACAAATACTATCCGCACTCCATCCCAACGCTTGAAAATATAATATGCCAGCAGCCATATCCATAAGCAGCAACCACAACATCAGCAATTGGAATAATAACGGGAACCGCTGATGCCATAATTACCAACCTCAACACTTCACAGTCCAACACATGATCAACATCACATCAAATCTAGGCTTTCGTATTCGTCACCTTGAAATTCCACCGCGTCGAATTTCATCTCACATTTATTAACGTAGATATTTAGCCATGCCGCTGTCACAACATCCATTTTTCAATGAATTATTTTCTAGCACATTACTATTGTTTCCGCATGACGAACGCAAATGCACCAGGTGGACATTCTAATATTTGGTCGACATACCAGCGACGCATCGCAAACGACCAAAGTATGCCGACACTTTGAGCGCGGTAATAGTCGCTGTAAATTAAGCAGGCAATCGTAAGATTGATTTCTAACTATTTACAAGGAAACAGTAGCGATAGAATAAGTTCAACAGATAAATGTTGACTGATTTACAGCAAGTATTTCAATCTGAAAAAGTCCGGGAATTCTAATCTAGAGAACTTGACGAATTTAAGACATTTTGCTGATTTTCACCAAAGTTGGTTTCGTCTTAAAATGTGTAGGTTATGCAGCGTTGCTGACTGGAAGACATTCGGGGTGATTTTACAGTATTTTTTTTCTGCTGAAAAATTCTGCTTATTTTAATCCTAAGCACTTACTGATTGTCAGTAGGTTTTGTTTGACTGAAACTTTCTAAGTTTAACAGTGTAAGCAGTAGAATGAGGAATGCGACTATCTCATCCGATACTAGTTCCGCGTGGTGCTGCCCTTTTATTACGTCAGGCTTTTGGAGGTAGGGGTAGTGCCATTCCATTACGTTTCCTTACGAGAGTGGGAGGGGTCGGGAGGAATCTTACGAAAGATTTATTATTGCATTATTTTCGTCACTACTTGAATTTATTTCGAAATGTTTGTTTCCTTCCACTGTATGTATTCTAATCCCACTAAAATAAAAGCAAGTTTTCTTTCAAGTTATTTTCCTGCAAGTAATTGTACTTATTGTAGCTTTTATTCTTTTTTTTGAGGAAAAAATGGCTTTTTGATATTAATGATTGCGCATTGCATATTGCGCCGATAAAGAGAAGAGATGAGGTTCATATCTTAGGGGTCCATACGAAGGGAGGGATGGTTAAAAAGCTGAGAATGGTCTGAAGTAATTTAAGGAGGGTTCCTTGCTGCTGGGAGATTGTATGTGGCAATGCTCCATCGCGAAGACAGCTAGGACAGTTAGTGGTAGTCTGGATTAGTTAATGCTTCGCTAGTATTGAGCAGTAAATGATTGATTTCTCTGTTGAGGAAAAAAATATAAACATGTATATTTATTATGTTTTTTATCTTAAGGCAAAACTACGTGAATATTTTCTGCATCGGCCTTTCAGATGGATAATGTAAGTGATATACATGCAAGTGATTATTTTCATGTGAAGCCGAAATGCAGAATTACAGATATACCGATTTGCTAACAAGTAACTTATTGTGGGTTCGGCGCCCCTCTATGGCCGCTGAATCTCTGACGTAGGCGTTGAAAAAACAGAATAATGAATTAATGGGAACGTCTTGCTAGGCTTTCTGTCAACTTCCACTTTTTTGTATCTTCATGCCGGAATATTACCGCTACGCTATCCTCAAGTGCACTTGAGTTCGTGTACGGCTTTATGTTCGTAAGATGGAGGGCTTTAAAAAAATCAATAAATATTTGTTGACAAACGCAACGTTATGATTCTGAAATAATTCCCTTGTCTGCTGTATGGATACCTGTTTAAGAAATTCTTACCCACTTGAAGAAATTAGCCGGAACATTGGATGGAAGAAAAACCTTTTCATATTTGGAAAAAAATCGCTATTTTTAAGGCATGCTATGTGCGATATTCCATATCCAATTTTTACCTTTAATTTCACTAAAGTATGGATGTAACGACTGAATAATGACACGGTGGAAAATATTTAGCACCAAGAGAACTCTTAATGGTAAGCAGTAATATCGACTATACTACCTTGATCAAAAAGTTCCCGGAATAACCACCGTGTGGCGCTCCCATCGTTCCGATTTGAGTTCTGTTTTTTTGTTAAATTGGTACATCTGTTGTTGATATTCCCTTTAAATCTTAGTGTCATAACTTGACATTTGCAAAAGTTACGTAGCCAAGAGTACATCTATCTCTGTGTGTGTTGGCGATTTTTTACAATTTCAGAAATGGATTTAAATTTGCAACAACGAACTTGTATTAAATTTTGCGTAAAAAACGGATTTAGTGGCGCACGGACGTTGGAAATGTTGGAAAAGTGTTTCGGCAACGATTCTCTAAAAAAAACGGTCGTTTACCAGTGGCACGAGCGGTTCAGAAGTGGTCGTGAGTCAATCGAAGATGATGAACGCAGTGGCAGACCATCGACATCGAAAGTCGGTGAAAAAATTGATAAAGTAAAAGAAATGTTGGTCAATAACCGCAAATTAACCATCAGAGAAATAGCGGAGGACTTGAACATTGCCTATGGATCAGCCCAAGACATTGTGGTTAATGATTTGGGTTTCCGTCGTGTAGCAGCAAAGTTGGTGCCAAAAGACCTCAATTTCATGCAAAAAAGAGACCGTGTTGACGTCGCAAAAGACATGATTTGCGAGGCTGAATCCGATCCCACATTCATCAAAAGGATCATTACTGGAGACGAGACGTGGGTTTATGAGTACGACACGCAATCCAGACATCAGGCAAGTGAATGGCGTTCACCAAATGAGCCGAGACCAAAAAAACCACGTCGTTTTCAGTCAAAAAAGAAGGCAATGCTGACGGTTTTCATGGATTACAACGGTGTAGTGCATCATGAATTTTTGCCAGAAGGCCAGACAGTAAACAAAGAGTATTATTTGGGCGTTATGAGACGTTTGCGTGAAGCAATTCGCCGAAAGAGACCAGAAATGTGGGCAGAAAACTCGTGGATTTTGCACCATGATAACGCACCGTCGCACAGTGCTATCATTATTCGTAATTTTTTGACGAAAAATGCAACAAATACCATCCAACAGCCACCGAATTCACCTGATTTGGCTCCCTGTGACTTCTTTCTGTTCAATCGAGTTAAAAAACCATTACGGGGAACGCGTTTTAGCAGCCGAGAGGAAGTAATGGAAAAATCGCAGGAAGCACTGATGGACATACCGAAAACCGACCGTAACTTTTGCAAATGTCAAGTTATGACACTAAGATTTAAAGGGAATATCAACAACAGATGTACCAATTTAACAAAAAAAACAGAACTCAAATCGGAACGATGGGAACGCCACACGGTGGTTATTCCGGGAACTTTTTGATCAAGGTAGTATGTCATTACTGGGCGTAGAGGGGGCTCTGTCCGTTTGAACGAGGGAGCAGTGCTGATTAACTTTTAAAATTCCACGTGCCAGCATAATTTGGCCAAATGTTTACGATTCCAGGTGGCGAGATGTAGTTTAGCTAAAGCGCGTTTGACCTCTTTTTAAAAAAAATCATTGCGTAGACTTGGTCGGTCTATGGTAAACGAAGCTCAAATACTACCTCCATAAACTCCAGTGGAGGGATTACTTCCCCTCTTCCTTTAGCTCCTCAATTGTGTAGTTTGTCAGTTTATGGACAGTACCACGCGTTAGTAATAGTGTTTTCCGATCGTGAAGGAGGAGCGAAAAAACGTGCGGTCGCCCGGTACTGCGCAATATTGCCCTGTATCGTTTGTCGATGATATTCACCAGTCTTCGATGCCCCATATCGACCGGATCGATATGAACCCTATATCCACATTATCAGCCGATTCTAGGATATGTCGTTATCAGGGAAAAGGTCATTGCCGCCATTGAAGGGACACGTGGGATAATTAGGGTGGAGAGGTAAGTGGGGATTTTTGGGAACGGTGGTAGGGCGGAGCGGCACAAGGCGCTGGTTGCGTTCTTCCGTCCGTTCTCCCAACTCCCCTTTCTTTTGAGGAAAGCCTGCGAGTGGGTTAGCAGTAAAACGTGCAGCTCGATGGACGCCATACTGCTCTTGGAGTGCTCCTCGCACGGCACCGAGATATCAGAGGTCGAAATGTCATTGGAAGATCCGCAACCGCCGACGCCTGGTTTCCATCCCGGGCCGTTGGCATAAATACCACACCGATTCTATTCACCAACGCTTGGTACTCGACAATCGATCCTCGATTGCTTCATTTCTCCTTGCTGTTATGAATTCCGGTGAATTGTTTCTTCTTATTCTTCCTCGGAATTCCTATGTCTGTATCTTCTCTACAGTAGTTTTCTCCATTTAGCTCGCTAAATGCATGACAAGTAGAGTTAATGTAATATATTTAAAAAAATTAAAGTGCAGCATAGCGGGCAGGCAAGTAGTGTTCACACGAATTTTGGTTATCTTTGCGACGCGCTTTTATTTGTTTCTGTGTGTCGCGTGTTGTTTCTTTCTGCACCCTGGAAACGAAAAGATTTTATATCGCAACAGCACACGTGCGTTACCAATTGACACAAGCTACGGTATCCCCATGGGTGTTGGGAAGCCTTGCCTTGTGTCGTACGCTACTGGTTTTCGAACCTATGCTCATTTTCTGCTGGTTTCCGAGCACTTGCTCATGCCTTGTGGTTTTCGAGGACGCCAAATTACCGTAGCTTGACAACCGCCTAAGGTAGATTTTGGGCGGTCCGTAAGAAGCATCTTCATGAATATCCTCCGGCCATGCTCGCCTTATTACGCATTATTTACTTCTTCTGTTCTTCATGCTTTCTACCATCCCTCACGCAATTCTAAAAATGCTTTCCTCTCGTATTCTCTTCCTCACCACATTTGAAATGTAGTCATCTGCCTTCAACCTTATCCCCTTTATTATCTCCATGCCAATATATAAAAATCGTACTACCTGCGTGTATTCTCTTTTGTCCTCTTTCTGAACGATTTCCTAGCGCGAATCACTTCTTCGTGCCTTTTCGCCTCTACCATATTACTTGAAAATACTGAATTTAGGGGTAAAATACGCGTATTTTACTGCTATGTATACTGTTGTGGGAGAGGCTACATTAGATCAATTAAATATAGATAAAGTTTAATGATAAATGTTACCCTAGATTGTATTAATTATGTCATTAGAGAACAATTTAATTTGCCCATGATACTGAAATGAAAATAGAGTCATCAAAGGCACTACATAGGTGCTATTTCACTAAATAAATAAGCTTAGTATTTTTTCACAAAAAAATCAGTAGGATATTTGTTAGTTCCGAACAAGTATTATCCATCGCTGAGTCCAGCCTAAAATTCCTTTTGCCCTTCATAATTTCACTTAATTCTTTCTCTGTACCTTCTGCCACCCTTCGCACAATGAGTACGCTATACTATGAATGCGCATGGTTATAAGGGAAGGCACACACTTTAGAGGAGCCCTGAATGTAATCAGGAAAATGCGGTGCTTCAGAATTGTGTCCGATTTGCTTGCCGCATATCAGTGTCGACCGTAGACCTTTCGCTCATACCTCTCTCCGAAAGGATTTCTTTGTTATTGATTCGACCTCTCCATTTTACATTCGTCTGTTGCACCGCATTTATTTTGGCTCCCATCATTTTTTTGCAATAGCCCCCTTTCCGTGGCCTCAGAAAAGTATTCTTAAAAGATTTTTAAAAACCTTTTCCTGTTTACCAGGCGTTTTTTGCGTTGGCGATTGAATCATCCGAAAGCCATCCTCGTCTGCCTAGTGTCTTCTATTGCTTGAATCACTGTGATCCTAAAAAAAATGTGTTGTCTAAGGCGTAACTTTATGGAATTTGCTTAAAATATTGAAATGAAATAATTTACTTTGTAATTCCACACACTTTATTCAAAAAAACACGACCCAAGTTTCGACGTTGAACGTCATCATCAGGTGGTCCTCATAGAAGCAAACTTGCATGTTTAACATGGAACCCCTGACCCGCTGGAAAACCCGAGCAAACTTCATCAAATATATATATATATATATATATATATATATATATATATATATATATAAACCATAAACACAGTAAGCAACGTGAAGGTCGGTTTGGTAGATGATGGTAGAGATCACTCAGTGCTAAGCCCAACGGTGTGTGTAATTCACTCATCAGGGATAAGGGGAGGAGGGGCCAGTGCCTTTCCCTGTGCCGGTTATGGCTTCCTTTCCCAGGAAGATCTGCTACCCGAAAAATCACATAGCTATGATAGAGCTGAGGCAAACTTCATCAAATATATATATATATATATATATATATATATATATATATATATATATATATATATATATATAAACCATAAACACAGTAATCAACGTGAAGGTCGGTTTGGTAGATGATGGTAGAGATCACTCAGTGCTAAGCCCAACGGCGTGTGTAATTCACTCATCAGGGATAAGGGGAGGAGGGGCCAGTGCCTTTCCCTGTGCCGGTTATGGCTTCCTTTCCCAGGTTGCCCTGCGAGGCTTTCTTAGGAATCGAACCCGCGCGCTCCAGTCAGTAGTCTAACATTCTACCCCTGGACTATCATTTCTACAAACATTTAAAAATAAGGGTGCGTGCATTCAATTGCGGAAACCCTCCAAACCTTGTAATCACATTCAATAATGTGTACATACTGAGAAGGATAAAAACACACCCTGAAGGACGTGTATGTGTATAATTGCCTCGCATTTTTTTATTGTGGCTGTCAAATTACCAGTGAATGTTAATGTGAACGTAATCCGATATCCTCTGTCCTACGTGTTTTATTTGATTTTTAATATTAACTGTTCATTCCTGGCACTATAATTTGGATTTTTATCGTTACTTGGTGAATTTGTTTGCAATCTTCACGTGAAAGCAGTTGAAACAGGAGCACACACCACTCAATGTACAACTATAATCATTGGGTGGAATTACCTTCATTGCGCCGTGCGTATTTCATGACCTTCATAAGCGTTGCCTGCCTATTTAGTCTTAAATTGGTGGAACCAGGAATACATTCACATTCATTGTCTCCATTAAAATCTCTGCCGGGTGAAATATGTGAAAATTCTAGATTGATGGCAAAAGAGAGACAGGAGAGGAATGGTAGACCCTGAAATGAATGGTTTCCTGTCGTGTGGGTACCATTCTCGTCCAACTAATGAGAGGTGATTCTAGCCAATGACACCTGGGACCTATTTATTTTAAATTAATAATTCCTAGCTATTCGCTGAAACATAGCCTACTTATTAAATGTAACCTGTGCCGGCACTTATCAAATCTAATGTTGGCAATAATTAATGTGCGTTGGAATGGTTTTATGAAGTTTACAAGTCCTTTGGAGAACTTAAAGAATCACTCTTAGATTTGAGAAACAGGTGACCAGCGGGTCAAGTTTAATTTGCTATGGTGGTAAGTGGTAAGCAATTTAATTTTTTCTTTTGAAGAAGTTGACGCAACGATGGAGATTGATGACATTCCAACGTAACTTTTCAAGTTGTGACATCGACGTATTACGCTAAGACGTATACCGATACTTCGTTGTGGTTTAAGGTGCCTCGACGGAAACAAACTCTCTCGCCTATTTGGGTTAATTGTTGTGGCTTTATCGTCCGGATTGGATTTCACCATCGCGACCGAAGAGACAAATAGTGTCAAAGTCATGGCTTGCGAAAAGCACTCTGCAGATTGGGGTCCGTACGGGGTTGAGTGAGGCGTGACCAAGCCGTCACGGAACCAACCATCTGTCTCTCGTGTGTTTTGGACTCACGGTTCGGTTTGACCTCAATAATCACATTCCTAAGCGATGTGGAGGGAATCCAAATGTTTGCGAGACCGTTCGCAGACTCCGGTCCTGTAAGGTTTCGTTATTCATTCTTTCCTTCTCCGTCTCACTACACTTTTTCCGGGTCATAATGACGAAAGTGTTCGTGGGTCGCACTGTTTTTAAATCGGAGACAGGTAAACGATTGACCGCGGACGCAGCGTGTTTGCGTGGACGTCAACTGATTCTGATTCCGTTTATCAATGACGTACTTTTTGTTTACGATTCAATGAGTCGGGGTTGCGGTGGCTAATGTACTGGCTTCTCACACAGAAGGGTCCGGGTTCGAATCCTGGAGGCGGTATATTTTTTCAGTGGTATCCCGATCCTAGCTGAAGATGCTTTGTTAAGAGCTCTTTGTAAGAGTACGCGTTCCGTCGGATGGGACGTTAAACTGCGGACCCTGCAGCGCGTTTCTTTAAGTGTAGGCTAATGTCGACGCCGGGTTTCTCTCCATCCTTCTTCCTTTCCCATCCATCCTTAGTAGCGGAAATGACCTCAGTTGTCGGTCGCCTCCCTTAATAACTACAACTACCTCTTCAATGGGTGCGCGTAAGCTGTAACTGTAGTCATTAATTGGTTGTTTAATCAATTTATGTCATTGCCTCAATTATCCTCTTCCAATATTAAATTTTTCCCTGCGGAAAGGGTACGGTAGGTTATGGTTCCATATTTTGTGCTACGAAATCCCTGCGTCACGCAATATATATTGTATGAATGGGTGGTGATGAGACGGAGGATAAGGGATTTTGATGAGACAAATGAAAGTGATTCACAGTGAATAAAATGTTATTGCTTTGTACAGTTGGGATTTTAACGATATTTTAATTTGTAGTAGGAGGCGTGGTTAGCATAGCTGGGACAGCACCACCACTGACCGGAGAGCTACGGTTCGAAACAGCATGATACCGACCTCGTAATACACTTTTCTTACTACGTAATACACGAACTCTACACTGTACTTCCGGGCTCCACCCAATCTATTTAGTTTTTTTCCGGGTACCAGATCTTTCAAGGAATCTGCAGGTGGTACTGGGAACAAAATCTTAGAATTTTTCGCCCCGTGGAATATAACACGAGTGATCTCTCTGTCCTAGCCATTCAACTCACAAAAAAATCTTTGAGGTTTAATTTTTAATGATTTTTCATTGAGAGATTTCCCGGGATACACTAGTTCTTCTGAAAAGACACCTGTTATGACTTCTCAGTTTCTTCAGCCCAGTAAAGCGAGATTGCCATCGGTGTTGGATAACTAAGTTCTATGACCTTCCCTCGGGGATTTGACAGAGGATGCCTTGGCCGTGTAAAATACTTCCAAGTCTGAACGATGAATGCGAGGTCCAAGTTCTAATCCCTGTAAAGTCGAAGGATGGTTGCTCACGGCGATTTCGTATGCATTAGTGGTTAATATTTATTTAATGAACTCGCTTGTAGAACGATGTTATCGTGGGATGTCGACTACTTTCCTTATGAGATTGGTTTCGTTCATTTTCCCTTCACCTCATTAACTCAGCCATATCCGTGACTACTAATTAGGTGTATGGTGTAGTCGGTTGCTGTTTATATCGTGCCTATATGTTATTCTGCTGAGCCCTTCGACCCTTTTCAGAGCCTGCGGGTTTGAGTTCCTCCGGTGAATAGGTAAACTTTTCGGTTCGAACTCTTGTGAACGTAACTACAACCCGCCTAAGGGCCCCTGGCTTTACACGGCAATGAAAGGCATCAAAGGAAAGCAAAGATTAACTGCATTTTATGTTATGAGTTAAAATTTTCGTTTGTCTTTCTTCGGCATAAATGATTCGGTTTTTCATGCTAACTCACGGCTGTGGTCGTATCGCACCTAAATTTCCGTGCTGTTGAATCTGCACTACCCAGCACATCATCCGCGCTATCGCCTACCTGCCAAGGGTTTGTTTTCTAAATTTCGTTGATAGTAATCTAAATTTACGAGAATCTTGGGTATTCTCCTACCTTTGCAGTTTTTTTGGTCTTAACCTAGATTATTCTTGGTTTAATTTATTTATCGAATTAATTTTACGCTTAGTCGGTTACTTCTTCAGAGTTTACCTCGAAGCCGTTTGTAAATTCCTACTTACGAGGCTGCAATCCAAAACCTCCGTGGCAATTGTTAAATTATGAATTATTTGAGATCCGTGAATTAATCGCCCCTTTTAGAGTGCTGCGTTATTATTATTTTTAATATTTTGTTACTAGTAGCTCCATTATACCTTTCTAGGCCTTCTCGAAATCTTGCGTGATTGGGTCACGATCAATATTTGGGATAGTTACGTAAAACACCGTTTTTCGCGCTTACGGACGTTTTGAGAACTTACCCTGAGGTTTTCTATTCGGAATTTTGGAGAGTGCAACAAACTCAATTGCTCGAATGGGTTATAGTTTCCCCCCTACCATCAGTATCCCTTGGCCTATTGTGGCATCGTAAATCTACGCCGAAATTTAAAATATGACCGGCTTCCGGATTTATAAATGTCCGTACGAGTACATACATGGTCCATGAATGAAGGAATTGCGGTCTTCTCTTCATCTGGATTGACAATCTGAACGCCTTACTCACCGGGAGTCCTCGAGAGTGCTAGTCATCGATTCTCAAAGATGCCCACACTCCCGAAACCGTAGTCATATCAGAAGGTGGGGATGTGACCTTAGCGGCGGCAAATGTCCCTTCCACAGGTTTTATTGGAACCCAGCCGGGCTACTGATTTTCTCAGGTTGTGTGCCTCTTTTAGAGCAGATTTGTACTTAATAGAAAACACGTACATCCATGATGCATGCTGGTTAAAGTTTGTCAGAATGCCGTTAGTCCTTCAATTTGACAGCAACTAATCCCAGTAATCGGAAGTGATAATGACGCAAGTATAATTTGTTTGAAATTGAAATTAGAATTTTTGGAATCTTCTAAGCTCTGGAAATTTTAGTGATGGATTTTTTGTGTGGCGGCCTTAAAACGTCGGCATTTCGATGCGTCTTCCAGAACGACCGCAATTGCGAAAGAACCGAAAAATTGACCGTATGATTATCCGTATCGTATTATGAGACATGTATATATGTTTCATATGTACATGTGTACATATGTACATGTATATACATGAGACGCAGTAGTCCAGGGGTAGAGCGTTGGACTGGTGACCGAAGGGCCCCGGTTCCATTCCCGGGCACGCCTTTGGACACTCTCAGCTTTGGCTTTTCGAGTACCTGAACTTCCTGGGAAACCATAGTCGGCATAGGGAAAGGATCCGCAGAGTTGGCCTTAGTGTTGGGTGAACTCTACCATCACTTATCGAACCAACCTTTGCCTTGATAACTGTGTAGATTGTTTATTTATGTAAACTAGTAAACTTTAAAAGTAGAAACCTTTCTGCGTCCTTCGAATACCATTGTAATATTTGTAGATATGGGAATTCCAAATCAAAACCAAACCTTAGGCTCAAATATTCAAACCGATTCGTGATCGAAGTTGGGAGAGAAACACAGAATTCCACCTCAAATTTTAATTATTCACGACCATGCTCTCGATCGATATAAGTAATCATTCTGAGACGATGATGATACTTAATTTGGCAGTGTCTGACTGCTATTGAATGTGGAATTTCAGTGTTACTCTTTAAACCTCAGTCATGAATTAATTCTCATAAAGATAAGCCGAGAACGAGTTTCCTCGAACTAATTCGTCTGGCTGGGCCATGAATTATTTCTGCACCCAGGCGCATGCTTACAGCCCACCCATCCTGTCATCTGTGAATCAAGGTTAGCTTCCCAAGCAAGATTCCCACGTCCTCGAATCGACAGCGATGGCGGACCATCTTCGTCCCAGTTCCCTCCTTGCCGAATTTCAGGAATGACTTCCAGGAGACGCGTTAAATTACCATGCGAAATTAGTCGACAAAAGAGTGAGGGTTGACGATTTCGGAACGGGCTCTCGAACTTTAAGAATGTGTATTTTGTAAAATTTTGATATGGGTAGACCTTTCTGTGAGATGATGCCGGGATGGGTTAGTTCCAGTATCTTCCCCTCGGGTCTACGTGGTAGATGCATCATCTATAACATCAACTACTGCATCAACCTCTACTGCATCATCTCTGTATGGGTAAGGCTTGTCGCTCGCACGAGATGTTTTTGTCTGTGGCCGGAGAAAGTCGACTGGCGTCTTAATTCCTTCCTTTGACGGCGTGCAAGTAAAAGTGGATTCTTTTCCTGTGCCAAGAAGCGTGGTTGCAACTCACAAAAATGATATCGTTTATCCCAGTTTATTTACACCTGCGGCATGTCCAGCGATACTCCAGATGGGAGTCAGGACGCCAAGCTCTCATGTGGAGATTGATGAATTATTAGTGAGTCGCCTGAACTGCCAGATGAGCTGCCAGATGTAAATAAGTCTAAAACACAAAAAATAACGGTATATTAAAAGTTTTTTTTAATGGATCTCGATTTTTAAGAGGGGAATAATATTTATTTCCCTCTCTCTCCCACCATCTGGATGGTACAGTTTTCCGATTAAGACTGGGTTTGAAAATTCTCCAGTCATACGTCTCCAGTTCGATGTCTACATGTAGATTTCATTCAGTTCCCGCGGGAATGTTAAATGATCAGCCGTAAGGGTAATTCTTGATCATTAGCAATTCGTGTCATTTGATTTTCGGGTAGATGGCATTGTTTTTGTTGTTTTCCCCTTTTGTGTTCACGAAATGTGCGATTGAAAGAGGTTTCCAATCGGTGTGTTCGGCAGTCAGTGTCCCTTAAACCTTAAGTCGTGGTTCATCGTACCCATGTGATCCGGAGCTAGGATTATTTCCAATGCCAGCAGACAACTCGTGTGATTCGCACTTAAATATGTATTAATTATAAGTAAATATGCATATTCTCCGTGCTTCTAGTGGCTCCACTCCAAGGATTTTCTGTAACTTTGTGTCACTCTCTGTTCGCTCGTAATGATTTTCCTTCCGAAATTCCGAAATTAGACCATTCTGCGCAGTCCTCGAAATGCTCTACGTTTATTCAAGGTGAAATCCAACCAAAAACACACTTCAGACTTCTTCGACCTTCTCTCCGGTCTTAACCCCACTGTTCCATTCCCAGCTAAGAGATCTGTAGATCAGTTATCATGCAGCGGAAACCTCTCCCTCCATTTACGCAAACAATCGCGCTTTCGGGGAAGGCATTTGAAAGTTTTGGTTGTGCTGTCCTCGTAATCTTATTTCGTCCGTAGGTATTAACCTGGATGATTGAGTGCATCGATCTGATTTAATGAGCGGAAAGGCGAACATCTCATTTCCGAATCCGGCCGTCAAACGAAATGCGATTTTACACTGCGCGTCAGGAAATGATGTGACGGCTCATTTGCTCATCAGCGTTGAGAGATGCGAGAGAAAGGAATTCGACATGTGCTAGATAAGCGAAACGCTCGGATGCGACTTTCACGCTAACGGTGAAAAATGATATTTTTCATTACTTGGACGAACAAAGAGAGAACTTCTCTCTTTCGCGGCGTACCTGAATTTTCACTCAACGGTCGTAGTGTTTTCTATTGAGCTATCTTCCTCGGAACGGCACCCTAGGAGAAGGTAAACGAGAGCGGTGGGTTGTAAATCTCGCGGACTCGCATGAGGGAGATCAGTGGATTTTTCGCTTTCTATTCAGTTGTATTAACAAGTTGCACTTGGCATTGCATCCTCAGTTCATCCAGTACTTTCTAAATCAGACTCATAATTGAATTTCTCTACTAAAATATTTTCTTGTTGGATTTTTTCACATGTGGATAAAGTAGCTGTTATTCATTTAGGGTTCTTTTTGGTAGCGGTATCACACTGATTTCATTTATTACGGCTCCATATATTTTAATGTTAAAGTACTTCTTTAACGCCATCGTCATTAGTCCCTTTGATATTTTTCGTGTGCTTTGCGTATTGCTTCGCGTATTTGCTTGTTTATTGTAGGTGCGAGACTTTTTGAATTTGTAAAAATTGAAAACGGTCATAATGAACCTGATGGTCGTCTTTCGCTCTATTTATGTCCTTATGTTCCGTAAAAAGTATCCGGAGTTACGCTGATTGACAGGTTACGGAAAAGTTACGCCCGTTCAAGAATCATTCTATCAGTCTTTAATCCAGATGGTTCGGGAAAAAAATACTTTCTAAGCTCACCAAGTCTGTTTAAAAGAGAATTCCCATACGAGACGATGAGGTGCCTCTAGGAATTTGTCGTAAACCTGTTTCTTGCGTCTCATGTTAGGAGGAGGCGATGCACCTTAGAATTTCGGCGGGAGTTGGGTGTGAGATTTCCCCTTTGGGCCCAACCTCTCAAGCGACGTGGCCACGATGGTTCTCTCTCCTCCCGAGTGCATCGGGGATTTAGAACAGGCCAATGGAGCCGTAACGGAACCTCGCGGGAGCCTTTTCTCTTCGCGGGGCGACCGCAAAGCATCGTCGCGAGCCGCGGACTGCTTCCCGTCCGTTTCCTTCGACCGAGCGGCAATGAATCCACGACGCCGACCTTTCCCCTGGCATGCAGGGCATTCCGTTTCCTTTATATCATGACGACTCACCCGCGTCCTTACAACCGCCGTCATGCTCCCCTTACAATTTTAAAGCTTATCCTCGTCGGGTGTTTCATTTTACTGGACGGAAGGGACGCAACTCCCGGGCGAAAGCATCGGCGGTCCTGTCGAGAGCTATGCTTCATCTTCGCGGATTTCCAGCACAGTTTCAATCGAAAGCACATTGCCTTTCTTTTGTCTTCTCTCCTCATTGTTTCAATGCCATCCCTCCCCGCGTCCCTACCCCCTCGACCCTCATTCATTTTTCCCACTTTTTTCTCCGCTGCGTGTTTTCAGTGAAAACCTGAGTAAAATAGGGGGATTATTGTTCGATGGCGTCAAAGCCGCAATCGGGTACCATTAAGTTCCTGGAAGGTGTTCGTTCATGGGTAAATCAATACTTATTGGGTAAAAAATTAATACCCATCGATTTTATATCCGGGAAGAATTTTCTTATGAAGTCCTATTTGCCGATCTGGCTGATGAGGTTGAAAGCCTGTCGAAATGAGAGACTCGGAGTTCGCAGATTCGAATACCGCCTCGGGTATGATTATGCGTTATTTTGCATGCATTGACTTGTCTGTTTATCATCTCACGGTGAATACGACTTCAAGCACCGATGCACCATAAAAACAATTCCTCCCAAGCAAAAAGGTTCATGAGGTTAAGTGATAAATTCTTTGCCAATATCCCCAGGTACGACGGTAGGGAGGGTGACTGAAAATGTGCAGTTGTATGATAGAACGCATGTAAATGTGTTTTTTGTGAATGTAAAATGTCATGAAAAAATTAACAAGTTCTCGGGAGTGTGTGAAGAATGGAGACTTCAACGATATGAGAAATATTCAGTATTTTATTAGAAAATATATCAATTCCGCCAGACTTCAGTACATACACATACATGTATTGTCCATTCTTGACTTAGCCATCCACGTGCCGTCTATTCTCGGCTACATGCTTGTTCTACGGCCAAGAAACAAGTATATTTTTAGACTCTGCTAAAAAAAAATTTCTGAAAGGCATATGACCGGCTGAAAGTCTTCATGCTTTGTCGTGTTTTAGAAATGTATGCATTTATTTCTCTTTCGTACGAATAAAACTGATTTCGGAAAATGTTCAAGTTTTAGTTATATGACTCTTGTCTGGTTCTGTGATAAAACTTACTTCAAAAGTGTTTTCTGAGCTAAGTTCATCTTATAAAACGGCAAATAGGAGTATATGTTTTTATTTTCCTCTTAGAATGGAAGTGGTAGTCCAGAGGTAAGAGGACTGGGCTACCGACCCGAGAACACGGGTCCGATTCCCGGTGACGCCTCAGGGTACCCTCAGCTTCATTCAAGCTGTTTGATTTTTCGGGTACAAAATCTTCTAGGGAAACCACAGGCGGCACAGGGAAATGAACTGCCCTCCCCCTTCTGCCCTTATGTGTTAATTTCACACGTCGTTGTGCTAGTATTGAGTTAGCGCTGCTCTTACCTATCAAACTAACTTTGACTTTATAACTTTGGTTTTTTCTTATCGAGTATCACCTACCATGAAAGTTAATCGATGAGATGCTAATTAGTTCAATTGTTTTGAAGTCTGCAACTAATATTTGACACAATATAGACCATTTTCATTTCCATATTGTCAGTATGGAAAGATATTGGAAAATGCAGAAAGTTCCTCGTGGTCTTGGTGAAACGGAGGGGAAATGTCAACATTACTACAAGGAAAACGATGATTTCCAAATCCGTAGCGGCCTGTTCCTCATCAGACCCGTTATTCCGGGACAATTTTAAGTGTCCCCGTAATCTTCGTGTCTCGTGATTAAGTTGGGAAGGTATACTTTTTTCTGCTGGCTAGTAGTAGTCATAAAGAACCCATTGGTGCTTTTGATGGTTTGGACTAAATCGTAAACATGAAGCTCGCTTAAAGAAACACTTTTTTTTAATTATGTAAATTTCTTATGCTGAACGTTCAGTATGTAAGGCTTCGAATTTCAAGTGGGGCAGTGCTGTTCAGTATCCATTGACATTTTATCATAGATTTTCTAACATCCGCGTTTTACCATCTAGTTTCCGATTTTCATATACAGGTATATACCTATTTGCTTGGAATGAACCTGTTGGCTGCTGAGCGCCTGAGGGAAAGGAAGTGGAACCACTAAAGCCTATAATTTCGATGTTTCATGTGTTTCTTAAAGTTTGCAAATGAACTTTCTTACAAGCTAAAGCCATTATAACCCTTCTTTTTTCAAACGAGTAAATTTTTCTTTTTGAGCTTCATATTTCGGACCCAATAGAGGAAAAATCTAGCATTTACTATGATCGCTAAGTCCTTAAATAGTTAAGACTTTTTCGGGGATATTCGTTGCTAACGAATCAAGAATGTTATCTCTCCTATTTGGTGTACTGGCATGTTGATATATTGAATTAAACGTAAAAGAATGTAATGGCGACTCGCTGGTATGTCGTTGCCCTCCGTTTTAAAACTACATGTGCTCAAATAAATGCATAGGACATGGAAATCTCTTCCGATTATAATGACTCAATCGTTCTCTTGGAATGAGAAACATTCCTGTAAAACGTGTGTACGTAGATTCTTTTAGATCCGGGACTTTAATTTGAAAGCCAAATGCTTTCCAAACCGTTATTTGGAATTATTTCAGGCCTGCTAACGCTCTTCTTAACTGCAATAAAGGCATCGCCTTTATTGCAGTTAAGAACAGTCTTCTTCGTCGCCAATTTCAGTGGATTAACCAGCTTTCAGTTCACCTATCTCATTCTTACCTACGTGTGCTAAGAAAGCCAAAATTATATGCATTTATCTTAATCTTCCCATTATACTAATTGATAAATCGTTTATTGTGCTTTACTAGTTTTTAACATAATGCATACTCTTCATAAATTTCTCTATTAGAGTAAGTATATGTACGAGGTGTGTCCGAAAACTATTCGACCTGCGTTCATATCGTGCTGCTTCTGCGGGATATGAGCGTAACCAGTAGTCCCTCACGAACTACCTGAATACCGTAGTTACCGGCCGTACGCCTTGGGTCGCGCGTGTTTGTGTCCAACGCGTGTTTTCTGTTCGTCGCATTTGTTTGCTGTTGAAAATGATTGAAAGAACAGATAAACGAATTTGCATCAAGTTTTGCTTCAATCTGGGCAAGAGTTGTACGGAGACGATTTAAATGATAGAAAAGGCCTTTGGGGACAACAGTGTGGGCATAACACAGATAAAGGAGTGATATAGGTGTTTTCAAAATGGCCGCACATCTGTTGACCGTGACCCTCGTTCTGGCCGACCTTCGCTGACAACAACACCGGAAAACATCGAGCGTGTGTGACTTGCGATTGAAGGTGATCGTCGATTGACTGCTCGTGAACCAGAAAATGATCTCGGAATACCGAAAACTACTGTTTGCGAAATTTTGAATAAGAATTTGGAAATGACTCGCGTGTTTTCGAAATTCATTCCGAAATTGCTCAGGACAACTTGGAAATGGTCAGTGATGATGAAAATTTCCCTAAGAAAATTATTACTGGTGATGAATCATGGTTAAAGGTTACGATCCTGAAACTAGACCACAATCTTCACAGAGGGAGCATCCAGACGAGGCACGGCCGAAAAAAGCACGCCGAAGTCGGAGCCATGTCAAGTCAATGCTGATTTTTTTATTTTAAGGGTGTTTTGCACAACAAATTTGCTCCAAGAGGTCAGACCGTCAACAAAGAATATTGCATTGAAGTTCTGAAAATATTGCGTGATGCCGTGAGAAGAAAACGACCGTGTCTCTGGTCAAGCAGTGACTGGCTTCTTCACCACAATAACGCGCCAGCGCATTCATCGAACCTTAAATCGAATCGAATGTGCAGCAATTTTTGGCGAAGCACAAGATTTTACCGCTTCGCCAGCCTTTGTACAGTGCCGGCATAGCTCCCTGTGACTTTTGGATGTTCCCAAAATTGAAAATGATGCTCAAAGGAAAGCGGTTCGACGGCATCGTGGCGATTCAGAGTAATGCGACGCGCAAGCTGAAGGCCATTCCAAAATCTGCATTCAAAGACTGCTGTAAGATGTGGAAGCAACGCTGGGAGCGTGTGACACCCTTAATGATTATAAGACATCTGTGGTAGCACCATGCAGCACACCGGTTCATGTAGCAGCCGGCTTTTTTTCACGAGCTTTTTCGATACTTCAAAAGGTATTGCTAAGAGTACAAAAACAGTGTGTCGTTCGTTTTCTCAGCGTCTGTGATTTGGCATTCATCGAAATTCATTGACAGTTGTGTGAGACATGGTGTTATGGTCGTGGAAACTATGTGTTCGTGAATGCAACAGATCAAAGAAGGCCGACGTGTGTGACAACGAACACAAGAAGTCTCGACCACGGACCTGCAGGTTCTTCCAGCAGGCAAAGGATTTTTTACAGCCGCGTTCTCGGCTGCCAAGGAATCATGGCGTCTCCGCTGTAGAAAATATATTCGTCAGCTGGGAGGTTACGAGATTTCTTATTTAGAGAGTTAACAGAAGTTTCAAATGTCAGTTGACAGTAATTTATCGGGAAAATAGGAGACTAGATCTTGGGCGCTCTTCGCACAGTAAACCTACTCCCTTACACTAATTTCTTCTACGATTCCCCGTCGTGATATACCTCTTTCGTCCATGGCACATTTAAAAATTGTTGCCTATGTGCGGCTTTGGTTTTGCAATTTTTAATATTCCTTATCTCTTCGAACACATTCGGACAGGATTTTCTCGTTCTACCAGATTACCTCGATCCATGAACTCTCCTCTGATTTATTTACGTATGCTTGACTATTCAGCGTTGGTCCATTTTCTTTACGCGGGCAAACCAGTTCTGAACGCTGCTTCCGTAGCGTCGCATTCAGTCTAAATTATGTGTTCTTTCATAATCCATTCATTTCTCGACCTATTTCTTCTATATTAACCTGTAAAATTCCTCAAGTTCCCCTTACCGACCGTGTCGTATCGACACATTCCGGCGCTTACACGTGTTACTGTTAGTTAATAATTTGGAATGGACAAATACTCATGAAAAGGTGTCGGTTGAAAGTGGAAGACTTGGGTAGATATGGCAGTCGTAATGCTGGTCGAATTATCTAATGTGATAGTTTGTGCAGAAAATGCCAATTTCTAAATTTCAATTTCTGATTTTCTAAAAATGTCATCTTGTTTATCTGGAATGCCGTAAAACTTTGTTGTTGTCATGGACACAACTGGAAGACACTGTAACCTACTACTCATTAAAGGTTTCGTTAATGGAGTAACAGCTCTAACCCAATCTCATGGAAACTACGAAAACGAATTTCTGGAAGATACTATGGATTAGAAACAAATATATGACTAAAAAAGAGTATTTATGTATTTCTAAGCAATGTTGAATGATTGCATTACAATTGTCGTTGAAAAGAACATCGTTTGTGTTGAAAATGTGTTTATTTATCTTTTAAAATTTAATTTATATAAATACGACTCGAAAGGGTGATCATCATTTCAACCATACTCATGCCACACGATGTATGTATTCTCACTGAAAATGCTTTCCCTTTTATTATAATTTATTTGTTCATTATTAGATATATTTCAATTATTTCTGTACTAAATGTGAGCTCGTGCCACATTTCGTAATGAAGGTCAACATCGGAATATCCTAAAGTTTACGTAATCGGAAATGAGAAGCAGGTAGTGAATGATCTCGTAATGCGAAAGTACTTTTCCATTGTCCTGCACCTCGCGTAAAGTAACGGAGGTTGGTGATGTTGGGCCTCATTCCAGTAATTGTAATCCACTGCCATGATTCCTCTAACGATATATCGTACCGCCCATAGTTTTTGGACTCACCTCTCACCCGACCTGAAAAATCTGGTGGGTGTTAAGCCCGCTTGCAAACCTGAAGGTCGTGAGTTGCACCCCCGCCTCGGTCGTGGATTTATTATTCTTATGTTACTTTTTTATTTTACGATTTTCTGTTTGACAAAGGCTTACGAGGTCAGTTTATACCATCCGTGGTGTGGTTATAAACGGGAGGGAGGAAGTATTAGTGATATGAGGACAACAATCGAAAGTTTTGTTGTGGGTGGCTACGTGTCGGAGAATTGGGAGGAAAGCAGACAGGGAGGATAATTATAATAAAACGACTTTATTGGGGCAATATTGTGATTAGATAGTTCCCTCTTCCACCTACCCCCTTAATGGGAGGATGGGCTACAAGATCCTCGGTGATTGTTGATCCTAACGTTGAGGGATGAAGTTCATTGAAAAAATATAAAGTGGACTCTTTCCTTCTTCCTCAGAAGTAGCCTTCTCATCTTTGGATCCTTTTTAATATCCTCGAAAGGCAGTCGATAGACTGAAACATTCATTTTGGGAGGCTATACATTCATAAGGAACAGTTTTCCAATTGATATTCCTTATTCAAATTTCGACCAAAATTGTATAATTTTAATCCAAATTGTAAAAAGTTATAACCATCATTAATTTGAGGTATTCCACCTGTTAAAGATAATTTTCGGCGGACTCCATTGGCGAAGCCAATGTTATCTTCAACACACCTTTAGACATTTCTCTTTATCCATTTCTTCATGACTCCTCCTGCATTTTCCCATCCAAAATGTCTTTTCATTTCCTTCTTCTTCCAACTTACCTAGCATGATCCCCTACGTAACGGCCTTCCACATCCCACTACTTTTCAATATTACCTCCGCCCACTTTTTCTGCCCCTTTCGGATATCCCCTAGCAACTTCACCTAACCCCCCATATTTGAAACCTCATGACTCGTCTTCCTCTCTGTCTTATTTTCTCCACTCTTCGATATAGTTGCATGTCAACTCCCTCCAATCTACCCCTATGCCTCGAATAAAAGGTTTCTTATCCATGCAGTCTCCATATGAAAGTCTTATTACCAATATTTTTGTTTCCCCTTAATATACCGTCCCTGTCATCAATTCTCTGCTTCTTAATAACTTAGCTTTCTTACTTCTCAAGAATCTTAATGCGTTCGTTATTTTGCTTTATCTTTATCTAATACCTCTCGCATTGTTACTGTACTGCACTTAGCAAAAGCCCATTCGGTTTTCAGTGCATAGCAATCGCGTAAATAATTGGAACTATTTAAACAAATGCATTCCACATAAATAAAATTTTTGCACCTCCCTATCGTTGAATGTTGTAGGGTAAAAATCATCAGGGAAGACCATAATGACATCTCTTTAAATCGTGCGCCGTTTCGTGTGGAATACAAACCTACGGATTCCCGTCAGCATGCCTAAGAGGGCTTATTGATTGAGAATCCTCATAATGAAAATCGTATGAAGTGAGATCAGAGTTGAAATTCACTCGTTTCCAGTTATAAGGTCGCGGTCGATCTGATGTACAAGTGCTTGTGACGTAATGGCGTTATCAGCGTTGTCCCTGCCCCAAGAGGAATGGATGGATATGGCATGGTATTTCTCCATCATCGCTTTTTCTTCCAACACATGCAACTACTTATCGATAGGCGCCCGCAGTAGATGCAAAGCTCACCGATTCAGCGTGACTTGAACGTCCTCCGCGTTGCCTCCTGGCGACATTCTTCGAGTGGTTAGACGGTTTCTCGGTTTTATGTCAAAACATTTGGAGAGGAGAAATGGCGAGACTGTCCTCCCTCTTCGATTTACTTTAAACAATTTGGTCACGAATACGCCTTTCGCCATAAGATGACCGATCACGTGGAAGGAGGTCCGGAGTGGGAGACTAGCTAAACCAGGAGCGGAACTAACGACTATATCCCTGGTTGCTCACCCTTGGAAACTTTTCCGGTCAAACAAATATATATTCCCGGTAAGCGATTTTTACTGTTAACCTACAAGTGATCACGCTTTAATAACCGTCTTTAATGTTGATTTTTAAAAACGGTGGGTTTGCCGCCTTCTCTCATCTCGATTTACATTGCGAATTGTCTAGACTTGTTTCAATGCTGAACGAATATTAATCGTTTATCTTATATTGTTAATACGTTTATTTGTCAAGTCACCATTCATTTGTTCTCTTAAAGCAGTCAAGTTATATACGTCCTCAACCTGCGGTGGATTGTCGAGGATGCTAAGTCAAGAAATTGTCGACGAGATCGATATCACGATCTCAATTTAGGGTAATTAAGGAAAACGATCGACTGCTGAGGTCATTGACTGCGTTAGGCGTCGTGAAACAAGCATGGAGATGATGACTTTTTGGTGATTGAATTGCATTTGTGAAAGCAGTTCATTTGATGCTATTTGCTAATACGTAATTTAAATTCGGCATGCTGGAAGGGAAGATAACTCCATAGATGGATACTCAATAGAGTTACTAATTTTTTTGAGTTAGACTTATAGGAAATATTTGGAATTCGGATAGAGGGAATAAAGGATTGAAAATGGAAAGGAAATCGTAATTCATCGAACCTGTTTTTTACAACGGCTTCTTATTAACGACGATGTTGGAAGATTGGTTATTAGAGGAGGGTAAGATTTTAGAAAGATAGGGTGGTCCGTGACGGAATTAGGCTACCCATAATGGAAGGCGAGTAGGAGTTAACAATTGCAACTTTCGATCTTAAAGGCGAAATAAGATATTTTTAATTGGGGAAATATGAGATCCGGAATCCCATGAGGTGAAGCAGAGATATAGGAATGAAGTCATAGGTACATTTTCTTGAGCACATATATACTTAAGTAATATATGACTTGAAGGACTAATATAGTGATCCGAGTCACAAAATAACATCTATGGTTGAATGTGCAATTTTTATGCAAGATATTATGTTTTTAACTTTAGAAGACTGGAATTTTGGTCTTCTAATTGCACAAAAAACGTTGGCTGCGAAGAATAGCTTGAACACATTGTACCTCTTGGTGGAAAATTGTTTTTGCGTCTAAAAAAAGTTTTTAATTAAGTAACTCTCTGTTATGTTGGCTACATTATTTTAGTACGTGTCACAGTTATATGCGGAAGAAGGATTCGTTTTTGTTTGTATATGGGCGCGTCAGATTCGAACTTTTTCATAAACTTGCGTTAACTAAGAGCGTGAAGAGGGTGAGTCAATTAACAGAAATACTGTAACGGAACTTTCCGGCGTGTCCTGATCATCAATGCTGTCGAAAAAGCGAATTTCCTCTGTGGCGGATTATTATGACGAGGATCTCGTAGCTGTCGTTGCAATTGATGTAAAGAGATGTACTATGAAATTTGAACAACGATAATCGTATTTTCCCTAATCATCGCATGATTTTAAATAACGGTGACTTGTACTCATTATGCAGGTGCACGATTTTGCACTAGAGACTATAAAGAAGTGTGGAGCATGTGGAACGTTCCGGCAAGTTAAATGCCTTTTAAACATTATAACCCAGGAAGTAAGTTTGATTCAAGAAACCGCGCTGAAAACTTGGATATAAAATCCTCAACGAGCACACCATTTATGTTTTCATTTGAAATAATCAGATCATTGAAGTCTCATACCACTGAAGGGAATTAACATTTTTTTGTGGTTTAATGTATTCCTGCAATATACTAAATGGTGGCGATATAAAATTCCTTTATGAATACTTTTATCCCTCACTTTTCAATTTGTTGACAAACGATGATTCCGAAATAGTATGAAAATGTATAGATAGTCGCCATTATCATCAAATTGTTTGTTCTCTAGGATTGGTTTTCAGAGCTAAGCCAAGTTCCCCTTTTCTCAATCTAAATGTTCGTTCTTTCGCAGTGCCTTCAATAAATTGGTGGTCGCGTAGGCAATTCTATTTTGGCTCCCATATGTAATTATTCTTTTCAATGATTCCCTCAGCGGTATTTAGGAAACTGTTGTTATTCAAGATGGGCCAAGTTAGCTGTCTTGCCAAGGCCCTCCTTTGACACTATTTTTCTATATAACCTCTTAGTACTTTTTTATTGTTCATTCGCTGCATTCATTTAGTATCGATTATATTTTTTATATCCTCATATCTCTTTGAATCCGTTTAATATTTGTATTTTTTCTCATCCCCCGTCCAATGCTGTCGTCCAGATCCTAGAAAAGTAAACCCGATAAACTGCCTGATATGTATAAATCTTTATCTAATTTCCTGGCTCGTGCCATTTGCCATTATTGGTACACCTACCAGTTAAAAGTTAGTTTACAAGTCTTCGTAATTTGCAGATACGGAGTTTGCCGATTGTAATTAATGGTGCAGGACTATTTGTTCATATAGTATTTCACTTCAAAAGCTATACAGGGTTCGTCCGGAAAATAAGTGTACTGAGCTCAGGAAAAAAAATTTATTACACTTTTACATATCTTAAGCTAATATTCCTCAAAATAGGACCCTTGTGAGTCGATACACTTGTTCCAGCGGCGTTCCCATTCCTGGAACGCTCCCGCGAAGGCATCATCGGGAACCTCTCGAAGACACGTCGTCACGGCCTCTTTGACGGCGTCCAAAGTCCCGTATCGCGTTCCTTTCAAACTCCTCTTTATCTTCGGGAAGAGAAAGAAGTCCGGTGGTACCAAGTCCGGGCTGTAGGGCGGGTTCGGCAGCGTTGCCACGCCGTGCTTGGCCAAGAAGTCCGACACGACAAGCGCGGTGTGAGACGGCGCATTGTCGTGATGCAGCCGCCAGATGTTTTTGATCGCTGGCCGGACGCGGGCGACTCGTTTTCGAAGCCTTTCGAGCACTTGGACGTAAAATGCAACATTTACAGTTTGTCGTTCAGGTACAAATTCGTAGTGGACGACTCCCCTTTTGTCATAAAAGACAATGAGCATCGCCTTGATCCGAGATTTGCTCATGCGAGCTTTCTTTTGACGGGGTGATGATGGGGTGTGCCACTCCGCACTTTGTCTCTTCGACTCCGGGTCGTACTCAAAGATCCACGTCTCGTCACCCGAAACAACGTTCTCTAAAAAATGTGGATCATTTTTGCAGTGATCCGCAAGTTGTGTCGCGATTTCCAAACGAATCTTGAGTCTTTGATCATCACTGAGCACTTTCGGCACCAACTTTGCACAAATTTTTCGCATCTGTAATTGGTGCCTAATAATCTCGTGCACTATTGTTTTTGGCACATTACACTGCTCTGCTATCATCCGAACACTAAGACGACGATCAGAGTTCAGTACATCGCGAACTTTTCGCACATTTTCGTCGGTGAGTGTCGTTGATGGGCGTCCAGGCCGTGGTTCGTCGTCGACCTCTTCTCTGCCCTCCACGAACATCTTGTGCCACCGAAAGATCATGTTTCTGGACATGGCTGACTCCCCGTAAGCCTGGTTAATCATACCGACAGTTTCGGTAGACGATTTCCCAAGCTTTACCGCAAATTTGATGGAATAACGCTGCTCCAAGAACTTCGGCATCGCGTTCCGTGACGTGGATCGAGCGTGGAGGTTCGCGTTAACAGAGCTCCTCACTACACCACAGCTCAGAGCCGACTGCCTTTTTCAGCGTCGCTTGCCAACATACCCCCCTCCAATCGCAGCCCGTCAGAGCGGTGCTGGGCGCGCCTGGAGCGGCGGGAAAAAATCAGTACACTTATTTTCCGGACGAACCCTGTATATTAAAATAAAGGCATGATTCAGTGGACTTTCAATTGGCTTGTAGCTTTGAGATACAGACCCCGGATTGTAACAGATCTCGTTCTGTCCACGCATGTCTGCTCTGATTTACAACTACACTGCACCACATATATTCAAGGGATATAATTTCATCGTCCTCGGCTTTTATTCCATAATAAACCTCTTTAATTATTCGCCCATGGGACCTTGGCTTTGTCTCCCCAATGTTTTCAGTGTCGTAAACTCTGCAGATGGCGAGAAAAAAGAAGACACCATTTCAAGCCAGGAATAAGGATTGAGTGAAAGCCATCGTGCGCATTTACCATGGGGCCCAGACATAAGGGGGCGTGCAAAAGCAGGTCAGCAATGAGTGGGAGCTTTCGGTTCTGAGCGGTGCCCATGACATTCAAGCTAGCTAGACGTGGTTTAACGTTGAGGGCAAGTGAGAAGGTCGCAGATGATGATTAAACCCTGACGAGCAATAAACTAAAGGGAAGAAGCAAATGGATTCCCTCCTCGAATTCGGCTCGAGGCTTTTCGTGGAAATCCATTTAAAGCTGTTGCAGCTTCCGTAGAAATCAATGGTTTTCCGTAGAAATGCGAAGCTTTCTATGGACTTTCATTTACTGCTTCGAGAAGTTTGACTGGAGACTCGAGGTTCTGTCAATACCTTATGATTGGTTGCATACTCTTATGTTTTAGTGGAAGAAAACAACATCAAAAATTATAAATTGTTATTTGGGACAGTTAGAGAAAAATGTGATAAAATTGAAGTAAAAGGTGGGAAAGTCGTGAAAGAATGACCGCGGAAGAGAGAGAGAGCTGCAATTACAGAGAAATTTGAGGATAATACGATGTATTCATTAATTTTGCGCACCATTGATGTATATGAAATTTTCAGACAACCTCAGCTGTTCTTAAGTAATACGTTATCAGTAAAAGATAAGGGAATATTTAATCTTAATTTTGCTTCGCTACTCCCACCAAGCAATTTCCACAAATGGTCACAAATTCATAACCACAAATTTCGCTTGAAGGAAAATCCCTGGAATGTGATATATGGATTCCATGCTTGGAGAGAACGTCATATGGCGGAAAACATCGGGCAGCGTGGCAGTTCATACGCGAATTAATGCCTCAGCTTTTGGAGGAAAAAGAAGAGTTTTCAAAACTGGGAGAAACTTTCATGGTTGGGAAATGATCATTAGGACCTTAAACTTGACGAGCCCCAATCTCATAGCAGTGGCCGGAATGTTCTGTGTTTTGAACGAAAATGATTCGTTGTTACGTGCTCTCGCTTGATTACGAACATTTTTCCTCAACTCTTGCTTCGAGTAACCTTCATTTTCATATTACTCATATTTTGGGCAATACAATGGTGACTTTTTTTATCAATATCTTGCCAAACCAAGATATTAATCATGACTGCTAACCTGCAAGGGTTCTAACTCATTTATTTTCCTGAAATGTGACCCCGTCAACTTTGACATGTACTTGATTGCAAACCATGATTCATAGTCCAAACGTCCCCAGGGATAAAAAAGTTAGGGGAAAGGTCTCCTATTACAAAATGCATTTCTGAGAAGATCTCAACCGCATAGGAAGTGAGTAGATAAATGAGCTTAAATATGTAGTTTTTTATTCGGCCCGCATTGAGGAAGAGGGCAAGAAAGTTAATGAATACAGCGTGAATCTCTCCATCACTCAAACACCTTATTTTTTTGTTGGCGGCAAATTGATTGATTGCCATTCCTTTTCCTCCCCCCCACAACCCCCATGTTATTTCAGTTAAGTCACCAGTGTTAGACGCGAAGTTTTGGCATAGTAAGGCGTCAAAATAGTAACCATCTCTGACGTTTCTTTCCACAAATGGATTCATTCTTGAAATTCGCAATGCTCGTTTCCACGCCCGTTCATGAAACACGTGGAGTGTTAAGCCTGATAATAATGACCAAATGGTAGCAATTTTCGTCGAGATAAGATTTAATACACGACCAGTTTCGATGTACTGCATCATCTTCAGGTACAAAATGAAGTCAAGTGCCGTCTTGTATACATTTTTATTCGGAAAGGGAGGATAATGTGGTGCGAAGGAGGAGGGAGGGGAATGTCTGTGTTACGTACTTGAGATGTGCGTTATGGTATATTCGAGCTTGAAAAATTTCTGTTTGCCATCACCAATGGTACATTGCTTTTGAGGTGGTCCTCGCATGGCACGTGAAAGCGGATGGAAATTTCACGCGCCGAGGGAAAGGGGTTGTTTGATCCTCCGCCCTGTGGCTATCTGTGAAATAACTGCCACACGAATTTAATGGGTAAATTAGCAGACATTTGAAGCGTTCCATCTCCGCATTAGTTTTGCTTGGTATGTAGTTCGCCTGAATCTGACACGCTGATGGAAACTCGCCCGATCGGTAATTGTTAGAATTGGTGTCTGGATTTTGATCTTGCCAGATGATTGTTCGCATTAGATTTTTACCTCTGATGATAAACTAAGTTCCAGCTCATGCTCGTATGTCTTTCTTTCACCTGTGCTTAATGTGCTTCGTATGAGCGAAAACTTCATAGGTTCCTCCAACTCGAAACTTAACCGTTGGGAGGGAGACGGGTAGTGAGTAACCCTTCCATGTGTATTCTAACATCGCGCACTTGATGCGTGTTTGCGCAGCTCGTTCTTGGGAGGCTGTCCCTCGAAAACACGTTGAAGATGAGGAATCTTCGAGGTGCGGAAAATTCTCCTTAGTCATGTCACGTCCTCAATGAATTGGCCTTTATCTTTATGGCGGGAGAGAATGAGCGTTTACGAAAGCGCATCGAAAAATGAACTCTGGCACATATTGCGTAATCAAATGATAGTATATCCTCAAATATAATTCCGACCATTTTGGTGTTTGTTTTGCTAAAGATAAGTACTTTTTCAGCCTCCTCCACTCTGTATCAGCAATATCCAGTGTCTTTCAAATGAAATCTAGTCCGTCTGCACTAGAGATGTTAACTTACCTCCAACCCTATTCACTGAAAGTATGGCATATATATATATATATATATATATATATATATGCCATATGGGATCGTCAGAAAAATTATTCTGAAGTTTTCGTGTTTTTCTGCCTCTATCTTTTTTGGTGGAGAGACGATTACGTTCTACTTAAAAGTCCATCGACATTTCTCCGCGCATACTATATACGTAAATATCGCATGTTACATCGTATGAACGTGTAAAATAAGATGCCCTTCTGTTAATTCAGATTAATGAATGAATCTTTTAAATTGAGTTTTATTTCCAACCACGAGGAAAGATTATTCACGCTGAAAATCTCAAGAATCATCTTTTCACGAAAACGACTAAAATATAACGCCTATTTTTTTTCTTGTCAGCTTTGGTTTCTTAAAATTTATTACGGCTCGTGTTACAGGAATTATTAATATTTACGCGACGAGATAACTATTCGTATCACAGTCTCAATTTAAGGTTTTAAATGAAACGACAAATAGGAAATCGATGTGGAGAAGCACCTGATACCGATGGAAATAATTGACATGAATTATTACGAAAATAATGGGTAAAACGTTACGCTGTAAAGGCTTCCATCAATCATAATGGCAATAAATTAGGCTGAAGGCCGAAGAAATTGAAGGATATTCTCCTACAACTATTTTTTTGAAACAACAATGGTACTCGTGAAAAGCTGGAACTTACTGGGTACCTCGGCAGTTTTAATAAGGAAGGTAAAACCTCTCATATTAAGATGATACTATGTTAAAATCCCACAGATCTGGCATGTTTAATGTTAATAGGTAGTCATTAGAGGTTGGGAAGCACGATTTAGGATAAATTGTACCTTCGTACCTTAAAGAGCAGGTATTAAATGAGGTCAATAAAATGAGTCGTTCACGTACATTCTTCATATAAACCGTGCAATTGGTGGGCGTTCGTCGATGGAGATTGAGGCGAGGATCACCTGAATTTCCGGCGCTCCTCCTCGCGTGTGCACTGGTCTCTAATTCAGCGTCTGTGCCGTCCATGGCATCCGCGTGCAATATTCATTCCGCGAGTGGCCGTGGGCCAAGAGGAGGAGGACCGGTGTGCGCCACCCACCCTCTCCCCCTTCCCCGTTATCCCGCCTCCACCCCCCTCTCGTGGGACGCCTTGACCCTCGCGAGACGCCGTGCCGTCTTGGGCAACCTGGAGAAGATCACGCGATGACAGAGATCCTTCTCCCACGTCTCGCTCCACTTCCCGGCCCTTTCTTTTCCCGGGCTCGCATCATAAACAAAAGATAAATAATGCCGGTCCGTCAGCTGGAAGGGGAAGCGGAAGAAGAAGGGGGTAGGGGGAATGTGAAGGTGGCCGACCCATTTAATATCACCGGGGGGGCCCGTGAAAGTGGGGGAAATATGGCCGCCTCAGCGTCTTATATCCTTTCACCTTAATGAATCGCGTCGTGATGCGCGCTCGCTCACGCACTCATCCCCGTTGATCGCAAACGGCAGGAATGGAGAGACTACGGGGTCTCTGCCGTCGGATATTTTTTTCTGAGCCGCCGCCGGTGTGGGTTAAGGGCGAGGAAAAGTGAGAGCATCTACCTCTTCCCTTCGGGCTCTTTCCTTAGGCGTCCTGGGTGCGAGAGCAAGCGGCGATGAACTTGTTTTGAATGGTAGAGCTAGAATGTGCATGCGAGACGCCGTCGGGAAGGATTTCTTTCAATTTTTAACATTGATTCGAACAAGTCATGACCTTCTTCGTCCTCCGATCGGCTTTCGCGATCGCATCTGGGCACGACCGGTCGAATGAATTGCTTTCAACCCTCCATAAAGTTACGAATTTCGAGGTGATTTCACCATGTAACGAACTGTTTATTTGAAAATCTTAGCATACCAATACACATGCCCACTGCCGTATCCCATGCTGAAATATTTTGGTCACGCAGTGAATATACTGGGCTTCTTTTTCGCAGGTTTTGATAAATTTGGACAGGTCTTCTCTCCAACAGAAGAACATTGGGCATGACTCCGACTTCATTTTCCGATTTGCTTGAATGGCCTTTAATTGTGTAATAATAATAAAATGAATCATTAGCGTTTACAGGTATGATAGCCTGAGGCTCGGCAATGATGTTATGCCTAAGAAATATGTTATTCCGAGCCATTTCTTCGTTAGAAATATTTTTCGCGATGTGTTTTCCTATGTTTCAATTAGTTTGAGAAGGAATTGAGAAATTTTATTTGGGATAATTCATCGTTTTCTAAGAAAGACGGTTCAGCTAGAGGCGTTTTGTCATCATCTATTAACCCCGTGGTTTAGGGAAGGGATTTAACGCCAGACCTTAGGACCGCTGCAAATCGGGAAAACCAGGAATTCAGGCGGATCCGGGAAATTCCTGTAACTTGGGAGTGGCTGCATGTTTTCCTCCATTGTAACTCGGTGCTTTAGTTTCCGCGTTGCAAATATCCCCTTTCACTTTCACTTGCGCACTTCGTTGACTTGACTGACATTGTTATTTTAATTGAATGCACCGAGGAGCCAGGCTAGTTTCTTCACGTTGTCGCGTTAATCGGGTGGGTAATGTGCTCGCTTCCCACCCTGAAGCCCCAGGATTCGAATCCCTGCGGTTGTAGGATTTTTTTAGTGGTATCCCGATCCCTCCTTGGCATGCCACATTGGAGGGCACTTTAAATGAAGTATGCCTTCCGTCTGATGGGAGATTAAATTTTGGGTCATTTGAATGACTTTCGTTATGGAGGAGGCTAAATACCCGTCGCCGGATTTCTTCTCCACTCTTCCTTCCTCAATTCCCTGAAAATTCCCGGCCTCTACCAAGCATTTTACGAAATCACCCACCTATTCCTAATGGCGCGAAAGATATCGGCCGTCGGTAACCTCCCCAATTGATACTACAGATAGTTTTTGCGCCATATACGCTAACCCGTGCATGTACAGCCTGTATGAAAATAACGGCTTTCTCGAATGTTGTTTTGGTGGTTGCCTTGTGACGATTTACATTCTTTTTAATAGTAGTCTGAATGTATTAAAATATGTGATCTGTCATTCAAACCAGTTTTTTTTGTGAAACCAAATTTTTTACAACTCAAAATAATTTCAATGGGTTTTACAATACGAGATATAGATGATTCGCGACTCCACGAATAGGCGTCTTTTCTGTGCATGGGTTCTGCCACCCGAAAAGCCGGCCATTGGAAGGTATTCAACCTCCCCTCAAATGCCTGCGACTGAGCAGAGAGAATTTTTTCGATGTTTTCTTTCACTATAGAGGTATTTAATGTGATTTTTTTGCGTCGAACTTCCAAAGGTTAATTTTCAATAATAATTAATGTTTTAGCATGCAATGTGATTCGTTCAGCGTTTTAATGTGGCATTTTCTTTCGGAATAAGTGTAGTACGAAACTTAAACATAATCTCTGTTATCGTCTTGTGCTTAGTGTCTTCTTATGTTTTTTATCCGCCGTCTTCACTATTATTTCAAGTGTGGTTGTAATCGAGCTTTCCAAGGTCTGAGACTTGATCGGCGGTTGATTTAAGGACTTGCCGCTATGTAGTCGGTTCAGTTTTCTGAATTAACGATGTGTTAGAAGCGACTCAAACTTAGTTCTCCGTCCACATTGGTAAATTAAAACCTACTTCGTTAGATGTGACTTCTTAGAATGGTGCCGTGGTGACAAAAGCATACAACCATATAGATTTTGTTCGGTTCACGTGTTTTTTTTTGTTACCGTACAACGCGTTTCAACGCTTTCATAGATAAAACTTTTATGTATCCGATGATAATGGTCAGTCTCTTAAATTCGTTGAAGACTAATTAAAAAATAGTTGGCAGAATTTAATTTATTATTTTTTCAATGTTAGTAAATAAAACTCAGATGCACTAGCTGGCCGATAAAAATTATCTGGGCGTGATTGAAAGTGTTCTAAATATCATTTGTAATGATTTTTAAATGCCTATAGAATAAATCAGCAGCATCGAAAATATATTCGCAGTCTGGAAAAATGCGAAGGATAGTCTAGATATCCAACATTCGAGGGAAAATTAATCAAAAGATTACGCGCGACCTTGGTCGGTGGTGCGTGTGTGTGTGTGCTGCTGGTTCTCCGCCTCTCCCTCCATTGCATCGGACCCGACCATTTAAGTTTAATGTTTTCAGTCGTTACTGGGCGGACTCTACTTGCCTTGCTGGTGAAAAATAAACCTTTTAAAACGGCCTTTAACATTTTATTTCACGGACAACCGGTTTTGCACTCACTGCTCCACACCGCCGCCGGGCTATTCCATTCTTCCCCCCGCTCTACTCCATTCTCGCTGGGGCGCTGTTTTAAAAGGCTTACCGAAATCTAAGACGAAAACTATAACTGGAAAAATCAGCGGACGCTATTAAATAAAATTCAATATACTTGCGGAAAAAACCAGCGCTATGAG
Organism: Hetaerina americana; assembly: GCF_022747635.1. Lineage (NCBI taxonomy): Eukaryota > Metazoa > Arthropoda > Insecta > Odonata > Calopterygidae > Hetaerina > Hetaerina americana. Next base: position 78,588,928 of record NW_027286763.1, read on the forward strand.
ACTTGAGTCTCAGTTCCTCCATTTACATTATAACGTGGTATATAATTTACGGGTGCCTGTAAATAATAGAAAAGGAAAAAGAGCGGCGTTACTACCCATTATGCCACATTTTAAATACACGGCAAGCATCTGGAGCAAATGGGTGTAAACTTTGATTAATGGACTAGATAAGGCTCAGAGATACCCTGATATGCTTGTTATTAATTGTTACGAGAAGAGAGTAAGCGACACGGGTATGATGTAGCTGTTGGGAGCCTCTTTATTTTTTAAGAGAACAGGCAAGGTAAGCTTTTAGAAATGTACAGGACTCGTGAGTTTTCTTGTAACCCGAGGGAATTTTTTCTGCGCCAAATTGCATTGGTAGATTTGAACCCATAGGTAAAATGAGAGAGAACGTCACAGACTTTCACATAAGAGTCATCTACTCGTTCTTCCCTCACACGATACGGAGTCATAACAAAACATGTTTGTGTGTGTTGCATATTAGCTTATACATATATATATATATATATATATATATATATATATATATATATATATATATATATATATATATATATATATATTGAATGAACTAATATTTTTGCCTGCGTGGCTGATGCCAAACACCCAAATATTTCTATTTAATCACAAAATTTGTATTATTTAGTCAAATACACACGTCAAGTAGTAAATGCATGTATGTACATGCATACATGCTTTATAATTGGTACGTTTGATTAAATAGTTAAATTTTGCTGTTGAAATAGATATATTCGGGTGCTTGAGTTGATTCCGTTTCGATTGTGTATATTTCGAATGTGAAGTATGCGCGGAAAACTATGTTGTTCGTTTTCTGGCATGGGGTCTGGGAAAATACGAGAATGAAGCTCGCACGCGACGCGCAACGCATTCAAGCTCATGTGTAAATGCGGTAATGCAACGTCCCCTCTCGGAAATATCTGGGCCCCATCCCAAAAACAGGGATTCTGCTCATACAGTCCGGGTAAAATCGGACATTTCTCCAAGGCTGCACGCTTGGCTCCCTGAATAGCGTTTGGACAGTTTGTATGGAGATAGAGGCAACGGGTGAGTGTTAGTCGGTGCCGTTGTCGTGTACATACTACTCTGGGAAACTTGAAAGCCTGCTAATGAAGTTCGTATAGTGTATGACGACAATCCCTTTAAGTGACCGTAGTTACTTGTCATGATTAGAATATTTCCATCAATTAATTACGAAAAGTGCGAATATTTCCGTTGCAGGACCTGTTCAATAAACTTCTACTACGGGAGGAGGGAGAGATTAAAGGATAAGGTGTGTGTCCAAGTAGATAAGCATTCTGTTTGATTATTGCATGCATACATTTCACCCAGCTTTCCGTATTGATTTGTGAAAAAAGCCTGATTTTAATATATTTCAGGAAACTTAATCCCTTTGATCAAATTTTTCCACTTTACCCTATCCTCGCAAACTTATTTCACCTCTGACTTATTCATGCATCGTCTTCTTTTCTTAATAATTTTAATATTCCATGTCTTTGTGGTCGACCACATTCACCCCTGACACTCTCGGTCTACTGTTTAATCTCTTTCCAATCAATTTTCTTTAGTGACTCGACTCATCCTAATGAAATTTTTTAAAATAATTTAATGGCATTTTTCCGTCGATAATTAATATTCATCGTAATTTTTTATCATACATACGAATAAAATAATCACGACCAAGGCTTCAATTCTTAAGCATCACCAGCTGGATGAATTAATGCCGATGATGACGCTAAAGCATTGAATACCCTGGCCGAGATTCATTTATAAGGGTGGATTTTTGTAGAAGTCTGCAATGAAGGATAATTCGACGATAATTTAATTTCTCTCAGTAGTACTAATTTAATTATATATACTTTCATACTGAAATGCTATAACTGTATCCATCTCATTATATATTTTTGAAAATGGCATCAAAATTACTTTTTAACGTGATAAAGAATGGGTTAGCATCGGATGCATTAGCACAAGGAGACCATGGATTACGGGCGATATGATTAGCCGGATTGACGTGAGAAGGAAATGGAATAGTGTAATCACAGAATTAGGCAGAATACAATACAAAGAGTTTTATAATAAACCGAGGTGGGAAACTAATGTAACGAAAGAGGTGGAAGACGCAGTGCGAGGATATGGCAACTTTTATAGAGTGAAATTGGAACGCTGTACAGAAAGGTGAAAGTACTGGCAGGAAATAAGAAGCGAAAATCCGTGTAGACTATCAAATTTTTATTATAGGTAATCTACCGGTTAAGGTAGGTTTTGGATGGACACAACAACAAAATAATTCTCTTATCAAATATGCATGCGGAAAATTATTAATTGTATCGAGAAAGAGTCCAAGGAGATGGGAATAGTGCATAGAGGATGTATGTGGTAAAAACATCAGGCCAGCAAATTTAGACATGAAAAGAGAATATGACGTAGATGAGGATAGTTAAGGCCCAGGTGCCCTTGATGGAGAATTATGTAGGTAATTAAGGGAATTGTAAAGGAATTAGGCCGTGGGGATTGATAACATTACCTTGGAACTTCTTAAGGGTTGAGGAAAACGTGGGAGGAAGAGTTTTTATAGGCTAAATCGTAGCTGTCATGAAGGAGTAATTAGGCCGGAAGATATCGTCAGATCAATGTTATTTCCCATCTGTGAGGACTATAAAACGTTAAATTTTATATCGCACGAAGTGAGAGGAACATAAATTACAGCCAGGATGTATTTCTCGTAGATTTCGGAAAAGACCTTGATAGAGCAAATTGGGTAAAATTAAATAATTCATTGTAGGAATTAGTTACAGATTGGAGGGATAGGCAGCTTATCCGCAACTTGTACATATCCCAGACTGCTCTGGTGCGAGTATCGGATGGTGGGTCAGTATAGAGTGTTATCCAGAGGGGTAAGACAGGGGTGTCCATATCTGCTGCGCTTTTCTTATAAATGATTTCTTGAATGTAGAGGGGTTTGTAAAAGAGGCATGGAGAGAACTGGAGAAGGAATGAAAGTTGTTGGGGAATTGATAAAATCAGGTTTGCGGATGATCAAGTTTTAGTTTAGTTTGCTAGTCAGCCAAGGGGTCGCAAATATTGCTGAACTCATTAGAAAGTTAGTACGATTTGTATGATATGAGAATCAATGTAAATAAAGCAATGGTAATGCGGTTTTCAAGAAGGAGAATAATGTAAGTTGCATATTAAAATAGAAAATAGAAATATTTTGAACCAAAACTGGTCATAGTACTAGGGGCATAAAAAGAAGAATTGAGTTAGGCAAAGAAGCCTTCACAAGGACCAGGGAATTGATGACATGGACGTCGAGTAAGGATGTTAAGAGAAAACTAAAAAAAAACATTTGATATGGATTGTGGTTTTTGTATGGCGCGTAACATTGATCATCGAAGCAAGTAGGCATGAAAGGTTAATGCAGAGCATTTTGATTGGCGATTGGATGTTGAGGAGTACGATAGAGAAAGTAAGGCAAGCGAGAATAGGATGTATAATGTGGATGGAGTGAAGGGACAAGGGAAGTACGGTTAATTGAAGTATTTATGTAGTGCCTGATATTAATTTGTGTTTTGTTGGTAAAGACAAAGAAATGTGTCATTGTATCGTTGTACAGTCTGTATCCATCCGAAACCTACTCGACAGAATACCAATAATAATATTAATTTATCCCCGAATTGTTTGTTTACATGATGCCGCAGCTATGGTGAAATAAGAAAAAAACATTATTTACTTTTCCAGCTGTTTGTCGTACGTGTCCCCGTACCCTTAGCAGTGTTTAGATGGTCGTTTCATGATTTAAAGAACGGCCTCTGCAATTGACTGCCCGTGTCAGATGGCTCAAGTGCCGCTACCACAGATGGAACGGGTTTTTTTCTGGAGACTACTTCTCTCCTCTCGCTTTTATCCTTTTTCGAAGGTGGGACTTCATTTGGAATGCCGTTGTACTCCCGTTGTCCTTGACATATTTCCGAATTTTTAACTACGACTCTGCTCACCAAATATTTGACATGGAATATTTTGTCAGCGGCAGTGCTTGGAAATCCGTTCTAATTGACTAAAAATAGAGACATGTACTCGAGTAGGAGATACAAGTCAAATACTAATGAACACGTAGTCAGCGCGGCTCTCTGCGTGGGACTTACTGGAAGATACATCGTAGAGAAGGTTTTTCGCAGGATTTGACAGGACCATATGAAGTATGAGACCTGTTTTTCTGAAAATCGGTAGTACTTCTATACTAATACTAGCGAATTAATGGTGCTTGAACTCTGCCATTATTTTATGTTCAAGTGCCTAGAATATAATCCGAGGGTTAAGTGCAATGAAAACGTGGGAGGCATCGTCGTAACGAAATGAAATGTCGTAACGAAACCCACCTTACGGTGTTCGATTTCCTTTCGTATGGTCTAATTGCAAATTATTATGTGAATACTTAATTCATTTATCGAGATTATTTTGCTGTTCAAAGTAAATGTCGTTATTCCTCTCAATTCAATTGCATTAATATAACTGCGATGTTCTACCATTATGTATGTTTGGCAATTTAATAATTTCTACGTTAATTTCTGTAAAGAAATACAGTTTTTCCAAGTGTCTTATAAACGATTTGACGGCAACGTTTCTTTTAAAAGAATCAGGGGTGCGAGTGAAGCTTTTTCAGTCAGCATTTATTATAAGTCCCGAGGACAGATTTTGGCGTTTAAGGTGCTAGTTTTATATTTTGATTTTTTTTGATTGGGCGAATATTTTAGCCCGCCGTATCATTTTTTTATGCCTAACTATGTACGATTTGTGAATCGGGATAAAAACGTAATCAAATGGAAGATAAAAAATCGTTGAGCTTGGGACTCATGCGTCAGAGGGCCTTTTGTTTTTGTGTTTGCATCCCGTAAATTTATGCAATTCAGACTTGATGACTAATTTGGCTCGATGCCTAATGACATTTTTCCATGAAGTTGTTTCAATAATAACTGCCATTGTAACCCTGTTGTAATGAAATAGAAAATTTTTAGCATAAGTTTTTAATGGATGGTGGAGATTAAGTAGCATTTCTTCTGGCAGTTTCTAAATATGCCATCAACCATGACATTGAAAATTATTGCTGTAGGTGTATGTTATTAAGGCCTTAAATTAGATAGCAATTATGAGGAAATACTTAAATAATTGTTAAAAATTCGATGAATAGGAAGAAAAATTAGGCCTTTTTTTCAGATTATTCCTAAAATAAATAAATATAATTATGATAGCATAAAGCAGAGGTAGCATATTTATGATTCAATTTAGAACATGTGGAATAATCAGGAATTACGTATGTTTGATAGAATGAGGATGAAATGCAATTGTGATCCAAATTCTGACTAGCGACTCAACCTGGTAACTTTCCATCTTCTTTTTGTCCGCTTTTGGATCATTTTATATCTGTGAGAAAGGTCTTTAGTAAGCCCAAGTCCAGGATTATTTATGTTTTGACTGTACCCTGTAGACATTTTCAAGGTCTTACTAAAACTTAACCCAGACTGTACAGATCAAAAATATAATATTTTTAAATCCAGAAAGAAATACCCAATCAACAGGTAAATTATTTCCAGAATTTGTGTGAAGGCTTGTCATTAAGCATAAATAGAATCAAAATAACATTGATGGTGGTCTTTTTTTTTACTTTTCTTAGCCATTATTTATGTTACAGAACAAATGAAAACCACTTTTCTAAAATCTATATAATTTGCTAACTGGTCTCATGTTCAGAACCCACTCGTAATAAACACACCAATTACATAAATTCATAAAATGTATACTATTTAAATGAAATATTCCAGTGATCAACGTATCAAACTAATTATCTAGATTTTTATTTATTGTTTATAAATATATGGTTGAAAAATTGAAATTATTTTAATTTCCTGATTTATTTCATAAACCACCAGGATAGAATACTTGCCAAAAGAAACATGCTACACCAAACTTCTCGTGACCACCACAGATAACAGCTGAAACACCTCCATCAATAATATCACGTGTTTATTGTTGGGAGGGCAGACGGTTGTGGGATACCATGGTTAGGACGCAGAGAGGCAGTGCTGGCAGCATCTCAGTTGGCAACTTTTCGATCGGTGAGCTTCCCACTGGCCAAAAAAATAGTGAAATTTGTAAAACATGCTGTATTTAATTGAGAAGCATTGTCCTCTCTCCTGAATGTGTGTTGTATTCTGGTTGTAAAGCATTTCGAGAAAAAATTATTCTAATTCAAGCAAACTGTCTAGTGTTTTTGGACCTGAGATTGTGATTATTATCCAAGCATGTCACCAATTTCTGAAAGAATTGTTAGATATTTTATGGAGTTCTTTATGGTTTAAAGAAATCCTGTGACTCCCACTTCCTCAACTATATATATACATTTGGCATGGTGGCATGCTAGTATGACGTGGGCCTACCAAAACTCCCCCAGCACCTACGTGCATGCATGTAGATGCATTGACCGAATTAGTAATTATGTAGAAAAATAAAGGAATGCTCAAGCTTTAAAATGATATATCAACAATTGAAAATAAACTTCTTTTTCTATTAAAAAAAAATTGAGAATTTCTGAAGGGAATACCCAAATATATCATCTCACATCATATTTATACTTTATGGTATTTAATTTTGTACCTCACATATTATTCTCCTAGCTATAATTTTCATTGGTAGGTAAATTATGTTATTTCCAAAGAAATTGCTACTTCTGGGTTTTTCAAAATCATATCAACACTCATTTTTATTAATTGGTGAAATTCAGATAGTGAATTTACTGATAAAGGATTTAATATTTTAAGTAAAGTCATTGAAAACTTGCGTAGTGGATTCTTTGAGAAATGCTGTTTATTTCCATGTTTAGAATAAAATTAGGTAGAATGAACTTGTAATTATTTATCAGCATCAATAATGTTTCCTGTTAATCTGTTTTTCTTCCCCTCAGAGAGGACCATGGCCTGTCCAATGAGTGGACTGCACCTTGTCTTCCTGCTCCTGTTTGTTCTGTTTCCCATCACCCTCTCCATATCAGCCATCCAGGCATCCCCTCCACATAATGTGCAGCAGCCCAAAGTGATGTATGTGGTGCCTAAGCAAGAGCAGCCTTTGGCACAACGTGACTACAAAACAAATGGCTTGAGCAGAAGCATAATTAGGGTCATCCGGTCCACGGCCTATAAAACAGTTAACACCTCAAATGAGAGCAGTGGAGACTCTGGAGGAGGTGAAGTGGATATAGGTGAGTAAAGAGTTCCTGATCTGCAGTTTTTGCTTTATATTTCTGCACCTGATTCTTGTACCTATGTCTCACAGGGATGAAGTAAATTTGGCATGTAGCTCTATCCTGCCATATACTTAGCATGTGGTACAGTACAGTAAATACATGGAGTACAGTTAGCTAAATTTATGTTTTCATACTATCATTTAAAATTTACATTCAATCTCTCTCTACATGTTTTCAGTCCACAAAACATGGAAGGGACCAGCATCTGGAGGCCCTCTAACGGCTGTGAGCAATGGATGGGATGTGACTTATCTCCCAAGTGAAATCGATAAACTGAAAGAAAATGAAGAAGTTGTCGTAACACTGGAAGCTACCTTCAGGCAAGATGAAGGCAAGAATTACAAGGTGCTGTTTATACTTTACAAAGTTAATACTTTTCTTGATAATCAATATCTTGTTTTTTTAATAATTGTCATTCCATTCCAAATAGACTCATTCACTTGAAGAACTCCCCAGACCTTTTTACAGTCAAATTGACCTTAAAAAACAGGAAAAGATAGTTTGCCAGTAATTATTGCCAACGTATATATTCTATTGGTATATAACTGATTTTTTTCATTAATCCTTCACACATGTGTACAAAAAGAAAATTAACAACAGCTTTTCCAGCTTCATTCAAGCTATTCTTCCCATTTTAGGTAAATCTTCCTACAGGTTTTTATGGTTCCCTACCACTATTTACTTCAAATTATTGTGAGAACTTCATTTTGTTTGCACTGCATTGTAATTTATCAAATTAGAAAAATATACAATTTGAACTGAAAGATTTAATTATGAACATGACCTGAGATACTTATATTTCATAGGAAGAACTTAGAAATTTCTTGAATGGTTCAAAGAGGATTAAATAAAATAAATCATTTGGGGAGTTAAAGTTTAGAATAGTACCGTTCGCCATTCTCTCAAGAGAATGACACCTTTTTTCTTATCAATACTATCAAGTGTAATAGGAGGACATGTTTCACTCGTTTTTTTCTTTTATCCAAGGTTTCATTTCAGTTTCTCAAAACAATCACACAAGTGCTTTTCCTTAAATGTTTTTCATTGCCAAAAGAGAATCAATATCAGCTTTTAAAAATTATGAAATGGTTTATCCTTCTAGAACTGACAACAGTATATTTGCTTTCCAAAGTTAACTTCACAAATCAGATCACCTACAAGTGAGAGACACTTATACAATAAACTATAGAATAAATCAACAATCAGTAACTAAAAAAGTTTTAATCATAAATGTTTTTGTATTCTCAAAATATTTTGAATCAAGAATTATCGAGGAATAGGTTGGCATGTGTATTTTATATTGGCAATAAATTTTTTCTATGAGGTGCCTATTTAAGATATTTTTAGATTTACATTTTCCATCTCTGAATACCTAAGGGTATTATATACTTTTCAGGGTTACTCTTACTTTTGGAACTAATAATGTCAATTTAATCAGAAAGATATTTTCATTGGAGTGCATGAGTATTTATCATTTGTTTTTTTTTTCAAGCCAGATTCAGGTGATTCCTGTGGAAGGAGATTGGGTTGTATCTGTATATCCCCCACTCCTGGATCTCCAACCGCTGTCAAATACTAATAATTCACTCCTAGTTCCAGCGGGATTCACTAAGTGGACTGCAAATTTCACTGTCAAAGGAGTTTTCCTTGGATTTGCCAAGCTGAAGGCAATGCTTCTTTTAAAAGAGGTAATTACAAACAAACATATTTCTTGCATTTTTAAAAAGGTTTTTGGTTCTAAAGGATGTTTGACGCTTTTCACCTTGCATTAAGTTTATCTATATTGATCCTGTGATGTCAAAAAAATTTAACTTCAGGAGTCTTTACTTTGAATGAAATAAATACACAGTATCTCTAAAACCAATGGGAAAATGTTGACCCAAGCAGGGATAGATGAGTTCATCTTAATTGCTCTAAAATCTATCCGCACACTATTGCAGTATACTGTAGATACTAATATTTTATTACTATATCATTTTCGTTCCCATAATTATAATTCTACAAATTAGAATGAGCAGCTTGTGATTTGATTTCTACCTGTTCAAAAGATTTTATTGTACTTTATGGTGTTTTCAGTGTATAAAGTTTTTTTATTTAACATTATTTCAGGGATCAAAAGTTAACCAGTATACGCCTACCTATTTCAATCATTCTTCTGTTACTGTACTCAAGGTATGTAAACTACTTCACGCTGAAGATTTAATATCAAGTTCTACATTTGGAATTTATAAAAAATTGTATGTTATGATATATTGTATTCATATCTTATTGATTTAAAAAATTAATAATATTCAATTGATTTCGCATGTGCATCCCAAATTTCAAGAGCTTTGACCCATAAACAAATGCATTAATTTCAGGGGTGAATCCAGGAAAATGGTATAATTATGGAGACACTTCTTTATGACTGCTGGTGTCACTGCACCACTTGTGTGATATCCTACAACTCTTATGCAATGTCATTATTCAATATTTTGTTAGTGGCGTGTATCATTCAATTACTCCAATCATAGTTCTATCTTTAGTCATTAGGACATGTAAGTAGGGGTACTCAGCTCACACTTTCAATCATCCCAGGGTGGTTGAAAATTCATATTACTATGTCATTTGTGTTATAGCTATTGATCTGGACCTCTAGTAATTGTTGTCACTATTCAGAACAATTCATCGCCGTAGCAATTGATTTACTATTCAGTAAATGTATTGTATGTATCTTTTCATGTTGATCCGGAGAATTAAAAGGTTTAAGTTAAGCATTGCTTAAATTAATAAATCTCATATTTTGTGTACACTCTATATAAGCCCAAGCTGCGTGCGTTGTAAAGTTTACTTCAATTCTTCATAATATTTAGTCATCATGAGCATGTAGCCCATTGCAAAATGGTTTGTTATTTTCTTATTTCTACTATATTTTTCATCTCCCTCAAGGTATCTGTGATACGGAATAATTCATGGGTGGACCATGCTTTCACGGGCAGCATAGCAATTCTTGTGTCTGTTTTATTTGTCAACTTTGGTGCTGCATTAGATTGGTCAGTACTGAAGGAAAGTTTGAGAAGACCAATCGGGCCTGCTATTGGTTTTGTTACCCAGTTTTTATTCATGCCTGTGGTAAGTTTATATGTAATATTATCTTAAGTGCTAGATTATGTGTTGCATTTATGCAGAAAAGTTGTGATTTTCATCAGTTTTGCCAACCACACTAATGATAATATTTTCCGTTTACACTTTTCTGTGCTTCAGTATTGATTACAGCTAAAGATTTAAATTACTATGGAATACCTCTTGTGCAAATTATTATTAATTGGTTTACAAATTCTCATGCATATTAGATATCTGCCTAATTCGATATTTTCTAGTTTTTACATGTTTTAATGACTGTATTCAAATACTTAAAATGAAACTTTTTGTCATTAACCATATTAACCTGATGTAAGACAAAATATATATCAATGTTTATTTTTAAACTCAATTTGTCACACCAAGGAAACTACAGATAAATGTATGAATGCAATAATTTTGCACTATCTATTAATTTCAGGTTGGATACGCTCTGGCTATGATGCTTTTTGACTCTCCGTCCATGCAGCTGGGCCTCTTCTTCACAGGCTGCTCACCCGGTGGAGGAGCCTCCAATATATGGACATTCGCCCTTGGTGGAAATCTTCCTTTGAGCATTACTATGACAACTATATCAACTTTTGCTTCATTCGGTAATCACTCTTTATTTGCTTTGCCTATCGAAATCTTAGTTTGTTAATTGATTTACTTTCAGTATTTAGCAGTGCATCTCAATTTTTAGAGCTTTTTGTTAACAGAAAAAGCTTTGAAAGAATAATGCTCTGAAAATGTGAAAATTGGAAAAAAATTTGCTTAATGTAAAAAAAGGCTTGCAATACCCTTAAATAAAATTCTATCTGAAATAGTACATATTTTAATGGCAGTTGCATGTTTTGCTGAGCAATGTAGTCCTGGATATGCATGATGTCTGCTTATAAAAAATTATATTGCGTCTTGACAAATCCTAAAATTTCTTCTGTGACTCATTAGGAAAACAGTAAAACAAAATTAAATTTATAAAAGCAATTAATGGTATGTAAGCTTTTATTCTGCTGGTCGGAGGACTTGTGACAAACAGTCTTATTTGGGGCAGGAAGTTAATAATAGTCTAATACTTTCATGAGTGAAATTTGCCTTTCCTAAGTGCATATTTACAAAATCAGTTTAATTGCTCAAACAATATCTATAATTTTTCACTCTGAAGCAAGTCCATGACTATTGGCTGGCTGAAACAGGATGTTTAATGAAACAATTTTGTAAACATTATGTATGTTTGTGATCATATTGATGCCTTTCACAGGAATGATGCCATTCTGGTTGTTCACCCTGGGTGCAATGATATTCAGTTCAGCTGAATTGAGTGTGCCTTACAGTAAGATTGCCACTTTTGCAGTGGCTCTGGTAGTGCCTCTGGCTTTAGGGTTTATGATGCAGAGGAAGTGGCCCAAAGCTGCCAATTTTATGGTGAAACATGTGCTCAAACCACTCTGTGGATTCCTCCTGATATTCATTGTGATATTTGCCATTGCCACCAACCTTTACATTTTTCATCTATTTTCATGGAAGGTAAGAATCATTTTGTTTCACTCTAGGAAATACAACACCCGTTTTTATTCCTGAATTTTCCAATGGGCAACCTGAACTAAGTTAATTCATTTTTCAAATTTGACCAAACATGCCTAAGTACTTACATAATGTAAATGAAATGAGAATGGCACAAAAAGGGGAGGCCATTGCAGTGATGCACACTATAATTGCATGCAATCATAATTCTGAAGGGAATGATGTGATGCAACAAGATGATGTCAACCACAAAGAAAATTGCAGTTAACTTAGTGACGGTGCAAAAAAATCAATGTTGATATTACTCATTGATTACAATGGAATTCAATAATGACAATATGGTTAGCAATATATATATTCAATTTATTCTGGTTAATGCGATTACATAGTGTACTTATGTGCTAGCATGTTAAGATTACATATAAGCACCATGTCAACCCTATGTTGAAATATTCACTACTCACTGAGTTTTATTCATTGGTTGAACTTCAATTTTTTCATTTTCTGCTTACTTCATTACAAATTGCCACCTACTTCTCATAAAAGTTTCATATTTATTGTGGTCATTTGGTTTTTGCTATGTTTCTACACGATGGCCATTCCAACGTTGTTTATTTTTTCATGTGATTCATTCCTTCTGCTCATAAATTCTAGTAATGCAGTCTCCAAAAATTTTTAAATAATAAAATCCCACTAGATAAGTTATTTTGATAATTTTGGAGTTTATAAAATAAACCCATCATATGCTCAAGCAAGACTTCAAATCTACAACATGTTTGTCACTCATTCCCTTTTTTGGTCACACTTCCCTCACACAAATATTGTCTGGAGTGATGCAGCTTTTTTAATGTGAGGTATTATCATATTTTAAATGGCTCTCCTTAATTATGGTGTAGATATTGTTATTTACTGGTGTACCCTTCGGAGAAAAATGATACAGAGAATGCTATAGCATGATACAAAGGTTTCTAAGATCACAATACAGGACTGTGTATCAGTATATTGTGTTCCATGAACTTTTGCAGCCAGTCCTGGAATTTGAATTGACCATTCCTTTTTCAAACTATTAAATTGTGTTTGAACCTTAATTGTTGACTGCTGGATCATATTTATTGATAGCTTAATGTTCTTTTTTGGTTATCTGGCCTTGGTTTTTGTGCTAGCCCTGTTTTTTGGAACCAGTCCTTTTGTGGCTGCTGTTAATGTTTTATTTGAATATTAAGCCTAAGATTTTTTAGCTTGCCCTGTTCTTCAGCAGATCCCCTTGGTTACAGTTTGAGACTACCATTTTGCATCAGTGTTTTCATGAGATGCAGATCACAAAACATGTACAACTTCACATTTTGCAAAACACAACTGAAGTCAGTGATAAAGAAATCCAAATGAGACCCTTTATATCATCAGGGGCATATTAACCCCATTTGCCGCCCTACGCTATAGTCTGCCGCCCCCTTAAGGAGTTAATTTTCTACATTTTCACGATTATAAAAAGAATGTATCCAATATAATGCGAACCAAATTCAATGTGTCCATAAGGTCCTCGTGCCTAACAACAGGAACTAGCGAAAAAAGGAATAGCGTGATCATTTGCAAGACAATGACTAATGTAAACACAGGATTCGTGCTCCTGGCGGCCTATGGTGGAACCTTTTTTCTAAAAAAGAAAACGAGCGGAATTTTGAATCAATATGTTCGCATTAAAAAAAAATTGAAAAAACTGATGAAATAAAAATTCCGGGACTTGTGCCGCCCCCTGGGAGCTGCTGCCCTACGCCATGGTGTAGTTGGCGTACTGGTAAATACGCCCCTTTATATCATGGTACAGAAAATCCTCTTATTTCATTAACAGACTTTTCTGAATCATCCCAGTGTTTGTTTTGTCTCGGGATGCATACTTTTAATTTTATTCTGTCATTAAACAGGACTAATGAAGTTTCCAAAACATACTAAGCATAATTATCATAATTTTAACTACTCAAACGGTGGATTTGAAGATGATGGGCTAAAAATCATTTCTCTTTTCAGATAATACTGAGTGGAATGGGCTTGCCATGGTTGGGATTCTCCTTTGGTGCAATTGTTGCTCGTATATTTTCACTCCCTACTGCTGACATATTGGCAATTGCAATTGAAACTGGGGTGCAGAATACAGGCATTGCCATTTTCATGCTCAGATTCACACTAGGTCAACCGCTTGCTGACCTAACAACAGGTAAATTCTACTTTGTAACCTCTAAATGGTTCTCCCACCTTCAAGTAATCTTTCAGAAATTCAAAGTACTTGTTTCAAGTATTCATATTTGAGTGACTGTTTCTTTAAGTTTTATTACTAAATTAAAATAGAACTTTGAATTATGAATGTTTTTATAATCCAAAGAAGAAAGACCTCGGCTCTAAAGTTTACAGAGCATTTTTTTCAAGGACATATGGGATATATGATAAGGCATTGTTGCATGGTGCTCATCATGAAATAAGGTTATGTAGAATAATTTTTCACGCCAGTTCCAACAATACCATTGTTTATATTTTCTTAGGCATATGTAAGTTGATATGCCTACTAGTCAAGAGTAAACTAAAAAATGAAAGATGTCCACATAACTCACATCACCATTGAGTTATGACAGCAGTACAATATGTATATACCTCAATTTTATATTTCACCTCAAATCATCTTTAGGTTGCAACCTGATTCTGAATGGAGATATAATTTGAAAATTGTTTACTTTAAGTTTTTATCAGTGATTGTGTCATACTGACAGAGCACTTGTTTTCTTGGTGCATGATGTTAATATTTTTCATCATGACACCTTCCGGCCAGTTGTCCCTGATGCATCTTAGCAAGAGAGTGGTTTGAATAGGCTTAAAAAATTAAAACTGCTTACTTTTTTTGTGTAAATAATTTTTATTTTGGCCGCACGAGTAGTCACCTTTTCAGCTTATACATTGTGTGCAGTGATGTTCCAGTTTGCTGATCCCTGCCAAATAATCAGATTGTTCCAACCCAGCAAAATAGGCATTTGTTTCCACGATAATATTCTTGTTTGAATAAAATCTCCTTCCTGCCATCCATTTCTTTATATTGGAGAACAGCCAGGAATCCAGGGGAGCCAAATATGGAGACTAGATGAGTATTGGGAGCGAGTTGGAATTGTTACTCAATCAATTTTGAAGCTACATGTGTAGAGATGGCATGTTATTGTAATGGAAAAGGAATTTTGCTGGATAACTGACCTTAAGATTTTCTTGAAGCTTGGTTTTCAAATGGTATGATGAATAGTATCTTTAATAGTTTGCCTTTTTCCAAATAGTTAAGGAAGGTTATTACTTGTGAATCCAAAAAAGCAGTATACATAGCTTTCTCTGACGAAGGAATGGTCTTTGCAGTTAGGTACAGACTACCTGCTAGTGACCCATAACTAGGACTATACATTAGGTTTCATGCATTTAGCGGTTTTAGCGGTTCATCCATGTTTCGTCCACATTGACAAAATTGTGCCTGCACATGTGAAGTCTTGTGGATTTCCCTTAAAGAGATGCAAGCTGGCTTTGGAACATGTCGCACAAAATTGTTTTTGGTCAACTCTCAGCAATTTTGGCACTCTTCTTGCAGATATCTTTCTCATGTCCAAATGTTGATGCAAAACAATATGTAACAATTCACTCAAAATTTCTACAACATTAGCAATCCAGTGGAACTTCACTCTTCTATCATCCATCTCCGCATCATGGATTTTTCAATGATTTCTGGAATAGTGATTTCAACAGGGTATCCAGAAAAAGTTTCTCTCTAGTTTCCTATGTCTCTAGTTTCCTATGGCGATTTGTCTTTATTAAAGTAATTTTAAAACAGCGCATGAAAGTATCTTTTATGAATTTTTTTAAAATCACTTGACTTGCCCCAAATAAACGAATGCTAAACAGAGTACTAGCGGAAAATGACTTGGATGCACACCAGTGGTGCCATCTGTCTGCCTTTGCACAGACTTCACACTTTTCAAACTACCCTTATGCTTATTTATAATTAGTTGATTATTTCATTTTGAAGATATTCATGTTCAGTGTTAACTGAAACAATTGCCTTTCAATTGCAGTGATTCCTGTGGCAATAGCCATAATGACACCCATCCCACTGTTTTGTTTGTGGGTGTATCGTGTTGCAACAGGCAAAATAAATCTTCGTATGCATTGCTCTCAAGAAGAATCTGGTATTGAAAGGCCACTACGAGATGTGACAATGGAAAGTGTAAATGGTACCATGACATCAATTGACCGAAAGGTATAAAAGCTGTTCCAGAGTTTTATTAGTTTCTCAAAAAATTGTCTCTCATACTAGAGAATTTATTCATTGTTGAATGTTGTCCAGATTCGAAATGAAAGTATTAACATGCGAGTGAAAATGTATGTTTAAAAACAAGTGCTTTTATTATGTTGATTTATTTTGTTTCATTCTTTTTTATGTTCAATTCCATCACTCTTTGTAATCCATGTTGGGAACCCTAATCATTAATCACTGTCTCATCTCCAATGGATGTATGAATGTGTGTAGTATGTCTGTGGTATAGGTTCCTTCATTCATTTTGTAGTATATGTGTAACATTCAATCATCACTGAATGTATGTATGTATTTGCTTTAATTTACCAGAGTAAGGAATGGATACTTACATCAGAAAAACTTTAACAATAGAAATATTTCAGACCTAGAATTGGTGGCCTTGTATATGTCAAGAGATGTTTTTTAAATATTTTGTTTTTTATTGGAATTTTTGTTTACTTGTTCTATAATTTATTGTATTTTTTACGATATTAAGGGAACATTTTGAACTCAATAATTCTTTTCTGCAAAGAAAATGGTTGGATGGGATTTATCAGATCCAGACATCTGGAACTTGCAAGTTAACATGGAAAATAGTATGGCGCACACAGTTGTTGTAATTCTTCATCTTTTCATTAATTCTTTGCCAAGTAAATATTTCTCTCCATATTGTGCCAATTGAGTTCTTCTAAAATGAATTTTGGGTGTAAAGGAGAGTTGAGTGTGCTCTTAAAATGCTTTTTGATAAATTGCTTTTGGCTTTATCTGAGTATTGTTAACATTTTTTTCCTTGGAGGTGTTTAATTTTAATCTTGATATCAGAAATATGTTTTAAGGTTAATTGAGCAGTTAAACTTCAGTAAATGATTTCAAGGTGGTTTGTAGTAATTAATTTCATATTGGGAACTCTGGTGGGCATACTTTGGATAAACAGATGTAACAGTTGATTAAGCAACATTAGGAACTCAGTATTTTTCTGGTGTCATAAGTTATTGGAATTAAAAAATGGATGTCATAGCAACATCATTATGTATAAGGAACTGCATGCATAAAACCTATTGTAGAAAATTTTGGAAATCATTGTTCAATCAGTATATCAGTCAAATCAGTAATATTGGCTAAATTTTAGGTAAGACTATCAAATTGCATTTAAATGTCCTAATGTATAATGCTATTTAAAAAAATTGGGTGTCCCTTGTTATTCTGAGTTGGATTGATTGCAAAACTTCTTTTTTGGAACCAATTTATAGAGAAGCCATCTGCTCTTCAAGAGTCAAATCCCATTCTTGCATGAAAATGAATTGCATAATTCATTTTTATGTTAGCATCCATTATATAGTTCATCTGTACTAGGCAAGTTACAAGTTCAGAAATGATTGTAAGCAATAACCTTCAGTAATAATTATTCTAACATTGCTCCTCGAAAATAGGAGAAATATGCCAGAATTTGAGTTCAAATTGAAGCAAACTTAACTAAAGTAATTGTGTCTATGCACAACTTAGAAAACACATAATCAAGGGATGATAAATTATTTTGACAAGTGAAAAAATATTTTCAGAAGAACGGATGGTACATTTACAGTTCATAAGTATTATTGAAGGAATATTTTTTTCTCAAAAGCAAGAGTATTCTGATATGGAAATGCTAATTATGCATCCCCATTTTAATGAATTAAAAGACCAATTGGTATAAATTTTTCTCATGAAAAAATGGAAGTACATGCAGTACATTAAGTGAATTTTGTTTTACTTTTACAATGTAGGCACATGTCATGGATTTTCACTATTGCCATTATATAGATCCAAGAAGACCTTCCTTTTTTACATTGAGCATTATTTTATATGTATGGTATGTATATGTTTTTAATGAATTTTTTTAATTCTGCTATTTTCTTTGCTGAGTCATACATTATATTAAGAATAACTCACATGTCATCACTTAATTAGGAGGACCAACCCTGGTAATGTTTTTGTTAGGATAGATAATGCACATTAGAATTGACGTAAGTCTTGTAATTTACCAATTAATGAGCCAAAATTGACTTTTAAGGTGCGGAATCTAACAGCAGTCCATTACCCTTTTTCACAATAATTTATTTATTTAAGAAATCCAGTGGAATTACCTCACAAGCAAGACTTCTCTGGCTTTTGACTGTCAGTTTGTACTCCTTACATGGGTTCACATATACCATTCTCATTATCTACTTCATACTCTGTGTAGATTTCCTCTGCTATAACTGAAAATTTTTATGTGATATGAGTTAGACAAAAGTATATCAGCCATTCAACAGAAGTAAAACAACAAAAACTCAAAATCGTTGACCTGGGTGAATTTGAAAATTGCTACCAGACAGGCATCATTTATGTGAATAACTTGTCTAGATGATCTGATGTTTTCTCCAGCTAATGCTTTCAGGCATGAAATATGACTCCTATGAATGAAAGCTTTGTTAGTGAAATCTTGTTAGGTGAATAATTAATTTTCGTCTAATACAATTCAAAGGAAGGCATCTATTCAATTTCCTATATTTTTTGAAGGGGCCAGTCTCTTGTTTGTTGTTTTGTCCTGACAGAATTTCAAAGATTTTTAGGAAAACTTAGAAAATACTGAGAATCACTATTTTTGTACATATAACTTATGCAGTGATGGAAAAATATTCCTGTTGACATTGTATTGTGGTCAGATTACATGTTTGAAACATATGTTTGCAAAATAAATAAAAAAGCCCTTGTCAGATAATGTAAATGGGAGAAAAATGGGAATTTGTTATAATCCAATGATTTCCAAGAATTTCAAATTTATGTTGGTATGATTTTTTTAAGTGCTTTCATGTTATTGAGATGTCAATTGTAACTCATTGTGATCTGTAAAATTTCTGATATTGACAATCATGTTGCTTAATATGTATTTCAATTCAGCTGCAAGCATATACAGTCTAAAGGAGCAGGTGAAGGTATAGTGGCCGAATAATTTCCTGCCTGGTTGCATTGAACATGTTATTACAACCTGGAATTGTATTGTCTTATGTCTCTTGACTTTTTCAGATAACTCATTGTTGATTTATATTATGCATCATGTTCTATGTCAGGCGTTCTCAGCCTCTTTTTGTGGTGTGGACCCCGTTGAGAGTCTGGTGAGAGCTACATTGCCCCTCTCATAAAACTTGTACATAATGCTTATTCATTATTTGGCAAAAAGTTACATTCTTGGCTAATTTAATTAATATATTCATTAATAGTATTGCATTCCTTTACTATTTTCACTGCTAGTCATTTCACGCGAAGCCCAATGGCAGGGTAAAATGAGTGAAATTGTTTGCATGAAGGCTTGTTAACAGAAATCTAATGGAATACATTAAGGCTAACATGGATAATTATTTGAAGTTGTTGATGTTAAGGTATAAACATGAGTGTTTACTAAAACTTTCATCCACCTAAAGATACCTGAACTATTTTTTTAAATTCATTCAATGTGTGTTTTGTTATTTATTCTTTCAATATACATAAATGGGTAGAAATGGTGATTTCTCAAAATGTTGGTGGAAGTAAAATTAAATTTTTTTGGTCAAGTTTGCAGACCCTCTGAAACCTATTGACCGAACCCAAAAGGGTCCATGGACCAAAGTTGAAGAACCCCTGGTTTAAGCAACCCCATCAGCAGCCACTGATAGAGATTTTTGTTTAGGTTCAGTTCAGAAATTTTGACTGGGGGAAACTATATATGGGAAAACATGCTCGTGTGTGAGAAACTAGTAGTATGAATGTTATATGAAGAGTGAAACTTCAGTGAGACATGTGCCTATGTTAGTTACTATTCTTTGGATGATAATGTTTTGCACCCATTGAAGGCCACACCTGCAGTCCAAAGAAAATGGATATGATTTTCATCTGAATAATGAAGAGGCTGCTAGTGACACTGTTAAGTGGAGTCCTAAGAATTGTAAGCAATGCTGTGAAAACCCTTTGCAAATATCAGTGTAGTCTTGAGCACTCAAGAAACATACTCACACACTTGTCTTGGATTCTTGTTGTCGTTGTTAACACTTCTTTCACATATGTTAAAAGTTTTGAAATTTCAATTGGTTACTGTTATAAGATTCTATTTTCATGAATATGTTCTCTGAGTGTCTGATTACAGTTATTCAGAGCACATGTGTCTTTAAATGTGCATTGGCTGGACCAGTGGCATTTTATCTTTGTATTTTTACTGCTAAAGGTATTTTTATATATCCCTGCAAAATGGCACTTAATAGTTCAGATGTACAAAATACATGTCTTAGTATTTGTCTGAATCTTTTGGAATGGCATGAAGTTGTAATTTTATTTAGATTTTTACTGAAGGTTAGTGATATTGAAACAGTATTGGTGTATGGTATGTATTTTCCCATATTTTTTGTATTTTATGATTTTAATCATAATTGACTTTGAGTAATCTTGGCTAAATTATGCCATGAGGATGTCTTAAGTATGAAGACTAATTTTTCCCTGTACTGTTTCCATCCAAAAATTTTCATGATTTTAAATAACTCCAAATGGTGCAACTTTATGACTGAAATCGCTAAATTTTAATTTAACACCACAGCTGAATATGGTTAATTTTTCTAAAATATTTAACCTCGGCAATCATTTAAAGATGTTGTAACACTCGTTGTGTAATTATCAATTTAGTTTGTTGCACACAAAGAGTTCTGGATGTTATTGTGCATATTTATGCAGCAGTGCTGACCAATTTTAATAAATTTCCTACTTGATTAATGCAGAAAGAATCTTGCCTTCAAGAGAATAAATTTTTATATCTATACAGTATACAGTCTGCCGAGTAATTAAAGATTTAAAAAATCAAAATATTATTTTGAATATAATATCTTAGGTGGAGCAACAGAATTTTGATAAACCCAAAGATATGGTTTGGGCGGTGTAATATTATAACATCTGCTCTATAATTTGAATAAATCCTTATTATGTAAACTTTTGCCACTGCCCATATTTCAGTTGAAAACATTTCAATTATGTTAATCATTTGTGCTTGTCAAAATGTCACTATTTTATCAATGCAAGTATAATTAACTGGAGGGAAATATATGTGGCTAAAGAACTCGAGGAAATGTAGAAAATATAAAATCTAAAAGAGGGTAGGTAACTGTTTTAAGGGTGGTCATAGGCTCCCAAGACTAAAGGGTTATGTAAATGTTTAATGCTTTCAATGTTAAGTAATTTGATCAATTTTATACCTGTGTTAGTTAATAATACACTTGATATTTTAACCGAATACTCATTACATTGCTTGACCCTTTTAATAAACCAATACTCTTCTCTCAAATGCAAATTGGTACCTACTGAAATCTTGTCAACTTATTCGAAAGAGCAATCCAAAGAGAGTTGAAAGTATTTTTGCCAGTAGTAAACCTGGGTATTCAATGTGCACTATGCCCTATAAAATTTTTGTGACTTAAATATGAGTTTTGCATAAACTTGCACATGGAAGCTTAAAAATGGTAGCATTAGTTTTACTGTGCAATCATTATGAGTATTGTTTTTACTAGGTTTTATAATATTTCCCAGTTTAATTTGATACTTTTTTAGGCAAGCTTATGATAATTTATGGAAAATTGGTCATTATTGACCTTCTGTGATTGGAAAGTGCTACAATGTTTACCTCTAAATAACCCTTATGAATGTTTGCATAAAAATGGGATGTGAAAAACAGCTTATTTAAAAATTATGAATTTCAGATTTATACATTAATATGTTATCATGTAATCTAAGGGTTCAATATTTATTTTTTTCACAGTTGTCAGGTCATATATGATTTGGTTGAGATAGCATTTACAAAATTAAAAATATTTTTGGTGAATTATATCTTGCATATACTCTATTAATACTGTGGTTAATAGCTATGTCATGTTGAATGTTTATATTTTTTCAACACAAAGTTAACTGTTTTGCAGTGCATACCAAGTTTTAATCAATGTTGTAGATTAATGAAAAAATACATATGCATATATATATACATGCATAACCCAACAATGTTTTTGTTATTTTGCATTAAAATTTCTCTCTGCATCCTAGTAAAATTTAATTCATTCTGTGAAAAATTGATGTATGGAAAATCAAATGAAAGAAATAGTATTTGCCTTAACCTGGGATAGGGAGAGCTAAACGTCTCCCAGGAAATTCAAACAAATTAACTTTTTCATGGTTTTATTATTCATATAAAGCCTCTTTTTTGGAGTTATAATTTGATTTATACCTAGTGGATGGAAAATTGTGAAAAGTTTTTTAAAATAAACATATATATGCCTACCAACTGAAAGAAAGGTCTCATGCAGATGGGTTTTAATTCCTTCTGGCAAGCTATTCCAGTCAGGAACATCATGCCTCTAAGCATCTATTCTTTTTTTAGGACACCGGCTCAGCATCTTAAACATCAAATACAGATTTTCTTTCATGAGAATGCAGTTATGGTGAAATAGAAAGCATCTCAAGATCTCCCTCTTACAGAATCAGACATTGGCATGGTAAAGATTTGAAAGTTCCAAAGGCCATATAGTACTGACAAGGACAATGATGATTGCCATAGGAGCACCCATGCCAGATTAGTCAAAAGGGATTGGTCTGAGTTTTTCGTCTGACCCAGGTAAACGGTTAAAAAGTGCCCAAAGGGTTGAGGTTTTGTGGGGAAACTATGCAGATTTCCACTGCAGTTACTTCAGCTATTCTATGGCACTGAATTGCAAAGCTGTGTCTATGAGCTGTTGCTTATAACCCAGTTCTTTGCATAGTGTACTCATCTTTGACAATAACTACCAAAATGTGGAAATAGCCAACTGCACAACTTTTAATGTTTATCAGAAATATTTCATGGATCATAACAATGGATGGTAGCTATCTTCTCCACTTTATCCTTTCGGTGACATATTTCATTGGAGTTCTAGCAGTAAAAAATTACTGAAAAATTGCAGAAAACCACAATACTAATGAATCATTTACCATTATATTTAAGTTACTATTTTTTTCCTAATCACAGGACTTTACAATTATTTATATAATTATTGTACAAGTGCCCTTAGCAAATGGAGCCTTTTACCATTTGGACAATATAGGCTAAGATTGCTACAAAATACATGATGTAGTAAATCAAAGTAAGTTTATATATATTTATTCATAACTTATTTACATAATATCTCCTGGCATGCATGAACATACCTTGGCTTTTTATGGTCCCATTAATCTTTGATAAGGGTGTTTAATTGACAACTTATTCAAATAAGATAACATTTTTGGAGATATTTAAGTTATAAAGCACATTTGGCAAAAACTGCTTGCCTAGAACACTGTTATAACACCTCTTGGTGAATAAACTCACATAATTTCCTGTGGCCTAAGTATTTAAGATCATGGTTCACAAATACCATTACTCTGGAGAGTAATGGTTCAAGCATGGGTGGCTTTACCTGAATGAGCTTTTACATGGTTCTCATTATCCCATGACAGAATGACACAAGGATGTTGGTACTTATATGTGAAGAGAGTAAAAATCCTTGATGTACTCAGAAATGATGAAACATTTTCACCTTGGACTAGCTTAAGCCAGCCATCATGGTTCCATGATGTTGGGCCCTTCCTCGCATCTTTTATATACTCATGCGAAGCCCATCTCAGTTAGATACTTTCAATCAACTGGGTTCTGCATGTCTTGTCCCTTAACTGCTTATATACCTTTCAAATTAAGGAGTATTTGCAAGATATCTCACATCTGTTTACACAAGTATTTCATCGAATGAGATTAATGATCATTAGACATCCACGCAGAATTTACAATAATTATGAATAATTTTAGCTTTCCTTTTCAATTGTGAAGATCAAATTGAACTGCTATTTTCCTGCTTCATAGAAATTCTTGCCCGCTCTTCCAATAATGTTAGTCTATCAAAGAATTGAGTTTCCAAAACAAAATCTTTCCACCAACATCAATCTTAAGATAGAACAGAAATTTCCTTCAAAATATGTGATTAAATATTAAGTGATTTTCAAGTATGAACTTTAAATATTTTATTTTGTGGTTTTAAGGAATGTTAATAATGTTTTATTTTGTTAGTCATCAAATTTTGCTAATAATGAAATTATATTCTTGGGTAACAAAACATTAAAAGTAATGGAACCAGTTTTCATTGAAAGATAATTTATTTTTCAAACAAACATAAGAATTACAAATTCGAAAGGTAGTTTTGATTTTTTCTGAAATTCTTTAATTAGATCATTTCTACAGCTCTTGCCACCCCTTCAGCCCACTAGTCTATTTTGGTGATCTTCAACCTTCCAAGTCCTCGCTGCCGTTAATGTCTCTGTTGAGCCATCCATCCATGATACATCATGGCCTCCCTTGCCTTCTCTTTTCAGGTAGTACCCTACTTTACACTCTCTTCACTAAAAAGACCCTAGATAAAGCCTTGGATGCTCTGGGCAACAGTAAGGATGAAAAGGGAGGTCCACCAGTAATGTTAGTCTTTGGCTATGACCTGTACTTAGCTAACTTGGAATGTGCGAGGAGTGAATGACAAGGGTCATGAGTTGCTGGATATAATGAATTAAAGGAACATTGACATTTGGTGAATATGAGACAAAAAGAAAAGGATGTGAGCCAGTGAGAGTGGGTAAGGACTATGGTCTGCAGAGTAAATGCAGAAATGGGAAGCTGCCAGAATGTAGGTAATCCTTGGTAGTAAGGCCAAGAGGCACGTGAGTGGTTATGTTGGTGGGGTAGGCACCAGGGGACAAGGAGGGAGAGGAGGCTAAGGAAGAGCTCGGGGGATTTGTTGGGAAAGTGACAAGGGGGAGAGGGTCATCATGCTGGGTAATTTTAATCGCTGACAAGGCGTGAGGAGCCTGGGTGCAGAAAGGATATTGGGAACCCATAAATGGATGAAAATGGAAAGAAGGTATTTGATTTCTGCTTTGAACATGGCAAGGCCAAAAATCAATACAATGATTTGCATGAAAATATCAGAATCAGTTAAATATGACTCAGACTAGGTACTTCTTGATTGTATCTAGTGTGTATCTCAGGCACAAGAGGGTGAGAAAAAGCCTGTAGAGCAAGTTAAATGTAAGGAAATTTGTAAAGATGAGGTCAATTGTAAGTATACGAGGGTAATCCCAGAAGTACCCAACCCAACAAAGAAAACACAAAAATTTTGGAAAAAAATGTACTTATTTTTCAACAATCTCCTTTCAGCTCTATAAACTTTTCCCAACAATATTCAATAAGTTTGGTACCCTTTTTATAATAACAACTGTCTTGCTCCTCAAAATAGCCATTAACTGCCGACATCACTTCTTCACGGTTGGAAAATCTTTGACCACCGAACCATTTTTCAAGTTTGTGAACAGGCAATGATCTGAGGGGGCTAAATCTGGTGAATAGGGTGTATGAGGTAGAAATTCAAACTTTCATTCATGAATTTTGGCCATTGAAATAATGGATCTGGGAGCCGGGGCATTCTCTTGATGAAACAACACTTTCTTCTTAGCCAAACGCATTTGCTTGACTTCTTTGCTCAAATGTTGCAATACGTCTGCATAATACTCGTCGTTGATAGTTTTTCCTTTTTCAGGATGGTCAATGAAAATTATCCCACGCGCATCCCAAAAAACCGACGCCATGACCTTGCCTGCAGATGAAATGGTCTTTGCCTTCTTTGGAGCCGGTTCTCTCTTTGGTATCCATTGTTTTCATCGCTCTTTTGTCTTGGGTGTGAAGTAATGGACCCATGTTTCATCCATGGTTATAAAACGGTGCAAACATTCTGCTTTGTTGCCGTTAAAACTTTGCAAAAGGCTCAATTGAAACATCTTCATGACACTGGTTTAGCTCAAGTGTGAGCAGACGTGGCATCCATCTTGCACACAGCTTCTCATGTCCAAATTTTCAGTTAATATGCAATGTACTGCACTTTTTGAAATGTCTTTAATGTCTGCTAGCTCGTGCACTGTCAGTCATTCAGTATCACTTTGTGGATTTTCTCCACTGTTTCTGGAGTCACCTCATTCGGTCGACCAATGCAATGCTCGTCTTGACAGCTCATACCACCTTGTTTTAACTCTGTTACTCAATATTTTACTGTTGTAAACAAAGGAGCAGACTCACCCAGAGTAGAATCCAGTTCAGCTTTTATATTGGTTGTGCTGAGGTCTTTCAAATAAAAATATTGTAAATCATAACGATAACCTATTTTCTCCATTTCCACAAATTCCCTGGCTGCCAAACAAATACTATTGATGGCTGCCAAACAAATACTAAACAACGTAGCGTCTTCAAACTTGAAAGATATGCTTTATTGATTGCATACTTTCTAATACAGTGATATTTTTCAAACAATTACCGCCATCTCTAGGTCAGGCCGGGTACTTCTGGGCCTTCCCATGTATGCAGATTGGTCCAAGAAACTATTAGCTCTGTGCATGGAATGAGAGAAAAGATGACAGAAAGTGATGTTGAGTGGGGTTATGAAGTGGTGAAAGAGACTGATTGTGCTGAAGAAGTGTAGAAAGAGAAAATTGGAACTGTATGGTGGAAGGGTAAGGTGAAAGAGTTGATGTATGAGATGAAACATATAAACGGAGAGGGTGACCACTCATTTTATTGACTCACATTACCAACTTTATCCCAATGAATATGCCATTCTCTTCCCTGATTTTCTCCCGTTTTTGGAACTAGATGATGAATTTTTTTAAGGATCACTCTTAACCACTTCATAATTGGTTGTTTCTCTACTATAGCTTCATCTTTTTGCCATAATCTGCATCCACAAGCATCTATTGTTCACAGGAACTGATCTCACAACTAAAAGGAACAAATTCTCATAGGAATTCCTGATTCCCATATCGTATTATACATTAAATCCCCAACTTATACAAAACATTCAGCCCTTTTCCTCATTGTTTACCAAATATTTTAAGACAGTGGGTAATTTCCAACATTTTCCAACTGAAAAGCCACTCTGATTTCATGATGACTGGTCACCCTGGCAGAGTGGGAGAGGGAATAGTTGATAAGAGGCATACAGAGAGTAAATGAGTACAGAAAACATTGAAGTGAAGGAGAAGTAAAGATTTTAAGTGACAAATGTAATCATATTTTATGGGAAATGCAAAAAACGTTTCAGAGGAGGATGATCAATGTTAGTAATGAGAAGGGTGAAAATAAAATTGGGGTGAGAGCAGAGGATGGAGATATTATTTGGAATTCAGAAGAAGGCAGAAAGCAGAACTGGAACCACCTTAAGGGCTTGTATGGTGGGGAGGAGAATGTTTCTTTTGGTGAGAGCTGAGTAAGCAAGGAGAGGGAATGTTCAATGATCAATGCAAATTAAATTACTGGCTTATTGAGGGAGCTACCAAACTGCAGCAAAGTCTTGCAGGTGAAGTTACAGGCAATATCTTCCACCCTGGTATTCTAATTCTGGTAGCCATTTTGATGAGATTGCAACAACAGCGCTCTAATCAGGAGAGTGATCATAGAATGTAACATATATATGTATTACCTTTTAACTGTGAGCCACATACTGGCTTGATGTAAATTATTAAATGCTAATAATATGCCATGAACCTTGGTTCTAATAAAAGATATCAACTGAGGAATCATCAATAAATGTCTATGAGAAAAAAGTTGCAACCATTAAGATTTCTAGAGATGCAAAGTGACATGACATGGTAACATCAACCTTTTTTATACATATATAAATATGTGGATGAAGATTGCTACTGTGCATATTAAAGAGAATCTTAATATTTCTCAAATTTCCATGCCAAAAATCTTGGAGAGCTTCCAAAGTATAGTAAAATTCATGTAAATCATAGCAGTCACCTAAAGGGGTAGAGATAGATTATAAGAATACCGTCAACTATCATAATTACATGAAGAATCTCAAAATTACTTATACCACATAGGGATAGTAGAGAAATGTGTTACTTTATCAATTCAGTTAACTGAAGTATTTACTCCAACACTTGAGTTTAATTAAAATTTATTCTTGTAAATTTCCAAATAATAATGACAAAGTTGTAAATTTACAATACTTTCCGAGATTGAGCCATGTAAGGTTTCATAAAAATATGCTGATGAACAATGGATAAGAGCTGTAGTCATACTAATTTGTAGCTTATTGAGCACACACCAAAACAATAGTTATAGTACTACAAATAGGACTATCTATAAGAAGTAAGTTAAAATGCTAATATGTATGCTTAACTGTTAAAACATGTATTTCAAATAATAATTGGACAAAGAAATAATTTACCAGGAACAAAATTTACAGGACGGCCTCATTAATCACACAGTCCATTTTTAACAGTGGAGGAAACCATGTAACTGTATAAAAAATTATATTTATAAATTAGAGAATAAACCTAATTGTAAGGCACACATGACCTAGATTTTTAGAGAAACTTGATTTGTCAGTATCTTAGTACCAACTCTGTAGCACTATGTTGGACACAAAGATAATATGCATGTACGAATATACATATAATATGAGAGTTTGCAACGAGGAATTCCTGAGGTAGAAAACTGGCAAAAAACACTTCCTAAATCAACTAGTACCCATACTTTTCATTAAGCTTTGTCCTCCCATCACCAGTCTGATTATCAGGAGGCACCCACATGGAATAGTCTTCATCCATTACTACCTCCTTACCTGATGATTTTGCCTGGGAAAAAATAATAATCTCATTATTTAAAATTCTGCAACAGAACATACACATTTTGTAAGCAATTACCACCACACATTGTTCAAAAGTTTGGTTGGTGGTGGTAGAGATATCCTGGTACTGACTGCACTAATAGGACTGTGTGATGTGACAAACTGAAGAGTAGAGGGGGGCAGCTCCTATCTCATGATACCTAATGTTTTCCAGAGAGTTCTAAAAAACAAAACATCAAACCCTTTGGGTTCAACTTTGGATGCTACCAAGTATCACCTGAGACATTTCATTTCCAGCAAACACTCTACCCAAACATTTCCAAATGTGTATTTTAAAATAAGACTACAGAAATCAGTTATATACACACACATGTGTGTGTGTGTATATATATATATATATATATATATATATATATATATATATATATATATATATATATATATATATATATATATATATTTTTACTCTTGTGATCCGTTCGATTCCGCCTTCCCCACCTCTATTGTGTTCGTCCTTTATACGTGTTCCTATCCCTTTTCCTTATATATGTTTCTGTATATATGAGTATATATATATATATATATATATATATATATATATTTTTTTTTTTTTTAAGGTAATCTACCGGTTAAGGTAGGTTTTTGGATGGACACAACTACCAAACAAATATTTAATTACTCCTAACAAAACACGAAATCCATCATCCTACTCTATATCAGGTCCCTCTTCATCTCTGAGTACTTTCTTCCTCCCTTCATCCCGTCCAACATCCCTATCCTGTTTGTGTCTGTCCAACATTCCCTTTCGTCTTTTGCCCAACATTCTACCCTCTATCACAGTCTTCAACATCCCACTGCCGGTCAACACCCCCTTCATCCACTTTTCCTGCCTCCATAGGATTGCTCCCAACAAACCCCTCTCTTCGCCCACCATACCAAGTACTTCCTCATTTGTTTTCTTCTCTGTCCATTTCACCTTCTCCATTCTTCTCCACACCCACATTTCAAAAGCCTCCAGTCTACGTCTATCCTCCTGCTTCAATGACCACGTTTCCGCACCGTACATAGCTACGCTCCATATCAAAGTTTTTATGAGTCTTTTCTTAACATCCTTACTCAAAGTCCCCGTCATCAACTCCCTCCTCCTTGTGAAAGCCTCTTTGCCTAGCGCAATTCTTCTCCTTACGTCCCTACTACTTTGACCGTGTTGGTCCAAAACACTACCGAGATACATAAACTGTTCTACCTGCTCTAGTTTTTGCCCTCCTATTTTAATGTTAAGCTTGGCCTTTTTCTTTCTAGAAAATCGCATAACCTTTGTTTTATTAGTATTGATTCTCATCCCATACCTGTCGCACTGAATTTCCAATTCACTCAGCAATGCTTGCAGCCCCTTGGCTGACTGACAAACTAAAGCTTGGTCATCAGCGAACCTAACTGATTTTACAAATTCCATGCTGACTTTCATTCCTACCTCGAGTTCTTCCCATGCCTCTTTGATCATTTCCTCTGCATACAGGTTGAACAGCAACGGTGATAATGGGCAACCCTGCCTTACACCCCTTCCTAACACTGCCCATCCCGACTCCCCGCTTCCCACCTGCACCTGAGCAGTCTGAGACATGTACAGGTTGCGGATTAGCCTCCTTTCCCTCCAATCTATTCCTATTTTCTGCAATATACTCATTAGTTTTTCCCAAGTCACTCTATCAAACGCTTTTTCGAAATCTACGAAACAGGCAAATACCTCCTGGTTGTGTTCTATATTCCTCTCGATTAATAATCTCATTACTGCAATGGCATCACGAGTACATCTCCCCTTCCTAAACCCAAACTGATCATCCCCTAAGCAATCATTTGCCCTACTCTCTATCCTTTTGTTTATGATCCTGAGAACGACTTTAGCTGCGTGGGATATCAAACTAATTGTCCTATAGTCCTCACATGACGTGGCCTTTACCTTTTTCGGAATAGGAACAAAAACTGATCTCACAAAGTCTTCCGGCCAGGTTCCCTCCTCATAAATACTACGGATCAGCCCATATAGCCTCTTCCTCCCACCTTTTCCTAAGCATTTTAAAAGTTCCACGGGAATGTTATCTACCCCCACGGCCTTATTTAGTTTCATCTCCCTTAATGCCCTTTCTATCTCATTGTCTAGTATGCCTGGACCTAAGCTGTCTTCCTCTACGTCATTTTCTTTTTCAATGTCTAACTTTGTTGGTCTGAGTTCTTTACTATACAGTTCTTCTATATACTCCTTCCATCTCTCTTGGATCTTTCCTGCGTCAACTATTACCTTACCCGCCTTATCTCTAACTGTTAGCATAGCTCTTCCTTTCTTACTTCCCGATAACGATTTAACTTTGCTGTACAGCGCACCGATTTCACCCTTCCTCTGCAGACTTTCCATATCCTCGCACTGCGCCTTCCACCATGCTTCTTTTGCTTTATTTGTTGCCCGCCTCAATTTATTGTTCAATTCTTTGTACTTCATTTTGCCTAATTCTGTATTTATATTCTTCCATTTTCGCCGCTCATCCATTTTTGTAATCATCTCATCCGTGATCCATGGTTTCCTAGTCCTTTTAGCGTTAACGGTTCCAATAGTGTCTTTTGCGGCTTTAGACAACCCTTTCTTGATCATTTCCCATTTTTCTTCAATAGTACTAAGCCCTTTACCATCCTCCATGATTTTCTCTACCGCCTGTTTGTATTCCTTCCTTTTCAACCCATGTAATGCTTCTACATTCCATTTTCTAACTCGCCGCCCCTGCCTTATCTTTTTGAAACGTACGCTACATTTCATAACAACTAAATTGTGGTCTGAGTCCGCATCCGCTCCCGGGAAGCTGTGGGAATTTATCACACTGTTCCTAAACCTGTGTCTAACCAGGATATAATCTAGCTGATACCTTTCTGAGTCACCTGGCATTTTCCATGTATACCTGTGTCTTTTGTGGTGTCTAAACCAAGTGTTGGTGATGACTAACCCCTGTCTCCTGCAGAACTCAACTGCTTTCTCCCCGCAGTCATTCCTCGTGCCTAAACCGTAGTCCCCCACTTCATCACCATCTCTTCCTTCGCCTACCGTCGCATTCCAATCCCCCATCACTATCAAATGTTTCCCTGCAGGAACACACGTGATTATGTCCTCTAACTGGTCATATATCCTATCGACCTCTTTTTCCTTATGGTTGCTCGGTGGCATGTATACCTGAATAATAACTAAGTTTGTCGGTTCTGCTTTTATCTCCACTAGTAGTATTCTATCCGTTACCTGCTCTATGTTGACTACGCTTCTTCCTACCTCTTCATTTAATACTATGGCAACCCTTCGTTGGCTCTCGTCCCCACCGCTGTATATTATTCTATACTTATCACTCCAGTAATCCCCGCTATCTTTCCATCTCACCTCGCATAGACCTAAAATATCTATATTTCCCCTTTCCATCTCTCGCTTAACATTCTCCAATTTCCCTGTTCTCATCATTGTCCTAACATTCCACGTTTCTATTCTAACTAATTTGGTCTTCTTCTCCTGCGTCTTCTGTCCTGCTGCTGCTGGTTTTCCCTTGCAAGGGTTTCGTGGGATGACGACCGCGGAAGCCTTGCCTCCCCCGCTGCCGGGCACGACACACGGCCGATTGGGCCAAGCCCCGTGGTTGCCAGGACTCAAAATATCTATATTGTCCATCACATTGTTCTTGGGAATGATAATTGAGGTGGTTTCCCGTTGCCTTCCTCAATAGTGTTTTTAACGTGACACCATCACTTAATGGCCGCCCCACTGGGGTCAGACGCCATTGCAGCCGCCTCACTGAGGAACAGACGCTGCGTGGACTACCTTTCGTCTGGCTCCTAACCTTCGACCTATCTGGCATGGGTGACCCTACCAGGAGCAATTTTTATTACTCCCGCCAGCACAGCTCTAGGGGTCATCGGAACGCACAAGCCCTTCCACCACGTCAAGGTTGTAGTCCGGGGAGGGGATATATATATATATATATATATATATATACATATATACATATACATATATACATATATACATATATACATATATATATATATATATATATATATATATATACATATATACATATATATATATATATACATATACATATATACATAATAATGGGCTGACACAACATAACACAAATAGAAAAGAATAGACACATATAAAAGAACACTTACACGGTAAATTGTTCGAGCTTTCGGCCCTCTCAGGGGCCTTCTTCAAGAGAGACTCTGTGTCAGCCCATTATTGTGCCGCTCGTATGAGTTTTTCTGGACAATCGTTATATATATACATATATATATATACATATATATATACATATATATATACATATATATATATACATATATATATACATATATATACATATATATATACATATATATATACATATATATATATATATACATATACAAATATACATACATATACATACATATATATATATATATATATATATATATATATATATATATATATATATATATATATATATATATATATATATATATATATATATAACGATTGTACGGAAAAATTCACACGAGCGGCACAATAATGGGCTGACACAATATAACACAAATAGAAAAGAATAGACACATATAAAAGAACACTCACACGGTAAATTGTTCGAGCTTTCGGCCCTCTCAGAGGCCTTCTTCAAGAGAGACTAAAAATATGCTATTGCAGAGGAGAGGGGAAAGAGCTATGGGCGTGGAGGGGAGGTGTGGAGGGAATGCTGGGATGGATATTAAATATGGCGGTTTAGGGTGGGAATTTTAAAGGAACGGAAGGATAGTATGTAGGCGGATTCACGAGTTCTCACCTCTATGTTGGTGGCTGAATCAGGTAGGGATTCTAGGATGCTTAGAGCAAAACACTGGTTGAATGAAATGACATATATATACACATATATATATATATATATATATATATATATATATATATATATATATATATATACATACATATATATATATATACATACATATATATATATATATACATATACATATATATATACATATACATATATATATACATACTAGCTGAATACCCGGCTTTGCACGGGTTAGGGAGAAACAATAATATAAATATACTACATAAATAAAAACAACAAATTATAAAGTACAATAATACACTACTTCATACAAATTTAACAATCTTTTTTATTTAACACCTGTTTATAAACTACATTTTTTGTTTCATATCCGGGAGAAAGAATATATAAATTTTTAGGCGAACGTACTCTGGAGCAAGCAACATAAAGTTGCCCGTGGCTAAAACATGGCGATCTTAGATCAACACCACAAAACTTTAAAGACTGTCCCTGTGATTTATTAATGGTAACTGAAAAAGCTACCCGGACTGGAAACTGTAATCGTTTAAAGTTGAAGGGAAGATCAGTTGGGATTAGAGGTATTCGTGGAATAAAAATTATTTCACCTTTTCCTTTTCCAGTTAAATGACTGCCTGGATTATATTTTTCATTAATTTTGTCACACACAATCGTGTCCCATTGCAGAGTTTTGGTGGATCTAAATTTCGCTATAAAATGATTGGAGATCCTACTTTAAGTATAAGGCGATGTTGTGGCAATCCAGCTGGATCAAGTGAATTTAGGAATTCCGTTGGATAATTGACGGCTTCGCCAGCATCCACTACGGTATCAACCGATTTATATTCTATCACGTCTCCTGGCAGCATGGCTAGTATCTCCTTGTTAATTTCATTAACATCATCGTTCTTAGGAGCAAGAATGACTCTTTCTCGCAACCATTCTAAATTTTTATAATTTTGATTAACGTTAGGATAGACTGCTTGTATCATATCGCAGACAGTTTTCACCGATACACATAAATCTGATGACAATTTTATCATACCAGATGCTTCAATATCTATTATATCTTCTCCAATCTCCAAAAGTTTATTTGCAAAATTTTGAGCATTCCCATCTCTTAAGAGGATTCGCATGTTTTGTTTAAGGCTAATTTCTTGGACATGATTCCATAGAACAGAATGTTTTAAACAGGCATAAATTTCATCGGCTGGAGTCGATTTTGGAATGACAGGCGGAGTTTGACGGAAGTCTCCACACAGGAGTAACAGAGCTCCTCCCATTAAACTGCAGTTTCCTCTAAGATCTTGAAGTGTTGCGTTGAGGGCCTCAAGAGATTTTTTATGAGCCATCGTACACTCATCCCATACTATCAATTTACATTCTATAAGAACTTGTGCCTGGCCGCTTGTTTTATTTATATGACATGTGGGATTTTCTTGTCGGGAAATATTAAGTGGCAACTTGAGGGCAGAGTGGGCTGTTCTTCCTACTTCCATTAATGTCGCTGCAATACCTGAAGATGCAACGGCTAGAGCAATTTCTCCATGAACCCTGATTTCAGCGAGAACTAAATTAATTAAAAATGTTTTTCCCGTGCCACCAGCAGCATCAAGAAAAATGATACCTCCTTCTTGTTTATCTACTTGATCTATTATTGTTTCGTACGCGAATTTCTGATCTTCATTAAGAAGTGGCTTTTTATCCGCGATGTATGCTTCTAAGTCTAAGACATTGTAGCTAGTTTCACGTATATAATCTGGATAAAATACATCCTGTTGATCTTGTACAGGTGCAAAAAGACCGAGTTCCACTAAAGTCTTGTTAACCATGGTGATACACTTTTCCTCCAAAATAATCAAAGTTTTATTAAAAATGTCGGAGTTAAACGTAATATTCAATGTAGGATTTTCACTTCGAACTTTAGCCAGTATATCCTCACTCATTGATTCTTTATATTTTTCCCATATTGTTTTTGGGTTAGATGGATTACAGGAGGTTATTATGATGGCAAGCAAAATTCGGATTTGTCCTGGAAGAGAAATCAAACTGGCCTCTCGCAATGAGTCATCCCAGTGTTGATCTCCTTCTAGCAACCCTAAATTCTGGCAAGCTTCTCTGAATGTCTCACATATTTCTCCGCTTACCGTTCTTAATTCTGCAAATGAGCGAGGTCCTCTAATGGTATGTAGAAGCATTCTTAAAAAATAACATTCGGCGTTGTTAGGATGGACTGGGTAGACTCGGCCCAATGCGACACATGAATAAATATTATTCTCAGGATCAAAGTTGCCCATTTTTCTTCTACAAAAGACTTTCCTTGATGTATTTCACGTATAATATCTCGGCAATTCTGAATACAATAGTGTTCTTGCAAAAGTATCCTGCTGGCATAGTTGGAAAAATGCTGTTTCTATGACAGCAAAAAAGTAATACCGATTTTCTCATTGACCTTTCCGATTTCATTCTCACCCGCAACTCCTTTTCTTTTAACAATAACCATTACCTCCACATAAAGGGCTGTGCCATGGGTAGCAGATTCAGCCCTTCATATGCAAACCTCCACCTTGGTGTCCTAGAAGAGAATTTCCTTTCAAACTATCCTCTGCAACCCCTCCTGTGGCTCCGATACATTGACGACATCTTTCTACTATGGCCACACAGCATAGATTCCCTCAATTCCTTCATCTCCCAACTCAACGATTCCTCATCCCTGTCTTTCACCTCGACCATTTCATCCTCTCAGATTACCTTCCTCGATGTTAATATTACCCTCAGCAATAACAAATTCCTTACCTCTGTTCACACCAAACCCACTAATAAGCAGCAATACCTTCATTACAGCAGTTGTCACCCCTCCCATACCAAGCGCTCCCTCCCTTACTCCCTCTCTATCCGCGGTCACCGCATTTGCAACCATCCCGAATCCCTTAAGAAATACCTCAACAACCTTCACCACTCCCTCCTCCAACGAGGATACCCTGATTCCCTCCTCCATAAAAAAATACTTAAACATTCCTACACCCCCAAGCCTGCCTCAACCACAGACTCCCAACCTCTCTCAATCTGTACTACCTACTTCCCAGGCATTCAGTCTCTCAAATTCATCCTCAAAGACCTATTCCCCATCCTCAAAAATCACAACACTTCCTCCAACCTTCTTCCCAAATGCCCCTCTGTCACTTTCAAACGTCCCGCCAACCTAGCAAATATCCTCAAATCCACCAGGCCGCTCTCAAAATCCCCTCACACCCCCAGAGCCATACCCACTCCATGTCATCGAGCAAGATGCAAAACCTGCCCTATTTTCACCACTCCACCCCACTCCATCCCACCATTTAACTCTCTCCCGCCCTTCCCCTATTCCTCTTGCACTTCCAAGAATGTAGTTTATCTTCTTACCTGTAAACTCTGCCCGTCATTTTACATAGGCCAATGTTCCACACCACTTAACATTAGGATTAATAACCACCGCGCCTCGTGCAATCCCTCCTCCCCGTCCGCGGGTCTCCCCATCCCTAAACATGCTTCCCATCATAATACCCCTTTCAACCTGTGCTACAATGTTTCCGTCCTGGCCTCCCTTCCCACATCCGATAACCCTATACAATTAAAAACACTTGAAATGGCATTCATTTACATCTGTATGGCCTATCAGCATCCGGGCCTCAATGTCGTTCACTGATGGGAGTGGCCTAAAATTGTTACTTTGTGGAAGCCCACCCTCACCCCTCCTTCGCCTCCCGTTCTCCCCTTCTCCTGGCCCCCTTCCCTTTCTCTCGCACCCCTCACCTCAACAACTCCAGCAGTCATTACTTCTATATCTTCAGAGGAAGACGGATTGTTTCCGTCGAAATATCAAGAAATAACGTGTGAGTGTTCTTTTTTTGTGTTTCTATATTGTGTGTTACTCTATATATATATATATATATATATATATATATATATATATATATATATATATATATATATATATATATATATATATATATATATATATATATATATATATATATATATATATATATATATATATATATATATATATATATATATATATATATATATATATATATATATATATATATATATATATATATATATATATATATATATATATATATTATATATATATATATATATATATATATATATATATATATATATATATATATATATATATATATATATATATATATATATATATATATATATATATATATATATATATATATATATATATATATATATATATATATATATATATATATATATATATATATATATATATATATATATATATATATATATATATATATATATATATATAATATATATATATATATATATATATATATATATATATATATATATATATATATATATATATATATATATATATATATATATATATATATATATATATATATATATATATATATATATATATATATATATATATATATATATATATATATATATATATATATATATATATATATATATATATATATATATATATATATATATATATATATATATATATAATATATATATATATATATATATATATATATATATATATATATATATATATATATATATATATATATATATATATATATATATATATATATATATATATATATATATATATATATATATATATATATATATATATATATATATATATATATATATATATATATATATATATATATATATATATATATATATATATATATATATATATACATTCTATATATATATATATATATAGAAGGCTTGTCTGCCTTCTCTGAGCCAAGTTGCGTGACGCTAGCATTGCCTGTGTTGTTTCTGTGATTGTTTACAATGTTTAAAAAAATTGAGAACGCCGCCAGTTGTGAAGTGAGGGCAGTGATTAAATTCCTCAATGCAAGAAACGTTCGCCCATGTGATATTCATCGCCAATTAAAGGAGGTGTATGGAGACAATGTAATGGACGAGTCGTCTGTTCGGCGGTGGTGTCGCAACTTCAACATGGGGAGGGGGAACACACACGACGATGAGCGTTCGGAGAGACCGTCTGTCATTACAGACCAACTGGTGAGCTCAGTTGACGAATTCGTGAGGAACGATCGGCGCGTCACAATTGATGACATCTGTGAGCATTTTCCCAATGTTTCT
Source organism: Hetaerina americana (assembly GCF_022747635.1). Taxonomy (NCBI): domain Eukaryota; kingdom Metazoa; phylum Arthropoda; class Insecta; order Odonata; family Calopterygidae; genus Hetaerina; species Hetaerina americana. The sequence goes on from NW_027286763.1 coordinate 78,627,913, forward strand.
CGAACAATTGTTCATGAAATTGTTAAACACCATCTGCATTATGCAAAAATTTGTGCAAGATGGGTCCCTCGCGTATCTCAATGAGCTGGCGGCGAAGGACTATGCAGCAGGAATACAGAAACTTGTCACACGTTATGACAAATGCCTTAATTTGCTTGGAGATTATGTTGAGAAGTAGTTTAAAGTATCCTCTTTCAAATAAAATTTTTTATGTTTGTTAATATTTACTTTTGTGTCTTTATTTCACGAACGGGTACTACTTTCCGGATGACCCTCGTATATATATATATATATATATATATATATATATATATATATATATATATATATATATATATATATATATATATATATATATATATATATATATATATATATATATATATATATATATATATATATATATATATATATATATATATATATATATATATATATATATATATATATATATATATATGTGTGGCACCCATTTATCGAACTTTTGAACCTTTCCCATGTCATGTAGGTGCATGGAAATGGTTGGTTGAGAAACAGCCAATTGCTCAGCAAGTATTTTTTGCGTTTGCCAATCATCTTTGCCCAATAGAGCCTGTAATTGATGGTCCTCAACATTCTTAAGCCGATTTTACTGCTCCATATCACTCACTTCAAAATGGCCATCTTTAAACCGACAAAACAAATCTCTGAACATTGTTTCCAATAAAGCACTGTTGCCATAGGCCTCAACAAGCATTCGATGCCATTTGGCAGCCTATTTCTTCAAATTAAAGCAGAAAAGCAGAGCTTCACGCATATACTCTTTTTTCACAATTATATTAGTACATATAGGTGAATGCCATAAGGGTGTAGATTCCAAACAGAAAAAAGTCTTCAGCAGCAATAAATATACCAATAGAGAGGGACATATAATATAATCAGGGCGTATTTGTCTATATCATTAATTCTGAGAAGGCATTTGATAGAGTGAATTAGGTAGAATTAATGAATGTGTGGTAGAAAATAGTAGTCAATTAGAGAGACAGGAGACTTGTCAGCAACCTCAGACATATCATTGCTAAATATTGCCATTTACACCTCATACTTAGTTGTTTGATTATAAACAGATGAGTAATAATAGCTCCAATTAGGAAGAGTGGCTGCTACAAAAGACCAGCCTGGAACTTACCATTTTCTAATGGACAAATTTATTGCAAAGGTTTGGGTGAAGTTTTATCATGATCAGTAGGTGCTTTGCTGGGCAATAGGCAGGATAAAAATTGGGAGATTTCACATAATCAGCCAAAAAAGTTAAGATATTTTACCTCATAATTATTAAGTTTGTCAGTAAGCATTATTTAAGTTACCACCAATTCATTTTTCAATACATTTCACAGTTAATACAACCACAAGGGGTTACTTCTGTTGTCAGGGAGATCAAGTGAACATATCTAGCAAATTTCAGTGAAATTCATTAGCAACAGTCCTGACCAATGCCTAGAGTACTACTTGCCTCTATACTCCATTACTTACAGATAAGGTTGCAGTCATATTCTAAAGAAAAAAATTACCATACATTGAAATCACTTACGCTTTTGTTGCTTTCACTTTTTCCATGTGTCTCAGCTTTTTCTTCAGAAATTTTCTCTTTCTTACATTCATCTGGGGGTGTCAGGGCAACCATCTGCCTTTTAATGCCAGTTTTCTTTGCCTCCACTGATTCCACTTTGGTACACTCACCATCATTTTCGCCTTCAACGTGCTCCACGAGTGGTTTTCTTGTAACAATTTCCACAGGTTTTTCAGAACTTTGCTTAACCATTTCATTTTCTACCTGGAAGGATTTAAAAGAATCATGAGAATATCTCATTGGTTCTTGCTCAAATCATACAGGAAAGTTTCATGATCAGGTTTCTACTAAGGTTACTCAAGTGAAGAGATATGGAACTTAAAAGTGAAAGTGACTAACTAACAAAGCTAATATGTTTTAAGCGTCCACTGCAAATTAAATATTGGAATATAATTTAATTAGGGTGACATTCATATGCACTAGGCTTTTCCCTATTCCTCTAATATGGCTAGTCTTTTCTAAACCGCAAAAGTCTCTTCTTCATTTAATGGCACTTGGAATCCTAAGCGTAAATTTAGCTCTGCTGAGACCAAAATATAGAAAAAATGGGCCTAGCACAATACTTTAACCTTCTGCATTATACAAGATGCTATTTACACACATATATGGTTGAATGCCAAAATAAGGAGAACTCAAATCCCCAAAATATTACTCTTTACATTAAAATCCTCAATGTTATGAATGGCAATTTTATGATCACTAGCGGCTAATTCCAAAACTTTTAGAATATAATATATAGCCATCAGTTTGTTTCATATCATGAGTGTAAGGGCATTGATGGCAAAACTACAGGTATTACCTGCATTGATAATTATTTACCACACGTGACTTCCATAATTTTCATTAAATTTTTGACTCGCATAACTTTCAGAGCATTGTCTGATCATAGTAATGTGCATCGAAATTTGAAGTCAAAGATCTCAGGGATTGCACCAGTTTGATACTATGAGCATGATGAGTCATTGGCTGGAAATTACACATTGCCTTGGAGTGGTTGAAGAATATAACCCATAATGCAAAGACATTATTATTATTCTTTACTTTTTTAGCTTAGCAAACAATTTAAAAAATGTCAAACGGCACAGCAATGTTATTTTATCACATTTGTAATTATAATAAAATATCAAGGGCAAAATTACCTACTCATAGCATTTTCTTAAGTGGAGATAGTAAAATATTTCTTATATTTTAGCAATAAAACTTTCATTATTAATTAATCAAATATATCTATCTCAAAAAATACATATTATGTGTCATAAATTTGGCTAAAGTAATATTTCCAGCTAATGAGGTTCTCCTCATATTGCGATATTTCTACAGTATTTATATTTTTAAAAAGCAGCAAGAAACAACACCACATTCATCAACGTAATCATCATATGTCAACATAACACTGAAGAAGCAATCCTCATCTTCTTGGATACCAAAAATATAGCGATTGCTTGAAAACCACCAATCTTCAAAGACTTCGAGACACATTTCATAGCACACCTCAGCAATTAATACAATAGAAATTTAAAAGATAAGAAGCTCATAAGAAACTTTGCCAATATCACCTTCCTGTGATTGTATCCAGGTTATTTACAAAGTGCTATTGAGAGGTTTTCATTCCAGACTGTATACCTTAATTTTTTCTTCCCTTGTAGATAGAGGAATTTCCTTAGGGGATGATGGGGAAGAATTTTTTGGTTGATCTTCCATGGTCTCCTCAACTACTTTGGTAGCATCATCTTGTTCTGACTTCACAGATACCACATTGGTACTTGGTATGCCAGGCATATTTACTGGACGAGCAATTTCTATCAGTTTACTTATCTGTGCTTCTTCCTGCTGCAATTCAGCCAAGTCCACCTGTGTAGATGTTAAATTTTAAAGATCCCACTTTTAAAAGAAAACAAGTTATACCAGACTACAAAACTGAAAAGGTAAGATATTAGAAAGAATTATTCAGGTATTTTAAAAGAATTAAGTTTTTCAGTGTGTGGCCAAATCAGAACAAAATTCATGGGTGGAGATCTGTTGGTTAGGAATTCCTCTCTCTAAAAAGAATAAAAGTGGTCAACAGAATGATTTATTGGGAGAAAACTACAAGGTGCCAAAAAAGGTGATTAATATATATAAAAGAAATAAAGGAACTGCATTAGAGCTGAAGAAAATTTTAAACCACAGTAAAGGTATTTACTTTGGTTCTTTCAGTAAAATTGTAACTTGAGGAAACTCAAAGTATATACGCAATAATATCAGCAGGATGAATGACAAAAAAGTTTTATTTACACATTTGCCCTTCTAATATTACAAAAATAATCCTGAAGCATAGAGATTAAGTGATTGTGGCAACATTTATTTAGCTTTTATAAACAGTAATTAACTCAAAGGTTGGTTCCATAGGTACAGCCAGCTAATATTAACAATGAGCCCGATTTGGCATGCAAAATTCACACACCAAAGTGGGGGAGCCAGATTTTTGCTAGTGCCACTGGTCATCTCCCGGGAAGATCTAGCACCCAAAAACTCACGCAGCTTGGGTGAAGGTGATTCACTGATTAATTGGCATAAAATTGTCTCAAATATTCTAGTTCCCACCTAGATTACATTTTAATCATTTCCTTTATTTCCAGGAAAGCAGCAAATAGCACATCACCCATGAACTACAACTTTCAAATTGAAAAATATGCTATAATCATACTGAATATAGAAGATGTCATTTGCACAGCATTTCATTCTGCTGAAGTTCATTTCTGCTTCAAATGAATAGCAATTAAAAGAGCAAAAGGAACTGACAAACTGTCTAGGAAAAAATAAATAAACCAGAAACTAATGATTATAGAGAACAGTAATACTCTTGACTCCAGTTCACAATAAGAAGGAAGCTTTGAGTTGACCTGATTACAACTTACCTTAAGACGTCGAAAGTTCACTTTATCTAAAGCTGATTTGTCAGTCAAGGTGGACATGTATGCATCCAAGGTATCCGCTTCATCTTCCTCACTTTTCTTTTCCTTGGAGCTTTTTGATTTTCCTGTTCTTTCATTATCCAATGCCCTCTGGGTATCTTTAATCTTATCCATAATTTCTTGATGCTTTTCCAGCTGTTATTGAAATAGTTTTCAAATTGAGTCATGAGTATGCTTGTATGTTAATTGGCAAACCACTTGCATTTTTGTTATGGTGTATTTGTTATGCTTAATGACTACAAAAAGTCTTAATAACTAACAAGAGAAGTAACATGAATCACACCCTTGTAATTCAAAAATATACCAAAATATATGCAAATGAATGCAAGATGTTCCTTAAACACAAATCTGGCAAATAATAGTTTTATCACACACTTTATGCCACAATTAATAACCAATCCAATATTTCAGTTAGCTTAGTACCGTGAGTACGGAAAACCAAATCATTACCAGATTGTTGCTCATTCATACATTTTAACCTGAAAAAATTTCATCACAATTTTCAAACCGATGCAACAACATCATGATTATACTACCTGAATATGGAATTATAACAGTTTTTCTTTAACGTTTGTTAATTTTGAACATGGATATTTTGCAATCCAATATTTTTGGTTCCTTGAATTTTGAAGTAATAAGGCTAAACTGTAGACAGCACAAAACAATAGCAAAATCTCTTCTGATCAAGTAGTAAATGGTCATGAAAAGATTTGGAGATTTTCTTACCAGTGACTCATATGTCTCCGTCTTTGTTTTTAGTTTTCCTGCAGTAAGCATTCTCTTCTCTCTCTTCCTTTCAACAGTTCCTGTTCTGTCCAAGAATGTGTCCTCATCACTATCATAAAAGTCATCCTCTTCCCAATTGCGTGCTTTCCGTTTTTTGCTTTCTGAAATAACGATAAAAATAATGTTAAAAATACTCACTATAGTAGAATGTAACAGAAGAAATTCTGTTAAAGCACACTGAGGAGTTTGAGTATCAACGTCAAACAAAGTCGATACACAATTTTAATATTCATTCATGTGACATCATGTCTCCAAAATTGCATTGTCTCATATCTAATTTAACCACATCCTCACTTGCCAACCTCATAACTGTACTTAGCCTCAGATGAAAGTCCAAATCAGAGAGGCTGTTTTCTAGATAGAAAACCTATCAATTTTATTCAGTATTCATTACCAATTTATGCTACATTATTTAAAACAATTACATATCTGTAATATGATATAATGTAATGTATCCCTCAATTACCATAAGCATTATGTATACTCATACATAATACTCTCTCTTGTGCTGTCATACTCTTAACGGGATGCACTGTGGGGTCATTTGAAGGGAATGCCTACATATCAATATTTAAAATAATATTTAACTCTTAATACAATCAAATGGAGTATTTTCATTACTTATCTTCAAAAAGGAGATCATTATTAGTAATCTATACCCCACATGATTGGTATAGCACATATTGGTGACCAAATAATTTCAATACAGAATCACTCGCACTCTTGAAATTAATCTTAAACCTTGTTGTTTTTAAATTATGCCACAAGTTTTCATCAGTGAAGTTATCATATTAACATGTTTTATTGCGGATGAATGAAATTCCATTTTTATACACCCTGACATAATACCAGTAAACTTATTTTTTCCAATTTATTTTATTTATTTAAATATACATATGCGCAAAATTTGAATACTAAGCAACTGGGATGATTTCAATTGGATGACAGACTAAAATAAATTATATATTGTTGATGAATATGTATCATCAATCAATAACTATTTAACTCTTCATCCTTAAAACTTCAGAATGTCAACATAGCAGAAATTTTTAAGCGTAATGGTCCAGACATCTAATTAGACAGCATGCAACAATAAAAACAAAGTTAAAATATAAAATTGCAATGCAACATTAATAAGGCCCAAATCCCTTAACAATGTTGCTAGGTTGATACACACAAACATAAATTCACTGACCATATTTTTTCAGTTACACCTAACAAGAAATGACAACCGGTATTATCAATACAGACTAGTGTAGTATGATATTTGCTACCTCAAAATGCATCTACTAATCAGAAATTTGAAAAAAATTAAGACATTACAAACCATGAGTAGCTTGTCGTAGAAGTCCCATTCGATCCAAAATGCGGCATGCTTCTAAGGCACACTGCACCACGGCTTCCTTCTTCTTACCCTTGACAAGAGCTTCCGCAACCAGAGGTTTTCCCCGTGCATCATCAACTGGCAATCTAATATTGATTCAAAGAGAATGGAACCATAAGTCACACTTCAGCAGTTACATTATGGCATTTCTTTACACATAAAAGCTGAAAGACAATACCAAAATTACATAATAAAACCACAAATGAAAATGCAAGCTTTACAGAAGAAGAGGTTGAATGAGGAGGAGTGATAGAGAGATGTCACCTCAGCAAGTGCCAAAGGATATTTGAGTTTAAGCATATTTTGTACATTAGCCGGAATGAAAATATGAAGATAAAGGCAAGTATATGTGTGCTGTCCTTATATTTGAAAATAAAGAAATGTCACTTAATGTTAATATTGTGTCTTAACACCTATGTGTTCACCGTTGATTTAACCCTTGGGAACAGTTGCTGTTATTGTGTTATGTATTGTAATAAGGATAAAAAAAAGGATCTTTATTCTAAAAACTGAAAATACAAATAAATTATTGGTGGTAGAAATTAATTTAAGGAGTAATGTGTTATTATTGTACGATGCTACTGGCAACATACGATAGCGGTAATATCACAACAAAGAGAGTTCATGAAATAAAACAGAGACCACAACATCGAATTTGGCAGAAAATCCTTGGAACAATTAAAAAATGGCAGAAGAGCAAAAAAATATCTGTTGCTTTTACTTCATTTTAGCATGGATCTTAGTTTCATTGAAAATCTAAAATTTATCTTAAAACGGTAAAATCAGGTGTGATCTGAATGCTCACCTAACCTGACAGAGAAATTGTCCAAAACTCTTCTCATCAACTTCATATTCCAACTCTTCACCTTCCCTCTCAAACCAGCCTCTCAAAGTCTTCTTCGGATCATCCAAATAGAGTTCCTCATTTTGAGTGGCAGCAAAAGGATTCTCACTCATATCAGATTCCTCATCTGCATCTTCTCCTACAACACCAAATACCACTTTCCAATTATTCCCATGGAATCATTGAAAACACAACACTGCTTTCAGGCATAGTTAACTTAACACACTGGAATTGAATTTAAATCCAACCAGAATACAAGAAATATATTTTCATTCCAACATTTTCCTCTCAGCCCAAATAATTTCCTTTTTCTCGGTTTAAGGCTAGAGAAAAGTTTTAAGAAAATCTCCTTTGAAATTTGAATACTAAATATCATAAACATGAATAGGCCATTTACACTTAATCCATACAGCCATAGTCTAAGTGGGGCTAAAGGTTTTTTAATAAGCACGGTAAACATATCAGCATCAATGCCTATCAATGATGGCCGTTGCCAATGCCCCAATTTAATTGAACATTTTCTTTTGGCCATACAGTAATGTCTAGTTCAGATTCATGAATTTTAAAGTGACCAAAGTAGTCTTTATTAAGCCAGTGACCTGGTGGTAATAATACGGATTTTTCAAGAAAAGTATTAAACTATCAATGCACAATAGTAAATTGGATTTCTGATTTCAACAACCTGTCACCCTAAAATATTCATGCAGCGAAATAATGATGATTTTACATTAGTGCCATCATTTGAGTAGAGTGATGAAAGGGCAGGAGTGTGTTAATATTTCTTCCCATTAAAAAAATAATAAATTATAAACGATTAACCATAATTTTACTAATCTTATGGTATGCATATTGCTAGTAATGATTATGTCTACACTATATGTTTCATGTCAATAATCAGACTGCATTAGTCTTCATTCAGGAATTTAATAAATATGCCTGAAAATACAAATGCATAAATTAGCTTCTACTTCATTTGCAAACAGTAACTGGACAATAATCAACATATACTGTGTAGACTTTTAATCAATACAGTTAATTACAATCATTGGAGAAATCAGTAAATGTACTTTGAGTGCTTGGACCAATATCCCACATGACTCGAGACAACGTAAAACAAGCACATGAAATTTATAAGAGAAAGGCAGCACCCTTCAATAAAACATTTTTGCAGGCATGAATACATTTTCCGAATGGTATTTATTTCAAGATATACCATAGTTTCTTAAGAGATAAGGATGACGAAATATTAAGTAAAAGTAGTAGTACATGAAAGTATATGTAAGTCTTTAGGAATTAAAGCGTTCAACTTTACCAAGGCCCCAGTCCACACCCTGGTCTTCCTCTTCCACTGGCTTCATATCTGAAGTCATCTGATCTTCCAACCGCTTCAACTTTTTCCGCATTGCTTCTTCTTTTAATTCAGTTATACTCTTGTCCGACTCTGCCTCAACATCTGACTTAGGGCCTATTACTATGTAAGACCTAGTACTCCCTCCAAACTTCAACATATGTCCAACATTCAAACGAATGTATCTTTGTTTAGGTAACATATGCTTGTTGACAAACGTCCCGTGAGTACTTCCTAGGTCGTATACATAAAGCCCAGCATCTGCGAAACCAATATGACATTAATTAATGTTATCAGAGCACTTTCTAAGTGCGCATAACAATTTATGGTGGATAAAACTACAATAGATTAATAGCAAATAGGCTGAAAAGCGTATACATTTTATTTGCGGCTCCAAGAAATTGAGTAAATGTTCTTATTATAGCATGGGATTCAAATATACGTTTCCTACAATTACCTCTTGAAGAATAACCATAAACTGAATTATGGCAACACTATTCTAAGGATACTCATGTAACACTTCATTAGGTTACCTTTAAAGGTACTTCGATCGTCCTCGGATGATGTATCTGATTTCGCTTTGTGCTGTAAAACCGCATGGTGTCGTGAAATGGTCGGATGCCCTAATTGAACATCGCAATTTGATTGCCGGCCGAATACAAAGAATGGTTTGGAAGATAAATCAATCGTTTCAATGATAGAGCCCGACTTTAACACCTCCAAAGAGTAAGGTTCTTCTAACAAGGAACTCCATGACGGTTCCCTGTATGGTATTGGCACCGAATTATCCCTTTTTGATGTAGGCAATGTAGAACTCTTCCGTTTTTTCTCTTCATTTGTACCAATTTGTTCAGAATCATTACGAGCATCATGCGGCAATTCACTTGGTGGTACTTTACCAGGTTTGCCTTTACTTGCAAGCGTTAAAGGTTTCTTAAAGGGTTCCATTAATGCATCATGTTTATCATTCGCATCATGATTTTCTGATTCAGGTTCCATTGAATTTTTTCGGGAAGCATCAGAATCTACACTTTGTCCCACATTTTGATCACCAATGGCAGAAGTACTACCATCACCATCGGAAATGTCACTCATTCTTTCATTTCTAGTTTTGATTAAGTCATTAGGCGGTTCTGACGACACTGGTAAGACACCTGCCTTCTTTCCTTCCAATTGTTTATTGGATGATAATGACACTGTTTCGACATTTGGATCCTGCTGGGTTGATACACTTTCCGCCTCATTAGAGGTTCCCTCCTCCATTAGATAAGCGACAGGATCAATTTTTATACAATAAAGCTGTTTCTCCAGAGGTTCTTCACACAATAACAATAAGTACCAAGCGGTTAGGTGTTGTAAACAAAGTTGGAGCAGTGTTAAGTTTGCGGTATCGTCCCAGACCCCTCTTATAAAGAGATGACAAACGCAAGCGTTCACAAATTTGGAAATTGCTCCCTCCATTTTATGAATGGCTTATACCTAATTTGCTGTTATATGAAATAGCTTTTCGTCGGAAACACTTTCATTATATAATTGGGAAAATATCATATGAAGGTTTTTAACTGCCCATTTTTGGGATATTTTACCAACGTGGGATAACTCAAAGAGAGAAAAATGAATATTTTAATCCGAAGATAAAAAGGCAGGTAAGTACATATGATCGTGTATATGGAAATTCTTGGACTAAGGAGAATACTTCTTTTGATAGCCAGTTTTGCATATTGGTTATTGATTGTAAATATTAATATGATTTGCCCGGACAGGTGCCGTAAAACTGAGTGGGCAGGGGCAGCTTTTATCTTTACTGTCTATTATCTTTAAAGTATCTAACTATGAAATTTAAATAAATGAAGGGAAAACTGTTAGTTATGGTGTAAAAAAAGGCAGTAGGTAGTACCCTGTATAAAAAACTGGCGAGGGTTTAGCATTAAATTAGAACTTAAATTTTCGACTAAAAAAACGGACTTTTTTGTCGAAAAAATTTCATTTTTTTCTCCTGAAAAAAGTGTCAACATTTCATCATTAGAAATTACAAATATTGGTTTGTAACATATCTACAATCTATTATTTTCCTGGCCAATGTCTTCATTCTCTCTAGGCATCCTGCACTGACATTTTCCATTACCTGTTCCTCATAGTTCATCATGTTTCCTTCAATTGGGACCATTAGGACCGTAAAATATAATTTGGAGAAGTAAAGCATATATGTACTGAAAGTTTCAGCATTTAATGGAGGGTTTAGCAAATCCCTTTTGATTTAGGGGGTTATTCTCTGACGATTGAACACGATGCTATTTGCCTAAGGATGCCATTATGGCATCGGCTACGTGAATTGGCATCAGAATTTATTCCGTAAATGTCCCCGATGTCCTGGATGCTATTTAAGGGGCTTCCGCATGCTCCATAACGTGATCATTTTGTATTTTGCGGATTAATTTTGAATTCAATAATTGTTCGATATCCATTATTTATTTTTAACGAGTTCAGATTTCAGCTAAACTGAATTTTTCACCCTTAAGTTGCAAGTTATAACTTTTGGAAAATTTGCCTTTCTACTACCTCTGTCATATGATATCCAGGGAAGTTTTGGCTCAAAAGTCGTTCGTTTTTGTCTATTAATGGCATAAAAGGAATGCAAATAATCCTTAACACTGTAGCTCCAGGGTCCAATACTGAATTCAGCACTAGCGCACCAAGTTTCCCACATAGTAATAGGTAATCCTGTATGTGTAAACTTGTGCTCTGGGAAGGGATCTATGGTGCGGATGCCTCTCTGTTGTCATTCCCACCTGGTGATTTGTGAAGATGGAAAAATTGAGAAATGAGCATCTTTTAAATACTTCGTAAAGAAATGTATGGGAGCAAAGGAAATTCATGCCGACTTTCAGTACATTCTGGGGGACTCTGCCCTTCGTATTCAACTTTTGCCAAGTGGACAAACAGGTTTAAGTTAGGGGCTGGGACAGCTTGAATGATGATCGGCATAGTGGTTGGCCAAAATGTACCACTACCCCAGAAATTATTGTAAAGTGCATAAAATGGCCATGGAGGATAGTAGAATCAAAGTACGATTGATTGCTTAAGCTGTAGGGATGTCATCTAAATGGGCATATCACATTTTATCAGTGGAATAGAGTATGCGAATATCATCTGCTAGATGGGAATTTTGACGCAGGATCAGGTTCAATGGAAATGACAAATTCAGAAACAATCCAAATTAAGAGTGACCAACAAGATTTTCCGCGCCAATTTGTGACCACAGATGAAACTTGGGTCCACTACTATACCCCAGAGATACCCCAGACCTTTTGACAGCAGTCAAAGCAGTGGAAACAAGTTGATTCACCACCACCAACGAAAGCAAAGGCAACAATGGTCAGCCGGAAAGGTGATGGCTTCAGTTTTCTGGGATGCAAAAGGGATTCTGGAGATAGATTATCTTCCCGCTGGTCAAACAGTTACTGGACAATACTACGCTAACCTTCTGGACCAAATACAGCAAAAGATACTCGTTCACCAAAAAAGGCCAGGTTTGACAAGGAGGAAAGTCATATTTCATCAAGAAAATGATTGCCCACACACAAGTGTTGTTGCCATGGTAAAAGTACATGAACTAAGGTATGAATTGTTGCCACACCCATCATATTCACCTGATTTAGTTTCATCAGATTTCCATTTCTTCTCCAAGCTCAAAATTTTCCTTGGTGGATGTAGATCCTCTTCAAACAAGGATCTAACAGCCGAAGTAGACAGGCCTTAAGGGATATAATTTTTTATATGGATCCAATACATTGGAATAAGACTAGACCAAGTGCATTAGTGTGCCGGGAGACTGCATTGAAAAATAAAAATGTTTCAATGTGGTAAGTCATTTATTTCTATTCCATTCGGAGAACTTTTCAAATTAACCTCATATCTGAAAATCCTATAAAATTGCTAGGCGGAATACAAAATTCAGCTTTCTGTTGACCTATCTGCTGCCAAGCTGTTCACCAAGTTTGTGCAAGAAGTGCACCTATTGAGGAAATAGTTATCTGCATACGCATTGAGGCTCTGACCAAATTAGACTAAATGTTTTTCCTTTTCACTGGACAATATTATCCGAGAATAAGAAGTCATGCTTTTTCTCATATATGGCTTTAATTAATGTGCAAATGTCCTCCTGCATGGTAGAAGGGATTAATGTCCTCCCAGAATAGCATCTGTGGTTTAGCAATACTTGCATAACGGTTCCAGTTTTTGAAGATTTTCATTATAACTGGTGCTTATTTGATGAAATCAAAAACTCATAGTCGAAACCTCGTAGCTAAGAACTTGAGTGGTTGCAAGAATGTCAGCTTGGGTTGCTGATGTTTCTATGGATAATTCAATGAGAGGTTTGTGCCTTTTTGCTGGGAAAACTTTTTTCTTCTCTCATTAGAAATTTGTTAGCATAAAATTTTGTCAATTTAATCCTCGTAGAAAGATTTTGTAGTTCTGTCTGTGATGTATTTTTTGTGTGTTTATTGTACAAGTGTAAGAGAATTATTGGAGAAGAAAAGAATTACTGTAGTCATATTTGATGGTAGAAATAGTGAATGCCTATCAACAGCTAGATAAACCAAATGCTAGTTTAATGCAAAGATAAGGTTGGGTACTGGCAAGAGGTTAACAAAAGGTTAATCACTGAGCATGGTCAACAACCCACACCAACGATTGAAAAAACTGAAATAGATATTTGTCTGATGGGCTGACTTGACATTTGTGACAGGCAGTAATGCCATCAATTGTGTTAGTTTTGACCCTAAGTTTTAAAAATGAGGGTGACTCTAAATAGGCAGACCACCCGGACTGCATTGTTAAGTGTTTTCATTTTGTGGTTTTGGATATCTTTTCTTTAGTTAATTGTTCATTACCCCGTTAAACCTATCTGCTTTACTTAAACTCTTGGTCTTTGTCTCCCTGAACTTTCTTCAGCCATTCATTAATATGATATCATACTGACACTGCATTGTTACCAGTTTACAAAATCCCTGAAAGTAGCTGTTAGGTCCCTTGGTGGGAAATTTATTGTTTTAACTTTTGAATTGTTGAGTCTTCTGTATTGGATTCTCCTTCTGATTAATTGATAGTTCACTAAAGTTCTCTAAAATTCCATGCTTAGTCATCAGGGTATACTCGGTTTTTCCGCAGTTTAACGTCCCATCCGACGGACAGTGTACTCACTCAAAGTGCCCTCCACAAAGCACCTCAAGTAGGGATCGAGATACCTCTGAAAAATATTCAACACCGCCAGGATTTGAACCCGCGCCCTCAGGGTGGGAAGCCAGTACGTTAGCCCCCGCACCATCTCGATCCCCGGGTATACTCGTATGTACGTATGAAGTTCTAAATGGTTGCGTAATAAAACTAGTCCATCTTGTCACATTTTTTTAAATTTTTTGGTTGTTTGAAGGATTCATACCCACTGTTTTTGTGAAGTCATCATTGTTTAATTCTGTGGAGGGTTTACAATCTTATGCTGTTCATTGATCAAGTACTAAAAAATTTTAGGGGTAATTTAAAAGTGCCTTCCTTCCATTAATTTATTTGGTAATCTACTGTTCAAGGTAGATTTTGAATGAACACACAGTCTAACCATCACTACATTTCTAAGTCTTACCTTGCAAAACACATTACTTAAAATCATTTTGTTATAAAAAATATTTCTTCAATTTTGTATACTTTCTGTTTCCCTTTGTTCTGTCCAACATTTTTCTTCTTTTCTTCCCCCTTCCCTATGTTCTTTCATCCGTCTTAAATTTTCCACTACATATCAAAATGCCCTGCATCCACTTCTTCCCCTCCTTTGGATTTCTCCCAACAATCCTCTCACCTCGGCTGCCAAGCCTGGTACTTAAGTTTTGTCAAATAAGGCATCTCGGGTATGTTTTGTTTTCTTATGGGAATATTTTTTTCCTTAGTCATAAGATGGATTATTCGAATGGGAAATTTTGCCATTAATTAACTTCTCCCATGTCTTGCATCCTCTCTTTGATAAGTTTTCCTTTGTTTATTTCATTTTTTTCCATCAATCCCTACATCCTAATCTCAATAGCCCCCAATACACACCTGTAATTTTACCCCAACAACTAAGTTTCTGTGCCATGCCTAACTGTGCTCCCTATCAAAATTTTCAATTATCTTTAATTAACATCCTTACTCAATGTCCCTGATATCAAGTCCCTTCTCCTTCTAAAAGGAGTATTGCCTATGTTTCACTAATCAATTTAGTAAATTCTTCTAATGTCCAAACCGATTTTTACCACACTTCCTAATTAAGTCAACTGGTCCACCTGCTTTGGTTGATTGCCTCTAATTTTAATGTTTAATTTTGGCTTCATTTTTCTCAAAAACCTCATTTCAGTTTGGTTTACATTATTTTCAACCTATACCTATCCAACTGCCATTCTAATTCGCTCAGCAATGGAAAACTGGCTAACTAAAGTTTTATGATTTGCAAATCTAATTTAATGAATCCAAAGAAACTGTGGAAGAAGCCACAATATTTTAATGGGGTAATCCGGTGTGCATTACAATGACAAATGACTTGTACACTTTAAAATTGTAGCAATCTAATTAAATGAATTTCCCACTTTCTACTTTCATTCCTCTTTCTAGCTTTTCCCATGCCTCTTTTACTGTTTTGTCTGTGTATAAAATTGAAAAACATGATGATAGCAGACATCCCTGCCTTATCCTGTCTAACCTTTCATCCCAACTCGCCATCTGACAGTAATAGTAGTTTTAGTTGAGGTAATTTGCATCATTAGGGATGGACAGGAAAAGGATGAAGGGTGAAGAGGATCGGCAATAGCCTACTCTTAATGAAATTATATGTACCCGAGCAGTCTGAGAAATATAGAAGTTGTGGATAAGTCACATATCCCTCCAAACTTCTGTAATAAATCATTAGCTCTACCTAAGTTGCTTAGCATATTGGATGCATTCTTGAAATCCATGAAACAATTACATCTTGCTTGTAGATTATATTCTTTTCTAGCTCATTAATTCTACAGTATCACACATCACCCAAGACTTCCTCAACCCTTATTGATCATCCCCTAAATTATCATTTTCCCACTCTCTTTTCTTTTTTTGATTGTTCTAAGTATTACATAAGATGCTTGTGAAATCATCCATATTGTTCAATACTCCTTACAAATGGCAGCCTCTCCCATTTTTGAATGGGACTAATAGCGATCTAGTGAATCTTCTGGCCTACTACCTTGAACAAAAAGTTCCCGGAATAACCACCGTGTGGCGCTCCCATCGTTCCGATTTGAGTTCTGTTTTTTTTGTTAAATTGGTACATCTGTTGTTGATATTCCCTTTAAATCTTAGTGTCATAACTTGACATTTGCAAAAGTTACGTAGCCAAGAGTACATCTATCTCTGTGTGTGTTGGCGATTTTTTACAATTGCAGAAATGGATTTAAATTTGCAACAACGAACTTGTATTAAATTTTGCGTAAAAAACGGATTTAGTGGCGCACGGACGTTGGAAATGTTGGAAAAGTGTTTCGGCAACGATTCTCTAAAAAAAACGGTCGTTTACCAGTGGCACGAGCGGTTCAGAAGTGGTCGTGAGTCAATCGAAGATGATGAACGCAGTGGCAGACCATCGACATCGAAAGTCGGTGAAAAAATTGATAAAGTAAAAGAAATGTTGGTCAATAACCGCAAATTAACCATCAGAGAAATAGCGGAGGACTTGAACATTGCCTATGGATCCGCCCAAGACATTGTGGTTAATGATTTGGGTTTCCGTCGTGTAGCAGCAAAGTTGGTGCCAAGAGACCTCAATTTCATGCAAAAAAGAGACCGTGTTGACGTCGCAAAAGACATGATTTGCGAGGCTGAATCCGATCCCACATTCATCAAAAGGATCATTACTGGAGACGAGACGTGGGTTTATGAGTACGACACGCAATCCAGACATCAGGCAAGTGAATGGCGTTCACCAAATGAGCCGAGACCAAAAAAACCACGTCGTTTTCAGTCAAAAAAGAAGGCAATGCTGACGGTTTTCATGGATTACAACGGTGTAGTGCATCATGAATTTTTGCCAGAAGGCCAGACAGTAAACAAAGAGTATTATTTGGGCGTTATGAGACGTTTGCGTGAAGCAATTCGCCGAAAGAGACCAGAAATGTGGGCAGAAAACTCGTGGATTTTGCACCATGATAACGCACCGTCGCACAGTGATATCATTATTCGTAATTTTTTGACGAAAAATGCAACAAATACCATCCAACAGCCACCGAATTCACCTGATTTGGCTCCCTGTGACTTCTTTCTGTTCAATCGAGTTAAAAAACCATTACGGGGAACGCGTTTTAGCAGCCGAGAGGAAGTAATGGAAAAATCGCAGGAAGCACTGATGGACATACCGAAAACCGACCGTAACTTTTGCAAATGTCAAGTTATGACACTAAGATTTAAAGGGAATATCAACAACAGATGTACCAATTTAACAAAAAAAACAGAACTCAAATCGGAACGATGGGAGCGCCACACGGTGGTTATTCCGGGAACGTTTTGATCAAGGTAGTATATCCTCCTTTATAAATCCTACGAAAAAGTCCATAAACACCTCCTTCCACATTTTGATAATTTAAGTAGTTCCATTTATATTTTATCTATCCTCATTACCTTGATATCCTAAGTTATCCTCATTCATACCATATTTTGTCTAAATTCAATGGACTGCATCTTTACCATATCCCTTCTTTCCCTATCTTGAGCCTTTCCTGGGTTAATTAATATTTTTTGGCCATATGCAGTAGAACCCCTTATTTACTCTAATAGGGAAAAGTATCATACCCAGAAAAAAACACCGTCTTTTCCCATCGATGACGTGCGCGTTATCTATACAAATATGTTCAGATGATTGAAAAAATGAAAATGCGCGTTATGCAATTAAAATTGAAAAAATCCACACACTATTTCTAATTCAATTCAATATTTAAAATTCTCTCATGTTCCTGGTTACTCTCTCAATGTGTACCTTTAATTTGAAAGTCCTTTAGACTTTTTTAATATTAAATAATATTCCCTTAAGCCATCATAAGGAAATATTATTAATACAGTCAGTCTTAAAAAGGCCATGAGAAGCTCAATTTATCCTTTCCATTGAAAGTCCTTTACTTTATTTGATTCCTTTGGCCTTTGATTACTTGGCATTAAATGCATTGAACTAAAACCTTTTTCCTTGAGAATATACCTATGTCATTAAAGGTACTTATTAATATTTAAAACATCCCAAGATTCTTCCAATATTAAAATTATACAAAATTGGGAAACAAATGGTAATTTTGTAATAGAATTTAAATAAAATATTATAACATTAATTTTGATTTTATGTTTTTATTGATGATTCAATGCAGCGTACTTACATATATGACAGATTTTAGACAATTATTTAGCCTATGAGTGTGATTAAATGTATTTTATATAACACAGCAGTAGACGTATTGATATTTATTACAAAAGTTTTTTAACAGTCTTGATAGTTGCCTTCTTCCTCAATGAAAATTAATCAATTACTATGGAATTTTAGTAAAAAGAGTTATTGGCAATGAAATGCTGGCAATATGAACTATAATTCAGTCAAATGTAAATAATCAACTTTAATCATGCTGAAATCATATTTTGTAATGAAATTTTCATTTTCACACTTGATGCCTCAAACTAGTTTTACTCTTTGCCACTTTATACACACAAAGCATTAATAATTTAAATGCAACAATCTCAATCATTCATAATACCTATAAATGCTTGGCCTTTGCAGCATTCGATTGCATATAATATTTATAAATTACCTTTAAATGCTACAGCACGAGTAATTAAAATTTAAGAGTCAATGAATACCAGTGAACAACACAATTATGGGTTCTTCCACATGAGCTTAATGACAACGTAACATTAATCATTGTTAACCTTACACAGTTGCATTCATTCTTAACATCAAGGGATTATTTTGATCTTTAAACACTGTATATGTGAACAGGGTAAAGGTAGGCAGTTAAATGATAATCAGAAGGTTTGGCCATTATGATTGCAAATTGGTAAATGCTGAACAGAAAAGTCACAAATCAAAACTATATTGGCAATTTCATATACAAATATGTAATCCTGATTTTGATATCTGATATGAATGATTCAGTCCTAAGTTAAAATAGCATGCAACTTTTTGGAAAGAAGCATTCAAACATGAATTGTAAGACAATAGGAAATCCAATGAGGCTAGGATGAAAATAAGTCTAAATGCAATAAATCAGCAATTTCTAATTATTAGTTCCAAACTGAAAGCAGTATAGATCAAGATATTTTCCACAAAATGAGAGCGAAAAACAAAAGCAGGGGTGTAAAATAATTACAATTTTGAATTTAGCCTTAAATTAAAGGTAACAAGGTAAGAAATTACAATGTTCATGTGTTTAACAATGGTCAATGAATGAAATAAGTATTCTTCAGATAAACAGAAAAGTAATCATTTCACTAAAAAGAAGTTTGTGGATACTTTTTGTGTTTATTTGGGCATTTCTGCTAAATGTGGATAGCAAATGACAAACTCAAATGGTTTCACCACAACCTTTTATTTTATGGTTGGTGTTATAGGTATTGGTAGAGCTTATTTATACTAATTTCCACATCGAAAGAATGATGGGTAGGGTTTTCCATCAGAGATATCCCAGATGAAAGTCATGGATACCCATAAAATTACACTCTGCGTTTAGCCAGCCAGAGGCAGCCCCTGAATTTGAACCTGGAACCACCCCATCTATGGTTACATATTTTATCTACTAGGTTACCTCACCATAACAAATGTTTATACTAAATCAGAGGAATAATGCAAAGGGATGTGAAAAATGTATTTCATTGCTAACAATACTTCTCTCTCTATTTTTACCATTGGATATTCAGCAATATTCTTTTTATAGCATTAGTAATGAGAGAATGCACCTTGGAACCAGATGTCAGAGCCCTTCCCTTTGGTAAGATATTAAGTTTCCCAAAAAGTTTAAAAAGTAGGATGTATAATAGCAAATATCTTGTGAGATTCAGCTCATTAACAAAAAAATCAAATTTCGACTTTCCACTAGAATATATTTTTAAAATGAGGAAACAAATGGAAATTATTTCTTACAATTTTACTGAAAATTTTAAGCAATTACACCAAATTCAAACATATCAATTAAAAAAGACAGGGTATGCCAAAACATGGTTAAGAAAAAATCCCTACTAGTAAATACTTATAGAAGTGGAATTAACCATTAATTTGTGAAAATGTTTCACACTTATTATGATAAATCAAAATCACTCAGTAAATTCTCACACAGTAAAATGCAAGAATTTCACAGAGTATAAATCATTCGCCTAGACTGGATCCCTTGACTTGTGGCCAAGTACTTAACCAATTTAGCTACTGAGGCATCCTCTTACACTACGAATTCCCAGCTGGAAATTGAAGTATCCATGGTTGAATCCTAGTCAAGACAAATGATTTTAGCACTATGAAATCCCTGCATTGCAATCAGAGAATGATTTCATTAAATTAACTGGCATAGCATCTCCCGCATTCCTATGAATGAAAAATAGCATTTGAACCATGATAGAATAAATTAAATGTGGAAATTAACCGAATGATTTTAATTTATCGTAACAATAGCATATTATTTTTTTTGTTAGAAGACTGACGGTAAAATGAAAGAAAAAAATTCCAGGGATGTAATTGTCCTGCTCTCTATCAAACCAGCTAAAAGGGCTTCTGAATTTAGAGTTATTTCAAATTTTATCATCCTTCAAAGACTTGGAATCTTGCGATGCAGTGAAGTGGAAGTTAGGCTATTGTGATTTAAGAGTTAATGGATGCAAAAAGATGAATGAATCAGATGGCAACCTATTCTAGGTTTTTGTCTTTTTGGGCAATGCGGGGTGGAAGCCACTTGACCAGTGAGAAGAAATGATTTTGATTTATCCATGGGGTGCAGCACCCATCCCCTGATTAATTGAAGATCTGCACAAGATACAGGAAAATGCAATCTGAGGCATCCCTTTTAAAGATAATCAATTTTTCCCTGTGACATCCAAAATCAGACTAAGGAGATACCAGGTCAACATGATTGCATTCAATCTAAATGTATCCATTAATAGTGCTTATATGTTTCAAATTCAAATAGCAGCACCATTCTCTTTCATTCTGCCTACTCCTTGCTGCAGTCCCCTAACTTCCCCTTCCATATTGTGTCCTGAAACACTTAAGAATGCAAGTCCATCCCACTAATAAGATGAGTACAACATGGTTTATCAACTGATAGCAATCTCCTACCCCACATCAGGTTCCAAGACCCAAAGCTACTCCTGGGATTTAACTAGACACATGAATATGGTTAAGGCTGTGCTTGGGATGCTATGTACAACACCAACAGAAGACGAAAGCCAAAGTTATGTGAGATGTAGAAATCCTAGGGACAATATTCTGCCTTAATAGCAGAGAGGTACCGACTCTCTCACTTAGCATCCAATGAATATAATGTAATTAGTTTAATAATATTTTTTCCCCTCTCAGGGAATATGTAGGAAATGGATAGTAAAACCTACAAGTATGTAGATGGTAGATCAGGCAACACATGCAGTTGATCATGGGGACATCCCTCCATATGATTACTCAATATGTTTATGAACACATCAAAATAGTGGTACGGTGCATGTGTTTGCATAAATTTTTGTTGTCTTTCAACATTAATTTAAATATTCCTCCCAATTTGATGCAAGTTTCAATGCATACTTGCAGTGAGCAATCAGAACTGTGAGCACAAAACATGACATGTTGTGGACATATATTTTGGGCAAATATCATCACTGCAACTATTTTTAAAGATATAGTAAAAATATGTTTGCAACTTCGTAAAAATACTTTTAATTAGTTTTGAATATGCATTCTAATTACTCTAAAAGTCATATACTCAGTCTAGGAAAAGATCTTATGCAACCAAATACATGCCATGGAATTTGAATGCCTAAATTTTTGACAGTAACTTGAAGAGCACTAGAGCTATTGTAAGTTACCAATTAGACACAAGCAAGTTGCTAGATTAAATAGCCATCTCTAGCTGAAATATTATGGATTTTTTTGTGCAGCTGGTAGGCATAATATATTAAACAGATTTTCATTACCGGACATACTCATTATGCAGAAATTTCACATTGTAAAAATCATTTGCCTTCCCTGGGACCAGGATCTCCTTGATTTCCACCTGAATGCTTTAACCAATTAGCTACCAAGGCATCCTCTTACTATGTGAATTTCTGGGGCCTTTAAAGGAACAAGATGTTTTGACAAATTATCATAAATTCAATGTCACAAGTAATCTTAGGCATGCTCATTGCACCATAGCCCACAAGGTTAATGCTTACATTAAATACATCAGTGTTTTCCTCCGACAAATTCAAAGAACTGTAGGAGATGCCATGACAATGACTTTCACGGAGTCATCTACTGATGAGCATCAAAATGTAGAAATTTAACATTGTAATCCCAGTCAAGGTGAATAATTTTTACAATATGCAAAATTTCTGCATTTTGATGGCCATCAATAAATTCCTCTGTTTAAGTAACTATCTTTATACCTCCTGAAGTTCTTTGAATTTGTAGATTTACATCTATCATTTAACCCCCCCAAATTCTCAACAAAAAATTTGCAAGTTTTCTCATGCCTCAAATGGATTCAACACCAGTTTTCTATTCTTGGAAACCAAGGTTTCTTTCATGATTGACGTTTTTCATTTTAATACCTAAAAGCTAAATATCAAAGTTAGTTCATTGAATGATTTCAAATTCTTTTCACTTACAGCATCATAATATTATATTCATGATATAATTAAGGCAGTATAAATTTTTGGTGTTGAAGTTTTAATCCCTTAAAGGTATTATGTATATAAATTTCAACCCCGAGTTTTTTCCCAAAATTTTTATTTTAGAAATTGAAGGTATGAATGAGTATATACGGTAAATGAAGATTCAGTTTAATTATTAACTGAGCTTTTCTGATATTGAGGTAATATATTTTTAATGAAGGCAAATTTGGTAACTGCGATAAAAAAACTTCACAAATGCAAAATGTTTATTAAAAATTAACTAGCTGTTTGGTGAGAATGTTGGACATATGACCATGTTTCATGCCATGAACAGCATTCCATTGAGCTGTAGGATCATTATATCCTCTGCCAACTACATATTCTGGTGTTACATATCTTCAATACATACTACTCAGCCGGCACAAGTGTGTCACAGTGTAAGTGCATTTTTATAAAAATGTACCATACAGTACAGTACTGTAAACAGAAATCTAGCAAATATAAATAGCTTGAATAAAAAGAACTTAAGTAAAATGGAATGAGAAAAATATGGTGAAATGGGTACATTTCAGGCTACAATATGTAGTCTCATGTAAGCATGCTACACAGAAATTTCATACAATTTGATGACACTATACAACTAACAAACTTTTAAAACTAACATATTTAAATATTTTTAAAGGATAGGACCTATCCTAGGAGCTATACAATTTCTGTTATGAAAATTGAGCATTTTTCTTTTCTTTAATTTGAAGATTCACGGCAGTAATTTTCCAAGAGAATAAGAAAAGCATTTCATAACCTTAACATTATATCTACTGATACAGAAAATAAATATCTGAAGAGACATTTTATGCTCCTAAACAAAGATGTTATTAACTTCTGAACTATAATCTCTTACCATTTTCTGACCCATCAAAGAACAGAAAACTACAATAACATTTTACTATATGTACATTCAAATATTTGATAATCCATACTTTCTTCTTATTATCACCTGGCACTGCTAGGATGAAGAATAATATGGGACACTTGTTTCAAAATCACCATTTATGTAGTTAAACTACTGAATTAAAGTAGGCATCTATAAAACATTTCACTCACTCAAAAAAACTTCACACTACCAAGGGGTTCAAATTCTGATAATGCTTGAATTCTAGTTTCTTCAATTTTTTTCAACAATTGAATCAAAAAAAGGAGGACAATAATTTGTTTAAATCTAGAGACAATCTCAAAATCAATGCCAAAACTGCATAATTAAATAGAGATATATTTGGCCAAAATATTGCCTCAAAAATGTAAGAGTTTCCTCCAAGCAGTGTGATTAAAATTTCAAAGGACACACTCATAAATTTCACTAAAAAGATATTTTTAGCAGCCCAAAAGCTTTAAATGCAATGAGGTAGGAGTAAATACTAATAAATGCTTCCTTTAACAATCACCAAGAATGATTTTAAGGAAATAGTCTGAAAATAGCTTCATGGCACACTTCAGATTCATATATTATTTTCCCCATCAACATAATGATGCATTAATATATGTATACAGTCAACCCTTGTTAATCCAAATGAAGTCCAGTCGTGTACTGCGGTTGGCTTACGAGAAGCCTCAATACTGCTCTCAGCCAAAAGATGTTAAGCTTGCACATTTTTATGACTGTGGTTGAAAATAATTATAATATTTCAATCAATATTCCAGCTTTACTTTGAAATTGAATGACTTCTGCTGCATGAAATGCAATTCATATGTTCGTCTAGCCATCAGATTGTTTGAAGAAGTGACACACACTTTAAATAGATTACTATTCTTTCCACAGCAATTTCATGAATCACCATATACCTGGATATTAATTGATAATGAAATTTTGTGGCAGAAAAACAAGTGACTTTTGACAGTAGCACCAAAGAAGAGTGGCAGTAAAAGAAAATGCAACTTTGACCATTAAAAAATGGGAAGTTCCTTGAAAAATTGGATTCAGAGGATTCTCGGGGTAGTTTGGTATCACTTTACGCACTATCCAATCCTAAAAGATTAGAAGTTATTTGCTCTTAGGTTTTAATTAAATATCCACATAATGGAAAAGCAGCTTTGGAAAATTATGTTATTAGAAGTTGAAAGATGGATAGAGGTCATCCTCTGAGGGCATGGCATAAATGATCTAGTGAAGTAATATTCTCTGGGGTTATATGTTTAAAAACTCTGGAAAATCTGGATTTTGCCTAATCCCAACAACCCCCAACACCATATAACTTGGATTAGCGAGGGTTCACTGTATTACATTTCCTTGTTATTTCTTCCTCTCACCAGTCGTTACATTCACAGAAGACTGTATAACATATGATAGAGCACAATGATATTACACCTACTTTTCCCCAGTCAATGGAGATTAAGAGCTATTACATTCTCCCTTTAAATTCATAGTATGTATCTGTTTTCCAGTATTGGAGTGCCACTACTTTCCAGTAGTCAGTGTCTTCCACTAACGACTAGGTACAACCTTTTTTGGATATTGGGGGAGATGACACAACTGAAAGACCTTTTTTTAGCAAACTCTTTCAAATAAGTTACATTAAGTAATATATACATGAAAAAATAAGTATGAGAATGTAGTAACACAATGTTTGTGTTTGTATCCCATGATTTTTGGAATGGATGAAGTTTCTCTCTTAAGTTTGCAACATAATCACTACAGTCCAAGTAGAATGCTCTCTGTTAGCATAAAATACTTAAGGACCATCAATAAGACAATATCAACCAATAAGCAAATGGTAGGGAATGACTAAATTACACAAACTTTCCCAAGGAACTATACAATCATTCTTTTCTCTCACTGGTTAAACTCTGGACAACTCGATTATAACATTTGATAACCTCATTCTCCAAACAATATAATAAACACACACAAGGGTTAAAATTTGAATTCCCTAAAAAATAAAAATGTTCATCAATTATCCTCTATGCGGATGTTAAAGTTTTTCTTTAGACTGGAAGTTGCTACCCTCTATCCTCAAAGGTATAAGTAAAATCTAGAAAAATATAATACCTTTATCAAGTCAAGCGCGTAATTACAAATGCTGATGCAAAGTGATATTATAGTACTTGCACTATAGGTTGTTTCTATGATGGTCAAGGTCCCAAATCATTGTACATACAAGTAATTGCTGGAATGACTTAAACAGTGAGAGAGCAACTTAAACGCTATAATGCCTTATTCTTCTCACTCTGGTGGGACTTTGGTCATGTCATCATCTTGTGCCATATTATGCATTATCTCTGCATATTCAGTTTTATCATCCTCACTCCTAACGACAACTGCTCTTCGGCCAGCTTGCAAATCCAATTCTGCATAGACAATTCCATCAGGATTTGGAGCAGCATTCTTGTTGACCTGATTGTTGGCACTCTTCTTATCAGGAGTGGGAACCTTTAAAGTTTTGAAGTGAATGAGAACCACTTGAAAATACACAATAGTTAGAGTTAATTAGATGAAACAGGAATATTTAATTTGTCATCTTAATCCACTGTTAAATAGGCTGTAGCAACCAAATGCCACTTCTGCCCTCATGACCAGTTATTGCAAGACACCCATTATTAATTTTGCTGAGCATTATTTAATTGCAGAATAACTTCTTTTATTCACCACAGTAAAATATGCAATTGTAAAAATATTCAAGGTCATGCCAAACATGCATAACCTAGGTTAAATAACATTTGTATTGCTTCCCAATGTAAATCAAGGACTTTCATATTGCCTCATAATATAATTTTCACTTAAAGGTAAGCAACAAGACAGCAATGTTGACAAAGAAAATTTTTGAATCTGAGAATATTATCTAGATACGTTAAAATATGAACAACCAGGAAAGGAAGTGGTTTTGTTTTAATTAGCTGATAAATGAAAATACCTTCATAATTAATAACTGTGCAGGGTTAAGTATGAGCATACAAGATTATTTGTTAACAATTATGTTTGTTATGATAATTATGAAGGTGGACACAAAAGTTACCTCGTCTTCCCCTGAGGAAAAAAACAAGTACTCAAATGCATAAGACTCTTTTCGACTATTTTCTAATGTGATATGGTATGAGCACCAGTATATGATTGATAGAATTTACATATGCGCAGTGAAAAAAAAAAATTCCACAGATACACCTGATTTTTCAACTTGACTGAAATGTAAAAATATAAATGCAGTATAATTTTGGCATAGAAAAAATAGAACACCAACCCCAAACACTGCAACGATAAAGTAACACTCATTGGAATCGCATCACTTTCCATGAGATATCTGGCGTATGTGGGTCAAGATTATGAAAATATGGAAAATATAATTTAAATGAAGGAGCAAGATATCACTAGCCAACAAAACGCGGAGAATCCTTATCTGTTTGGGATGCTCCCAATCCTAAATCAGGCCTCCAAACATAACACTCCATTTGATGAATGCTATAGTGCCTCGATTCTAGCATCCCTCCACTCAAAACAATAGAACAGGCATATATCTGGCTCCTAAATTCCTGGAATAAGCCAGGGTTAATTACCCCAATCTTCAGATATTTTCATCCTCCTTCTGCTCCAAAAACCTTCCATATCAGTCCCTAACTTTCAAAACTTCCCCTCCCCACTCTTACCCACCCAACTCTTCCCCTGCCAAACTTTTCCCCGCCTTCCCCTTCCACACAGCATCCTCATCCTCTCCTGTCCTCTCCTCTTGACACTTTCTCCTCAGTTCCTTCTATCCCCAGAGGAAGGTGGCTAGGCCACTGAAAATTTGGAATATGTGTGAGTGTCATTTGTTCATGTTTCTCTCTGTTTTTGTTGACTCGCAATATCTCGCTCCTTCATTTAAATTATTATTCACATCCATGACACTTTCTTACAAGATATATATATATATATATATATATATATATATATATATATATATATATATATATATATATATATATATGTCTGAAATGAGAGAAAATATTCTCTAATATAGTTGACTAATGATTCACTGCTTCTGATTGGTGCATACAGAAAATCATATCCTCACCGCCAGGCTTGAAAGGAAAGGATTATGCAATGGTGCATGTGCTGCCAAATAAAAGTACCAGTGATTTCCAACTGCGCAGAGCATTTTCAAAAATCAAAAAGGACTTCAAAGAACCAATTTGGCAGTGTGAAACTGGTGAAACCATATCTACAAGTGAGCAGCAAAAACAAAACAGGCATGCATAGTAATTTACCACCCACCTCCAAAATACACAGGTGCTGTCAAGAACTTTGTGAATGCTTTTCATAAAGGATTAAAGTTACTTGATTCATATTAGAAAATGCTGAGAGAACAAGTTTTGCACATCAGAAAGCGATTATTGAATTGATCTAATGAATTACCTCGTCATCCTGTAATTGAGCTTCATGCTGCAAAAAAAAAGAATTGGAAAATGTAAACTTCAATTTTTCCACACACACTCACTTTGAAGAACAGCAAGGGATGAAGTTCTAGTTATAATCATATTTATTAACAGCAGGCCATTCCAAGTAAAACAGTTTTTTTTAAAGTTGGCACAACTGCTAATCCCTTCCATCTAAAAATATGAGCAATGTGCTTGACAGACAAAGTGATTTATATATTTGTTTTACAATTACATGCTTCCACCTGCCAGAAACAACAATGCTAATAAACTTAAGGGCTAAATAAACATGATCCAAAGAGTCATCTGTTTTACAGAAAAACTACCCTTCTCATTGTTAGTCATGTATTTGATGAAAGTCCTGGTTTATTCATTTTGGAGAAAAAATTCACAAATCAAATGATTACTTTGTTGTCAACTTTTTGGGAGTTTAAATTTTCATAATATTTTACTTAGTTATCTACATTGCATAATAGTACCATCATATGATGAAGTGGATTTTATTCATTTAAAACTATGAAATAGTTTTCATAGTTATGGTAAGAATACAATTTTTGTAGTATGGGGCTAAGGTAAAATGTCTCCCATGAGATTTTTACATAAAAATGCCATTAAAAGCAAATATGCTAATGTACTTTCAAATCATATTCCAAGCTTCAACTTTATGCAATAACTTTCATTGCAGTCATTAATTCCATCTCAGAATCAAATAATTAACATTAAATTATGAAAGCTACAATGAGGGAGGACATAGAATCTGTTCGGACTCCAACTTTGCTTCTGAGGAGATAGTATGTACCACTTTCAAAATGAATTGAGAGTTAATAATGGTTACTAATTGTTTTAAATATCTTAGGAAGAAGCTACAAAGCCAAAAAATAAGGTACTATGACTGCGGTTTAATTCAAAAATCACCGGTACCCACTAAAAGCAAATAAAAGCCCATTTGGCTTCTGAATGGCATGTGTAAATCGTGCGGAGACTAATATTACATTACTTACAACTGCCATATGGAATATCAAGAATACCAGGACCTGATTGAGAAAGCTCTTTAACAGCAATTCATAACTTTGATACCATATCTTCTTAATTGATCTAAAATACTTTTCTATTATGAAATGAATTGACTCTAAATATTTGAATCATATAATCTGATTTCTCAATAATTAGATAGAATGAAAGGGTTCTGTCATTCTGTGAGAGATTACAATTTACTACTACTATTTTTATTTTTACCAATAAAAATTAAACATGAACCTTAAATTTAATGCTAATGTATTAGATAACAGATTAACTGTCAACTAAACTCAAAATGAGAATGGAATTCCAATGGGGAAGTGTTCCAACTATTAGCATCATGCCATTGTCTATGTTCTTTGTGCAGAATGAGGGGAGATCTCACTGACTTTCGGAAGTTGAAAAAGTTTTTCAACAATTTCTGTGAATTCTTAGGCATTAAAAGTGCTCAACAAGAGGAAATATTCTTGATGAACTTGCTGAGATAAACCTCATGGAGATCATTTCGCAGTGATGTGTAAATGGTCCACTGGTGCTCAATATAAAGTGCATTTATGAAATGGCATCTTAAGACTTATTACTAGCTAGAAATTAGTAAGTTCTACATGACAGTGGCTCATACCAAAGTCCAGCTAGGTAGTAGCTTAATGTTTACCATTGGCACTAAATGACTAATGTCATGCTTGATGATTGGATGTTGGTTTTAGTGGTTGCTTTCTGGCAGGTTTATTTTTTCCTCCTGACTCATATTATGCAATAATAATTTGAAAATGCATACTAGTGATTGGAAGGTTACATGAAATGGCCCTTTATAAAAAACATGCCATTCAAAGACAAAATTTCAAGGCACACTCTTAGCAAAGGAAATTTTCTAACAGGCTTTTCACTTGTCACTCTCTACGTCTGACAAAGAATGAGAATATTCCAGCATATAAATTTGAAGTATGCCACTTTATGGATAATCCTTTTTTACTAATGTAAACCATACCAAAGCATGCATGATGCCCGCATTCAGGAACTTCTTTCAAACATAAGGCATTGATAAGACCTATTTCAGGCAATATTAAAATCAAAAAGAAATTAGTATATGAGTTTCACAAGAAATGGTAAAAATTAAAAGTACTATAACTATTCACATCAAGTGAGAGCACATCAAAGGCATTAAAAATGTTCAGTGCTTCAAAAGCTGCAGGGAATATTTTTCTGCTTGGATGAAATTACATACAAGTCTTGAAAGGAGTATGACAAATGTACCTGACCCATTTCCATACGTATGTTCAAATGAATTTCAAGGGCCAAATACATCAGCCATGGAAAGTATTTCATGGTAAAGTTGATGCACCAATTAGTCACAATGGAAACTTAGTTAAAAATGAATATTATGTTAAGACAGGTACCATGGTCCATTTTCTACATGAGGTATTTAAGAAGAGTGTAAAAAATACCCAAATATACATAGATAAAATTATTTAAAAAACTAGGAAAAGAATTTGCACATTCTATTTAGAGGATGAAAATGTTTGGCACTCATTCACCTGACTTCCCATTTTTAATGAAATACAAGAACTTTTCGTTAATGCTGGTGTGCCAGCTTTAACATACATTCTTGGATTGAAAACCAGAGCTTTGCACTGGCTAATATTGTATGTACATTCATTTGTAAACTACTGTATTTTAAGGAAATTCAATTGTATTCCCTTATATACATACTTCGATGGGTCTCTACCACATCATACACACACCAATTTTTCATAGAGAATTCTTTCACACATGCCTAAAGGAAGAGTCACATTATTATTGGCTGCCCTGAGTAGAGAGATTTTCCAAGCATGAACATTACATGCACAAATAATTTTATTTTGATACTGACACAGGAGAAATAATGTTGCTGTAACATTATATTGGTAAGCAAGACCACATTGAGAGGTTAAGGGAAATTGAGTGTCAAACTGATTAATACAAGGATTCATTTTTGGTCCCACAATTAGTGATCACAACATTAGGAAACATAACTTTAAAAAATTAAACTTCCCGAATGCCCTCAATCACTGATCACCAGTTACTCTAATGTCTTACAGCCCAACACCCCCTCCCTTGCAGTGGCTTAAAATGTAAGATGTAGATGCTATTGTGAAGCAAAGAAACACTCTGAATACTTCAATTCTGACCTTTCAGGCATCCTTATACATGTATAGTACATGCTTATACTCAAAGAAAGTCAATTTTTATGTTTTTGCTATCTTAATTTTGGTCACGACTCCTTCTTCATAAAATAACTTGGGAATATACCTCCTTTTTCTCACTCAAACATTTTTTGCTGCTCGCTCAATTATCTTTTATAAATTTATAGGAAAAAAATCACCACATTATGGAGTGATTTTGGTGACTTTGTTATCCAGTACAATATCAAAATTCACATTTAGTTAGGATGCGGTCACTTCAAATCAACAATGTGATGAAAGATATCTTTACTGCATGAGAGATATCTACTTCCAATATGAGCAATACATTTTTCACTTTAAAATAATTTATGATTATGGGTCCTGTGGCCCATCTCCAATCATTTTTGGTAGCATAATGAATCACATTATGTTGTATTCATAAGGATGAAATTTGAAGAACAGTGATAAATTTTAAATTATTCGTAACATTCATTATGTTACTGTAATGCAAGGCTACGAAGATCCATTATTGCCCCCAAAAGCTTGGGTATTTTTGATTTAGTCCATTGTTATATTAGTCATCGTTAATAATCCAATGTAAAGACCAAAAGGTGTTGTTTTCAGATTAATACTAAAGAAAATAAATACATAAGGTATCCGATCAGAATATTTCTTACATACACTTAGACATATTTTTCATTAATCCTTTTAACTTTGTATTCATAAAATATAAAAGAAATAAACATTGTTTGGAAGAAACACAATAGGAACCTAATTAATAGAACTGTAATTGAAAAGCTCTTATCTCTACATATCAAGTTAGTGACCTTAAATGATAAGAAGTATGTTTATTTTTACCACTACCGTTAAGCATTCAGGATCTGCAGATACTTTATCCTTCTTCTTAAAAAATACAGGCAGCTGGAAAGATGACTTCTTCTTAGGACCATTCAAGGGACCACCATCGGTACTTTCTGTGTCACTCCTGGGTAAGACAAAATACACTTTACTTTTCACTTAAGTAATAAAAAAATACAACAATTCATTACAAATGTGACAAATTGAATGATTTGAAGTAAGTGACCAGCTGTAAAAAAATTCCTATGCTAGAATTCATAATATCCATAATAAAGAGTAGGAACTTGGATAACCAATAAATACTCAACCTGTAGATAACTTCAAACCACCACTCCGTCTATAGGATTCAAATCTTAATGGAGTTTTTTGGGAAGATGTTTCTGATTTGGCCATGTGTTAATACCCTTCCAAATCATTATTTTTCAAGGATAGAAAGCTCCAAAAATAGAAATAGACTGTCAATTTGGCAGCCAACTCAGTATAAGCTGACAAGCACATATATTTTATATTTTAAACCGATCCAACATGAAAATGTGGGAACACCAAAGAATTAACCTAAATTTCACCCTAAGTATTTACAACAATAATGACAATTATCAATGATAGGCAGTCTTTAAGTTATAAGGAAATGACAGCAACAAATAATGCAATAATTTCAGAGAGTAAAAATCATTCGCCTTGACTGGGATCTGAACCCGGATCCCTCAATATCCGTTCGAGTGCTTTAGCTAGTTAAGCTATCGAGGCGTCCTCTTAAACTCTGAAATTTTGGGGGCTTTTAAAGGGACAAAATTTTGTGGCGAAACACTTTACTTACAATGTCACAGGCATTCGTAGTCGTGATCGACACGCCACAGTCCATGAGATAAACACTTAGGCTGTTTATACCTTAGACATATTCCAAAGAAACTGCGGGAAATGCCACAACAGTAACTTTTAACTGAGTCATCCGCTAATATGCATTTCAATACAATAATTTCAGTGTGTAAAAATCATTTGCCTTGACCGGGATTCCGGTTCCGTTAAAAGTTACTGTTGCGGCATCTCCCGCAGTTTCTTTGGAATTAGCAACAAATAAGTTACAAAATATAAATTACAGATTCAGGTGTGATGTGGCGGAACTGTTCCATAATAATGAAGATGAAAACTCTAGCAATTTTCCACTTAAGAAAGATTTATTTTCACCTAGTTTCATTGTACTACATCATTTTCAAGTAAAGCTTTCACTGTACAGACCAACATATATATATTAAATAGAGGTGGTGGGGATACCCAGGTTTCCTTGCCTCCTATGTTATGCTTTATAAAATTAATGTTTTATTTAAGCTTTTAAGGAAAAAATACCTTTCAAATTTGTGCTAAAAGGCCTTTTCAATGTGCTTTACTGGACTACTTGTTTTTAGAAGTTCATGGACAAAAATGGAAAGGAAATGATGACTAATGAGCATGATAATCATTATGATGTAGTTTCTTTAAAACATTCTTTCCCAATCAGATAACTCATAATTTATTCTCTCATTTTTTGCAAGGCCATACCCATGATCGTATGGAGATCAACTTTTGATATTTGGCATTGGTAGTAGCTTTTCCTTTACCCTACCCTATGTAGTGCATAAACTACAAAAAAGTGAGTTCAGGTGATATGAGAGGGTCCAATATTTATTACAATTTGTAATTTTCCACATAATTGAGATATGATAGGCACATTTCATATGTTACAGCATCATTACGTACAATTTTAACTCCTAAGAAAGTATTTGTTTGCAGCATTTTGCCTTCTCCAATAGTTATATAACTATGAAAAAATTACAAATTAAACATATGTACAGTAAAATAGTAAAATATAGCTTAGACAAAATGTATGCTATTAAACCATGGAATGATAGAAGTATAATTTTGATAAATGAAAAACACTCCTTAATTTAAATGAGATATATTGAAAACATATGATAAAAGTGTACACCCTGAAGAAACAATAATATTAAAAAGAGGTGTGGTGCATAAATGGTATTGATATTACCATAGCAAGAAACATAAAAATCACTATCTGATTTTAATTCTCACATAGTTTTTTGTAATTTACAATCATTAGCTATGATGAATCACTGAAAGTTTTTATATAAAAAAGAAGAATAAGAACAGTCTTGGCATGCAGTTCACAAAATTCAAACATTTTAAGGGTTGCATAACATCAGCTTCATTTTCCTCCATAAGTCTATTGCCCTGATTGCACTGGTCATAACTTTCATGTATGTTCATGGTGTTTCTGTTCTCAACCAATAATGCGTATTTATTCTGATAGGCCTACCTCCCCCATCCAAGCTTTCTGATATGTGCCAATCAAAATTGTACCTGATGATACCGCAATATGGTGAAATGTTTTGAACCAATCATTTATTATTCTGTGAAAAATTATAAAATGTAATAAATATGAGGCTTCAATGAAGTTATTTCTTGCAACCATCTGTAATATTTAGCCATCATCATAAAGTAGGGATCAATAAATCAATCAAGGCACATATTCAACCTATAAAATGTAAGTTTTGGAATGTCTCTAATGATCATTATCTCCAATATACGCATTGAAAAAATATCCTTTCATTTTCCTAATATTACATCTTTCTTCAATTCTCTCTAACTTCTACCTTTGTGCAGCCCCTAAAGTGCTAATCTCTTTCTTCCTCTGCCCCACTAACCTATAGTTCTCTCTCTCCTCCTCCCCTGACAATCATGTAGTTACATTGAAACCGGCCGGATTAATAAATTTTATTTTGTGGAAAATTGTCAATTTTTGATATTTAATTAATTATGATATTCCACCATATTACGCCTGAAACGTTTCTTTTTATATTTCTCCCTTCTCCCATGGCCCTCAACATCCCACTACCTTTCAATATTTCCTCCATCCAGATTTTCTGCCTTTTTAGGATTTATTCTTGCTACTTCCTCACTTCATTCACCCAATTAACATTACAACTTTATTGCTTCTCTTTCTCTGTGTCCAGTTTATTTCCTCCATACTCACATCTCAAATTTTTACAATACATGCCCATTCTCTTGGCTTAAATACCTGGTTTCAGAACTGTTAAGCACTTTATTCCATTTTAAGTCTTCACTTAACTTTTCTTTGCATCTTTACTTGGTACACCTGTCATAAGTTCATTAATGTAGATGCTTCATTCACCAATACAGTTCTCCTAATGTTCTTACTGTCACGCCACTCAATTCCCTCCTAATTTAATACTTAATTTAGCTTTCTTAAATCTCAAAAATCTCATTCCTTCCATTTTCTTGAAGTTAATATTCAACCCATGATTTTGGAATTACTCCCGTAAATCGCTTAACAATAATTGCAATCGCTTAACTGTCTGACTGACTATTGCTTGATCACATGCAAATATAACTGAAATGATAATCTCACAGCCCACTTTTGTGTCCAGTTCAAGCCCATACTACGCCACTATATTCCCTCAGCATGCATGCCGAAAAGTATGTAAAATATTGGGAAATCCTGTCTTATTGCCCTGAGAATCACTAACCATCTTTCTCTCTCAGCTACTCCCACCTGTGTGGCCTAATTCATACTCAAGTTCAGAATAAGTAGTCTATCCCTTCAATCTACTCCTATATTCTGCAATTCATACTTCCATCAACATCCACACTACTTGTTTGAAAGTCTTCTCAAAATCCGCAAAACATACAAAGACATCCTAATCATATTATGTTCCTTTCTACCGATGCTCACATCACTGAAATAGTATCATATGTTCCTATCCCATTTATAAACTCAAACAGAGCTTGGCCTAATCAGTTATTTGCACTATTTTGCAAGATTCTATTGATAATTCTTAGATGAACCTTTTACTGTATGTAAAATTGAACTTACAAAAGTCCTCACATACTAAAAAAAATATGGCTGTGGGATACTATAGTAATTGATAAATTTTTCAAAGAAAAAAAGAATATGTACAAGGAATATGAATTTAATAAAAAATGTGGGATGATCAGCAATTTAAATATTTTATACATAGTGAGTTTTCGACAACATAAGTATTATTTGGGAGCCTATTGTTTAAGGTGGGCTTTGTATAAACACAAACTGAAATTGCTTCATTTCTTAGCCTTTCCTAACATGAAAAAAGCTGGCGCTCCACTATACAAAAAACTGTTCTTCAATGCATTCCACCATCTCTTCATTCCATGCAACATATATAACTTTTTTCCCCTACCTTGATTACTAAATATTCTCCCCTCTATTGCAGTCTTCAACATTCCATTGTCAATTAAGACACTTTACACTTACCTTTTCTGCCTACTTTGGATTTCTTTCAATCCTCTCTCCTCCCCAATCATTCCTAGTACTTTCTCAAAAGCCTCCACAATACCTATCTTACTTCAATGACCAGTTTCAGTGTCATAAAAAACCATGCTTTATATAAAAGTTTTCACTAATCATTTCTTAGCATCCTAACTCAATGCTCCTGCTATGAATACCATCCTTCTCATGAAAGCTTATTTGCCTAATGCAGTTCCTCTTCTTACGTCCAACCACTTTGACAAATATAGTCCAAAACACTTCCAAGATAGGTAAAATATTCCACCTGTACTAGTTTTTGCCCTCCTCTTTTAATATTTGACTTAGCTTTCTTCTTTCTTGAAAATCTGCAATACTTTTTTTTGCTAGCATTGACCCTTACCTATCAAAATGATTACCAAATGTGCCCATCCTTGACCATAACCCCTTGGCTGGATTGCTAACTTAAGCTTGCTCATTCACTAATCTAAGGATTTTTTAATTCCTCACCAACTTTCATCCTATCTCAAGTTCTCTTCATACCTTTTTTATCATTTCCTTCACATACATGTACATTAAAAAGCATGAGTGATATGGAACCCCTGCCTAACCCTTTTTGATAACACCGCCTATCCCACCTCACCATCCAACACTCACACCCTGAGCAGTCTAAGACGTACAGGTGGTAGATACATCCTGATTGTACACACTGATGTTTCTCTCTATCATAGGCCTCATATCTGGCATCATGAATAATTCTCCACTTCCTGGACCCAAACTGATCATCCCGATGTATTCATTTCATCAATCAAAATCAAATGCCACTATAATAACCCTCTGATTATCATTTCCTAAAATTTTAAATTTATTATTGATAAACCACTTCCAATGGGCAATGCTCACAAACATTACTGGCAAAACAATTTTGAAAGTTATATTATACATTTTTTAAAAACCCAAAGATGGAAAATAATTAAATCTCAATGCATCATTTTTTCACCAGAGATAAACGAGGAAGTCATTATGAACAGGGGAAGAAGAATATAAATGCTATTTTCAAAACTAAATTATCAAATGATGTTGAACTTTGCTAAACATCTGTGGGAGGAGATTCACGTCAGAAATTTCACCCGTCCTTACATACCTTGTGGAAAGAGAAGAAGTTAGACAAATGATAAGAGCTAGAAATAAGAGAGAATGTGAGAACTGGCCATATAGTGAGCAAAATTTGCTTTGAAAAGCTCTCTCTCCTCCTGGTTGAATGCAATGAAACTTGTTGCACCAAATAAAAACGTTTTTGAGGAAAATACCTAGTATTCTTTTTTCATTCGAACCAGAGAAGGTGATTACATTTGAAATATATCATTGGATTAAATTCTATACAATTCCTATTCATTATTATTTTACATCAATTAATTTTCCAGCACAGACATTGGAAAAGGCCTTTAATTTTTAATTACTAAATGCAGCTATATACATATGATATCATAATGATTATTTTTACATGTGATATATGTAATTTATGGTATCATACATATTTTTAAGTAATACACATGCAATGAAGTGAGGGTGTCATTTATGTTATACTAGGCCTGTAAATTGAGTATTGAGACTGGCAATGTAGCATTCAATCTGGCAACACTGGAAGCCCTGGGCTTGGAGGGGTGGCTGGGGAACATGTGATCCACCTTTAGTATGGGTTTGAACTCACTCGAGTCATTTGGTTGTCCGTAACGATTTTTTCTGCGCAACAGTTTTTTCTATTGTGTTCTAAAAATGAGTGACATCAATTTTGAGCAACAGTGTGCTAACAGGTTTTGCTTCAGACTTGGACTCAGTGCAATGGAAACTCTTGCTAAACTTCAGAAGGAAGAGAGTTAATTGAAGATGAACCATGAAGCGGAAGGCCTTCATCTTCAAGAACTGATGAAAATGCCGACAGAATCCAGGATCTTTTGCATTCAGATTGTCAATTGACAGTCAAAATGATCGGGGAATAGTTGAATTTGACTCACACCACCGTTCATCAGATTTTGACCAATGAATTGGGGATGAGAAAAATCTGAACAACTGGATGTTGCATCTCGATAATGCTCCTCGTCACACAGCAATTTCAATAAACGAGTTTTTAGCCAGTAAAAACTATCCTGTGGCTCCTTAGCCTCCTTATTTGCCTGACTGAGTCCTTGTGACTTTTTTCTCTTCCCAAAGTTGAAATGAAAAATCACCTCAAGGGAACTCATTTTGGGACAATCAAAAGCATTAAAATGGCTAACCGACCAGCTGAAGGCTATTCCAGTATCAAAGTTCCAGCACTGCTATGAGGAGTGGAAGAACCATCTCCAGCACTGTGTGGCTTCAGAAGGAAGTTATTTTGCAGTGTGTCAATATAAAATTGTAATTCTATTTGAATGAAAAAAAAATCAGTCTCGTTACTTAATTTACAGACCTCGTATTCTATGATGGGAGGGAGGGATTTGTAGACAGGCCAAAAAAAAAGTATTGTGCGGATTAGAATTGATTCCCCAGATCATTCATTTAAAATCCAAGTATGAGATACTAAAGTGAAAAATTGTTTATTGGATGCTGCCAGCATCTAAAAACTTACACATAATATATTGTTGCCATAAATAAAGGTAACCTGTAATGTGGGACACCTGTGTTTATAAATTGCAGGATTTTTCAGGACCTTTGAAATCTAGCTGTATCTAAAGATTTAGAATAAATTTATTGGTGTTAGCTCTATGTTGATCCATTATTATTATTGATTTCTTAATATGCTCACTCCATCAACATATTTTGCTATGGATATTATTTACTCAAATTCACAAAAATGAAATTTTGATAACTTCCTGAGTTTAAGGATTATTTCAAGTTGGACCCATTGCCTTTGAACTATCAACACTAGACAATCTTATACTACCTCCATCATTATTCATAATTGTAATTTCCCTTTTTCACCATATATGTAGCCTTTAATGATTGCAATAGAGCTAGGATTACATTACCAATGCTCAACACAGTTATATCATGCAACATATTGTTGAACACAAAGAAGCATAATAGAAACATGCTTGCCTTCCATTAAATTGTGAGCCATTAGATACCATGCAATTAGATGGTAAGAAACCACTGTCCACTCCAACAGGTTGAGACTCCTTCTCCATATCGGTAGCAGTCAAAGACTCTCTGAAATTGTCAAACAATCATTGGCCGTATTCATTTTTATCTTATCGAATTTTGGGGAGAAGCAAACACATCCCTTGATTTACAACTGTCATATACATTTATATTCATTGATTGAAAAGTATTTCATCTTGCAATGCAGTCAGAATGAGGATATGGCACATTTGTGATGTAAAATGATTTTTGTACATCAAGGGATAAGTATAAGCATTAGTGCAAGTAAGCAGTTAATTGTTAGTCCAGTAAGCTAAGGAAAATTAAAAGCTGATGTAGAGCACTCCAGCCAAAGAATTACTTCTAATAACCACACTATTTTATCATGGAAAGAGATTAATTTCCCTGGCACAATTGACTTATATAAATTCTGCATTACCCTAAAGAATATTTAATTTTTTCATTTTAGTTGTATTGAAACACATCAGCATATTTACACAATTGAATTCTCAAGGTCATGGGAATTTGGTTTCCTTGGCCCTCAAAGCAAAACCATTGAAAAATTAAAAACAAACTCAAAAGATGAGAAAACTGCAATTTTCCAAATGAACAATAATTTCCATATCAGGATAAGGATCACCAATGTGCTTTCACCCACACATGTTCACCCTCTTTCCATCACACAGAATAACCATATGAATCCAAACACAACTTAGACCAGTGTAAAAAAGAAGAATGAAAATTTACAGTAATGCCATCACTGTTATTTGAATAGCACCTATCAATTTTTCATACTGACTCAGTCACTTTGTGAGATAGACAAGTGGCAAAAAGATGCGCAAGAATTTTGACATTTAGCGGTAAACTTTACTAGAAGGCTTATTTAACCCTAAGTTTGTGATTGAGTAGCATTATTATGGAACCAGTGATATGGTTAGGGATTTTTGAAAATGTTACATTGACTTAGAATTCATTCCTTCCTCCCCCACCTTCAGTCATCCATCTCTCAATGACGTCAATTTCCACAAATTTATTGAAGCATATTACCTTGCATAACCTATATTAATACCTCAAGTTTAATTAAATTTATTATGCATATAAATTATGGTAGTTACAAAATTTTCCAGTGTTACCAGGGGCAATTATGGATGTAAATAGCATGACACTGTCTGAAATGCCATTGCATCAAGGTACTATGATTTTGTCATATTTGAACATAAAGAATACATTCCTTGTTTTTTTTATTTCAGTATATAAAATATGTATCCACTGACTGGCATTAAAATTATAAAAGATTGCTGTTCCCCACCAAACACTATTTGAAGGGAGGGACCATTTTGTCTCAATTTTACCCAAATAAAATCCTCTATCTATCTATCTAACACCACAAAGGGATATCTTTGGGAGCAAAGCTCAAAGTACTAATCAATACACATACCAGTTGCAGCAAAATGTAAACCAAACACCTGCCATAACACACAGTCTGCTAAAAGCTAGCTTTTTGCATACTGATACTGCTATCGCTGCAGTAGGAAAACAGTATGGTGAGTCAGATGGACAAAAAATTACCTCATGTTTATCAATAAGCAAAGCAAATGTAAACGACTGAATAATGGAAACAAACAGATTTAACTCTTGCATTGGTTCAAATAATGGCTACTGGCATTGAAGTGACAAAATAAGTCAACAGAGTATAATGAAAGAATCTGAGTTACAACTTTGTACATTTCCACAAATTTAATATGAATATGACCACGGCAAATACTGAGTCCCTTTTAAACTAAGTTGCCAGGTCCAAATGGTAAAGATTAGGTAAGAAAAGAGGATGTAAACATGGAATAAAGAGAGGAAATTGGAGTGAAATTAAAACATGTTAGCATGCATGGTGAGAGTGATGGTGAGAGCCAGTCATTTCACAGAAGCAGGAGGGAAGACAGGGTTGAGCATAATGTTTGCACATCAGCTGGTGAACGGATAGTGAGAGGAGTGCATTCAGAAAGCCAAATTCCTAAGGATACATTCTATAGCCCACGAGGAAATTTAAAATTACAAACAGCACTATTTTAGCAAGGCTATCAAACCAAAATTCCATGTACTTGTCTCAGAACTTAATGGGAGGGTTGGTTCAGAAGGGTGTTCCTTGAATTTTGAAGGTACATAGTTATTTTCAAGCTTAGCACTCCAGGCTAAAGGCTTAGGGTAAAGCTTTATAATTTGCTCAACATACTGGGATAATCATTACTTAGAATTACTAAATAACATTTTATGGCTAGGAGGGAAAGGAGAAGGATATATTTTCCTTTAAATATTTTTACATAAGTACTTGATATTAAAATTTTACCATAACACTACATTAGTCTAAGGAAGTCAGAATGGTCATGAAGAAATATTTTATTGCTAGTCCATTTACAAGCTCCAAACTAAATATCTATTGAACGCCACTAAGCTCTACTGGATCATGTTTGAGAATGATTCTGTTAATTATAGTTTCCATAAGAGACTTTTATGTCACTTACAAATTAATAATGCAGGCACCCATAATTGAATATAGATGATACTTATGGCTACATATCAACTAAGATGGTTTTAAATCTATTATGAAGTATCATTTTCTAAATATATCTTGACTACAAATATTATTGAAGGTGAACTTAACTTCAAGTAACCATGGAGATGTTAAAATTTGTTGGGCAACAGGATAGATGGAAGAGATGTATACATGTACATAAATCATTGGATTGATGACATATGATGGTGATGAAGAACTTTGTCATAACTACTTTCCAAAATGCTAAGCACTTAAATAATCAACATCACTAATAGCAAAAGACGAGTAAAGAAAATGTATTAGTCCCCAGTTCCAGTATTTGATCAATCTGATGGATTAAAAATAGCTGAAGCCCCTTATTAGCTTGAGGGCAGTAATTTTCAGATGTAGTGTTTGGTGTTTTGTTAAAATATACTGCTTCCATGAACAATTTTAAATTGAATAGTTACGCATGCCCCTTGGTGTTTGACTATCTCCATTTGAAAATGGCCATGATCAACCCCATGAAGGGATGGGTCATAGAATATTTTTGGCTTTAATAAATTGAAAATAAATATTAATTATGTGCCCATTGCTACTTTTGAATATCGTTTGTACTCTGAGTGTAAAAATCTACTACAGGGTGCATTGCAGTCTCTGAACTAGTTTGATTAATTTTAACTTTAACATGATTTTCAGCTTTCTTTGAAGAAAGAGACGTGATAACAATATTTTTGTTCATATGTGAAAATAGCCACCTTCCTCCCTTGAGGCTTTCAAGATCTGCTATTGGCACTATATATGTAAGTGTCATTATTACCAAATGGCCATCCCCTTGAGGTGTGAAAACAAATTACCAGTTAGACTTTTCGTGACTAATTCATTCCTATGTCCTGGAAAAATAAATACTCATCTGTAAACCACTTCTAGTTTCACAGAGCGTAAGCATTTCTTAAGGTCCAAGGAGCAGGATCAAATGGCCGGCGGAAAAATTTATCAGTGCCCGCAGTGATTTCAAATTTTATTCAAATTTCAAAAAATATTGATTTCAAATTTTTGCTCCAGATGTGAAGGGTATTGGTCAACAAGAGAATATTTTTCACATATGCCATTAAAGTGTTTAAACTTATTGAATCTAATTTGCAAAATGATATCAAATGTAACATTATTAAGGGGAGAATCCAAATTAAAAGGAAACGGAAATTAGGTAAGCTGAGCCCTAATTGATAGTTACATTATAACTGGATTCGGTGCATACACCCCTCATAAATGATTCCACAATTGGTAGAGTTCCATTAAATATTCACTTAGTTGATAGATTGAGGAAAAAGGTTGTGGATGCCTTGACTATGATAATAAGCAGCCTGAACGTATTTGTAGTGCTAAAATATAAAAACGGTAAAGTTAGGTAAAGGATGAGTAATTAGAATTAAGAAAATTAAAACAGATACTCACGATTCTTTTTCATTTTTAGAGGGGGTTGGTCCTGTAAATAGAGTAAATATAAAAATTAGACCACAAGATTACAGAAGAGGAAAATACATTCTGCCAAATAAGCAACCTTTTGAAATTCGACATTCCATGGGACCCAAAAATGTTAGAATGCATGGTTATGCATTGAATTAAATGAACGGTAACTATGGCCATACGAATATTATGGGAAGAATCCCATAATATTCATATATATATAAATATATACGTACATATATGTATGTGTGTATATATATATATATATATATATATATATATATATATATATATATGCATGTATATATATATGTGTATATGTATACATATATATAATGTATAACACTTAGCACTAGTGGACACAGACAAAAACACAGAA
The DNA here is from genome assembly GCF_022747635.1 of Hetaerina americana. NCBI lineage: Eukaryota > Metazoa > Arthropoda > Insecta > Odonata > Calopterygidae > Hetaerina > Hetaerina americana. Next base: position 78,671,943 of record NW_027286763.1, read on the forward strand.
ACACACAAAAAAAGATACATATATATATATATATATATATATATATATATATATATATATATATATATATATATATATGTGTGTGTGTGAGTGTGTTTTATATATATATATATATATATATATATATATATATATATATATATATATATATATATATAAAATTTCATAAAAATTCAACATGAATATTGTGGGAGAAATCCCATAATATTCATATACCATAATTTCCCACCATAGCCAGAGTGTTTTTGTTATCGTATTTTGGTTTCATTGTTTGTTTGCTTCTAACCTCCTACATCATTTTATTTTTTAATTTATTTTTATTTATTTGGCCTCTCTGATTTCCTTCACCATATCCTTTGCCCACAATTGTACAGCTGGGGTTGATTCTTCCCTTAATTGTAATGCATTGTTTTAAAATATGTTACATTATGTGGGAGTATATTTATTGTCTTCTGTTATTTTTTGTAGAAATTAATGAAAATCCATGTTAAATGATTGAAATACGATTATTTTCACACAATCTTATTGTTGGTGCAGCCTCATTCCAATGCATTAGTGTCCTCTACAGGTACAATGCCAGGCATAAGACTTGAAGTGGTGTGTTATAAAAATTACTATAGGTAATCGACCAGTTATGGTAGGTTTTGGATGGAAGCGACTATCAAATAAATATGTTGTCTCTCCAAACAAAACACAACCCAACATCCTACTCCACAACAAGCCCCTCTTCACCTCCATATACTTCCCCCCACTCTTCATTCCGTCCAGCATCCTTATCCTATTTCTGCCTCTTCCTCATTTTCCTTCTATCTCAGTCTTCAACATCCCATTGCCAACCCATATGCACTGAATCCATTTTTTCTGTCTCCTTAGAATTTCTCCCAGGTATCCCCTCTCCTCCCCCACCATACCTAGCACCTCCTCATTTGTTTTCCTTTCTGTCCACTTGACCTTCTCCACACCCACATTTAAAAAGCCTCCAATCTAAGCCTATCACCCTGCTTCAATGACCATGTTTCCGTGCAGTACATAATAATGCTCCGTATCCAAGTTTAAATTAACTATTTCTTAACATCCTTACTCAAAGCCCCTGTCATCATCTCCCTCCACCTCGTGAAAGCATATTTGTCCGATACAATTCTTCTCCTTATGTCTCCGGTACTTTGACCATTTTGGTCCAAAACACTTTTGAGATTCATAAACTGTTCCACCTGCCCTAGTTTTTGCACTCCTATTTTAATCTTTACCTTAGCCTTTTTCTTTCAGGAAAACCACATAACTGTTTTGAAGTACTCTGCATTGTCGGGTTTCACCGCGTCGTTGTTTGACGCGGTGAAATCCGACCGCGGTGGCATCGCATATATATCATACTGCATATATATATGCATATATATCACACATGCATATATATGATGACATCGCATATATATCATACTGCATTTCCAATTCTCTCAGCATTGCTTGCAACCCCTTGTCTGACTGACAAACTAAAGCTTGCTCATCAGCAAACCCAACTGATTTTATAAATTCCCTGCCAACTTTCATTCCGTTTTCCAGTTCTTCCCAAGCCTCTTTAATCATATACGCTGAACAGCACTGGTGATAATGGACAACCCTGCATTACTCCTCTTCCTAATACTACCCATCCAGTCTTCCATCCCCCACTCGCACCTGAGCAGTCTAAGACTTGTACAGGTTGCAGATTAACCTCCTGTACCTCCAATCTATTCCTATATTCTGCAATATTTTCATTAGTTTTTTCCAATTCATTCCAACAAATTTCTTTTCGAAATCCATGAACCAGGCAAATACGTCCTGATTATATTTTATATTCCTCTCTAATAATGAGCTCATAACTGCAATGGCATCACACGTGCATCTCCCCTACCTGAACTCAAAGTGATCATCCCCTAAGTAATCATTTGCCCTGCTTTCTTTCCTTTTGTTAATGACCCTAATAATTACTTTAGCTGTGTGTGAAATCAAACTTATTGTATCCCCATGGCCTTATTATATTTCATTTCCCTTAAAGCTCTTTCTAAGTCTAACCTTGCTGACCTAAGTTCTTTATAAACAGTTCTTCTATATATTCCTGACATCTCTCTTGGATCTTTTTTGTTTCTACTTTCCGAATTATCTCTAACTTTTAACACAGGCTTTCCCTTCTTACTTCCCGATAGTGTTTTAACCTTCTTGTTTGGGACACCAATTTCATCCTTCCTCCGCAAACTTTCCATATCCTCGCACTGCATCTTCCAGCATTCTTCTTTTGCTCTATTTATTACACATCTCATTACACATTCATGAATTAAAGTTTAAATTGCTACTTCATGCACCCTATTCACCAGATTTAGCCGCCTTGGATTATTTTCTGTTTGCAAACTTGAAAAAATGGCTCGGTGGTCAAAGATTTTCCAACCGTGAAGAAGTGATGTCGGCAGTTAATGGCTATTTTGAGGAGCAAGACAGTTATTATTAGAAAAAGGATATCAAGCTTATTCAACATCGCTGGGAAGTGTATAGAGCTGATTGAAGATTATATTGAAAAATAAATACATTTTATTCCAAAATGTTTTTTTGTTTTCTTTGTTGGGTCAAGTACTTCTGGGATTACCCTCATATACCATATTCTCCTTCTAAGTCTAACCTTGATGGCCTAAGTTCTTTACCATTAAGTGCTTCTACATAATACTTCCATCTCTCTTGGATCTTTTCTGTGACAACTATTATCTTACCTGACTAATCTCTAACTTTTAGCACAGATCTTCCATTCTCACTTCCCGATAGTGATTTAACCTTGCTGTATATCGCACCAATTTCACCCTTTCTCTGCAGACTTTCCATCTTCCACCATGCTTCTTTTGCTTTATTTGTTGCCCATCTCAAATCATTATTTAATTTTTTGTACTTCCTTCTCCCTAACTCTGTATTTACATTATTCCTTTTTTCATTCTCTAATCTATCTTTCTAACCATCTCATCTATGATCCAAGGTTTCCTTGTCCTTTTTCTATTAAGAGTTCTTACAGTTTCTTTTGGGTTGCCAGATAGAGGGCGCCAAAGTAAAGTAGATGCCAGACTAAGAGTATCCCTAATCGAATAGTTCAGCCACTGAACCGATGTTGTGAATGTTCTCATTATTAAAGCTCAGAAATCTACACTGAAGTTGGATGAAAAAGATATTGTGAACACATTCAAAAAGAAGAAGTTTCTGGTTTTAATGAATGTTTTCCACCCCAGGCTAGAGGGTTACTAGATTGTGGCATGATTGTAAACCTGTTTGGAATAATGATGCTTGTGGTGTTATTGAATCTGTTAATGGTGCAATGATGACTATCTTGCAATGAATTGTTACCATGAAGTTTCCTATTCCAGAGTATTGAGTGCCTGCTGTGACAAGAAATCAATTCTTCTTGTTCATTTAATAAAAATGCCCGGGAATGAAAATCCATTCTCATGGAGTAAGAGGAGGATTGGTGGATATCAATTGGTTAAGAAATGCATTGATTGTGGCAAACTTTTAAATAATAGTCTAAATACAGTAGAGCCTATAGTTTTCCACCATTTTTACATGAAAACTGTTTGTCTCATTGTTATTTTCCTTTATTTCAGTTATTCCTGGTTTGAAGACAGACAAATTAGGCAAAATGCTGTACTTTGTTTGATTTTTGGCCCAGAGATAATGGTATATTAAATATGATGCAGAAATAATGACCTTGATTTGTAAAAAAATAGAGACGTGAAGTAGCCACATATGTTTTTAAGGTTCTAAAAATTCTTTGGAAATAACTTTGTAGTTGATAAATGATAATTGAAAAAAATGAATGTACTACTTTCACGCAGTGTATCTACTTAGTTGCTTTAGCCCTGATGGTTGGTGACTTAACTCCTAAACCTTAAAAATTTGCTCATGTTTGGGGGAACATAATAATCTGCAAGGTCAAAATTTCCTGTGAATTTTCACCCATGAGATGCCTTTCTAGAACCTAAAACCTGAATAATTGCTTAAAATATTTCTAATACCAGCCACCCTGAAATCAAGCACGTCTACTATGCTGGACAAAGAATAGTCATCCAAAAACTGACAATAATTGATAGCTTCAATGACAGGTAACAGAGTTGAACCACTTAAACATCTCATTTGAAAATTATGTAACGCCAAGACTATTGGCAGGAGAAAACATATTTTAGACATAAGATACAAGCAAACCTGGATTTAAGAGCTAAACAGAAATAAAAACCTCATATTTCTGCTACTAATTTTCACAATAGTATTCTTAATGGACAAACAAACACATTTGGATGCTTAGGATTCATAAAGGTGATAATATGCTAGTCATGGCAACAATCATTAAACTATATTACAATCAAAATCACAACACCGAACAAGAAATATTGAAATAGAACTAGTTGAGAGAAAAGAGAATGGAAGACATAGCCTAAGTAGAAGCTCATTTCCAATAGTAATCATACTGACCAAGTAATTACTTTTTTAATCTTGACCTGAAATTCATTGATTTCTTTAGGAAATGGGAGCGCTTATAATAAATAATGTTGTGAGTTAAGTATCCTCTCCTTTTTTACCTTTTACCCCTTTTACCTACCTCATTATCCTTTTTTACCTTTTACCCCTTCTTGACTTGTGGCGCTAGCCAATTAATTTCAATTTTACTTTGTTTAGAAAGGTAAACTGTTTACGGCTATTGGAGTTTCACATTTATTATATATTACTAGCCGTAAGAGCTCATTTCTATCAATACTACCTAATTATGTCTTATAATTTTCTTTTGGAGAACAAATACTCTTTTTAGCATACATGGGGGAAAACCTCAAGAGCAGTTTCATGTGTTGCTTTTGACAGAAAATTGGAATGGTATGTGACTTTTTGAATATCCATTAATACTAAATCTAATAAATGTTACACTGTAAACAGCAGAGCTAAACTTTGAATACAAGCTAGACAGCTATGGCTAGGCTAATTGCCAGATTGATCTGTGATTTACCCCAAATTTCAGAACAGGTAACTGGAAGCTTTGATGAATTAACTAAGTTCACTGAGGGATTACCTGAGTAGGAATATCATTGAATAGCAACATCCGCGTTTTATTGCAATATAATATAAAATTATTAATTGAAGACCATTTTAACACAGTACTGAGAAATAACTTTTCTGCTTTAAATAAACAGTTTTTGCTGAAACAGTAATATTGGTGTCATCAGCAAAAATAACTGCGGGTGCCTCCAGATTTTAACAAAACATAAATAATTTAGATAAATCATTTTAATGCAATGAGAACTGCATAAGTCTCAGACTCAAACCCTGAGGAACACCACTTGTGACAGGGTACAGGCCGGAGAAATAATTCCAGTCACTAAGTGCCTAAACGTGTAACTGTTTATTGGTGAGATAAGATTTGATTCAGTCATGAGCAACCCATTGAATTCATACATATCCGCATTTGCTTATAAGTATTCCATGATTAACTGATATCAAATGTATGGATGAAATCAAGGAATAATGCCAATGTAAATTTATTTCCATCTAGAGAATTTGAGATGCCATTTCCATCAATCTTGTAAGTGCATCAGAGGTAGATCAGCATTGCAGATAACCCCATTCATTGCCCCTTAAAGTACAAGGTCTATCCCAAAAGTAGTATGACTTATTTTTTCCCAGATAGACACCGATGGGTGGTGGTTTCTTTGGCTGGGTTCCAGGGAGGGGAGTCTCAGGAAAGGCTGGAAGCCGATGGTAGTTGGCTTCCAGCCATTGTGGAGTGCGAGTCGTTTGTTTGCGAAACCTCAATAACTTGACCTCGTGACTCTCCATCATGAACCAGTTATTGGAACAGCTTTATGCCGTCAAATTTTTCGTAAAACTGGGGAAAACGTGGAAATAGACTCATGAGATGCTCATTACAGCTTATGGTGGTAATGCCATGGGTACATCGGGTGTCTTTGAGTGGCACAAATTGTTTTGCGAGGATAGAGAAGATGCTGAAGAAGCCAAATATTCAGAACGCCCTTCGAACTCAATAAGTGACAAAAATCTTGAAAGAGTGAAGGCTTTGTTGGACAGGGATCACAGATTAAGTGTTCATATGGTTTCTGCTGAACTTGGCATCCCTAAAAGTGATGTGTATCAACTTGTGACTGAAAACATGGGTATGAGAAGGGTGTGCGCGAAGGTGGTGCGGCAAGTGCTCTCGGACAAACGAAAGGAAACTCACACACAGATCTGCAAGAGCTTCCCGATCATGTGAGTGAGGATCCATATATTTTAAACAATGCCCTACCAGACTTCTTCTGCCCCCATTCCCCTGTCTCAAATCCATGCATAAAGAATGTCACTATGGCTTGGTGGAAGTGCTAAAACAGGCCGTGACGAGGGAGCTCAGCAGCATTCTGGGCATTGCCTTGCAGAAGGCATATGAGGCGTGGTAAACCCGCTGGCAGCCGTGTGTGGACACACAAGAGTGCTACGAAGACTTTTGAGTGAATGTATCAATTCTGGCAAATAAATTTTTCATAATTGACTGAGTACTACTACTTTTGGGACAGATCTTGTATTATGCTTACTTAAATATACATTAAATCAATCAAATAAGATTAATTCAAATACTTTTGAAAACTTAAAAACTAGGGGCCTGTCATTTTTTATATCATTACTGTCACTCTTATTTTTAAACATTGGTATGACTTTATTATAGTTATCAGCAATTTACCAGTTAAGATTTTTCAGATCAGATTTCAAATGGACACAAGCTACCAAACGGTCTAGCAACAATTCCCTTACCTCTACTAACAAAACATAACCTGAAATCCAACACTACAATGAGCCCCTTTTTGATTCTGAATACTTTCTTCCTCCCTTCATTCCATCCAGCATGCCTATCCCATTCCTAATCCTTCCTTGTAAACCTAACATTCTCCCTTCTATCAAAGTCTGCAACATTCCATTGTCCATCAGAATGCTCTGCGTTTATCTTTCCCAACTCCTTTTGATGTTTTCAAACAATCGTCTCTCATTCTCCACCCTATGCTTCATTTGCTTTTCTTTCGGTTCATTTCAGCTTTTCTATCCCTATCCACACCCACACTTCAAAAGCCTACAATCTATGTATATTGTCTTGCTTCAACAACCATGTTTCCATGCCAAACAAAACCATTCTCCATATCAGTTTACAGTCTTTTCTTAATATACTTACTAAATGCCCTGTCATCAATTTACTTCTCCTTGTGACAGCTTCTTTGCCTGAAACAATTCTTCATCTTATTTCCTTGCTACATTTACCTTTTGGTCAAAATCATTTCTTATGTAGGTAAACTGTTCTACCTGATCTACCTTATGAACTGACAAACTAAAGTTTGATCATCAGCAAGCCTAACTGATTTTATGAATTGTTAAATGACTTTCATTCCTACCTCCAGTTATTCCCATACCTCTTCAACCATTTCCTCCAAATATATGTTGAACAGCACAGGAATATTGACACCCATCTTACTCTTGTCCTATGCACAAAATGGTTACCTCTCCTCCTCTTCCTAACACTGCCCATCAGGAGTCTACATTCCCCACTCACACCTAAGCAGTCTGAGACATGTACAAGTTGCAGATAAGTCTTCTGTCCCTCCAATCTATTCCTATTTTCTGCAACATTTTCATTAGTTTTTCCCACTTCACTCTATCAAATGCCTTTTTGAAACCAACAAAACAGACAAATACATTCTGATTATAATCTATATTCCTCTCTATTTGTGACTTCATTGCTGTTATGGCATCACACGGGTATGACTTTGTGCAGCCAAAATTTCTGGAAAAGTTCATTAATTAGTAATTAACTCACTGAAAACGTTCATTAAATAGAAAAACTAAGGGTTTAACATATAATCACTACACTACCACTAAAGCTTATGTCTACCAACGATTCCAGGAGTGGAAGACAAGATTAATTTTGGCTGGCATAATGAAACCTATTTTTCATCACATCATCAGTATTTCAACCTTCACATTGGTTTACTACAACCCTCCATTTTTCTCCAATCAGGGCTAATTCCCTCAAACCCTGATAGCTGTTTTACACCCTTCTTAATTTGTCCAATGTATTTATCATTGGGTCTTCCTTGTGAGACCTTCCCTTTCTTTTATTCTTCTAACTAATCCATTGTGACTCAAGGGGTGTCCAATCTATATAGATCTTTGCAATGGAGTTCCCCAAATTGTCTTTTTCTCTCCAGCTTTTCTATGTACTTCCTTGCCCCTCCATTTTTCAATCCATTTAATATTCAGCATTGTGCTTCAAAGGCATCTATTCTTTGTTGTCCATTTTTCCAATGTTCCATTCTTCTAATCAGTAGAATGCTTTGCTTCATATGAACGTTTTGAAGAACCTACTTTCTTGTTTGCAACCTTAGATTTTTTAAATATAGTAGCTGCCTATTTTTCATGAATGCCATTTCTACTTGAGCTATTCTATTAATTATGGAGGATGGGGTTGAGAACAGAAGGATAATGCTTAGATCTCAGAGTCACATGGGTTTATTCGGTGACACAACATGTCCAGAAGTATCAGAAAAGGCATTGCCACATGCTCAGGAATGTAGGAACAACTTAATCTCAGACACCGCACTGCCAACACAATGAAGATTAACAGATGCATATAGAATCAAAGAATTTATTTACAACACATACTTTGCTTGATTTTAGTCTAAATTCTTCTATCTCAAGTTATATTTCTGCCCAGTTAGATGTAGGATTCCCCTCGATCTAATTTCACTCCTAAAATTGTGATGTCTTTAGCTTCTCTCTTCCTTGCACAAGCATTTTATTTTTCTTCTTCTCGAATCTTCTCTTAATCTCGATTATATTCCCAAAGTTCATAGCTTTCAGTGTTGCATGAGGTCCTCTCACCTTTCCGCTATTATGATGATGTCAACTGCAAATCAGAGTATGCTAATTTCTTTGTCATTCACCTTGGCTCCTTTGATGCCCAATTCTAGTGCCTCTTTTAGAAATATATTGAATACTCCTGGCCAGAAGTTTTAACTTTGTGTAACTCCTTTGTTTATTTTGGCTTCTATTTTCCATGTTTTTCATTTGCATGGTTACTACCTGATTCTTGCAGTGGTAATGGATTATTCTCCAGTTGTAATCCATTCAAATTGCTTCTAGTGCCTTGAATAATTTGCCCCATTCAATGCTGCCAAAGGTTTTCTCCAATTCCATGTATGCCACATATATTGGATTGCTCACCTGCATAATTTTTTTGGCCAGTATCCTGAAGCAGAGTGTAACCACTCTTGCTCCTCAGTTTTTCCTAAACTCCAACTGGTTTTCTGTAAGGCTTTCTTCTACCTTTTATTCTATTTTTCAGCTAAATATGTATGTACATAAGTATTTTCAATTCTTGAGACATCAGGCTCAATGTTCTGTGTTCTTTGCATTAATCTGCTTTTGGTTTTTTTGATATTGCAATTATCACACTCTTCTTGAAGTTTTCTGGTAATTCTCCATTGTCAAGTATCTTTGATTATTCCATAGAGGGCATGCTTCTCTTTGATTCCAAGTGCTTGGATTGATTATTAAGTGGTTTGGGCTCTTGGTAGAGATAAGCAATATATTCCTTCCACTTCAATCCAATGGCTTCATCTTTTCTCTGTACCTTTCTGTTAGCATCTTAGTTGTTGCGGGATTTTGTTTTTCTTTCTCCTGGCTAATGAGATTCGCCACCTACCTATCCTATTCCTACCCCTTCCTCACTTGCCTAACATTTTCCTCTCTAGCACAGTCTACAACATCCTATTGCCAATCAAATTGCTCTGCATCCATCTTTCCTGGCTCGTTTGGATTTCTTCCAATAGTTCCCTCCCCTCCCCCACCATATCTCATTTGTTTTCCTATCTGTCCATTTCACCTTCCCTATCCTTCTCCACACCCAAATTCAAAAGCCTCTAATCTATGCCTATCATCTGGATTCAATGACTATGTTTTTGTGCCATCCAAAACTATGCTCCATATCAAAGTTCTGATGAGCCTTTTCTTAACATCCTTACTCAACGTCCCTGTCATCAACTCCCTCCACCTTGTAAAAACATTTTTTTCTAATACAATTATTCACCCTATGTCTCTAGTACTTTGACCATTTTGGTCCAAAACACTTCAGAGATAGGTAAACTGTTCCACATGCTCTAGTTCTTACCCTACTATTATAACATTTAGCTAAGCTTCTCTCTTTGTAGAAAATCGTATTATCTTTCTTTTAACTACATTTCTCTTGTCTCAAACCTATTTCACTGACTTTCCAAAGCACTCTGTAGATGTTGCAAACCCTTGGATGACTGACTTTCTAAACCTTGATCACCGACAACCCTAACTATTTAATTAATTCCCCACCAACTTGCATTCCTAACTCCAGTTCTTCCAAAACCTCTAACCATTTACTCTACATATACATTAAACAGCACAGGTAATGATGGTCTCTCTCCTTTTTCTAATACATTCCATCCAGACTCTCCATCCACCACTTGCACCTGAGCTGTCAGAGACATCTACTGATTACAGATAAGTCTCCTATCCCTCATAATCTACCCCTATTTTTTGCGATACAATCATTAATTCTACACAATTTTCTATGTAAAATGCCTTTTCAAAACAGACAAATACATCCTGATTATATTCAATATTCCTCTATCTTAGCAACCTCATTACCACAATGGCATCATGCATGTCTCTCTCCTCGGTCATCCTCTCAGTAATCATTTGCCCTGCTCTTCATCCTCTAGTTGAGGATCCTGAGAACCACTTAAGCTGCATGAGTAATGAACTTATCCTTCTGTAGTCCTCACATATTGCTGCCTTTCCCGTCTTAAAAATGGGAACTAACCTTTATCTGACAAAATCTTCCAGCCAAATTTCTCCCTTATAAATACTATGAATTAATCCATAAAAACTCCTCCCACATTCTCCTAAACTTTTAAGTACTTCTGTAGGAATATCTGCCCCATGGGCTTACTTGATTTTGATTCCCTTAATGCCCTTCCTATTTCACCAACCAGTAAGCCTGGACCTAAGTTATTCTCTTCTACGTCACATTCTCTATGTCTAATCTCATCGTTCTAATTTCTTTGCTGGACAGTTCCTCTATATATTCTTGCCAACTCTCTTGCATCTTTCTTGTTTCAACTAATATCTTTCCTGACTTATCTTAAATTGTTTGCAACGATTTTCCCTTCTTACTTCCTGATAGGGTTTTAACCTTCCTGTATAGCAGTACATTTTCCAACATGCCTCTTTTGCCCTATTTTTTCAATGCCTCAGTTTATTATTGAACTCTTTATACTTCCTTCTACCTTACTCTTGAGTTTCCCCAGCTTCCAGCCCTCACTCATAATTTTTTCTAAAGCCTGCTGAGTTTTCTTGCTGTTCCTGTTAATGCTTCCAAATTGCATTTCCTACACCGTCTTTCCTATTTTCACTTTCTGAATTAGACACTATACTCCCTTACTACTAAATTTGGATATGAGTTCACATCTGCTTCTGGGAACTGCAAATTTATCACACTGTTCCTAAATCTGTCATTGAACACACCTCAAAACAGTATTTTTATTAATGACCAACCTCTAGATTATGAAGGCCATAGTTGTCAACAATGTCATATTAAACAAGAATGTCTGACTGTCAAAATGTACAACTCATGATCATCGATGGCCTCTATCATCCACACCCTAAGTAAAAACGATTTGCCTGTTCTAGCTACATACTTGACTTGTATTCCAAGAAAATGGCTAATAATGATGTCATTTTGGCAATTTGCAAAATAGAATTTCTTGTTAAGGGAAAAAACCTTAAAGCAAGGCATTCACGCACTACTGAGCATGCATATGTGGACTCCTGGATATCTAACAATGTTCAAAGGTTCTGACTGCTCATGCCTATATCAATTCAGATGCACAATGAAGGCACTAAGTCAGCGGAACCATTGCTTTTGAACTGATGGATTCAGGTTCTACTAAAAGATCTTCAAGCAAGTAGAGTAGTGGAAAATTTTTATTTGACTGGTTGGAGGTTTTGTACAGAGTTGACTAGTAGTGCATTATTTGAATGATAAAAAAGGTTTAATAATGAACACCTTGGTGACTGAAAATTTTGCTCATGACATTTGGTAGGACCCTTGCATATCTGTTCAGAAGTTATACTTTATACCATCCATTATTCTTTTTTTTGCTATTAACTGCCTTTGTGGCTTAGCAATACTTCTGGATCTTTGAACTGAGGGAACTTTCTGATGAAGAGATGTAACCCATTAGTTTAAAATTAAATTATCCATGCTAAGTTCAATGGTAATAATACATAGGATATAATTGTGCTAATGGTAAAAATCTAGGAATTCTGTCATTAATGCCTGTGTAAATTAAGAGTTCATAACCTACATTTTCCATAAAGACTTGTACTTGAACAAATACAATATATTCTTGTAGTCAAGTTTTGGGCAACATATGAATATTCACTATCAGGTAATGTAGGTACATACTAACTACCAGCTCGTTAGACATTTTCCTGAGGCTACATTATGATAAATATTTGTAATATGAGGTCATATTATATGTTTTTTCCTCCTGTGAAATAAGATTATTACTTTTTAATAATTATAATTTAGCTCTATGTAGACTTTTAACTAGTACACCTATGTTGGTCACACACATACAAGTAGGCCAAATCTCTCACAGGCCATCACTTTCAGGTACTTGTGCACAAAGATAAATGTATATAGACATGAGCCCAATGTAAACGTACCACGCTACATAAGAGAAAACATCAAAGGACAACTGAGATGTTGATTTTAAGTGAGGAGTTGAATCAATCACCTTCATTTTAACAAATGCACACATTGCATATTTTTTTTACACCCAACACAATAATACTAGTGGATTTATTTTCTATCTTAGTATAAAGTTCTGTATTTCTTAACTAAAAAATGAAATCCAATGGGCTATTCACCTAACATATATTTGTAGCCATCATAATATATATTTTATAATATATAAGCATGCAGGGCAAGGTAGTAAGTGGGGTAAAATGGAAAATCCCAAATTACTCATCCATAAACAGAGAATGGAATCAGAAATAATTCTCACTCCAACTGGGAAAAGTCATAACCAACTGGAAATAACTGCTCATTAGGTAATATATATTTCATGTGGAATATGATATGCTGCAAGTAATAAACAAGATTAAGTCTTTATGTGATACTTTATTTTGTGTTTTGCCGTCAAGTCAAAATGTTATATCAACTTCAATTTAATATATATATTCATTTTGGATTTATCTGTATATATTTAATTTTGACAAATAATGTGTCTTTTCAACATAACTTATTAAAGAGAATTGTGACTAATACAGAAAAATCAATAATTCAAGACAAACTCAATGACGAATACCACTTGAGTACCTCTATTTAGATCCAAATAGTGTTTCAATATCATACAATAAGTGTAATAAAGACTATAGCACAATTTAACAAGAAACATTTATCACACTTAAGCTTCACAGGACGAGTGGAATGTATGAGATTTTATACAACAAAAATAAATACTTAGTTTTACTATCAAGAATACATTTCACAAATTTTAGCATACAATATCTATTATACTTACTAACCATAATGACAAATAGGAGTTATGAACCATTACCAAAAATCAAGTCTATGTTTTCACAACCAATTTTACAAAAATTTTTCAAATTTTTAATTAATCACCTATACACGAAATAAATCTAATTGTAGATGCAATTAAGTTTAAATATTTGTGTTTCAATATTTAACTGCCTGATTCAATTCACAATTGTGAAATTAAAATGTTCTATGAGCATATAGTTAACATCAGTCATCATAACATGACTATTAAAACTGTCCATCTGTGCATATAACAACTATGGGTGTTATTCTACAATATCTAAAATAATAATTATACAATATATACAGTCTAGATCACCCAACTTTTCTTTTCAGCAGTGATAAAAACCATTGCAAAAAAAACACAATGGTCTCTATACTAATTTGGCCCCATTAAATCATTAACAAGTAATTACCACAGAATTTAAAATTTTCAATGCTGTATATAATGTGTATTGTCCAGACCCAGAATAGATTTTATGCAGAATGTCTAAAATCATATGCTAACAGTCGAGATTATAATTTTGAGAGAAACCTTGAAATTGACATTAATAAGGTAGACAATATGAGACTGTCATTTGTTCTAATTAATGAAATGGTCACATGCATCTTCCTATTAATGGAAATGTTCACTTTGACATTCTTAGCAATTAAATTTTATGACATTATTTTGACTAAAGAGGGCAGACAATACACCTATACACAGATTGATCTGTAGCCTCTCCACACCAATAAAGTAATGTTTAAAACTGATTACTTGACCTATTTGAAGAGTGAATAATTTTCTTTTTAATATTCATATAGATATATATATATATACATACATTCAGTTCAAAACCTAAGTTTTCCTCATCTGAATGGTATGACATCAAAACACATGCTCAGTATGACAAAATAGATGAAGAAATTATACAATATTGCAATTGCTTTTTACTATATTATGCATCATGAGAAGGTATTGATATATAAATGATAGCAAGCAACAGCACTATAGATATAATTAAAATTGAGATTTTTCGAAATACATTAATCCTCCACAACACAGATGTGATTATAATAGGATGTTACTACAAGGGAAACATTAAAAAAATTAATTTTCCATAGTAATATTGGCTTGTAAATTGATTTAATATTTCACACGATTTCTGCAAAATTTTGTGAGAACATGCTGTAAGAATGCCATTACTTTCTGGGCCAATTTTTTTGTTTTCTTTGGCATGAGGTTTGATAGGGTAGGTTAGTTCTCCAAGTTTAAGTACAACAATGCCCATTCCAGATTTATTTCCTACATTTCCCATCAAACAAACAAAAAAATATAAATGGAAATGCATTACCAAACATAAAATTGAAAGAAATTGAAAATAAAAAAAATGTTTGATAATGTTAATAAAATAAAAATGTAATGTTTGAAGTGAACCATGCCAATTGTATGAATTCAATTTTGGAATTGATTTCTATGCAAGAATTTAACAATATATTCATCATATTTTGGGGCTAATATGTATCAATACATTTTCTTCATTGTTCACATTTGGCAGACACCTTTTATAAATAAATGTGTAAAATTATGAAAACTCAGCATTTTCAGTAAAAATAATTTTTGTACCACATAAAAATAATAGGTCATGCCTAGATAATTTGTAATCGCTCCAAAGATTATGATTTTTTTACAGCAATACAAGCTTTATGACGAGGGCAAATGATTTTCACTGATAATATGCAACAAAATGTATTCTAATAGTCATATGAAACTAAGTTTTGCTACATATTATTTGCACAAATTGTATACTAATTACAAAATTGCCTAAAAAAATTGAAATATCAAATTTGGGATGTAAGGACCTAGAAAAATTTTGAACATGGTTTCAAACTTCCATACTGTAGGGGATTACTGTATATTTTGCAAAGAAGCCATGAAATAATATCTACTAATTACAAAACTGAAATTTCAGTGCAGAGAAACTAATAGAAATTATAAAATTATTGATGCTCAGTATTGATGATCATAAAAATAACAAAAGAATCAGTAATTGCCAAGAACTATGCACAATTTGGATTAAATGAATAATAGACATATCGAGATCCTATTTGTCTTTGACATAAATTCCATTTATTTTTATTTAATGCTAGCCAATAGGTTAAATTTCAATATAATACATAAACAGAAATACCTTGATAAAATATTGTACAAAAATAATTTCATAGAAATTTTCAGATAAATTTCACTCAATTTTGTATTTTTATTTCAAGTCCAACAATACTAATTAAAGCATTGGTAAATTACAAAGCAGCATTAAAGTGAAGAGTTAGTTAGCAAGTAAATACTCTTTCTGTTCTAAAATTTCCCAAGAAAATAAAGTCACAACTTACAAATTTCTTACCCATTTATCACTAACCTTTTGGGCTAATTTAAAGGAATGAACAAGTACACCAGATTTGCTTGTGTAATACTTGCACCTTTTTCTCTTGTAAATCATAGCTTGGAAATGTTAATGTGCGTTTTGATCAATTTCATCATAGACACCAATGGTGCATTAAGACAGGGAGTCAGAAGAGAGTTTAAGAACCCACTGTGGCATTTCTTAAGTTCATACACTTGTGAAAGACATTTCAAGGATGCAGAAATGCAGACCGCCCCTCCCCTCAAATATAACAACCAATACACCATTGGGCTTCGGGAAGTATCAGTATTACACACATATCTTAGGGAGTAATGAATGTTCATGAATTGTGATGCATGCTTTTTTTCAAATTACGTAGCACTTTAAATTTAATAGGAAGTCTACTGCTCTGAAAATGCAGGATATAATTAAGTTCCCAAAGAAGCATTTTTTTTTGTTTAAAGCAATTGCAATCATTATCTCCAAAGCAAATTAAACATTTCATGCACAGACACTTGTTAATTCATTTAAAAGCTTCCCCTAACTATAGACAACTGCAAATAATATCATCTGAAAAAATGAGCACAGCTGGCTTAACGATTGGCACAATAGCTTCTGAATACTGAAGTCCTGGGTTCACTTACAGAAGTGGCAGTCATTCAATGAACTTTTTTCTCTAGATCTCATGAGAATTACAATAGTTTACAGTGTGAGCTGGACGCTCAGGAGGTAAAAGTTTTCAAAAATAACATACAGAGGGCAGCATCTTTCTTCACATTCCTGATCTACAGCCTTCTTTTGAGCAAATTTTGGTTTTTAGTGCACATCAAAAATGCTTATATTACAAGTCTATTTAAACAACTAGCTAGTCTTTCCGTCACCCATTTATATTCTTTCGGGAAAGAACTCACATTGAGTATTAATGTTAAGATGGTTATGTAGAACAAAAAACCCTATTTATAAAAAAAAGATGCTACATATTGAGGATTTGGTAAATTTCAACAAAAATTTGGAAAACATGAATGAACTTTGACCTCCGAAATATGTATGATGGGGAAATTATAAGTTGCAAGACTAGCTCAACGATAACTAAAGTTTTTAGTCATAAATGGTACTCTTGTGACATATCTTCATCTATTGCTAGCATATATACACACAGTCTCATTGAAACTTTGTAGATTTATGTAATCCATTACTGGTCGTTAGTGCTGTGAATGAATGCTGTAGCTTAAAAACGTAGTTTTCATTGATGTTCTAAAACTCGTAGAGTTGAAATAGATTAAACTAGCTATTCGTAAGATAAAGAGATTCAATATCAACAAAGAATGTTAAAGGCATACCCACTAATTAAATCCATTAACAAAATAAGGCCATGTGTACATTTGGCTCAAACATCAGTAGATGTCATCATTACATGTACCCTAAATAATGAAATTTAAAGCATAGAAAGAAAAAAATAGAGTGAGATCATAAATGGTGCATCTAGTAAAGAAATGAATGTAACACCTTTTCAAAAGGCTGCTACTTACACAAGTCATCCTCAGAGCAATAAAAGAAAATCAATCTGAGGAGTGTGGAGCCTTTCTCAATTCACCTGGATAGAGCTATTCATGATATTTCTAAAATTTACTCTGCACATCATGGCTGGTAGTGCTTTTAGGAATTTACTGTGACAATACTGGGAGAAGTCACCCCATAGGTTTAGGCTGACCATGGAGGACTTAAACTGCATAACAGGTACAGGTTTATAATTATTCTAAATGACTATTCATAAAATTAGTATGCGGGCATTACACAAGCAAAGATGGGCAACTGGTAAATATTCATATTTACACCCATTTAATAATAATTTATGCCACATGTTTTAAAGATGAAAACATTAGCAAGCATTATCATTATACTCATTAAACATTAGATCTAAAAGTTATTTTATTTTTCAACAATATTTCCATTGCATAATTGTCAATCATAATCAATTAATTTATGAGATAAAAGGTTAAAAATGAGTTTTAATATAAAGTATACATTACTCACAGGTGAAACAATATTGTATATATTTTAGCAAAATAACACACATCCAAGTGAAAACTTCAATACAACTATTTTGATCTATTTAGCGGTGACTCAAAATCTTTGATTCACAACTTTTTAATGAATCTATTATATGGGATTTTGGAAGTCTTAGGAAATTACACAACCTTTTCTCAATAGCTTGCAACTAATGGGTAATTTAAAATAATTACCACTAGAAACTGGAAGACGTAAAAACATACAAAGGTAAAAAAATTCTTCAAAACTGTAAATAAAATGAGTATTTATGAGCTGCGAAATCAACCTGGTTCATTATTATGGGTGTGCCAACTTATAGCACAAAAAAATAACTTTGATGAGTTCACATATCATAATAAGCATTCATTTTAAAAGTAATTACTTCATTATTTCACTAATTTGATCATGAAAATATTACTACAATTCATCACATCACAAAATGGAAAAAAATGTGTAACCTACCCAGTAATTCTTGAGATCTTAAACATGAATGATGATAATTTAAAATTGAACGAGATTCAGGATTAATATCTTTGTTTCTTTTCATTACAATGCTGGACTTGATTCAACAGGGAATATGTCCTATTTCAGACTTGGTCCAACACTAATTTTATTTTAACAGTAATAATGTATATGAGGTTTAAAGATTCTTTTACCATCTCTTGGTATAGTTTTTTTGACATATCTATCACACCAACTTGCTTACTATGTAAATAATTTTTTTTAAATTATCTGCATCTTCAATACATCTAACACTTTTCACAGATTCATTCTATAGAATATAATACTTAATTTATTTTATGAGAAAACAATCTCCTACAATCATCTCTTGGATAAATTTTCTGTATTAGTTCTAGCAACTACCAAACTTAGGGCCTGAGCAGAACTGGATAATCTTTAATCCACCACAAACCATCAAAATTGAAAATAAGATGAATGTACATTGTTTTGTACCTATGAAGCAAGAGTTAACCAGAAAGAGGCTGGAAAGCAGGCACCACCAGTTAAATTCTATCTAACCTGAATGAGTACCTGCTGCTACATAGACCTCAATGTGGCCACTTGAAACATGACTTTATGACTGGCCATAATCTCATTTTAGCTGAAATTGTCCAATGACATGAATTTGGATAGATATAAGAATTTCAAACATAGTGTCAAGGATTTTTAAACAATATTGTTATAACACTGAATAGCAATTAATTGGTATTTCAATGAAGTTCCTTTAAAAAAATATAAATACACGAGACACTGTTCAAGAACACTGATTTGGAGCATCAAGCTTCAAATTGTCCAGACTAAACTTTCCCATATTCTAAGATTTTCTCGATTCAAAAGTTTTATGAACCAGCTCTCTATATGTTTCCTACTCAAGTTGGAACAAGGTCTTTAAATGTGATAATAATGAAATTTGAGGGCAAACAATCATATTTCCGTCCCCAATGAAATAAAAACACAAAACAAATCCAGTGATCTATCTTCAGACTGGCGTATCCTTGTCATCTTTTGGCTTCTCTGTTATCGGTTTCAGATCCTCTTGGTTAACAATGCCACCACCACCGCCGTTGACGTACTCCGTGCTGGCACCCAGTGCGCCAGGACCCAAAACGCCACCATCTCCAGCCCCGTCCATGTGCTTCTCTTGATTCCCTTCAAACATGCCATCTTTGCCGAGGGACGCTGAGGTCGCACCCAATGCACCATTCGGATCTATGTGCGCCTGACTACCAGACTGACTGGCTTTCGATCTGGCTGCAAACAAGAATTAACATGGTTGGTTTCTTGGAAAAGGCAAGCCCAAAGATATTTATGTGGATACAAAAAGTCTATTCCTATTATATCATTAAAAAAAAACTTTCAACTTTACCCCTGGGACTGTGGTCAAGTTACCCCTCTGAAAAACAAGTCTTAAACATTGTGTTACCAAAGTGATAGATTTAGAGGGAACAAACAGCATTCATGGCATTCTGTTTGGATAAGGATATGAATGGTAACAATATCACTGGTAGTAGATGGATGGGTTGGGGTGAAAACTGGAAGAAGAGAACCAGTACCCATCCTGGTATGTGGTATGAAATTTGCTCATTGAGAATCCAAGTTTTTTTTATAATCTAGAATATTGTGGTAGGTGTTATTGATGTAATGGGTACAGACAGAGCCTTTTCGTTTAACCATAAACAAACTGAATGACTGACTCTTGTAAAATCCCTGTAGTGGTTCATATACAATGTGTGCATTTTACCAAAGGGATGCCTATTTTCTTGTGCATGTTTGTAAAAATACATCCATGTTTAAAAGTCAGGTAGAATATTTAAAAAATGCACTATTGGTTTCACAAGGTTTTTGGGACAAATAGTTTTTCCTGAATTTATTCCTGAAGTACTTGTTAATATCCCCAGTAATGAAGAAAGTTACAGCCTAATTCAATTTTGACATTGAGTGAATTTTCCTCAAAAGTAGGTGGGATACTCCAAACAAAATTAATTACCTCCACATCACTCCAATAATTTGAATGCTGTGATCTTTTTTTCTCAAAGATGCAGGCTGTTCAATTTCGTTCACTATACTCAAATTTTTTAAGGTGGTTCATATTACAAAGAAGAGTCAATGAATGCATGAAAAACAACTGGCCATGTCTGCTAGCTTTCAAGAAAAATGAGGAAGAGATGTAGTCGACTATAATATAATGATGTAATTCATCCTTCAGGGAACTTGTAAATGTTGGTACAAGCATTACCAAGTTTTCTAGAGAAAAGGATTGAAATGCTTTCTTGTCTACTGCTAACGTGCACTGCAGGTACAACTACTGGAGTACCATGGGAACTCCTGTATCAAATCCTTATAATGGACCATACTCTTTATATTTTTCAAAACTTGCCTGAAAGCTTATCTTTTACTTAAAGTCTTAACAACTCATATTTATTGAGAAAAAGAAAAATGATGGAGATGATAAAACACAGGTAAGAGTGTGCTATGGAGTTACTACGGATAATGTTATCATGCATTGATGAGAATGAAATTAAAAATCAGTTAGCTAGTAATTTCAATTTGGACAAAACTCCTGGTACAGCTTTATATACTTTGTTGGTCCACAAAACCAGTGAGTTGTACAGGTGAACATAATTTATTAAAAATAAAACTACATACGGGTGAAAATCAAGTTACACACACAATTTTCAAAATAAGTTATATTGATTCCCATAATTTCAGCAGGAAAAAAATTAGTAAAATGTACCCAAGTGAATTGGTATATTCTAGAAAACCATTTGCAAAACCCCATTTAAGTGGTTGAGTGACCTAAAAGTGAAATTTTACCAAAGCTTAATATTACTGGGGAACCACTGTGCAATCATTAATGACATATCAGCCTAGACATTTTCTCCCTATTTCAAATAGTATTTGAATTAGTTTATTAATAAAAAAATAATATAGGAAACAATCAGTGAAATTTTTCTTGGCTCTTGAACTTTATATTTACAATTAGAGGTCCATTAGTGTGTATTTGCATCACTCTCAGATTTTTAAAGAATGTGAACTTTATTAGTATATCCTTCGTGATCTATGAATATTTGATTATGGTACATCATGAGAAAAATATTATTAGGTTGAGAAGAAGTGGGTTAACTATTAGGTCACTATACCAGCTAATGAATTTTTTAGGAAAAATATTAACCTTACCAGTTAAAGAAGTGTGTAAAGTGAATTTTTTATCGTATCTTAGTAACCTTTTTTATTTGTATCTTTGTCATTCAATAATGACCAAATAAAAGCAATTCAGTGAGTGTTGTATGACCCATGATGAAAAGTCAATTAAAGACCAAGAATTTGGTGATCTTGTCTGAGAGAGACGGATGGTACAAAAAAATGTTGCATTCAAAATTTGCATACATTCAGGATGGCAAGTAATCAGAAAAATCTAGGGTTAATAAGAGGATATTGTTTCCCCCATGGATCAGCTATGGTCAGGATTTTTTTAAAAAAAACAGCAATGGTCATAAGATTGAAAAAAAATGAGAGAAATGCAAGGAAATGATTTATGAAATCTAGAAAAACATTACATTAACACCACGCTATAATTTCATTAATTATGAAGGGGGAAATAAAATTATATAAAATTTATGAGGAAGTGATCTTTAATTTATGAATATGTAGCTTTTAACAAAATAAACCCACAGAAATGACAAACATTTTGTAATTTATCAGGACTAATCATTCAACTATTGGTTCATTATTATGGCGATGAAGTGGTTGAATGTTTTGTACAGCAAACCGGCAAACAACCCTAGCTGAGTTGAGAATAATTGTGATGCAGATGCTGAATGACCAAATAAGGTAGCCAAGAGATTTGAAGATTATTGTGTGTATTGAGGAGTTCATATTCCATTTTTAAGGTTGTAATGACTCCTGGTCTGCAGGAACTCATAAAAACCATATCAGTCCCTTCAATCTGGCAATATGAAAGTAGTTCACGATCGATTCAAGGATACATAACTTAGGGTATTATCATAACTGAAAAATGTTATGTATGAAGATGCCCATGAAAACTTAGGCAGAGGGAATGCCTCAAAGTCACTTACATACTTTGTGAATCACCCATTAGTTATGTTTAACACGAGTTATTGAGCAAACTTTTAGTACTTATCATCTTTCATAAAGATGGCAGTGCAAAAGTGGTGAGAAAATTTAGAATGACAAATATTATTTTCTTATTGAATTGAACCCATAATAATGACATGCAACCCACACGGCTAGGTACCCAACTCTTGAAACCTGGAATCCCAAGGTATTCCCTCTCCAGTTATTGTTACTGCCTAGCATGACTTGGACATTCATTCCTAGAGTCAAAATTCCATGCTACATGCAATTTCAGAGGAAAAGTTTACTCCAACAAGATTATTGCAGAAACAGTAACATATAAATGAGCAAACCCACTAGTTTCCCACAACCCCAAGCCATTTGACTGAGTCAAGTCCAAGAGATAATCTCAAGGTAACATTTATTTTCGCCATTTCAAACACAAATTACTGTCGGAGACTAAGAAGTCCTGGGGGTAGAGTTTGTGGTATGCATTTATCTATACTGACAGGCACTCACATTCATTCAAAAATCCTTGGTACAATTAAGATGTTATAAAATATAATAATAAGCAAAACAGTTGCATGTCAGCTCCATAATTCTCAGTTTAAAATTATTTTCTTCAACATCATTTGTCTTAAAGTGAAAACTGATATTTACAATGACACACTCTTGTTGTTTTACATTATTAAATTTAACACACAGCAAGGATTTTTGAAATTCTGTAGTTCCCTGAAATTCATTATGGTAATTTTGAAATGAAACAACTAATTATTTAGTTGCTTTTTCATCAAAGTAGAATCTGACCAAATCACTTGCCTTTACCCACCATTTGTTAGTTCTTGTTCATCAGCGTAAAATTTACATCATGATTATATATTAGGATTTAAATTGCTCCTCATACCCTGTTGTAAAGACATTGCCAAGCACTGAATAATTCCTACCTTATTTGTACCAGAAGATAATTATTATTACATGAATTTTCAATGAGAAATTACATTTTTCAAATAATGGTGAGTGATTGGTCAACATCATTTATGCAAATGACAGCATGAATAAAATTAGATAATTGCAAAAGAAGAATTAATACAATAAATACCTTGAAAAAATGCTAATAAAGTAACTCTCAATCTTAATAGATACAGATAGCTTTCAAGGCATATGAGCACAAATCTTAACAGATAATTTATGCTTTAAAATTGAAGAGTAATAATTGAAAATAAAAGGAATTTCAAATTATTCATTAGCCTTTTCATTGATTATACACTATACTTTTAATTACAGTTAACTATTTGACACTTCGGTGGGTGAATTCATGTATCGTTTCAATGTAATTGTATTAGGTTTATCAAGTGATAAACTAGTGACTGATGTCATCATGGTCTCGTAAGCAATTAAGACAAATTCCTGCAATATTACAGAATATTAAATACCAGCAAGGTAAAAAATTCATAAAAACCAACTGCATAACTTGTCTGCATTGCTTAATACACTCATGATGACCCTGCTTATCACATATTGCTAATTTGAAATGAAAATTATGGAAAATTTACACCATTGTATTCACATCCAAAATTATTTTCCCTTCTTTTGTAAATGGCAAAATTAGAAATTTCTAACAACTTATTTTACTACAAGTTTATAGTATTTATAGTATGTACATGTTACTATTTTCATTCTGCCTAAAATGCTTTCATGTTCATTAAGAAAACATCAAACTACTGTAAACACATCAAATGAAATAACCACTTAAAGATTGAAAACAAAAAACTTTCAAAAAACGCCACGATCTAAACGAACACTCAATGACTTATAACTACTTAAACAATACACCTTACAACACCAAAAATGTTGCATTAGATATAAACATGCAACATGACTGAAAGTGCACCATTGGATCATTCATAGAGCATACTCAATGGATTATCAATAAAGTCCAAAGAGCAATGGAGGGCAGATAAAAATTGCCCCAGAGCATTTGAATAATGTAAAGCAAAATTAATTTTTGGTTTACAATCCAAAAAAGGTAATCATAAAGATATTAAAACATTTCATTGACATCACTGACATTTCAAGTCATTCCTGAGTATTTTATTGTTGAATATGATGGTATAATAAGGATTTCTCCAAGGATTAGATTAATTTTGTACCCCCCCCTACTCAACAGTTTTGTGGACCTAGTTTTTGTTTTTAGCCATTTTCAACCCCACTCTCCTAGAAGTCAGCACACGAGTGTAAATACCTGCTCCTACTCTCAAAGGATGCCTCTGACAATATAATATTTTAGAAAATGTGGGAATGTCAACTCTTTTATTAGGAAAGAGGTTACATTTAAAATTCTAATTTTTTGGAATGGCAGTTCTTTCACTCTCCTTTAAGTGGTAGCATTTGGGAGGAGGCAACTGACTGTACATATTACCAAATGACATGGAAGTATCTAATAATATGGAAAACCAGAAAGGAAATACAAAAATCATTGTCACCAATTTCATAGCATCAAAAACTTATGCAGTAGTACAGGACCTTTCGGAAAGATGGGGGAGTATGAGGAAATTTAGGTTCAACAGAAATGGTATATTGGATGAGGATGTGGAAGAATGACCTTCAACATACTATTTGTATGATGCAGGAAGCAAAAATTGTACATTTCAAGAAGATATACTTATGCAGTTGAGATAAAAAGCTTCTTTTGATAGATCACACAGTAACTTTTGCATTACAAATCCAATGACTCCTTGAAAACCAAGAAAAATGAAATTAATTATGGCCATGGACAGCTAAACCTGAGATCAAATTGTTGGCATTATAGATGTGAGCCATTGATTGCAGTTCTTTGTTTAAAAACCTGTGTTCCACCAAAAGTATTTACTTGAAAAGAATTAGATAAAAAATAAAACTCCAATTAGTTTTCCCACAATCCTAGAGTGTTGAAAAATGCTCAAGAGATTGAAAGCAATGAGCCCAATGATCATTTTCTATAGAGAAAGGTTTTTTTTAATCATGTTTATATGAAAAATATTTAATTCAACAGATAGAAAATTTAAACATGTTCAATAAGAATTACTTTTAAATGCATAACTTCGGTAAAATTAAATAGAGAAAACTTCAATAAAAATATTTTTGGATCGGAAAATAGGAATTGTACGCTAGTTCTGCATCAGTTTTCGATTTTAACATTGTGAGCAAATGGAGCAACTTGATATGATTGAAGTCAATGCTTACACCATTTAAATATTGGGAAAAATAAAAAGTTCATGACAGAATGCACCCCTGCACTTTGGATTCTACTCTTACTGCAACTGTGCACTTTGTTTGAACCAAGGGTTTCAAGCCTCAGTTAAAATTGAATCTCATGTGTCCCCAAAGTTTTTTACCTTAATTCATACTTAGGTTCAATTAGATCAGAATATTTTTTCATTTTGCATAGGTATTGCAGAAAAATTGTAAAGAGATAATTAGTATTGAGATTAATAATAACTTGTATTCAGCAACTTTTCAGGTGTTAACTTGGGCATTTTACCGAGTCCATTTCTTGACTTTTGAACCAAAGATATGAAAGGTTAAAGAAATTTTTTGGCTGGCCACTGTTTACCATACCAAATGTTACAGGAACAATAAAACAGAAATTTTAGGTACCTGGACATGTAATTGGGCCATAGTGACCGGTTTTAAAGCTGATGGCAATATGAGTGCGGGCTGAAGCTGCTAAACCATCCATTTCAAGTTACCATATCAACTGTTTTCAAAGCCATTTTTTTCTAGAAGTCATTTGGACTAAATGATTGCATCTGAAGTTGTCCTAGCTATTCAATATCATAATGTATTATTATCTGAATGAAAGGCACTTATGTTACATTAATCAATTTCCAATTTTAAGTTCAGCTCAAAATTTGCAATCATACTCATGAACCAAATATATGTTCATTGTGTTACCATTTTTTTTCATTTTCTTTGGGGGTGGTTTGTTGGGTTTTTAGAGGGTAAGAGGAGGGTGAGGAAGGAAAGGACTTCCCTACCTCTTCCTGGTCCCTGCACTACTGGTTAACAATGCCCTATTAGCAACATCTAAAAGGAATTATAACAAAAAATTTCTCTGAAGAGAATACAGTTAGCAGGGAAATAGCATTAAAAGGTAAAAATACTAACATTTCAAAAGCTGAACCTCTTACAAGCAGGACTATATTTTATGAGAATTAAGTATTTACCCTATAAGTACTTAATCCCTCTATTTTGAGAATATTGCATACCTTAAAACCATCTTCAGACAAAAATTTTTTATTTCTGACAAAACTAATTTCTCTGTACCTGTACACATTAAATGTGTGGTAATTTTTTTAAATTGGGAATGCATACATAAGAAGTCTGAATGCAGGTGTTCTTTGTCAAAACTGTAGTAAGAACATGTAATGCATGAACGTTGCACATATTTATCAACATTCGCTGAAGATACCTTCTCAAAAGATGAAAAGTAAATTGAATGAATATAAAAAAACTCGATTTCTCAATGGATTTCATTGTATATTTATCTTGAATAGAAGGAAAGACAGAAAAGTTGTATGAGGAAGGCAAAGAGACAAATGAATTGGCCAAATAAAGAAAGATGCAGGGCAGAAGAGTGACCAGGGCAAAAGAAAATTTAGTGTAGGATCGGAAGAATGGAGGGCTGCAATCAAACAAACCTCCCATTGAAGGACTTTTGAAGACCTTAAAAACTTCTCTGCAATCATATCATGGCATTCTTCAGATGATTGCCATTTCTATGCCGACTATTGATCTCTCAGTTTTATTGAAATTATTTACTACTTTGAGAATGTCAGGATAGTAAGTACTCTTCCTGCTTATTCCACCTCCCAGATGGAATAAATTGTGTATAATAATTATGATGATGGTGTAGGCTCATTAATTCAACACAGACAATGGTAACTTTGAAAATGATACCACCCAGAAAAGATGACTAACAGGTTGACTTGCGAACAGGGATAACTTTCATTTTAAACAATCTTATTCAGGATTTCTTTGATGGGGTGTTTGCTCTAAGTTTGTACATGTCAGAGGTTTTGCCAACATTCAGTTGTTAAAGGAGAATATTGATTGAAAAGAGAGAGAATGATTTTAGTCCACTATAAAATCTTCACCCTTCAAGGATTTATTATTTTTCATCCATTTCTAAGTAAACAAATTTTGAATGAACAGTCTGCTGAGTTTTTAATTATCTTTCAAAGGGAGATGCATATGTTGGTAGACTGGTGACTTTCAAGGAGAGACAGACATACCTCTGAAATGTTAAAAATATTCCAAATTGGCAGGCAGATATGATTCCATTACACAGCATTTTATATAATTAAGAAAACTGCATTTTTTTCATTTTTCATGCATTATTAAACATCACATTTAATGATTTTAAAAGTTGCCTAAATTCTTTCCTGAACCACTTTCATAGTCAATTAAAAGGAACAGTAACTATGGCCATAGGTGAGGTCCCCAGAAACTGATTAGTTTCTGGGCACCTCCCTTACCTTTCCCAAAGAGCGAGTTACAGGACTAACATCGGAAGGGATTCCTCAGAAGAGCTGTTTGGGTAAGTGAGATTTGCAAGGGTTAAGGCGTTGACGCATACCCAAGCAAGTGAGTGATTGGTAGGCCACTGGCACACGGAGAAATCTTCCGCAAGCCCTGGTTGTATGAGTTCTTGAGACTAGCAAGGATCAAGGCTATTTAGTACTCCAAGGTAGCGTGTGCATGATTAATTTGCATTTATTTTTATTACGTGTGATTGGTGGGCCACTGACATGGAGAAATCTTTCGCAAGCCCTGTCTGGGTGAGTGATTGATAAGGGCGAGGGTCTATGCTATCTAGTATACCTTAGCCAGAGCATTTTTGCTATCATATTTTGGTTTAATCGTTTGTTCCATTCTAACCCCCCTATATCATTTTATTTAATATTAATTATTTATTTTCCTCTCTTATTTACCTCACCATATCCTTTGCCCACTATTAAGAATACGGCTGGGGTTGATTCTTCCAACAATACTTTCATAGTTAAAAAATATAGGCATTCTGTCTATCTTCTGTCTGGCAAAATGACCAATTTCATTGTATTCAATACGGTGTTGAAATGCAATATTTTAATATAATCTAATGGATTTTATATAAGACTTCGAATTATACATGGATATTGGATTTTAAGTTAAAAAACTACCAAAACTTCAATCTTTTGATAACTTAATGTCATAAATTTGAACTTAATGGAACAAAAACCACTTTGCCATTACTCAAACTAGCAAATGGAAGATGGTAAGTACTTGATTAGGGAGGAGTAATCTGTCACAACATCAGTGGATAGAGGGCATTTATGGGACATGAAGTTGAACAACCAGATGAGATAAAATGGATAGGTGGGACCTTCTATATCGTAGGATTACTGTAAATTCAGGCACAGAGAAATCTAATTTTTAATTTCACCTAGAAAATTTTGCCAAGTTTCCTCTCAGCAGTCCAGCACATTATAAAATGAAAATAAGACCTCTAAACAAATTAGGTCATTATTTAATTCCAATTTGGAAAAAATTAATGAACCAGACAAATATGGAGGTCACAAGTGTCATTTAAAGCTCTGAAGGCAACATTCTAGTCTCCATTATCTCGTATCAATATTTCACTTAAGCAGTAAGGCATGGACTTAGCAAAAATGTATCAATTTACAGCTCTTACAGTGGTTTATAAGGTGATAGTCATCTTCCTTGACCTAGCTGTAAGACTGCCAACTAATAAGAGGTTTTGCCTTGAAATTTAATATTAATCAAATCTCTTTAATCTTAATACAATGAACATTAAAGTCTAAACCAGCAAACAGGTATTGATATGTAAAATAGATTTACCTGCACAACACCATTTCTTAGCTCTCCAAGCGTAGCACATAAGGATGATAATCACAAGTAGAACGAGAATAGCTACAACAGCTCCGATGATGATTCCTGATGACATTTGAAGTTCTGTAGAACAAAATAATATTTTATTACTTTAATATGATAATTATAAATATATAATAATTAAGAATAGCACAAAATATTATTCTGATAGCATACAGAAGAAGAAACACTGGAATTAATTACGAAAAAAAAAGATGTGTTAAGGGTAAGCATGAAAACAGGATGCAGAAGGAAAGAAGTTCATGCTCATCACAGCATTATGTGAAAATGTTAAAATGTAGATGAAAAATAATTTATGAGTAGGGAAAAATAATTTAGGAGTAGGGCTCCCATCATAACTATACAGTTCAAGACAATTACTCAGTATTCATAATATTTAAGGGCTGTCCCAAAAGCCAAGCAAAATGAAAAGCAATTTTTAAAAACAGAAAAATGAGGACATACTACTGTTACCAAGGGCATATGTATGTACTTTCATAATGGAAAGCCTATTAATATGTACTTATTGTAATAATACTTCAGTTAGCATGTTTTTCTTAGCCATGCAGAATTTTATCCAGAATAATGCCAAACATTACTGTCGTGTGATAGCTGCAGGTTCTGTACAGGTATCATCAAATCATGAAGCAACAAAATTCACAAATAATTGAATGAAGCAATTAGAGGGTGAAATAAAGATAAAAGATATGATACTGTATGTTCTAAAATATACTTTTTGTACGTATTAAATAAAATATGTCACAGCATAATGGTTTTGTAATCCTAATTAGAAATATGTGCAAATCGTACTTTGTCACATACAATTTGGGTGTCAACTTAAGCTATTATATGATACATATTGTTAATCATGTGACATGCAAGAGACAGCCCATTAGTGTAAAACAACAGAACTTTGTGTGCAATGAAATTTGAATTGTTAAGAAAGTGAGAATAATCCAAGGCATGCGCAAGGGCTTTTTTTTGGGTCATAGACAGGTGTAAAGGAAAGTGTGAAAATATTTTAGACAAGACTGACAAACACCTTTAACAGATTACCATTAGCTTTAAATACATATTTTAAAAATAAGATTTAGCTTGTGCATTTAAGAATTCAAAACAGAGAAGGTAAACAAAAACTTTGACAGAGCATATAAGTGGGCTAAGTAGTCAAAACTGAAACTTAGAAACATACAAAATATATCAACCATGGGAAAACTTTTAAAAATCCTTAAACTGATAATATTTAGTTACCAACTCAATATCATGTTGAGCATCATCTGACTGCAAGTTATTTAAGAATATGGGGCTTATTAATTAATTGGTCCCAGCCACCATCACAACTTAATTCACTATTGATTCCTTAGATACTCCCAGTACAAATAATCAACAAATACATATTCCGTGAGATCAACAACACGCAATTATTTGCAATTATAATTGACTCAGTCATGAGTTAGAGGATACAATGATTTAATATTTTCAAAAATTGGGGAATTCAATATGCTTAAAAAAAATCAGACACCCATGTGATTTTTAGGCCATCTTAAAGGTTCCTTTCTACTTTCTCACTGTAACCTATATTATGAACAACTCCCAAATAAGGAGGTGTGGGGATTCCTTTCTTTTGCACATTAAAATTTTTTAACCAATAAAATCAACAACAAATTGATGGAGAAATAACATTATTTGATTACCTGTAATTGAATATACTTTAAATATCCAAATCAAGTGAAAATCTAATTTTGGCTTAAAGATGCAGGCTTAAAGTAATGTGTCAATATAATTTGAATGTAGATAAGGTGTAGAGTGATTTAAATTCATCTTAAGCTCTGCAAAGAATTAGATTCAAAAGCATTCTTTTGCGTGTAAGTTCAGTTTTTGTTATAATTTTATGAATGAAGAATTTATTCTGAAAAAATGAAATGAGCCAAGAAAAAGCATCCTTGGCTAATGACCATTGTGTTATGTCAACTTTAATACTGTACTTATTAACTGCTAAAAACACTTTTTAACCTTAAAAAAAGTATAATTTGATAGCCTTCCACTTAAAATCCCTCATAAATAAGCTGTGGTATTAGGGTTTAATGGTTTTAATAAAAAAAGAAAAAGCAGTTGATAAATGTCAACTTACACACTGCATGTGGTATGCCTTTCAAAGAAATAGCTAAAAGGTTCTCGTACTTTGATACTGCAGAGACAACTGAATTTTTTAAACTGGTAAGCATTTTTAACATTTAAAAATTTAAGGTGCAAGATTGATTGACCTGAGGATGGAGAAGTACGTGGGTTCAACCCACCATAAAAGATGTTAATTCAACAAAAGGTGGATGGTCAATTAATATGTTTACAGACGTCAAATTTAAAGCTCTTTTCACACCATTAAAATAATATATACAGCATCTATTGGAAAGAGAGGGTTTGAAGGGAAAATTAAATTTAATCCCTGGGTGGGAGACAAAGCCATAAATTATATTAAAAATAATATGGGAGCCCTGGGTATAATGCTATGCTCTGTGGTTGTGCACCTTATGCAGTAGCAGCATATTCTAATGATGGAGTTAAAAGCATTTCCCATGCCACATAAAATGTAAACATATGGCGATTCTTGAGGACATCAGTGAGTCATTCTTAAATATATTAAAATGAGATTTATAAAATCCATTTTAGGCATGTTTAGTGTAAAAAGCACTCTATTGAAGAAATAATGAAATGACTAACTAATCATTACTAACTAGCAAGTATGGAGAAAATCACAGGAAATAGTAAAAAAATACATTTACAACTAATCAATTGAAAACTGCACTGATGAAATTGCAGATCTTTCCAATAAACGTGTATACATGTATTTCTTAATATTTTAATCCATTCATTGTGGTATTTGAATCATATAATCTGCAAGATTTACAAGAGATGTGTGCTGAGAACTTTCCAAATTGGCATAAACATTTTGTAAATGATCATTTTGAACAAGCTAGACTGTCCATCTTAATACACAACCTTCATCCATAATGCTTATTACAGCTTCAAAGTTCAAGGGCTAAAAATCAAAATTTACATGTAAATGAAAAATGACCCCATTTTGGCTGTCACAAATACATCAACACTACAATAATGATGGACTTCTATTAATTATTTCAACTACCATCTCAATTATTTTTTAATTTCACCACTTTACCATTCAGTAACTACATTCAGGAATCTGTGAATATTACATCCACAAAATCAGAATTTTATGGTGTGCCATATATTAACTAAATTATAAGCAGAAAAAAATGTGATGAGATTAAATAAATCTGACTAAATTATAAGGAGCCAACATTGGATCCCAGAGAATGAAAAAGAAATTGAGATAAAAAATTCATGTTCAATGCCTCTCAAGAACCACCAACTCTTGTTAACGCTACAGCCTTATAACTTTACAAATGAACCATTTATCAATAAACTTTTCAAGGGTTGAAATTCATTTAACAATATTTATTACACTGGAGATATTTGTAATCGGCAAATAAGGTAATAAAAACTAAAAAGTTAATTACCCTACCCCTTTTCCTTTTAATATAAAGATACTGTTCACAGTAAAAAAGAACACTGGTTATAATGTACTTGTTACATATTACTCCACTTTTAAATAATTTGTATGTATATTACATATATATACAGGATATGCAAGTCTAGAATATTGACAAGATAGATCAGTGTTTTTTTCCTGCAAACTTCTTATACAATTGAAAAAGTTATGTGGCATGGGAACTTAATGTTTTCTACATTATAAAGGTTTGAGAGCAAATTGAAATAAAAGTAAATCTGAAAGTAGGATTAACACTATTGATGAAAAAATCATTATAATGCTTAGGCATTATATTTTAAATCATTAACAAGGTTCAGAAATGAAAAAATCTAACATGATAAAGCTACATTCTGTCTACCATTCCAGAATGCAATATAAAGTTGCAAAGGGACTGCTTCGCTACAAGGTCAAGTCAGTTTTTAAATAGGGCAAGTTTTCACTCTCACTGTAAAGTTAACTACAATCTAAAAATAAGCTCATATTTTGGACAATATTTAAGTTTCTTTTTAATATGAAACTTACAAGATTTCATGGAGAAAATTAAGTCTCAAATATATAGAGCAATACTTTCTGAATATAATCACAATTGCTTTGTTCTTTAAATTATTTCTTTTTCAGGGATTCATTATCCAACTCATCTTTCATTTCAATGTGCTTAGACTTAAGAGTTGGCACTGACAACTTTTATTGTTCAGAGATAAGGAAAAATATTGATATCAAAAGGCTAATTAATTACATTATTATTCCAAAGCTGCTCAGAATTTAAACATTAAAATTACAAATTTATAGATTAGAAGCAGATGCCTTTGATTAAAGAACAACAAAGAGAAAGAAGTACCAAATTTACCTGGTTACATTATTCGAAACCCAACTTCCTAAGAACAAAGCTTTTTCATTATGAAAACTTGAGTATTGAACCTAATTTATTTAGAAGCACTTCTCAAAAGAATATGAAGTATCACCATTAGGATGCAGGGGAAGAGTAAGAAATAAGACTTACACAGTTCCATAGGATGTAGGCAAAGAAAATGAAAAAAGTACTTAATGTAGATTGCCATTATTGTCTGTCTGTGAAAGTAAGACAAAGTTATACGAGGGTTGCTTCAGAGATTTTGAGACACTCAGGCAGTCTCTATACATAATTTACATAGTGCATTTAGGCCACCTCCCTTCATATTCCTTTTCTTCTCTTCCATAATCCTATCCCACCATCTCCATCCACCGCTGAGCTATTTTTCCCTTTTCCAAAGTCCAGCGTACCATGCTGCACATTTAGAGATCAACTGTTTACCATTTGGCTTAGTAAAAAATGTTGCTCAATGGGCAACTGAATTTTACTCCACTCCTGAGAAGTTGTCATGGAATCCTGGTAGGTTGCCATTCCCTGGCATGTTGCCATGTGTAGCACTTAAGTATTACACCAATTATAATAGCTGTTAAATATTATTAGATTAAGTACCAATTTCTGCCAACATCATTTACACTAAGCCACCTTTGAGCTGATAACACAATGTGCTGAACCTTGCTTGTGTCTAGAGACTAGCAGTAGTTGGTTTGCTCTACTGAAGCTGTGCTTTCATTTCACAAATGACCAGTGGCTTCTGAATTTATTTGCCCAGGCATAATATTTCACACATAAGGAATGACTCTCCATTATGCTACCACTAGTTGTCATACAGTTTCTAATAATTAGAAAAATGAATAAAAGGCATGACCAATTCTTCAAATTTGCCTTGCCATAGTTGAGTAAGGAAGAGGAAAATTCCTTTCTTGAGGCAGTTGAAAAATCCTTCATTTTAAT
Source organism: Hetaerina americana (assembly GCF_022747635.1). Classification (NCBI taxonomy): domain Eukaryota; kingdom Metazoa; phylum Arthropoda; class Insecta; order Odonata; family Calopterygidae; genus Hetaerina; species Hetaerina americana. The sequence goes on from NW_027286763.1 coordinate 78,706,895, forward strand.
ATTTATACAATCATTTCAAAAAGTAAATATTTTATCCCATAAAATTGACACTGCGTTGCACAGATCCATCTCAACTTTCTCATCAGAATGAGAATTCTTTGAATTCCTAAGTTTATCTCACATTAGCTTTCTTTGTTAGCTAAAGAGTAAAAAATCTTGGCTTCACTTTTTTTCTGCATGCAGCATGCATTTTATTCTACAGTTTTTTGCAAAAGCCCTAATATCGAAAAGATGCCGAAATTAATCTAGCTTTTCACTACATTATGGGACTTAACAATGTAAATAACCCCATAAAAATTAAGTCGCAGCACCAAAATCAGACAGGATCATGAAGGAATGTCTTCTCAGAACAAGATTTGTCAGGGAGTTCATATGAGAATAATCATTTTCCATTCATATAAGTGCACTTCTATATTCATATCCAATGGCTTGAAATGTTAATGAGTACTGCTTCTTCCAATTCAATTTCCTCATTCTTTAAGCATATATACCATTTTTTAATTAAACAGTAACCTTTGACTGACAGATGACCGGTAGGTAAAACTCTATGCTCTATAGATACACAGATTAATAGGACGACAACCATTTTATTCAATCCTGGAAACATTTACACTTGATGCTTGCAGTAACTATTTAAGATGTACACCCTCATCTCATTTGAAAACACTCAAAATACTTGACTATCACAAAATTCAATAATTTCATAGACATGATAAAAGCTTAGGCTAACATTCCTGGGCAACATTCCTCTTATTTTTTCCCCTGTCTCGGCCATTATCAAGTTCTCATATCTTCATATTATTATTTGACAAGAGCTACAAGTTCATACTGCTGAAGTTGAAATGCACAGCATAATAAAGCCACGGTTGATCATTCGATTTTCTACATTATGAAAATATGAATTCCCATTCTCCTGCCAATGCAACAGTGCATCAATAGTTTGCAGCAGAGCATTCAAATAACTTATTTCACCAGACCCCACAGTTGATATTCGGCATAAAAAACAGCTTCTGTTTTAAGGTTTGTCTCAAAATTTACAGAGCAACCCACGTATATCCCACAATTCTTTGTCTCCAGACACCAACCCTATGACTCACAACCACCACAGTTGGCATCATCAATCAGTCTCTAATTGTCTTCTCGTGGACACTCTAAATAACATTTTATCATAAAGCTAGTAATAATTTATTTTTAATGCACTTTTTCAATAGCTATTTATACTTACTGAGTAATAAGGTCTGAAAAAATGATTAACCATTTATGAAAAATGATGCAACCAAAATGTGAGTCATAGATTTCATGCATAGAGGCACTGAGTTGTAAAGGAATCTTTTACTCATTGATACAGGTATACTAAATTAATATGCTATCCACAATTGAAGTGATTTAATAATAATCTTTTCAATTATCATGGCAAATCTCTGGCTTGTTTTTTTCAAATTACTATATCACATAAAAATAGCTTTAATTCAGTTTTCAAGTCAAAGAGAAAGATGAAATCTGTAGCAATCATTTGAAATGACTTTAAAGGTTAGGAATCATTTGAGTATACTTGCTATTTTATTGCATTACTTCTAGCAAGCAAGCTTTTTGGGATGGAGAAAGTAAATTCTACAGCTATCAACAAACTTAATAACAACACAGACTTTTTTCACATTTAATTTTCCAGGTCTATTTTCACATATTTTGCAAACATAGTTTTAAAATTATTGATAAGTCAAAAGAGCTCTACATTTTTTTGTAAGCCTAATTCCAGACATGTAAAAATGTTATTGTACTTTATAAGGTTGCTATTTTTATTAAATTTGAAGGTTTATAAGGAACAAGTGTGTATTATCCAAGATAAATGACCCTTTGACAATTTCTGAATAGACACTACTGTCAGTGACAGATATTAATTCCACACTAATATTTTGAGATAAACTCGAATGCTTTCTCATATCTTTTTATTTTCACAATAACATAATTTCAAAGAATGTTAGTGTTGATGACAGTAGTTTTAAATGTAACAAATTTATCCACACCAAAGTGAATTTTTATCCAGCAGTTATGCAGTTACTGATCTTAATTGATGGTACATTACATTTTTTTAAGACTAATTTTCCAAAACTGTTGGATTAATTGATATTCTATATTCTTGTTAAACAATAAAACTCACACTGTGCTATAGGTCTAGCGAATAGAAATAGTGGAAAAATTCCAGGACTAATCTTCTTACAGATTTATTAAGGAAATACATTAAGATAATAAATTATTATATACAAGATGAAAACAGTAACTTATTTTAGAAATAATTTGACGGTATAGACTTTTTTCCAACCATGTATTCTACAACTGATAAATAAAGATCTATTTTTAAGGTAGGAATGACACTAACCTCTGATAAACAACTTCCACTACCATATAAAAAGTGAACTAAATCTACTGAATTCAAAACGGCACTTGCTACCTTAATTGATAATTTCTTGCAACTAACTTCATGTTTCCTGATGGTATGCAACAATGCACTGCTAGCCTTCATAGTTTCATTGGCACATATAATTGAAGAAACTAAGGTCTAAGAGCAAACTTGACTTTTTTAAAAACAATTCCCACAATATTAGGCTTTGCTTTGATTATTAGGAACCATTTCACCAATGCTTACACACTACACTTCACAACTTAACAGCTGAATCTTGATGCATTTAAAAGCATATAAAATGATACTGTATTAACAATTTATCTGAAATAATGTTAGAGCATTGATCACAAACAATCACAGTGGAGGAAAGTGTTAAACATTTACACATGATCATTCAACTGATTCCACTAGATACATTTTAGCTGGGCATATATATATATATATATATGTATGTGTATATATATATATATGTATGTGTGTGTATATATATATATATATACACATATATATATACATATATATATATACGAGGGTCATCCGGAAAGTAGTACCCGTTCGTGCCGCATGAAGTGCTGACGACGCGAGTAGCCGCTGGACGAGGTCAGATAGCTTCAGTGGCTTGTCTGCCTTCTCTGAGCCAAGTTGCGTGACGCTAGCATTGCCTGTGTTGTTTCTGTGATTGTTTACAATGTTTAAAAAAATTGAGAACGCCGCCAGTTGTGAAGTGAGGGCAGTGATTAAATTCCTCAATGCAAGAAACGTTCGCCCATGTGATATTCATCGCCAATTAAAGGAGGTGTATGGAGACAATGTAATGGACGAGTCGTCTGTTCGGCGGTGGTGTCGCAACTTCAACATGGGGAGGGGGAACACACACGACGATGAGCGTTCGGGGAGACTGTCTGTCATTACAGACCAACTGGTGAGCTCAGTTGACGAATTCGTGAGGAACGATCGGCGCGTCACAATTGATGACATCTGTGAGCATTTTCCCAATGTTTCTCGAACAATTGTTCATGAAATTGTTAAACACCATCTGCATTATGCAAAAATTTGTGCAAGATGGGTCCCTCGCGTATCTCAATGAGCTGGCGGCGAAGGACTATGCAGCAGGAATACAGAAACTTGTCACACGTTATGACAAATGCCTTAATTTGCTTGGAGATTATGTTGAGAAGTAGTTTAAAGTATCCTCTTTCAAATAAAATTTTTTATGTTTGTTAATATTTACTTTTGTGTCTTTATTTCACGAACGGGTACTACTTTCCGGATGACCCTCGTATATACATACACATATATACATATATATATATATAAAGTTTAGGGATTATTTGTTAAATAAATTGAAGCTCAAAATATGTGCAAACACCAATGTGCAAATTATACAGTTCCCTAATGACCTAAGGGGGATCGAGATGGTGCGGGGGCTAACGTACTGGCTTCCCGCCCTGAGGGCGCGGGTTCAAATCCCGGCGGTGTTGAATATTTTTCAGAGGTATCTCGATCCCTACTTGAGGTGCTTTGTGGAGGGCACTTTGAGTGAGTACGCCGTCCGTCGGATGGGACGTTAAACTGCGGACCCTTTGGCGCCTTTCGTAAAGAGCAGGCTAATGCCGACGCCGGGTTTCTCTCCACCCTTCATCCTTTCCTGTCCATCCCCTATGGCGCAAATGACCTTAGCTGTCGGTCGCCTCCCCTTAAAAAAAAACTACTCCCCCTAATGACCTAACCAGCAACCAACTGTGAAAATATTGATACCCATATCTCATACTTCCTTTTATCATTTTATTTTTAGACTCCTTATCATCTGTGAACTGCATTATTAAAATTTTCCATTTTCTTAGATATTTTAGGATAAAAGTATACCCTTCCACCTGAACTGAAGAAATATCATAAAATTTTAACAATATCGGCATCAGCATTTACCAATCTTGTTATCCTTGCTGAGCTGATCATCATTTTATTGCTTCCACAATTCTAAGGCAGTGCACCAAGGAAAGTAACCAAGCTCAAATAGAATTAATTTACCAACTGTTAACTTTAAGAAAAGATTTTAAAATAAAACTGAGGATGATATTAGTAGGGTTTTAAAATTTAATACCAGTAATAATTCACACATTTTTCCAACTCAATAGCGGCGTACATTTCTCACAACTCCTGATTGGGTTGTGCCATTCTATATTTGTGTCAAATTGCAAAATAACTATTATAATTACAGTGTATTACAATCTGGTCAAACATGAGTCATTACTTTTTCAACATATGTAGTGTCTGTCATTAACAAATCCTATGGTATGCTAAAGGCAAGTGTTATAACCTCTAATTAAGAGTTTCAGAGAAGTGTAATTGAGTAACACCTTAAAATGCTAAGTATAATCACCTAAAATTGTTCCTAGAAAGCATAGGCTCTCTTTACCCAACACGGTTAATTGTATACCACTTGTAAGAGTTATTCCACACTCACAGAAATTTCATTGAGTGGTAGAAATTCATTTATTTACTTGGGAGCTGTAAATCGCTTGGCTGGATGGGCAGTAATCATTAAAGACTGGTGGAGTACAGGTCATAATATTGACTCTTCACTTGTAAAAATATCACATGCATGAAATAAGAATCTTACAAAATGATCAATTAGGAACTAAGTTTATTCAAAACTGCTGAAAATAGATATCATCAGCATACCAATGACTATTCCAATTAAATTATTATGAAATGAATGAATAACCATCGTTGAATCAATCTAGGTCCTCATATTTTTTATTTCTGGGAACTTGGTCCATGCTAAATGGGTGATCTTAAGATTAGTGAATTGGAGCAAGCAAACACCTATATCTCACATAAACAGACAGTGAAATCTGTCTAACACAGTACAAATGATAGCATTTCTTACCAGTATTAATGTCACCTGTTCCACTTCGCTTCAACTAGAACGTGAGATACTACGAAACGCATTCACAAAAATTTTCCCAGCTGTCAAATCACACACGCAACAACATGTACCATGGCAACATAGTTAATGTTAGATGTACAAAAAAATGGTGGTATTAGTACATAAATATCAACACCAAGAACCATCTGAAATGGTGTAGAGAAATGAAATAATTTAGTATAAACAAGATGTGCTAATTTGAATCTGCCAACTAAAATCTCAACAAGAAAATCAGAGATTAAGTGCTTTAACAGTGATATTTGGTATAAACACCACTTTAATTATCAACTATCCTACTTACTAAAACATGAAGTAAACCCTCAGCATGTTCACATTTCTTCATCACATGAATTTATAAAGACAAATACTTTAATAGCTCTGGAGTTAATTAAATGTGACTACTATTTCTTTGAAGTACACCAGATATTTCATTAAGACCAAGATGAAATTTCTAAAATTTCAGGGCTACTTCAGCTTTGGGTAGAATATTAAAGTTGAGTGTTTGAATAAATTGTAGGTCCAATTACTTCCAATTGACAAGAATTTGGCCTTAAAAATGTATGATTAAGAAATTTCAAACCGAAATCTATAAAAGATTTTGCTTATATTCAGGACGGTTACCAAATGATAACTATCAATACTGTACACAAACACTTGGGCTTGTATTCAAAGTCAAAATCTTAACCAACTAAAGTGATATACTAGATTCACTGTCATTAAACAAGGCAGTCTTATGCATGCTGGTTATGCTTTGCTTAGTTGAGAATACCTTATTTCGAGGTGAGCTTAGCAGTTACAGAGTCATTTCATGTACAAATGATGGGTTAAATTTTTTGTATTGTATTGGAATGAAGAGTTTATGGAGAGACATAGAATCAAGAAACTTTATGTAATAGACGAATCCCTTACTAATTGAATCTCACATTGAAATCATGCAGTATATCAATATTCCACAATTTTACATTCTATCTGAATGGATTTATAATATAAAATAACTCTGTATAAAATTCTTACTGTGATAATTCTGATAACATTTGGATGCCAATGAAATGTAATAATTCCTTAATATCCATTGGTTTTGTACTTTGATACATTGAAAGAATTATCAATAAAAATCTATTGATGCACACACCATATAAATTAGCAGAATTCACACCAAAAATTTGTGAATTTATTGCAAAGCTATGTTAGTATTTTAAGTTTTTAATGCTTTCAATATGATTCATTGCAGAAATGAAGCCCTATAATGAGTTCACATATATCTCACATATAAAGAAGGGAAGATTTTTTTCCCACTGATGCCAGGTGTACAATGTTGCTTTGTCATCAATACTATTTTCTTAGCAGATTACTCAAAAGAAACAGCATATAATATACTTCTTTCCAGTAACTCTTTAACAAATGATATGGAAGTTCTAAATGGTTGATATGTGAAGGTTCACCTTAAGCACAATTTTCAAAAAGCTCACCTTGATGTAAATAAGATTATCTAAATGAAGATCACTTTTGTCAAGAGCTTTATTGAATGAATTTGAACTCATGTCCAAGTCCAATAAAGGTCACATTTACCAATTAGATGACCTTCATCAAAAGAAGTTGCAAAGGTTTAGAGTTATACTAACAAATTACAATCTATGACCTTGCACCTTTAAAATTTGTATGTACCACACTATTTTTATACAACTATGCTGATTGATTGCAAGCCTAGGTTACACTTTTCAAATGCTCTACCTTTTCAATGGGCATAGAAGAAGTAAGGGATATTACGGTTTGCAGCAATTAATACCAAATTGAAATATACTGGATCTCCAATGACTGATTAAGATACATACATAACTCAAAATTTTAAGGTAATTAAAGATATGAAATCAGTGATATGATACTTGAAAAAGATATCATAATTTTCTTGGATATATCATAAAATATTTAGATGAGAAATGTGCATACAGCATGAATATAATGTCATTTAACCTAAGTGGCAATTCTTAAAATGAATTAACCACAATTTGAACACGCACTATACTTAATGTTTATTCAAATTTTTTGCTGATCATATAAGCTACTTAACAATGAACTATGACTTCAAGAGACCATGAAAAACAACACCGCTGCCAAATTTTAACAAAAATTTCACTGCTTTGTTTTTCCTTTTGTAGGTAATATACATTAATGAAATTATGCAATACTTCACATATTTGATTACTTATTTCAGAAGCCAATATACTAGCACATTCAAGAGAATATAATCAAGAACAAGAGGAAGAAAATTCAATAATGGAATTAATTATACGCCTTGACAATTTGGTGCATCAGAGAAATGCAGAAATTTAGCAAATGAAAGATAAAATTAATGAAGAGATTCATTATAATAATTGGAGGTATATTTGAAATATTTAGAGATAAGAGTTTTGAGTTACTATGGAGTCATTTCATACCATTAAACTACTTGAGATCTTAACTTTATCATCATTGTTTACTGCTACTCATTATTCCTCGGTTGAGTAAATATTGGCTAACCCACTGTCAAAACTCCTTTTTGGACATATCCTGAACCTAGGCAGTGAAATCTTGTACAATTCAAGAATATATAACATACAACAGCACTATTCTGAAAATGGTGACAACCTAAGTTTCATAAAATGCTGTCAGTTAATTGCATTTCAAGGGAGGAATTTCAGGTATTGAAAATAAAAAATATTAGGCAAGTTGAGTCTCAACACCCACAATGCAACTCAAATCTTTTTAACATGGTCAATGAATGCATTTCACAGTTTATACTGTACCTAACAAATGATGAGCTCCTTTGGAGGTGCTACATGTGTTGTTCAATCGAGGCTGCCAATTAATGCCAGATTGTTTTCTTTTAATCACTCCGAAAAGTTAGCAAGTTTGCCTAGTTGTGATTTGTATCAGTAAAATGAAACTGCACTTGCCAATTCACAACACAAAAACTAGAATTGTGGCACAAAAGCTAACCAGGAAATTTGCCTTCTGATGTGACTGAACTGCTTGGGTAGAGGAAACCACTCTAACCACAAACCATATCCTCAATGATCCCTTACATCCTCTGGGAAGTGGCATTATCTATTTCTGGAAATATCTCTTTTATTTCATTGGAATTTAAGCAGAGAAGGAAACAAAACTATTAGTGAAAAGGAAGAGCTAACCACTTTCAACAATAAATGACTTCCAAGAAATAAATTGCAATGCTAAAGGAAATCAAGGTTGGTCCATTCATCCAAAAAATATATCAATGTGTCTAAATGCATATTATTACTTGGCCTACATTTAGCATTAAAAGTACTGAGTATGTAACTTTCATTAACCCAGCTAAAAGGTGACTATCATCAAGGAATTTAAAAATTCCTTTAGTTTTTTATCATTTTCAAAATAAAAATATTAAATTTTCATTCAATTATGTTGTACAGGAAAGTATCATGTGATTTTCTTTGGTTTAGTATGCACAATAAAAATTCATCAAGATAGTAATTATTAATGATTATTATTACTATCCTTCACTCAAATCAGTTCAAATTCAGTGTGCGTCCGAATATAAAACGTTCAAATTCTGAATAGCACATCACTTTTGCTGAATTTAATGAAAACTAAAATAATTTAAAAAGAATGGTAAAAAATTAGACAGTTATCGATTGGCCAAACATTAATAATATACACTATACAGCCTGTCTATTTTAATGTTCAATCAAAAAATAGTAATGCAAATGGTAAGAAGTTACAAATTCAACTTCCTGCCATGGCTTAGTAAATCATTTTGATAAATGTAAGAAATGAATTGGATCAAAAATAAATCCACTTTAAAAACGAATCCCACCACTATGACTCTCCAGCTTATTGCTGTCACAGCTGAGATCTAACAAATGAAAAAGTGTATTTATCCCCTCTAAATGGACCACTACATACAATGTTAATTGTTAATCAGCAGAAGATATTCTATCTAAATTTTAACAGCAGCCTCACTGCTAGCAATAAAATTATGACATTCTAGTTAACATTTAATGCCTATGCATAATTATTTAGGAGTATGTACAAGGATGATCAAAATGAAGGATTTTGTTGACCAGTGACAGCCAAAGGATAGTGCCAATTCTAGTGACACTTGCACGCTTAATCTTGGCCCACTGGTTGGATCATACAACAAAGCTACTGATGTTTCACTCCAGCACAAAAGCATATCCATTATCATGGCACATAAAGGAAAGAAAAAATTGCTACATTTAAAGCCGGTAGACGATTTTTGCATTGAAGAGTATTACAGGAAATAATTTTTTAATGAGAGTATTATTTTTTAATGTATGTACAGTACGATCAAATCCCATACTGCATGTACATTACTACCACCACAATTTTCAATTGTGTTGCAAAGTGCAGTAACAGAAGTTTCTATGAAATAAAATTGATTATTCCAATTTAAGTCAAACAACCTGCTTTTCTGTGGATATGGTAATATAATATTTTGACTGAAACCTAAAGATTTTCAAATCTTGTGAAATGCTCATGCTGTGGGATTCATTCATGTTCCATTTCAGTAGATATATGGACTATGATATTTTATCAAACAAAAATATGTATCAACTTCATTTTCATTCCACTGCCATTTGTTCTCTCCTAAAAATATTGGCATTTCAAACTATATCTATTAGCTATTTGTCATCACAAGGGTGGTTTCCAACTTTACCAAATACGTGGCAGTCCACAATCAATGGACACCATAATCAGATTAAAATATCCTTTGGCTAGAAAACTTAAAATCTCATCTATAACAATTTTTACCTTTGGTGAAAATACTGGGGGTTAGTGAGACATCATATGTCTGTTTTCCATGTGGGTTCTCAGCAATTACTTGATACACAGCTTTAAGTATATCTTCATCCACAGAATGAACATTCAGTCTTGTTATCCATTTTCCAGTACCCTGAAGAGAAATCATTTCATATTAAAAATTAACAATTCTTTTTAGATTCGAAAATTACGGATACTTTAAATCAATATCATAAAATGATCATTCAAACATATTATAGGTTTCTACTTACACATGAGCAAAAACAAGAGGTACTTATGATAACTTCATACCATATAGAGTGAATAAAATATGAAATATTGGCTTGTGTATGATTATATGAATCTATTACCTATTTAGTATTAATATTTGTAATTAATATTTTTGTCATTGTTTTTATAAAAATTATGACCATAGACAAAATTAAATTTTATTGTAGCTTTTGAATTAAGGAGAAATAATATGTAAAGAAAAGCCATGCCATTGTTTCTTTCTTCAGACCACCACAGTTTTGAACCAGAAGTTGGCTTGATAAGCGAGGGTAGAACTTGAATAATAAAAGCTGCCATGAGGACGATTACTAAGGGGCAGTATATCACCAACCAGTAACATGATTACTGAACACTGGTGTTGGGTGCCATTATTTTTCTGTGAATTTTGAATTGCTGTGTGTGTCTTTCCTAATTTTGTGATTGTAAATTGTGCAAAAGAAAAACGATTCCCTTTAATGGACCTATTCAGCTGTCAATTTCCCTCCTTATGATGCCTAAAAATGTGACGCAAGGTCGAAGTTATTCCTCTTGTGCCAACAAAATTAGGCCATCCAATAATAATGAGATAATTTCTATTCATTTATAGCCATTTTCGTCAAAATTGGCAGGGCCTAATGAAATTATTTATTATAATGGCAAAAATATAGTAATTTAATACATAGTGAACATATTAAAAATTGGAGAAAATATTTCCAAAAACATTCAGATTCACCACTGGTAAAATAGAAAAGCAATTTCATAGGATGGGGCATAGGAAGTAATTAAATAGGGGTAGTAATTATCTTGTGTACTTATTTATTACGCCTTTCATGCAGCATCGAATAATATTATTCTAAAACTAGGGAGGATAGAAGCATTTTTATCATAAATAAAAGGAAAGAGAAGAAAAATCATTTTTACAAAAATTACCTCAAGGATGATGAAAGTTTTACAACTCGCACAGCACATTTTACAGTCAATCAGCTGACTTCAAGATGTCAATTAAAGTCCATCTATTTTTAAATTTTCAAACATTGTTGTTCAAAATAAGTTCCTTGTACCATAAACCAAATACAATCACTAAAACAGCAGTCAGTCACAGTGAAATAATTTCAATTTTGGTTAAGTGTGGTACATGTTAAAAAACTACATGAATTATATTTAATAGATATTTCCAATCAACTTCAACTAAATGTTTTAGAACCCTCAAATTAATCGCTAATTTTTCAAAGATTAATCGTTAAATTTTCAAACTTCAAAATCAAAAAATTTACAAGTCAATGAATTTGATATTTTGTTTTTACGAGAGCATTATGTATTTAATTTTGGATAAATTTTAAGACATGTATACTTCAGTTTAAATACCATTTAATGTTATCACAAATGATCTGATGAAGACTGGGTGTATCACTACATCGCAAATCTTTGTGAATACATATTACGATTAAAAAAAGTCATATTTTAACACAAACATACGAAGGGAAAAGCTAGTGGCACTGCAATACAAATAACTTACATTGTTTATGGTTTTATCAACCTCAAAAATCTTGTTGCTATCAGATGTTCCTTCCCTAACCATTTTCCCTTTGGTTATCCAGTGAATTGTTGGCTTAGGGTTTGCATTAATTTCCAAAGTCACAATTCTTCCATTTCCTTTACCATTATCTGATTCTTCTACTGCAGCATCATTCTGGATTGGCTTTGGTGCATCTGGTCAACAAGATTATAAATTCAACACAATGAGATGAGTACAGGATGAAAAAGCTAAAACCATTTCAAAAACTAGAGTAAGAAAACATATTAAGTCATGAAATTTCATTCATGGTATAATTAAGAGTACAGTAATTCTTTTACCAAATGTCCATTTTAAGACTTATATGCAAGCAAACTTTGAAAACAATCTTAGGGGGCTATTACAAACTAGAGGGAAGTCACTCTGTTAGGCTGAGTTTACTGATGCCACTCTTTGTAACTCCACCTACTGTTATCACGAATGAGGGACCGGAGTCTCTCCATTGGTCAATGTGTTTACTTATCGTTTATTCTAGGGGTTAGGAGTTTTATCAGCAAAGAGAAGCTTCATATATATGAAAAAAGAACTATGAACCTGCATCATCAATTGTCACTTGTACGGCTAATCGTATGAATTTCACCTAAACGAATTTCTCTGGTGAAAATAGGTCATGTTATTGAAGCTTCTCTTCTGACAAATTATATGATGGTATGCTTTGTAAATATGTTAGGATAATCATAGTTGAACATTAATAGTATTTAAAGACCATTGTACTCAGTATAAAAACTAGTATACACAAAGCTTATACAAAAAACCATTCTGTATGATTCATCACTAGTAGATATACCATGAACTCTCAATTATTCAGAAAAAGAAAGACTAGAAAAAGCAAAGAGAATCATAAAATACATTTTCTATTCAATGCAGGAGAATACTCATATTTAAACTATATATTACGAAATTGGAGTGATTACAATAGGTACTCTAGGCTTAGGAATACAGCATTTTCTAGTGCCAGGATCCATCATAAACTTACCCAAACCAGTAGGCTACTGCTAAAAATAATTATTACTATATTTTTACATGGCGAGTCTACCCCATGTTAATAGTTATCACATGACAACAGAAAATTATTGAAGAGTCATTGGACATTGATTTTTGGGAATCTCATGAGAGAGGAAGAAGTCCATTTATTTCTTTTGATGAATCAAAGAAAGTCACTAAACATGGTTTAGCTATTTTCTCAGCACTGGAGAGGTCAACACCAAGAAGATATCTGCTCTCGCATTAAAAGGCTTTATTACAGTTGGGTGAGTATGCATACCCGGAAAGAGAGATGAAAAGGGTGGACACACTAAAATAATACAAGGTAAATAAACAGCTGGTTTGTATTTTTGCAGCATTACTGCCATGCCTAAGCAGTTTTTTGAATTTACAACTCAATATAATGTCAGTTTTCTCATTAATTATGTCATCTTTTTATTTGTAACCTAATTCCCCCATGTATTTTTGCAAACAGTTTTAATTCATGTACTTTTACTTCCTGATTCCCCATTCTGACCGTTTCTCTTTAATTAATTGAAATATGTAGAGTTAATATTTCTATTAGTTATGTTAACATATATCTGTACTTGCAATCAGGCCAAAAGAAAAATATTCAAGTAGATGGCACTTCAAAATTCAAACTTATTCATTTGAGGACTCATTTCAAGCACAGCCCCAACAAAAAGGCAAATATGCACATTAGTTCAGCATAAAATTTATTTAAATTTGCACAGGGACCTTGAAAAAAAATTAAATAAAGTAACACCTTGGAGAACTCCTGAGAAATTACCCCCAGGAAATCATTTGGGGGAAGAATCTAAGGGTATATTAATGATGAGTTGTATTTATTTACATTAATACGTGATCACTATTGCAAACCAATGTAGTTGGGAAATGTGAACAAAAATTAAGCTAGATTAATGCATAAAGTCATGTATACTTTTATGTTTTGAGACTCGTAACTTCCTGAGTAGGACATCATATATTAAACTGCTATTGATGGCCAATACACATAAAAGCATTTTATATATTGAATTGAACTGCAAATAAAAGTATTGTAACTCATTTTACTACATTATGAAAAAAATGAAAAACATAATACTATGTGTTAGCTTACAAATAGCAATACGTGTCGCCTAAGAATATATAAAAATGCACAAATTATCTGCTGATTTGCACAGGAATAATCAAGAGTTCAGGTCGTGAAATATTTAAGAATCATTCCAAATAATTTCATTGATGCAGGTGTCATGATACCCAGTAAAAAAGTGGTGATGCTCTAATTACACAATGAGATACAAATAATTAAAGGCTCACATTCCACATTCAGCTGAAAATTGCTCTTTTCAGACCCTGGGGTTAGAGCATAGTGATAGGCAACACACTGCAGCTGCTTTCCATTGTCAGACCACAATAGTGTCCTCGTCACATTCTGTGTAATTGTCTCAAGGCCATCCTTGTCCTTCTCTAAGTGTGTCCGGCTGAGACCATCTTTGAGTGGACTATCACCTATGAAAGAAACAATTCAAATATCATTCTATGCTAAATGCACATTATTCACTTTTATATTAAAATGGGATTACATTTTGAACTGAAAAATCAAATATTATTAAGGAGGGGTGCAAGCAACGGAAGAATTTAAATGCTAAATTGCACTAGTGTAATGAGTGGAAGAAATGATATATGGTATGCCTAAGGGTATAAACATTAAGTTTTTTTTTAACCATACTCAGCCATGGCCATAAATAGTGAGACTTCTATTTTACCTTTTAAATAGGATCAGCAAAAATAAGTACAAATTAAATCAACATAAAACTGAACAAATAAGTATAAATTTAAACAAATTTGGTCACCTATTTGAAGCAAACACATGAAAACACAACAATAATGCCATGTCATAATTTTAAATTTTTTACTATGAACTATAACAACGTGTTCTTTCTGATGATTTTGCTGCAATTTTTTTAAAGATGAAATCTTGGAATAACTGGTAGAATGATGAAACTTAAGTTGCCTGATGATAACTCAGTTTTTGACAACTGGAGAGTCACCAGCAGGAAATTTCTAGATGGAGGTGATTCCAAAAAGCATTTTCTCACCCTGGGTGAGTCAGAACCTGCCTTTTAGACCTTGCGGGTTTATTCAAAGATTCATTCATGCCAGCTTACTGCTTAATTGTCTGTAATTTATCATTCTACTCATTGGCAAGGAGAAATTCTCATGGACTGTTCTGAAAGGTCTTGCACTTTTAGTAACAGCCAATGAGTTTCTTTGAGTCAGTGGCAGGAACTGAGTTGCGTGTGTGATTGGAAATCAGGGGCAGGATCTAGCAGTCAAGAAATATCCCCCAAGATATGGAATAACCCCTCTGATATCATCAAAACTAACATACTAGTTTCTTTACCATGACAGAAGCATATATACTAGAAATGATGCCAAGTAATACAATCCTTTAATGGCTCCATGAGAAATCATGAAGTATTTCATAAAATTGAGCAGCATAATTTTCAATATTTTTCAAAGTTAGTACAATAGAGTATCAAACTTGGACATAACAAGTGTTCTCCTGTTCACT
Organism: Hetaerina americana; assembly: GCF_022747635.1. NCBI lineage: Eukaryota > Metazoa > Arthropoda > Insecta > Odonata > Calopterygidae > Hetaerina > Hetaerina americana. The sequence goes on from NW_027286763.1 coordinate 78,722,406, forward strand.
TCAGGTGAATTTAATCTCATCTTGGGATGAATTTAGTAAAAAGAGAAGTGTAAAATTGCTTTTTAGATATTTTCACTATGGAATTGTTGTACTAACTAGGTCATGCTGCAATATTCATTTGAGTATCACATTATTGTTCAAAACTGTATAAACTATGATATATTTTATTAAAGAAGTGAATGACTACTTTTTTTGCAAAGGGACTGATATCTTGTACCACACATGAATTGCAAATGAGCAATGTAATTAACATAAAAAAACTGCACAAAATTTTCATAACTACAACACAACTTAGATTTATTGTCAAATGAAAACTAAACTAAGGAATTATACCCCACATCAGTGAAGAAAATCATCTTATTGGCAGTAGCTGGGAATAAATAAATATGAATACAAGTCATTGACTAATTTTTTACATGCCTTTTAGTTTCCTTTTTTTGATACCATTTACATTGATTGCTCCAATTGCCTACCTAATCACCTTACATTATTTACATCGACTTTTATATTTTTGAATTAAATGTAACACTGGCTTACCTAAATACCATGAAATGCGGGCCACTGGTCGTCCTTTTGCAATTTTGCATGTTGCTCTCAGGGTCTCCCCTTCCATATAAATATATGAACCTTTTCTTCCTACGGCTACTCTCAACTCTGGTAATTGTGGAGATTCTGTAAAGAGGCAGAAAAATCACATGAAATTATGGTGATATGCGACTTTAGTTGGATAACTAATCAGATAAATAATCATTTCAAATCTTGCTGCACAAAGCCCCTGCAACTTGGAACAATTAGAAATGTTACTATTTCTCAATCTCAGACAATGAATATCAAGCAATGACTTTGGCCGGCTGCCTAAGGTAACATATCCTCACTGACCAAGTATATTAAAAATATAAATCACTCCATTTAGGGCTGAAACAAATACTGATCATCAAAATAGCATTGGTTGTGAGTTTTATGACAGGATTAGTTGTGAGGTCCAAATTTCAAATTGGTACACCATTGAATGACTCAATTTAAATGCTTAAATATTGATGGTTGATGATTGTCTTCTACGGGGGTGGTATGGAAAATATGACATAAAAGGAAAGGATTACTCACTATAATGCTCATGAACAGCAAAGAGCCATGGAATTAATAAATAAATTCAAAAAAAATTTTAAGCAGAATTTCTACAGATTTGTTCAAGGTGCAGGCAGCTTGGAAAGGACTACGGGCTTGGGATTCCGTGGAATGGAAGAGGAGGCAGCATTCGCATCTTGGGTAGTTACATGGTGTAAAGGAATGCTCACAGGTAGTGAGCCAGTGGGATGTCAGGAGTGTTGCTGATTTTAGAATGTTCCCCAGGTTTGAGGGAAAATTTGAATATGATATAAAGGGCATTGTTTTAGTACTGGAGATGTTGATTGCTTTTCAGGAAAGGATATAGTTCCATCACTATATTTCAGAATATGTAGTTGCCTGGAAAATAGGTAATGATTACCTTTAAATTAAACAAAGCATTTATTCTGGTGTGAGGGATATAGTGAGCTGTGAGGAGTTAGATTTTCTGGTTTTGGGAGTTTTTATTGATAACCATGTTTTCTGAGGGGGTTTTTCTAGCAGGTAGTTAATTTCTAAGTCCTCTGGAAACAGTCTTAAATATAAGATAACACTTAAAAATTCAAATGCTGTGTACTTAAGGCAGTAACAAGTGATGCACCAATTTTTACCACCAGCAGACTGTATATTCAAATTACAAGGACTTGTAGCTTTGAGAAACAGGCCTCACCATTTCTTATTTTGGCATTTTGATGAAGTTCATATTCTCAGCATAATCTGCATGAACTTTAGGAGTTCCTCTGGTTAGAGAATGCCATATCTGAATTAACTTTTAACAGTTCACATTATAACAAAAAATAATAAAATTTACGTATTCTGGTAATTATGATAATTTACTAGTGAAAATTAAACACATGAACAATATCAAAAAAAAAGAGCCACTGAATCTACATATACAATGCTTAGATTTGTTTGCTTTTCCTGTGCAATTTACTGTTAATTATTTTAATAAATTAATCAGGTTAAATTAAAAGGTAGTCCAAATATTTTTTACATGCATGCATTTAACAAAATTTAGAAAATGCAGTTTTTAACGGATATTAATGGAAATGATATTGTTACAGACAACATGTTAGATATTCTCTGAAACAAGCAAAAGAGATAGCTCATGATAATATTTAAAAAAATAGGCCTCTTAATACTTACGAGCAACGGTCAGTGTCATTGTTCCCTTAGCTTCTTCTGTCTCATCTGATACTCCCATTGTGCAGTTCAAATGTCCGTTTTGTTTTGGCTGAATGTTTTCCAGCCGCAGTCCACACTGGCCCGATTCAAAGCCATTTCCATAATACGAGATGGTTCCTTTGCCAGTCCTGCCTGGCACAAGAAGTATTGCTGTCTTTTCCTCTGGTATTTCAAACCGACAGAAATATATGGGTTTTCCAACTCTGCAGAGAATTGTTATGTTATTTCCCGGAAGAATTAGTGCAGTCTTTGGGGTCACATCTGTTGTAATGGGTGAGGCAGGTACTGGAAAAAATATATGCAAAATACATAAGTCTCATGTAAATTAAAGCAATCTCAAACAATTATCATTATTATTATTTTTCATGGTCAATTTTACTGCATTAAAATTTATCCCCAAATCAGTGCTTAATTCATATTCAACTAGTAATGACAAAACAGTATTCACAACTGATAATCATGTGTGCTCAATCACTGTACATTGGAGTGTGGTGGTGAAATAGCATAAAAATATGTGCATTCTGAATACTTTTGGGTCCTTGCAATAAGCTCCACAAAATGCGAAAAATTAATAAATTTTGTCCAGGGGAAGAAGGGCAGGGCATGGGAGGGGGGACGCCGGAATCCGTTTACCCCGGGGCGGGTCGCGCAAACCCTAGTTGCGACCCTGGGAAGGATATGTCTCCCCAGCTACTTCTGGAGAAATTTTCACCAACATAACCTAAATACTATTTGCATTTATTTTAAATATGTAACTAAGCATATATTTACGGGTGTTACGCTTGATGCCGAATAATGGCTTGCAAAACAATTATGGCGACGAATCAATCAACCAACTAGCTGATTGATTCACGTGTTTTTGTATGACCACCGGGGAGAACAGAAATAAGGAAGGAACAGGATTGCGTCATAATAAGGCAGAATAGTGTCGACTTCATTATCAGAAAACGGATATAACAATTCAATTTCGGTATGAAGAAAAAAAGAAAATGACTAAAGATACACATCGATCTCTTTATCATTCATGTGACAGTGTGCGCACACTCCTGTTTCCACTCCTGCTATGCAGAGAGAAAACGGGCCGTCAGTTCCGCTTTTAAAGGGTGCGGGATGACCTATGACCCGCCCCGCCCCGACTTGCGTGTTCAGGGGTCATCTGCTCCTCCAAAACCTGACCACGAACGGCAGCATGAATGGAAGAAAGAAGTGGTCAGGGACGTGGCCGGGATTTAATTTCCGGGGGCGAGTCCGGAGGGGCAAAGGGGTGAGCGGATAGTGGACTCACTGAAAACGCTATAAGATAGGCTGCGAGCAAAATAGCCGAATTCCTGGGTAAAGCGCTGGCTTCCGGATTCCCCACAACTGACTGCCTGAAGCAGGGTGAATCCGGTGAAAGGTGCTTTTGTTCGACTCGAAGATCATAGAATTCGACTGCGTGTCTCGAAGGTCATGTGATGAATCAAGAATTGACAGCAGCTAAGAAGCAACAGTAATCAACCCGAAGGTTGACTTGATATGCACGGGTAGAAATCGCCTCGCCGGGCCTACGGCGCGCGAAAATCACCTACCATATTCTATGTGGAAGATGGAATTCCTTTACTCATGATCTCCCAGAAAGAGCTTGTGTCCGCAAAAAAATCACATATTTCGGATGAAACTGTAGGAGCCCAAGCGTCAACAGGAATCGAACCCCTGCCCTCTGATCAGGAGCCAAACGTTCTACCCATTAGACTTCTACTTCACTTAACGGGGCGATGGGAAATTAATATATATTTTCCTACCAACGGCTTATTTCAATTGCATTTATATTGCTCAATAAATACGAAAACTTATTAGAAACGATTTCTTCTTTCGCTACTATCTCATCATTTCCCAATATTAAAATCTTGGCGGGGCGAATGTGTTAAAGAAGCGTGGAATCTAATCACAATAAAAAATAAAAACTGCAGCTTGGCTTACTCAACGACTGCCATTAATTTAGACTGTTGTGCATCAGATGCTATTCCCAGCGAAGAATCTCGGCGGGGTCATTTAAAAATACTGCATCTAGGACGTGTACACGTATACAGGGTATTCAATTCGCTTTCGCTTAGATCCCAAACCGTGGATAACACGACAGCTGCTAGTTAGAGAAAAGACGCCTAATGAAAGTACTACTCTTATTTTTGTGTCAAGTACAAAATAAAATCAAAACTGCGGGAGAGGAACTTCTATTCATTTATATTAAACGCACATATAACTATTTTTACAATGAGTAATGATTTTCAGGATAGTTTTTAACATTTAGTGCATATTTTCACGGCAAGAGCGCTCATATTCTTTAGCAGAGGATTAGATAATATTTTCTGCCCACCAACTTTTCAGTCACGGACACGGAAAATGGGTCCCGAGGGCTAGAAAGAGTGAATTGCATTTTCATTTTAACAGGTATCATATCTTTTTCGACCATCGACTCTATTCATAAGATTAGAAAGAAGGCATAACCGACGAACGATATTCACGCAGCCAAAATGAAGTTCGCTTCGTTTCAATCTAATTTAAAAAAATAAGTTTCCGAGTCACCCACGTGACTTCTGGATGTGAGAAATGAAGCAAGCCACACACTTTACTGCTGCAGTGAGTGGTAACGATTAGACTCCATATTCCATTTAACACTGCTAGAGCAAAACCAAGCAAAATGGACGGTGCTTAACCCTGCGTCCCCAAAGGGATTAGGCGAGAGAGGAGGACAGAAGTGGCTAGAGCGATTCAAGCTCAACCAAATAAAAAACATTTTGCAAAATAGTTTTTTATTAATAGTATCAACAAATACGATCTGTTGGAGGCCAGAAAATTTTTATACCGAATTTTGTGACTCAGACAGAAAAAAGCTTGTGAACCAATGACTTAATCTGCCCTTTCGGCATCGATCTCTTTTAACCGTGTCACCTATTTCGTCTGACCTGCCGATGCAGTGCTTGGGTCGGGCCGTTCCTTCGACGCCGTAGATGTAAAATGAATGATTTGATACCTTTGCAAAAAGTTAGATTATTTCAGTTACAACTGACCGAGACTTCCCCTTTTTTAGCAAATACTCGGTTTTTAATGACTTGACATTATATGCTTTTCTCACGTCAGGTCCAAAGTGAGGGTAACATCAATTTACGTCGCAGAATGAAGAGAGAAATACGAGGGGTTCCATTCTTTAACAGGCAGCTATTGTCCAGCATTTAACCCCTCCAAAATAACCCTTACGTCTTTCAACAAAATATTTTAAAAGTTTTATTTTCATTTCCTTCCTCAAGTTTTCACAGAATTGAAATTAGCTCAAGGCAAAATTGTAGTTGATCAACTCTCGTTTAAGCTTTACCGAGGGAACAACCTAACCTTATACCTTATTATATAGCTCATATATAAAATTAAATACTCCAATACCGTACCCATAAAAATGAAGCTAAAAACTCACAACTATAGACAACACAAACTCGCAAGGGATGAGGATACAATAAGTCCAGCGCAAAATACAGTACGATGTATGTTAAATGGGAGAACAGTTATAATTCTAGCGAAACTGAAAATGGAGGTAAGCTAACTAACACTAGAATACTCTTAAACCAAGTACTTCCGGAGTACTCACCTACCTCAATGAAAGTAATTTTAACTCAACCAACTCTTATAGCATTTCAGAATGACTTGAAGCTATAGGAATATCCAAAAAAACAACTTTATAAATTCATTTACCTCTGGCTTAAATTTCGATTGATATAACGTGAGATAATATACATATTTAAAAATATATATAGGCGTGTTGAAATGATTACTTTCACAGAATGCGTAAAAGTAGTGTGTAGCGTGTGTAGCATAGAATTATGGGAGCCGACATTCGAATATTCGATTCATTTATTAAAACGCCGTTTCAACGCATTTATTTACTCAGGAAATATTTCACCGGGCAAACTTTGAGACGCCAGTGCATGGATACGTAAAATACTCTGGAGGGAATCCTGTTCCCAAAATTCTTCCCAAATCACATTAATTCCTCTCGACGGTAATCTTCAACGCCTGGAGAGGAACCAATTGCACGCCATAACGGAGCATCACATTCCATTACTCTCGTGTTATTAAAACGACATCAACTCAGTCCTAATCCTTCTCGGAGATTACACCGAGCGACGATATAAATAAATCCCTCAAGAGGCCCCAATTAAAAGTTCAAGCGCTTTCCGGCGAAGATGGCTTTTAATTCTCCTGGGAACACAAGCAAGGACTTCTCTCCTCTTTTCCCCTCCTCTCTCCCCCCGCTAAGGAAGGAGCTCTGAGCACATCCGTAATTTCACTCTCGAAAAAGCTCGCCCGGGAAAGTCCTCGAACGCCGTATGACTACCCTCTTCACGGCGGAAGCCGCTTCGATTCCCTCCCATTGTGTACTCCTCACGGGATCCGTGGGAGTACAAACTGTTACTGACCGCTTTGACTCGCGGTTCTCATTTCGAGGTCGTCTCCCGGAGAATCTTCCCCCGCCGGCCGGCACGGAAATGATAATTTTTAAAAAAATAAGAGCTTTGATGCAAAAGGGACAGAATAGGAAATGACAATAAGGCAGAATAAGACACCTATGAAATTCTTCTCACAACCGTGGAAGAATTATTCTTGTGTCGCAACTGGACACCATGGGACGTAGACGAAATGAATTCAACCATTTCCACCATCAGCCGGAAAACCTCCCTCCCGCGGAGGAGGTCGCAGTTTGCCGCGGGAGGCAGAGCCGGAATTAAGGAGATTTTAAAAAATGGAATCGATTAAACATAAAATATTAACGCCCCGACAACCTCCCGTACACCCTAGTCTCTGCGAATTTCCCATGAAAATGTTTACCGAGTCGGCCAGGTTATCGCGAGATACTTCTAATTCTTTGCTGACCTAAAGGCCCCGGTTCTAAATCCGACATAAGCACGGATACATTCTGGTGACTACGATTCTTAAAGAAATGTTTTGATTAAGAAGCGACGAACCCTTGCCGTAGTAGTTACAACTTACTAAATTCATAAGCTTGCAATAAAGAGGATATTGGTAGGAGAAGAAAGTATTAGCCGAATGGTGTTTTCGCAGAACCCAAGAGACTGGGTTCTTTGCGGTCACAGATAACCTAATTTGGAATTTTCAACCGAGAAAATAACCGCACCTTGGTTGAATTTTCAATTGAACATTCGCCTCCGAAGGTCTTTCGCACGATGGATTGCAGCAGAATTCTTACGTTTTTATACGCTTAGTGAAAAAATATTCCTGCAATACACACCAGAGTGCACGTATACCTTGCTACGCAGTACGAAAATTTCTAAGTAAGGTTTTTTTCACCCAATAATTTTGGTTATACGTTATTTATATTGGATGATGGTTTCCTGTCTTTTTCTACAATTTTTTGTTTACATTCATATAAAATAAATTATTTTACATGAAAGGCTTATTGGATAAGCGAGGCTGATAAACCATTAAAAATTTAAACCGGAATATTGACCTATAATTAATTCTCTGTGCAATTGCACAAATACAGAATCAAAGACAAAATTATGAGTAAGACAAACAGATTAGCTTGAAACTGCTTATTATTTGCAAAAAGTACATTAGGTTCTTCAATTCACTGATATACTATACAAGCGTGCTTAACCTGATAAGTCTTAAATACCTGATGTTTTAAAATTGCCCCCAAGGACCCATATCCACTTGGTACCCAATTCACTCCAGTTCAACAAGTAAATCAATGAAGACTAACCTAATCCATATTCCAGGGTGTATTGTATTTTTAAATATTTTTTTTCAGAACAAAACTTAACTTGCGAATAAGTCTATGAACTTTAAAACTAATATAATCTACCAAAGCATAAAAATGAATAATGTCCACTAATTTGTCTTTCAAAACTTCCGTGTACATTTAATTTAATCCGCACATATCATAAAAAACAAACAAATAAAATCAAAATTATATACTTGAAAATTCACACACAAATTGGAGCTCTTAAACTACCTAACAAAATTCAATGCTCGCCATCGCCCTACATGTTCTCCCTTCTATAATGAGCTGGCTGAAATTTCACATAACTTACGGTTTTGTCCCATTTCCAGATCAAATTAAACCATTACACAAACAACAGCAGTCCATGGGTCCTGAAATTGATAGACGTCGTTAGCGTTAACGCCAAATTCGTGGAAGCTAATTTTAAGCCGTGATTGGGCAATAGCATAGCTAATAAATAATTCTAAGTTTCAACAGTACTTATGAGGAATCTAAGTTATAGTGGGCGATGGAGTGAAAAATAGCTCGTGATCGAAGCAATGTATTTAACTACACCGGGAATGCATTTCTCAGTCATTTCGTTCGCAACCATTTCCATGATTTTTTCTAGTTTTTTCCTGGGGGATTTGAGTCGTTTTGAAATGGCGCGATGTCTCCAGACCAGGTCAATTGTTCAGCAGATTCCCCTCAGAATAGCACCCAAGCGTTCATGCCACACATATACTGCGTATCGAACGATATACACATCAACCAACCGGCATCGATTTTTCGTCCTGGTTCTACTACCTCGCGGCTAGTTCAACTGTTAGCATTCGTCTCTAGTCCTAGATTTTGAATGTAAGCGAAGGAAAAGCTTTACAGCAGCATCACTGTCCTTATGCGAACGCTAAAAATATTTTCGGGGAAATTTATCTTCCAACTGGCATTGAAGTAGCAGCCGGCAAATCAGCCCACGATTGAAAATAGATGCCTGTTGGTGCGGGCTCAAGACGATTCCCTATGAGTTTTCGACCAAGTTTTGCTATCCATAACCATAAGAATGGTCAATAGAAAAAGTTTCAATAAAAACTTTCTTTGGGAAGAGCACACGATAAACCATGAGAAGAGAACGCGGATGTAAAAACACGAAAGTTAGAATGAAAGTTGGAATGAAAATTCTTACGACTGAGTCTCAAAAGGGAAGAAAATATTTCAACGGCCGAAACAGCCAAATGAGACCCGACTAGGCGGGCCCGGGGTACACCAAGCTCTCCGGCTAACCAGGCTTTATCCGGTTCCAACCTCGACTAAGACATGGGTGGACTCCTGTAGTCCACAGTCTTTATTATATTCTGTCAACGGAGCGAATTGACCTCGACCGTAAAGAGGACCTTTCAATCCAATCGATACATTCGTGCGTCTGGGAATTTGAACATTTGGGCGAGCATTTTTTTTTCATTCGCCAAAGCTCTGTTTTTGATTAATTTCGGAGACGGGGATGTGAGAGGAAAATATATTTTTTTTCTTTGGTCCTTCGGGGACAGATTCATTTTACTCGAAAAATCCAGAAAACAAATGCCACGTGAAAAATTTATCACAAGCCACGCTTCAAAACACAAATGGTTCGTCTCCGCTAGGATTTGATAAGGAGAAGATGAATGGACAGTATTCGTCCCTTTCTCTCTAAAAAAAAGCGAAACGAACGTTTTTATCTCACATGTCAATGATAATCAAATCAAGAAAACGGAGAATAAAAGTTTGTAAAAATGATCATCATTACAGAAAAATTACCAATGGTGGGAAAGCAAGGTGGAGTGAGGAAAATAACAGACATTTTGGATAAAATTAAGTGAAATTGAAAAGTATACAAAGCTAAAGAATTCGTTATAATAATAGGTCCTATGAGATATCAAGATATATGTTGTCACGTCAGGGCTATTGCACTCATAGTAAAGCAGCGTGCAATACGAGGGTCTATCAAAAACTACACTAAGCCGGTACTACTGCTAATAATAAGTTGAAGACTTCCACAAGAATTCGGGTTGTTACCCTAAAACAATGACTCCCCGATGACAAATGCAATGAACTTCCCGGTGCTGTGTGCTGTAATACGCAATGGGTATGTACTCTCTTTGAAATTGACCCTCTATCCGGGTCAAAGAAATCATTCATCAGACCCAATTATCCACCCACGCCAAAACTAAACCGGCTGATTGAAATAGCGAGCAATGAAATGAAATCTATTTAAGACAGAAACTTGCCAAAGCCAGAAGTACACGAGATTTCTATCTCTAAGTGTCCATCAGAAATATGGAATCCGTGGAATTCGAACGGAAAGAATTGAACTTAGCATACTTTGAATTAGTTGAATTTGAATCCGGTAAAGGTGGTGATAATTTCAGAAAGATTTTCTGCTCCAAACTATCATGTTATCTTAACAACCAAATGAGATCGTAAACCGCTTTAACCTTTGTCTTTTTCTATACTTTACATTTTCTTTCAGGTAAATCATATGCATCACGCATTTTTAATTCTCGATGGAACGGCCATTCCATTCCTTGATCCTCCTTAAGACGGAAAAACTGCACATCCAGGAAAAGTCCAGGGGGCCACCGCGATTCGGGAGGTTTCTCTGACATTTCAACGGCGAGTTTATAGCAAAACGATAAATAATTCCAAATCAGTCGTGAATGCACATTGAGGAGGCTTCCTAAACACGCGCCCAGAGCCTGGTCCGAAAGCGAAAACTCAATTTTACTCTTGAGCGTCGACATTGTTTAAAAATTGACTACTGAAAAATCATGGCATTTTTTTCAACTAACTTTTAGGCGTGGGGTTGGCATACATTCCGCTTGGGTTTGGTTCAACGCACTCACTGAGGACAAGGAGAGAAGGGAGGGACTAGCGAGCCGACGTTCGGGGACGACAGGAAGGTCAACCTCAAGGTCAATCGCCCCCAGGCCGTAGGGAGAAGTGAGATCGCCTTACAGGTGCGTATACCGTTCAAGATGTTTCGTTACCGGTTATAAGTCTCACACACCGCGAGGAGACGTATTTCAACATTTTATGTGTCCGTTTTTCGAGAAATCTCTCGTAATTGGGGCTTATCTCGAATTTGTCGAGTATTCTAGGTGCAATTCGATGCTGGGCGTAAAAACCTCTGTTTTCGCCCCTGAGTAATGAATAAAAATTGTCTCGGATTTCTAAATTTGATATCTCCGATTCAGCAGGGGCAACAGATACAGAGATATTCGGATCAATATATTTTATTTGTGGCCCAGCGCACATTTTTTATTAACGTTTTTTTCTGAATAATTAACTATACCCAAAAGTTTTCATTCCATTGGCGATTTATTCAACATGTTGGCTATTCAAAATCGGCGAGGAGAAAGGCATGTACGAGTATTCTGAAACAGAAAATCTACGATTCTTTAATTGATTAAAAACTGATAGGGCATTTTTTTACTTTCAACTGTTCGTCCATCAAAAAATATGATTGTTTTATTCGGAGAATATTTTCCTTCCCACACCCCCAGGGTGCCTAAAATGGCAATAAACAAACGCGTGTATTCTGATAAAAAAATTCTATCAGAAAATATTAGGGTAAACGAAAAGAAGCTCAACAATTTTGATAAAAAATAGTGATAAAAATTGATATTAAAAAGAAACGCAACAATTCCTAGGGTTAAAAAATTCCCTAACGCGTTTTTAGAGACGATATGTCTAAGAATAGCATTTAAATTATTATTCAACAAGATGGTGCAGGCGAGTATCGTCGTACTTCCAAAAGTGCTTCATTTCAAACTACAGCTTCCGAAAAGTTCGATGGCCCGGTGCAATCTACCGGCTACGCCGCATCGAGTCGCCCCGGGTCGACTCAATGACATCCTCGTCGCTCCTACACGATTCCTCTTACTTCACATCCCATCAACATAATCGTGGGAGTGGGTTTAAAACTCGGCTTAGGTTCTTGAAGCAAATTCTCAACCAGCCTGCTAGTAACAGCTTGACTGCGCGATGGTAAACTGCTTCTATATTTTCGACTTATCAGAACATGAAGATAAAATTGTTATATGCGACTCTAATAAAACCAAAACATTGAATGAAATTACTTATCCATTGTTATATCATTTGCCTTCCGAAAGTTTACGCTGTCTGACCTTTAACTTTCTCCCTGAAAACGCTTGATGAAAACTTTTAGCAACTGGTAAATCTACACGTTCTAAGTTTAGCGAGTTTAAGCTCAAATCTAAGTTCAGCGAAAGATGGAAGCTGCTTTTTCGACAAGATTGATGACAATCCGTTCAGTGTTGAGCGCATTTCACTTGACGCATCATAGAAGGGAAATATATTTCGGCTTAAATATTGAGAATATGTAATGGTTACACCTAATGAAATTCGACCGTTCCGCGATTGAGCAGGATCGATTTTCCTATCTTTTCCGCGTGTTCGAAGATTTTTATATCGTGTTTTTTTGTAACTCCGCGTAAAACAAAGGCAAACTCTAATACCATGCGGGATTACTATAGCCATATTGTAGCCTGTTTTCTTCGGCTTCCAAAGGATTTCCTCAACAGATTCGTAAAGAAAGCCTCTAGGATGCCATGTCATCGAGAGTAAAACGTTTGAGTAATCTCCACATTACCATTTGCACTTCCATTCAGAGCGTAAGTGATTTGGATTGCCGAGAAATTCTCACACATAGAGGCCACACATCTCATTAGAAAAAAAACCTTCAAGGGCGCTACAACTCAAGGAAAGCAAGCGGTTAAAAACATACCAAGGACGACAAAGGAAAGCAACGTTGTATACCAAATGCTGAGAAGTACAACCAAATCATTTTCATGCTTAACTTCGCTCGCACCCAGCGAAAAAAGAATAATTCCGACTGCGTAACGCTATGACTAACGTCTCCCAGACGTCCACCTCCTCTCCGCAGTCTCATTACCCGCACCCACATTGAATGTGTCGCAAGCCCTCCATCAAGCACTCGGTTCGTGCAGAGAATAATGCATGGATGGGTGACCTTTATTCAAACCGTTCATATGACGTACATTTAAATTCGATTACCGATATTTTTCACTCGATAATATCGTCCAGATTTCCGTTCGTGAAGATTCTGATTCAGCATCATGGCTATTCGAGGACTTGTCGGTTTAAATCTGTACACCGACTCGATATATAACGCTAGCAATTTCAATTTCAGTCCCACTGACAAAATTTTCAGGACATATACTGATGGAACAGAGGCCAGTTGATGTGGACAAGTTAGAATGGAAGCAGTAGACGAGATGAGGCAAACTCGGTGTAGGAGTCGTGGGATATCGCAACTCCAGGATGGGAACTCCTGAGAATCAGAGACGCAGAACCGTGGGACGAATTTCGATTCTATATCCCATTTCATTTCACAAAAAAGTCTACCCAATCAACAACCGAAATGCCTTTTCCCAAAGTCATTTTAGGATCCAAGGGCTTCAGAAAACCAAATGTTCTGAGGAGTTATCATACATATGTACACTGCCATAAGACAATCAAGTTCGAATCCTGGTCTGAGCGAATTATTTTTCCACCGTGAAATTTCCTGCAATGCGTCAATGGACAACCCTGCTTGAGTTACCGTGGCGGCATCCCTTGGCAGTGTGCTTTGAATGTGATCGGCAGAGTTCAACTCGTGCTGTTGTACACGTGTTAAGTTCACGCATCAGAAGATCACGAGGCTTTTGCATGTGCCGCCGCGGTTTCTTAGGAAGATAGGGTGACCGAAAGATCAAACCGCTTACGTTTGCATATTGTAGCTGTAACTTCACAACTAGAATAACCCAAAATTCGAACAAGAGCCCTCCAGTCAGCAGTGGAGCGACCTATCCATTAGCCTACCACGCCCCTGGCTCCAGATCCTTAGGGGTGAAATTAGAGCCCGGACTTTGATGATAACAAATGCATAACTCCGGAGCGTCGGCGAAATCGTGTGGTCCTGAACGTTAATTACACGCTCCAAACGATACTTTCGAGTGAAAAGTCAGTATCGTGGGTCAAATTCAGCTCGTGAGGCAAATAGGCCAGGAATAATGGATAAATCGAGCAGGCAGAAGGCCCGTAATACAGGACTGCAGACGGCTGCAACCCCATGAATACATTATTCCCTTCACCTCATTCTTCTCTATTATCGGGAAATTAGCACAGCTAATTAAGTCTCGGCCCGTTATAAGGCCAACCTTAGGAGCACTCGAGAGTACAATAACAGTAACACTCAACGCAAGAGCCTGCTGTACGTGTTGCCTGAACCAAAGTTACTCGGCATAAATTGGAACGAAAGGAGGTAATGACTGAGATGTGTTCAATAAAGAAAAAGATGGATATTCATTTCCACGAGGTGTTGCATCGCTGCTGTTGTTTGACATGACCGAGCGTTCAGGAATAACTCACGCATCAGTAAGTCAGCTGAGAAACGTATTTTAGGATGAATTTTGAGTTTCGAAAATAATCAGAACTATATTTGGTTTAAAGCAAGGTGGCCACCCGTTCCGAAAATTCACATTCCCGAAGAACATGCCGTCCTTTGCCCCGATTTCTTTTCCCGAATGTTCGGAATCTGATAAGGAAGGAAATGTTTGTGGCACATCGCTTCGAGAGCCACTTTTATCGATGACGTCGGTCCTGCTTTTGGTTTTGATTCTTGCCAAGTCTGCCTAAGACAAACAAAACTGAAAGGGACGTCGCTCATCTGGGATCCCCGATTCCCATTTCATATTCCCGAATCGCATATCGAACTTCCCTGCTTTTTCCAAAAGTTCGGCCTTCTTTTTTCCACGAATGTTTCGGTGAAATTGGGTAATGCCGGACAATGTTCCCTATTTTCCCGACAGAGTGGTCACCGTCTAAAGGGATCATCAAAATAATTTAACTCTGATACTCAACCAGAGGACCAGATGCACCGCGATGGAAGTAAACGTGGCCTAGGATTTCCGAAGTTCGAGCCCCACCTGTCCGTTTTAAAACAAGGCAGTTCGTCGCCAAGCGAAACATATTGTTTCTGGAGCCACGGAATTGAGCCCTTGCAATGTAAGGCTGGAAAGGTCGGTTCTCTCGGTGACATCGATCCTTCCTATTGTTAGCCACGCATCATACACGCGTGGAGACACGATCGGATGATACGGCAGGAGGGACGCAAGAGTTTACCACGCGTGCCCCATGGTGTGACTCATACCTCAATCCCGCGTATAAAAATCTCCCCTCGTTTTCTCCGTCCTTCCTACTTTCCCCCCCCCCTTTTCAATAAAATACCCGCGATTCGAGGTCATGAGAACGCGGGCGCTGATCTGCTCATTCAAACGTACGGCGACATTTTTTTTCTCGGAACATTTTATGAATTTTCGTCGATTATTAATTTTCGGCCGACTCAGCCGGAGGTTCCAAATATTTTTTTTTCATAATGCGCAACTTCCCCCCTCCCCCTCACGATTGCCGTTTGGCCGTAAAATGGTTTTACCTAGAGCACGATAAAAAAAAACCTTAGTCGCCAACCCCAAAGTTGGTTTGATGGATGAGGGTGGAGCTCAAAATCGCACCGAGTCCTCGGGCGTTTGAAATTCGCACGACGGGGTTTAGGGGAGTAAGTTTCTTTCCCTGTGAACCCTGTGGTTTCCCAGGAATATCTGGCACCGTACAATCAGGGAGCTGGGGAAAGATGAGGGTTTTCATTGTTAGCAGGATTTGGTCCAGGGCACTCCGATCAGTAGCCAAACGCTGGAGACCAAACAGGCCTACCAGCATGATAACATACGTATTCGATAAGTTCGTTTCTCCAAATCGTTGTAACTTTTTTTGTGACTATTCTCTGTGAAATGAGGTATATTGGAGACAAATTCAATGTACATACACTACTTTGTTCAATTCCTAGTACCGATTAAAAAAATATACTAAGACTACCCTCCGAGTTTTGATCAGAGCTTTATTCCCGTTAACTATCCAACCCGAGACAAGAACTCTCTGAATCAGCGCGATCCTCTAGGATATGCGTGAATGTGTATCATTATGTTTACCGTGAAAACATTTTTGTGAGCAAAAGAGAATTTAATTGATCAAAAAAATATCTGACCTATCAACTTCAGTCTTTGTCAAGTCCCCATTTGCCACGTCCAAACACTTTTTTGGGGAAATAAATTGATTTTTGCACTTTAAAATAAATATAGAGGAAGACATCACGAGTGAATACTTAAGTTATAATTAGTGTGTGACGTCATTATGGAGAATACAAGATTT
Source organism: Hetaerina americana (assembly GCF_022747635.1). Taxonomy (NCBI): domain Eukaryota; kingdom Metazoa; phylum Arthropoda; class Insecta; order Odonata; family Calopterygidae; genus Hetaerina; species Hetaerina americana. Next base: position 78,738,706 of record NW_027286763.1, read on the forward strand.
GAGTTTACACGACTAAAAGAATAAATCGAAGAAAAGCACGCTCGAAACAATCACTTTCGAAAAGACGGTAATGTTATCACAAACGATTGAAACATTTTAGTTGTTATTTTTCGGTTTTCTTTCATAGTCTTTCACTCTTCCCTGAAGACACGTGGTGCACACTTTGGAAGCCGAATGAATAAAATATTCCTCGGATCGCGCAGAATTTTGAAGGGAAAAAGGATACGAAGATTTGGCGAACTCATTCAAACTGCAAAACCGACAACACGAGAGTGGAGACTACGACCCATGACGAAGCATCCTCCCTTTCCTCTGAGTAAGGGCCTACCTTGGCGGATCGAACCGATCCCAGTACACAAACGAACACACGCAAATATTTTTTTACAGTAGTCCAACAGAGGAATTCAATTACGGGCATGGGCTCAAATTACCATTTTTCATTTTCACCTCTTTTCAACTGCGAGCACTCCCTCATCTCCCTTCAAAATAGCCTCGTTGGTCAAAAAAAAAATTAAAGACGAGAAGGCAGGCAGTCTCATCCACATCATTTGGTTGCAAAAGAAAAAGCGGGCTCGAGGACCACGCAAAAAAAACGCGCAAGGAACACTTGTGGCTATTGATCCACTGGTTGCCCGGCTCCGTTGTGGAGTGTTTCCGGAACATAACACACACACTCACACACAAGCACGCACACTGTTGAAACAGGGCCGGCGGAGCGCTTCTGCGCGGCCCTGCTCCCATGCCGGCAACCGCGGAATGGCGTGGGTGGTTGAGGGGGGGGAAGGGAGGAGGAGAGAGGAAGGAGAGGGCCATCCACGACCAAAAATAAAGAAAGAGAGAGCTCTCGTAAATCAGGGCAAAGTTTCGTGAGAAGGGGAATGACATATGAGCAGAATCCTTTCTTTCAGCGTGCCTTCCGACCGTGCTCTGTGAGTGCTAAGTGGGTACGTCCTTCCGTAGTGCGTACATTAACCGGCCAACCTCGTCGGTAGGTCTCTGCATTCCTCGACATTGAACATCGTTACACTGAGTAAAGGGAATATCGAAACATTTCGATGCGTTGAACAGGTCGACGGCGACGTTCACGGTCTACGTCGAACTGTGTCCGCGTAACAAAATGTCCTTCAAATCGAAGTTTATTAGACTCGGCCGTCACGAAGTAACGAATTAGTATTAATACTGTTACGCAATGTATTGTTTAAGGTACGTTTTGGATGGACAGAGACCGAACAAAGATATCTTTTCCTATTAGATAAAAATAACTCTGTATCCACCTTTCAACTGAAATCTTTTCATTTCACATCCCGGTAACAACAAAACGTCGCACCTGATGATGACAAAGTTTAGTTTGAATCGGATTGTGAAATAAAAATATTTTAGTGGATCAGAGTTATTATATTACATAACAGATCTGGGCCGTTCCAGTTGATATATTCACGTATTTTCAATTTGAACCCCCACCCAACGTCTGTGTATGAAATCGAAAAGTGATATTTTTAACATTGGCGACTATATTATTCTATGCACCCGCTCTACATCATTTCCAACTCGAAAATTTGCATACGACGGATTAAAATAGGAAATGGTTTATCGCGTAACCCGAATTAATATCCATTTATAAGCATCGCAATGCGATCTAAACCGTAGTGGCAAACAGCACAACAACGTCAGACGTGCGGATGCACATTTTGGATCTAAATTATGCCGCTGTTCGTGTGTGTGTGTGGACTAAAAATAAACAAACGAGCCTTATCGCGCGTTTATGCGCATTTGGTAGTTATTAACAAGTGAAACTACCTCATTAAATTTGCCTATAATATGTTTCATAAAATAATCATCCACGCTTTTTTGTTCGTAAAAGAGTGAAAAATGACCAAAGAAGTCTTTTGATTCTATAACATTCTTGGAACGATTCCACGGATAAAAGCAACGAATTAATAGTTTAAATCCCGAGAATATTGCAAGAGGTCAAAAAGCACTCCTGCAGTCAGATAAAATACTTTCTTTTCACTGTACGACCCAGGTTTAACTTATGTCCTGGTGTTGATTTGCAGTCAAAGAAGATTCGTGAAGAGGCTTCATTCCATAGTCTATAAGCCAAACGGATTCTTCTCGATGGCATCCGTAATAAAAAAGGCAAAATTTTGGATAAAAGATTTGAACAATTTTACTGTAACGACAGCAGATCACGATAGAGGAAAAATACGGGTTACAAAGTACTCCAGTCATCGTAGATAGAGGTACGCGGTAGAAGTAATCCAGGACGCAGTAATCCTCAACATCCGACTCAAATATCTATTTCAGTATTTGCAATCCATGTCGCCAAAATAAGTTTCTTTAAGTGTTAGCTAACAAAGCAGGGCAGAAGAGGGCGCACGAAAATCCATAAGCACACGCCACCGCATACACGTCCAAAACTTGTGGTTAGTTGACGACGACCACGGCGGCATCCACCCTACCAAACCGGTCTGCTGGTCAATTATATTACCGAATGCCAAATGTGTCATTGTTTTTATGCGTAGCTCCTTGGCTACGATGATCTTGGTTTTATGAATAAACCACAGGGAAATATCAATTGTTACAACACTCTCTGTACCTAAAAATAAGACGCGCTGATAAGTTTTTGCTCTCACAATCGGTAATCAACAAGAATCTATTTTATAGAATTCAAGAGGAATAAAAGCGTTCCACGTAATTTTCAAGTGCCGTTTTGGAAAACGGACTCTCCTTTCACGTTCTAGCCGAATCACGGAACATTGAACGAAAAAAAATATTGTTAGAGAAACAAATTGTTAATAAAAGCAGAGTTCATAATCTAGTTCGTTATCAATTAACAACTGAAAAGATTAACAAGTGAAAAAGTGAACTTTGCAAGGAATTCCATAATCCAGGATGTCCCTTAAGTTAAATGTTGTGAAATTAGCCAATTAATTCGCAGAAACAAAAGTTTTACGGGATTATTTCTCAAATGCTAAGACCACTTTAAAATCACAACTGTGGTAAACAAAAAGGATGCCACCGGAGGCCTAATACGGCCGTAGAATGATGAATGTTATTCAGAATTGACGAATCATTCATATTGCATGAATAACGAAACATGATGGCCGCGAAATTGAATTATGGTTATACACGGCAAGTATTAGAACATCACACTGGACATTAACATCGAGATGGATCAGTTATTCCAATCATCCATCTATGATTGTCCGTGACGACCACGAAAGTTACAATCTCCGACAGGGGTGGCCCGAATTTCAAATTACGCCTCTTGCTAATTCGGTTGATAAAAGCATCTCCCCAAGGACTGGTAGAGTGCCACGAAACCAAAATCACAAAAGTTTGAATTATGTCCCAAAAATGTCCCCATCAGAATAATTTTTCGCTCTCCTGACATAAAATACTAATACTGTCACTTAACGCGTTTGGTGCGGTGCCATTTTCAGGGGAGCATCCGTTGTGCGAGCGGAAACATTTTACTTTAACTTCTGCCTGGGTGAAAGGAAGAAAAGATCGGGGAACTGGATGTTGCCGGTTATGCACACGTGGTCGCGAGCGGCGCTGCAGGCAGAACGGGTAGCCAAAGGAGGCAGCGGAAGGTGTCGAGGGGGAAGGGGGAAACAGACAACAGGGAGAGAGAGAGGGAAAAGAGGCGCGCATTGTCGTTGGTGGGAAGAGGTATCTTAACGGTGCATGCGTCTCGCATACCAGATTTCCTTTTCGTCTGAAATATAACACTTCGCAGTCAACCGGGTGGGGTGGTGTGGGCGTGGTTTTCCGTGGGACGAAAAGGGAATTCCCTGCGGAAACGAAATGAAATCGAGTCTCTTCATTTAACAAGAGGCACCCGAGCCGCATCAAGTTCTAATCTCGTTTCCAGACCCTGGAAGAAATAAATAAAACAATTTTGGGGAGCGGTCGTCGTGCGGAAGGGTTTTGCCGAGGGATATGTATGTACACAAACACATGCGTGTGTGTATATATTTATATTACATATATAATATATATAATATATATATTTAATATATATATATATATCATATATATATTTAATATATATATAATATATATATTTAATATATATATAATATATATATTTAATATATATATAATATATATATTTAATATATATATAATATATATATTTAATATATATATAATATATATATTATATAATATAATACCGTCCTCGGTAATATATATTAATATATATTACCGAGGACGGAATAATACAATGACACAAAACTTTAAGTCAGCATTCTGGGCCAGCGCTTCCCCGGAATCATTTTCCTGGGGTTCCACGCCGTGATGAGGCCGCAAATCCTCGCGGAGAGTTTCCTAAACCTCATCACGCCGGCTCTAATAAAATTAAGGGGATTTTCGTTTTCGCACTGTTCGAGATGGGTTACCCGGCCACGCAAAATCAATACGCCGTCGGTGAAAGCAATAAACGAGGGAGATGATGGTTCCACTCGCGTGCGCTTTGCTTTTCTCGACTGCAAACTCTCATGCCATCCCCGTTTGCATCGCTACTTTCCATAGGCCTTAAGTGAACTTCGATCGATGCGAGAGAATCCACTCTCATTCGCGGAAGGTGAATGGAGTGGGAAAAAGAAATAATTTTTTACTCGTATTCGACTATATATGTATACTATTCGACTGCATAGTCAACTTGAGCTATGGACGGTCGATTTTATTGTTTTAACTCTTGATGCAAAGGCCCACCTCATTGGGCTTTCGAAAGATAAGATTTCTAATTGCTAGTCGAAGATCAAGTGATGCACTCCACTATTACCCCATCGTTATCCATGAAGTAAACTAAAATTTCAGAACCAAGTCATAGCCCCCTTCTCGGTTGGTATCGGCAAGGCGGGCCTCAGTTATTAGAGCGTATCCTCTTTCCTATCTTTCCAGTGTTGCGTCAGTATCTACTCAAACATTTTCGCACGAGATAAACTTTTCTTGGAGAGAGACTTCGTGGAAGCTAAGCAGCGACCGCCCTTCCCTCAGCATTGTTAATTCAAAGTTTCAAGTCTTACGCACCATCATGAGCTCAAGAAAGGTTTCGGGGACCTAATCGACACAAAAATATTTTAACCGACTCTGACTAGATACTGTGGCGAATTCTGGGTGCTAAAAGCAAAGGACTAAAAGACTGAAAATTACTTCCATCGACCCTTTGAAGATGGAAAGCACTATACAATAGTGCTTTTAGAGTATTTACCGCAGATATAATAATGGTTTTGGTTTCTCTGTCATCGAGTTGTTCATAATGCAGGTGCTATACGTTTCATTTTTGGTGTAACAAGAATATAATGGGTCTGTTTAGCAGTGTGCGCCATCCACTATCATACATAAAACACGCTGAACGATGTAGTAAAATACTTAATTTCCTAAACAATTGAGCTCAACTTGTATATAAGCCTGAAATCAAAGCCAAATTTATCCACATAAAGTTGGTTATATTTTCATGTATTCGCTGAACTTTAATAATAATATTACTTTCAACATTCCCAGCATCAATACTTTTCGATATCTCCAGCATACAAAAATCCTCTTATTTATATTCATGGAAGTGAAGTTTTGACGTGTTTGTAATAATATGTTACCAAAGCCTATACTCGAGGACAAAATGCAGCTGGTAACTCTATTTCGAATTCTATACGAGTTAGGATGGTAAAAAATGAAGTCGATCCTGATTTGCTGGTTGGCAATCGCTGATGAAGAACGGGAGCTTAACCGATGCTTTTTTTCATTTTGAGAGAACCGGAGCGAAAAAACCTCGAGTTCGATGCCCTGGCTCATCGGCTCACGAAATAGCCTCTTTACCTTTCCTCCGCAGATTATTCCTTAAAGACAACAGGTGTATTTTCAATTGCTGGCCGAGTATTAACCCGAAATAATTGAATATAACCCGCTGACATTTGACTTTGCCATTGAATAGCTAAGATGGAACGTAAAATATTAGACCCGAGTTCAAAATCAGATCATTCAAACGAACTGCTTATAATTTAATATAGCGAACTTAAACAATACTTTCTTGCATAAAATACTTTCCGCTGAAGTTAAAACTGGCATACCACTCTGATTTTCGAATGATACGAAAACCTCTAAAGCCGACACAGCATACTTACTTCAATCACATTCGACTCGAAGACGAGCTAATTTATAATTTTTGTACGCAAGACACGAAGGAGCAAATTAAACTACAATATAGGGAGTGCCGAATTAGTGCTTCATAAGAAAAACATCTCCCGAAGACTCTGTTCAAAAAGATAATTCCAACCGGAAACTGCTGAGGACGAAATTTACAATAAATGATAATACCAAGAGGGTTTCCATACGTCGATACACGTGACGAAGCCATGCTCTGAAATTGAAAGGTACGGCGGACCACTTAAAACCAAGAAGAGCCAATTTCGGGCACGACTGCCTTGTTTAACGTCCCGCCGCTGCTCAGTTCTTCGTCGTCCATATTCTACTTCCCGCCCAGCTGTCCCTTCGGCACTAATAACACTTTCTCGGTAAAAAGAAAATCCATCGCCGCTCGTAAGCCGTGAGTGACTTCAACGCCTGACGCAAACAATGCCTGCGGGCTTTGAAGACTTGACAATGCCGCTCACACTTATGAAAGTTGGAGGGATTAAGTAGGTAAAGGACTTCCTTTAATCCCCGACTAACAATAAGACGTCAAAATGAATGCGTGTCAATCAAAGCGGGTTCAATGAGAGCCGCCTTCTGTTGTGATAGGGGTACACCCTACCGAGAGGGGTTTTTGGGACTTACTATATGAGTACCCTAGGACGGAAAATGAAACGTCGGTTAACTCTCCACCTTTACACCTGGGCTAGGGGCCCCTTGCTCCGGGCCCCGTAACTCAGGGGGGTTCGCATTTTTAAATATCCAGGAAAATATTATATTTAATATGAAAAGCGCAGAATAAAACTTAACAGATATTTACCATGACCTGCAGAACCAAGTGAATGCTAGTCTATTTGTGATATGAAGTATGAGAAATGGTTATATCTGACGGAATCTTAGTTAAATCACGCGATCGTCCTGGATTGCAGGGGGCAGTTCTCAATTCCTATACACGTTACCCCCCGCATGACGAAGAGTCCCGAAAAAGTGTTTGAAATAAACTTATGTAGACGGCGTTCCACAAAAAAAGCATCCCCTGTAACCCCAGCCTATCCTGTGATAGTAAAGTGAGTCGTACCTCGAAAATAATTTTTCTCTGGAGATTTTTACTTATATCGCGCGTAAAATGAGGGAAAACAAGATATATATTACGTCAAATTTAGCAATAAAATTTCACGAAAAAAACAGAAAACAAAATCTCCCCACTGGCCGCAGTTGAATTGTTCACTGGTAACCCTGACTAACCCCGGCTGTTCGGGTTGGAAGAGGGACAGACAGGGCAGCTGCTCTACCTGCTGTTTTTCAACGGGGGTCAAAATTATAGTTTGTTCCCTCTCAAATTAACCTTGTGTTGAGTCTGCTCCCCCAGAAAAAAATATACTTCCGTCCGGCCGGCCATCACGCCTCTATCAAGATGGCGCAGTCATGGGAGACTGGGCCAAGAGAGTCGGTCAGAATTTCTCCGAAAAACATTCTGGTACGCGTTCGGATTCTAAGACCTAGGACGGAGATTGTACCTACTTCCACAGAGGATCATGAGAGGAATTTTTCGAACTACTCCTGACAGATAACTGAAGCACCTACAACAAATGAGTCAAGAAAAACCAACACGAAATTAAGGTCTGTTCAAATATTATTTACGTCACGCTCGTTGACTAGCGGAGGGAGGAGTAACAGGAAATGTGAGGTGACAACTAAATTACACCAATTTTGCATGATAAGCAAGACTCTGACCGATAAAATGAGTTAACTTCCGCACTCCAGCGCTTGGAAAGACTGATGCCGATTTCACAGCTGAAAAATGGGCGCCAATGTAACAGAAAAAGGAGGGATGAAACGGTAGGTTAAAGGGAGGAAGTCCGAAACTTATAGAAGAAGTGTGACGAGGAGCAGGTGGGGGGGTCAAAAAGGAAAAAGAAATAAACGTAGATAGTAAATGAACTGAAAATGCATGCCCGAAATACATCGCAACCATCATTTCTTTTAAAGCCGAAATGTCCTCTCCGTACTTAGGATCCCCCCCCCCCACCCAGTTCGCTCGTAACTTTCTTAAATCGCTCGAACGTATTTTGTCCCTCAGTATTCCTTTTTCGGATTTCTCTTCTATTTTCCCTTCTATTAAACGTCTTCACCAACTGTCCGAATTCTCACAGCATTCACCGGAAGTTCGCGTAAACCTGCATAATGAAAAACATTTGAACCGTGAGGCAGGAAGCTTTCAGCTATCCCCACTTTCCCAAGGAAAATTAAATACAACATCAGGAATATGGAGAGAAGGCTGAAAAAGGGGGGGCGGGTCTTGAGTATACACTCGCACAGAAATATTGCTGGGTAATTCCAGAGAAAATGTATTGCTGTGAATATAACCAAAGTCGCTACCGGGTCCCATCTTTATGGCTGATTGCCACGGCACACAATGAATAAGCTTTCCCGATTAATCGTTTCGTATTCATCAGAAATGATAAACGGTGAGACATTGCTCCATTCATTGCACCGTAAATCATGGCGAATATTTTTCGGTGAAATACTACGCAAGTGAATCACTCACCTTTCAGTTAAGGTGATTCACTTAAGGTGAGTCGTGCGAATACATTCATCCTTGTTTTCCTCATATTACTTCTGTTTTTATTATTTTTAACGCGATGCAACTTCGGAGGTCGTTTTCCACGTCATTTCCTTCTGCATTATGAACCGTTTTATCATGCAAATGCAGGAAATAGTGTCGGAAAAGTAAAACAATACATCAGCAAATGGAGGCCCACGGTATTCGCACATAAAAGGCCATCTTCCTTCGATAAAACCTTTTTTAAAAGAGGTAGTTTACGGATGACGCATTGCACAATTATGAAAGTGAGTCCCGGATTTTCAGATGGCTACAGGCCTTTTCTCCCGATGGTATTATGACTCAATAATAGCCATTAACTAAGGCGAAATCTCTTATAAAAAATGAAAAAAAAACTTTCTTCGCGTTCATTAATAACATAGAGACCATCTCCTTCTTACATTTACTTTAAGTAACGTATTACATATTGGTTTTATAAATCTTAAGCCGAAAGAGCACTATATCTGTAATATCTTATATCAAGAGGCGAAGCTCACCCTACTTTCTCAAATAACTTATCATACTCCTATCTTATCTAACTTATCACCGTCGGTAACAAGTATGGAAAGGGATTCTCATTCATTCACGGCAGTGATAAAATTTATTCCGTGTCAAAAAAGCACCTTAATTTTCCCCTTCACACCCGTAGAAAGAAAAAAAAACATCTTGGAGTATAATACTATAATAATGGAGTATATTGGCGTGCGACCTAACAAAGCCTTTTAAAGATATGTTTGTAGCGATTGAGGGAAGCCGTTGATTTGACCCACTGAAACCTTTCAAAATAAAAGTGAGAAGGAGCTGTAATATTATTCTATTAACCTATGCTACAGGTTGCAGACCCATTTGGGTATTGGAAGCGAAGCATGCTCGGAGCAAGATTCAATTTGCCCGTTTTGTTTTATTTTTGTAGAGACAATTCGTCGAACACGATCTAAATGCGGACGGAAAAAACCCTCCCTCGTTTTTCCGTAAGCTTGGATACGACACACTTCATTCTTTTATTTGGAACTCGTACTCGATCACAGAATTCGATATTCTTGCTCGTAATTCACTCGTTAATTCCCGAATAATTTCCAGTTGTTCAAATACAAAGTGAGAACATTATTTAAATAAAGCATGCTTACCTCCCAACACATTTATACGACAAAAACCAACAGAGCTGATCAAATCTCGGAACTTGATTTCAAGACGGCCCTAATGAAAGACTGAAAGCAAATAAGTGTGGGAGATAGGTAATTATAATGATAGTAAAATTTTATACACGTTATCTTTTTTATTATACGTAATTACATTAAAGAAATCATTACTGCACATTCAGGACAAGCAGTATGAAGCTTTTACCGAAAAAGAATTTGAGTCACCCAAATTTTATGTGTATTCCATTGATATGTATGGTATATAAATAAATTAATAATTTGAGAGCATTTATTTTAAATCTTAGCATAATCTAAAGATTGAAAACATAATATAAAGTCAAAACGGGACCTCAGGTTTTATAGTGGTTCGACCGGGGGATCTCCATAACGGAGACCTATTGTGCTATTCGAAACATTAAACGTGGAATTGGTTTCCATTTCAAATATCCAGCTCTTTGCCTAAGAAAATCCCACCTAAGGCGCTGTTTTAATGATCAGGAATAGATCTGACGTGTGGTTTGATACTAATTTAAAATTATTCAAAGTGCAATGCCATGTTCAATTATTGCACTACACTTAAGAATTGCACAATGAAGGAATCCTTGGCAAAACTAAAAATAAAATAAATTTGAGTATTCCCATCAATATCCTTTCCACAAAGACGTTTAGATGTGCTTTATACCTGTACGTTGTCCACAGGAAAGAATTTGCGAAGGCGGGAGAGATTCCAAGCAAACCCACACAAAAGAGTATTGGCTTCATTTTCAATAACATCTTTTCACACACATAAATTCGATCTTTCCCTATTTTCCGAGTAAAAGGAGGCGCGATGCCGAAGCACTTGGGCCATTTCGCTGATAGAGGCAGGCCCGCACTCATCTATGCTAGCGGTGACAAGTTCATTTCCCCTTGACCGCTTCGCTGGCCATTCCCTTCGGTGATCCCTCCGCGACGCCGTGAGATTTCTCGCCGGTGAACTCAAATTCACATTTCTCCACGACCAATTCGCATAGCGGGCGCAGTCAACACCTCGACGCATGTAGATGCGTAACGTTACTATCCATTTCTAATGTAAAACACGCGGTATATTTCCGTGGGATGTTAATAAAATTACAGGAGCGGTAAGTTCGCATCGGCTGCGAATTGGACTTCGCGCACTAACTGCATTGCTCGATATCGATGCGGCCATTTCACGAGTCGAATCCAAAGCACTTTCAAATATAAATTTCATCCTTCCCTTCCATTTCACACCAACTCTAAATAATGGGTTACCAAGTCAGATATACTTGTACGTATAAAAAGTAGAGACCATAAATGTCAGTCTACGCAAAATCAGACCGCTAGCACACGGAAACATGATCGTTGAAGCTACATGATGGGTGGATATTGGAGGCTTTTGAATGTGGCAGTGGAGAAAGATGAAAAAAGTGATATGGACGGAAAGGAAAACAAACGAAGTGGTCCTAGGCATGGTGGGAGAGGATAGATTATTGCGGGAGAAATCCAAAGGAGGTAGGATTGGTGGATTAAGAGCATTTTGGTATTCAATGTAACGTTGAAGACTGTAATAGAGGGGAGACATTTAGGCAAGTGAGGAAGGGGAACGAAAAGGATAGGTATGCTGGGTGGAATGAAGAGAGGTAGAATATGTAAACGTAATTTAAGGGTTCGTTGTAGTATGGGGCCAGGTTGTGCCTTGGGTGAGGCTAAGAAATGCAGGATTTTAGGTTTACGTATGTCCATACAAAACCCACCTTCAACGGTAGGCTACCGAATAATTATTTATTTTTTGAGTAACGTTGGCATTACACAAGGGTTGACTTGGGAACAGCAGGGACTTTTCAAGAACAGCGACAAATATTCTCGCGTGAGCACTTTCAACGGCTCAATCCCAGCCGTGACGGTAAACATTTGCAGCAGCGCCCAGAAGACGTGTTGAACACTTATTCCAGCCACGCTGGAGACACCGAGCGGAAAAATTCCCTGATGGGCGAAGGAGGCAATTTCCCGGCATTGTCATTTTCGCTAAGTAATTAAACGGTTGAACTTTCGGCGGTTTGCTCTACTAATAAACATTGTGTATTTTTTTGGACTCATCAAATTTTTCATCGTCCGACGACCAGTGGCGAATCTAGAAATCCTCTAAAAGGGGGTGGGGGCATTTTCGTTTATGAAAAAAAATAATGCTACACTCACTTCTACAAACAATGCTCAAAATCCTGTAAACTTCAAATTTAATCGCACGGATTTAAAGACCACAACGCATTCTACAGTAGATAATCTAATGCTCGGGGGACAAAAATTAATTTCAATGGGTGCTTGGGGCAGATAAGCAATTTTAATTTAAAATTATATTCAAATAAGCCACACAAAACAGCTGAAGGCATTAATATTCCGCAAGAAACATTCCCCTCGGGTCCACCATTGCTGTCGACTCGATTCCGTGAATTAAACAGATTTCGGCGCGAAAGACCACGTCGACCTAAGACCCATGCGAGATCAGAACACTCAGATTCTGAATTAGCCGGCAAGATGGATCCCCTTTATAGCCATGCAGTTCGGTTTTGGGTAATCCTTAGGTGATGAGGTGAACGGCAGAAGATACGTATGGCGAATGGAGATGAGGTAAGTATAAACCTCGAGAGATTAATCTCGAGTTTAAGGAGATAAAGCCATCGCTCTCCTAAGCGCCGCAGTGAATTCCTGAGTCTGTGAGAGAATAGCTGGCCCGTGAGCCTCGCTCGCCCCCAAACGATTCCACGGGCAACCTCAAAACAACCCCGAGACCGCATGTTTACGACGTGGCCGAAGGCGCAACCGCGGGGCCGTCTTAACGGAAGGGGGAACCCCTCGACCACGATTACTCTATTCGCCGCGGGAGGGAGCTACGAGCGCCCTTGGCCCTGCATCTTTGACGAGAGGAACAGCGCGAGTCTCCGGGGCGAACGAACATGATTTCCGTCATAGCATCAACTCTGAATGGATACGCCCTTCGGAAAAAATTTCCGGAGAGAAATTGTAGAAGTCACTACCACATCCCCCGTTCTCTCTCTCTCTCTGCCTCCTTCGGTTTCTCATTCCGACACCGCGCTCCGCTCGTCGGAGAGGAGGATTTAGGGAGAGAGAGGCGACGAAGAGGTGCGATGATCGGAACGATTTCGGTGCCGACACACCCCCTTGGGGAAGCGGATCGACTGCCGCCGAATGCAATCCGGGAGACGGAGGGGGTTGGTGAGGGTGGAATCGGGGTCGGAAGCAATTAACGTCTCCGACGGCAATCCGAAGTTTTGCGCCTCCGGGCTTAGCGAAAAGTCGGGGGAGGCACCGGGAAACTATTAAGTGGAAGACAAGGGAAGTTATATAGTCTGGTTTCAGTGGCGGCTCGGAAGTGGGCAACTTTTCGCCTAGGAAGATCGCCGCCGCAGAATCTGCGCGCGCACACAATGGTCCGACTAAGAAACACTAACTCTAACCGACTGCTCAAGGACTCCAACCCAAAGTGAATGAAAACGGATTAAGTACGTAAATTAACAGAGCTAACAGTTCGAGTATCTCTTTCAATTTAGATTTCTTGTTCATCCTCCACTCGTTTAACAAAAACCTGTGCACAAAAATCACACTTTCTCTTAACATTATTCGCCTTAGGGAAAACGTGCACTACGTGAGATTATATTTATCATGCTTTTTAAAGTATGCTGATTACCTAATCTCATAAAATAGTATGTAAATGTTCCGAAATGTACTCAAATATAACGCGCAAGGATCACTTTCCTTATTTTAAAACTATACTCACCTACGTAGACTTCAGTATCAGAATACCAACGAATTCTGTTATCGAGAACGTGAATTACGACCTTGACAATTAAACAGTAAGTAATATTGATATCAACATTTGTCTATCTGAGTGTGTAAGTTTTCTACGGACTAAGGAACTCCAAATTACTGTGCTCCTAAGCCTTGATTAGTATAAAGCAAAATAATCCTTAAGCCCTATAAATTACTACCCATTACAATAACTCATTCTTCAGCTCTACCAACTCCCGTCATTCCATCCTAAATACTTATTATTTTCCTACCTCTCTCTAGATTTCCTAGCATTCTATCTTCTATTAAAGTTTTCAGCATTCCCTTGCCTCTCAGTGTCTCCTGAATTTACTTGTCCTGCCTTCTCGAATTTCTCCCAATTGATGCCTCTCTGTCTCTAAAATACCTAGAACTGTATAGTGAGTTTTAAATTTAAGTAAACGAGACAACCAATAGTCATCCAATGAAATGTGGCATCTATCAAACCCTGTCATCATCTATAATTGAGGAATAATTGTACACAAAACGCTTCGCAACACGCGTTGTATTTGTACGCAGTGCACAGCTGTCTCCTCATTATACGTACCCATGTATAGTCATAATCGAATTTAATCAATAATATTTCTCCGTTTACTACCTGCATAAAAGAGGAATAACTGAATTACGAATTAAAATTTGAATTTAAGTGCTCATGGAGTTAATGGCTATTCAAATGTTCATTCCAAAACTAGTATTAACCTTTACCTCATTACCATGTTTCCTACAGGATAGCGTCATCGAGTTATACACGATGCAAATACAAGTATTTCCCGGTTGGAGCGTTGAGGACGTTGACGCCGGAAATGTTTGTCAATGCTAAATCGACAGGATATAAAATACAAACGAACTTCTTTTATTTGTAATATTTCTACGAATTTTCGTCACCTCGAAAAATATTTAGATTCCGTTGTTTCAACAACGGAAATCAAACATTTTTCGAAGTGTTTTACATATTTATTTTTAATTTTATTTTAAACTTGTCTAAATATATCTCACACTCATGGCGGATGTATTTCCTTTTTGTAATGCTAGCTTTGTTGAGCTTTTATTTTCAACGCCCACAGATAGAATCGTTGGGTTCTCGTTGAATTCCCTTGCTTGAATCTCTCGCATACTCGTGAACATTATATAGTATTTCATTTCTCCATTTATTTTAGCTGAATGAATTTTCGATTTGACTTGACCGAAGTTCATCGAAATATAAGTTTTACTAATATATATGCAACATCTATCTCATATGATTAATTATACTATCCCAATACAAATACAAAGAATTTTCAGAACAGGAACTTGAGCTCGGAGCCACTTTTTAGCGGGCCTTGTTCGATTCCTGCTTCGGTTCCGCTTCGACTTATAGAATCACTGATTACACTAGCCAATCGCCTGGTCCTTTGAGCACGGTTTACGATAAACTAAAATAGAATGAGTACTTGGAAATATTTAAATCAATTCGCTTTACCGAGTCATATTTTTGAAACTCAAAATATAAATTACTGCTTGATATTTTTTCACCCCCTGACACGTATTCAATAACAGTGTCAGACGACGATATATCTATGCCAAATACTCATATTTGGAAATAATACATTTGTTATATTTCACATCTAAATATTGTATTATAGTTGTGGAAAGCATGCTTGCCACTACTAAAAATCCGGCGCATACGGATTCAGCGCAAAGGAAGCGGGCGGACAATGGGCAAGGCACGTATACATTTTCTCTCCCAGGTTTTTTAGTGTGGAGCTTACGACGCACTCGCGTGGGGTTTGGATTTTTATTGCCAGTGTGCAACGCATGTTCTCCGAGCACCTGCTGAAACATCGTTCTAGAAGCACACGAGCTGTAATCTCAGGTTAAGACACCATGAACTTGATATGGACGGCTTCTTTTTTATCAGCGACTAAGGCCTCGCGTGACGCACGACGGGTGTATCTCGGGCAAGAATTCTTCGGCGTCGAATCGACTAGAAACGTGAATCAAGGAATGCGCTAGGGATGAATGTAAGAAAAAGAACACCAGTACATCACTTTCCCAGGGTCTAAGCAAATGTAAACCAACCCGTCACGCTTGTTTGCTTCAGCGGATGCTTGAGATCAAAGTTTCACTGGGGTTTAGGTCCTTAATGCGCTCATGGTTGGTGAAACTAAAATACAGTCTTCGTACACATTCCATTCAAAAGCATTATACAAGGACTATGCAGAAATGCAATGACGAGTTAATTAGTAGATACCATCATCATTAAAAATTCGAATTTGTTTATAATAATCATGACACACATCCATCAGAACTCTGAAATAATATCAATTTTCCACTTGAGAAATATTTATTTCGAGCATATGATGAATCTGTAACTTCGAAACCTAGATCGAAATAAATACTTCTTAAGAGGTATTAGTAGGCAAGGAGTATTGCTATTATTTCAGACGGTTTTATGTTCCAATTACACCATAACATGTCTGTTTCTTAGCAATTAACTCATTCATCAAGTTCAACATAATCCACCATGAAATTTAATCCAGATATAACTTTTACTACAAAAAAATAATAATGGCCGTTTAAATATTTTTAGCATTCCTTGTGGTATTGTTAAAATCTTAAACGCACGTGCATAGAAATGGCCCAAAGCGGTGGAATTAGTTCAATTAAGGGAATTTGCGTACCAAGAATGCGTTTGACACTAATGAAAATTAAATGTCACGCAACTTTACACCTACACATGGACGCAGCTCAGCACAGCATGAATTGTTATTTCGGGAGGACGAGAAAGGTCGACGATATCATTTAAAGGCTCACTAACTTACATACATACGCTATTTACTGCGAAGGAGGAGAACAGAGCCTTCAGAAAGTAGAAGGCAGGCAGAGGTAACGGTAGGCGACGGGACTCATTGGAAAGGCATTTCGGAGGGCGGAAGGGAAACAAGGAAGGCGCATGAAGATCCGAACAAAGGTTCATTCAAGGGAAAAGGTTTTTCAAAGAGTTCAGTTTATCCTGACTGAAGTGATAACTATTTTGTTTGGTACACGAATTTCAACTCCTAGGCGTCAAAATATATGCATGACATTTACACGGTTACACATCGCGATTAAATTCATTCGTTTCGAAGATTTTCCAAAATTCCGGAAAGGAATTTATTGTTCTTCAGTATACTTGCATCACGAATTTGCCTTTATGAGGTGTGTGATCCTTGATATTGACCAAGATCATATTTTAGAGCCATATTTTAGACCATAGACCATATTTTAGACCATAGAAACAAAATGCAAATACGGATTAACGAAAGAAAAATTTTATCATTTCAACGTTCAATTGATAATCTTTTTTGGTGTCCGAATTCTGAAATTCATTTTCGTGGGCCAATAGGTGGTACATGCAAAGAAATTGACGGAATTTAGGAACTGGTAAATGCAGTTTTAACTCGTTGACACGTTAAGAGGCAGTGAAAAGTGAAATTAAAAAGTCCCTTGTCCCACTAGAGATCTCAAAACTTCCAAGGTTTTGCCAAACAATAACTTCCCATTGGACCTATTAAAAGCTACACTCGACTTATCTGTAATTTTAATCCGACCATCTATTCGAATTCCCGGGATTTGCTGTAAAAATGGAGGACAAATTAACAAACCTCAAAACAATGGGAATCTGTACGAAGCACCAAAATGCCTGAAGGAGATACCATGTGATGACGATAGAGATCGAGGTTCGAAGAATGTGCGAACTGCCTCGATTTTAACGAGTTGTTTTCGTATTACTCGCCGCGATTGTTGCGACGTCAGAATTATGCTACACAACATGGTGCGACACTTGGCAATTAGTATTGAATTTAAAAAAGCGCGTAGTGATGAATTTTTGGAAAAAATAGCAATTACCTCACGAACGCCTACTGATTCGGGAACACCGAAATGGAATTTGCTAACTCGATTAAATACTTATGCGTTACCCTCAGTCACGACCTCTCCTTGGTGAAACCTATGCGGGGAATATGTGGAAAAGCTAACAAAAAAATTAGGATTTATTAGAAGAGTACTGGATAAATGTGATGAAAAGGTCAAAGAGAAATGTTATCTTTAGCTAGTTAGGCTTTATTTAGAATATGCTGCTAGTGCATGTGATCCTCACGAAGTTGGATTATTATTATATAATTAATTATTATTATATAGTATATATTGACCAGAATTTACACTGGGGCGAAATAGTGCAGCAATGCGTGAATTTTAAATTTCCAGAACTTTTTAAAACCATTTGACTTTTCCCGATGGAACTCCCTGGATTTCCTGATATTTTCGGAATGTTGTGTCTCATTTGTTCACTCAAGGACTACCATTTATTCTTTCACCCATTTATACACGCATCTAGCTCATGGGAATCGATCGTTGTCCTACGTTGAAATAGATTTGGAGGGTTAACCTTACTGAATCATTGAAGTACAAGACACGTTGGACAGAAGAGAAGGAAAAAAATCGCAGCTTTTTGAAATTACCAATCCAATCAATACTGAATTTTTTGGAGAGAATTATTACCCAACGGCGATGGAAACCCAATTGCATCGCTATCGCGAATCTATGCGGGAGAGAGGATTTATGTGATGGGAGCGATAAATAAAACACAAAATTTTACGCTTAAACACTAAATGTTTCAACTATAAATTCAATTCCAGTCACAAAATGCTGGATCGATTGATAATGAGTTACCGATGCATTACCTCATGATCAATTGCTTTAATCAGTAAAGTGAACTTAATAATTGAGTAATGACAAGCAGGCATACCATGCATATACCAAGTACGCATGGGGTGTTTTGAATTAACTACCCATAAATTTCCATAAATAATTTGGAAATTGGCTACTCCTTTATTATACAAATATTCTTGATAAGTCTCATTGATAAAAAATAACTGCAGGCTTAAAATTACCTACAACTACAGGTAATTGTAGCTCTTCTTCATAGGGTGACCTTAAATGGATGATGAGTTATACAGCTGACCTGAGGAGCCTCATTACAGTCAGTGGTTTCAAGAAACGTAGCAAAATATTCCCGTCCAATGTAAACTTTAAGCGTTAAGGGAGTGTTAAAAGCATAAAAAGTATGAATTTAGATATAACTGGTAAATATCGTATGAGTGTATCTGGAAAGATATTCTCACTGGTGGGAACTCCACCACATCGAACATGAGCGCTAAAATAAACGATTATGTTCTATCCATTTACATGAAGAACATGCACCATGTAAGCAGAGCATTAATTATTCAATCGAATTGCTAAACGATAATTTTAGGTAACAGCTAACTTATCTTTTTTTCGTAATTTCCTCACACTTACAGGTATTCCTAACAGTTACCGACAAAATTTAACACATTTTGCAGTATAGCTTATGATATTGAATTCCTCCTCTGCGAGCTTCAGGTAACTAATTTATAAGAACCCTGTAATTCTAATAGTTACATAAGCAGCATTTTGGAGACTAACATTTAGTTGTTGGAGCGAGAGTATGTCGCAAATGACCTAAGCTGTCGGTCGCCTCCCCTAAATACTACTGCGAGAGTATGTTTCTGCGTGCCGTACCTAGAGAGAGTTTTTCGCCAGGGTTTGTGACGTCTGCAAGTGAGGCCCGACTAGGAGCATTTCGTGTGAGGGTATCGAAAATTCGTAAGCCACCAGAGTATCACTTTCTTAGCCACAGTGGGAACCCTTTCTACGTAGGATATGGAAAGGCGGCATTCTATGGTAAATAAAATAACCCCTGTCACAAACAGTAGCGACAGGGGAGCCGTTACACCCAAAAACAATCTCGTATTGATTGAAAAACGACCCATAATCGTGTGCTAAACCTCTTTCGCTCGTCCCTTGCGACGATTTTATCAAAATTTCGAGGGAGCTCAATATTTCATTGCAACCGGTTCTCCGAAGAGATTTCCAACCATTTCCCCAGTGTGACTACGGTCATAACGAGAGATCATAAAATTGCTTAAAATTTTAAAAATGCATCGCTTCCAGTTTGACGCTGAAAGTTTTCACCGATGAGAGCCTGCCGTACCACCGGAAATAATTCGAAAATTCCTACAACACCAACCCAAGAAAAAAATAGATGGACATTTTTTTACTTTTTGCAATGCCAAAGCAAACTCGGTAGTTTTTTATGCCGGAAATTCATAGAAAAAAGAACGAAACGTCAACGTTGTGTGATGGTCTGAATTCTCGGGAAGGGTGGATGGGTTGCAGCACTGAGGATAAAAAAATTAAAGAAAGTTTGCGATACACAGAAATGAATCGGGATGTATAACACATAAAATGAAGCGCAAATGTTTTACGATGAATCCTGTCCCGGCTAACATGTCATGACTGATAAATTAATTTTTTCTGAGGCAAAATTACAAAGACCTCAGCAGTTTCCCACAGATTCCACTATTAACGTCTATGACCATCACATTATAAATTGGTGCCCATTCAAGAAAATGAACTGCTGACGTACATTACCAAATTAGGACACATTAACTTCAGGGTAACTAGATCCCTCATCCTAGCAGCATCACTGGTTTAACGGCGAATGATATGTATGAAAGGCATATTTTTCGTGATACATAAAGCATTATATGACGCTTAATAGTAACTCAAATAGACCCTCATTACAGCCTTCGAAATAATCGCTATTACTGGATTACAATTGATCGAAAACTAGCCTCTTCCAGTATTCCTACCAAAGCGTCCACTAAAAGATTTCGCTTCGCATTGCTTTCTATTACTGCAAGTAACAGTTAAAAGAGCACCTACCGGTTTCTCTACAAGGGAAAGTCGGTATCGTTAATGGAAATTTGTTAGAGCAGCTATGTTAGCACAAGAGGCGTCCTATTTGAGCTTCATTCTCGGCCATTTATGCATCAGCATATATCATTTCACAAGCAGACCGTTAGAGGGAAAATACCACGGTGTACATCGTGCAGGACCGCTAGCTTACTAGCACAGAATTTCTAATTCAGTTTCCCCGAAGTACTGTATGCGTGTTAAGTCACGTGCTTCGGCAGCGTACGGGTCAAAGCCAAGCCCTCCAATTCTTTTCATTCGGGAAGACGGTCAGGTTAATCGGATAGGTCTACAAGCGGCGCACTCATGCCTAATGGTCACTGATACGACTCCCGCCGAGCAAGTTTTTCTCCTGTTTTAACTTCGGTGTGTGAATCGATTTACGGTGGAAAGTGTTCGCAGCAAGGTATCATCACCTAAGGAATGAAAGGACGTGAAAGGTCAACCCTCTAACTCGTTTCAGCGCAAAGAAAAAATGTGGGAGCCATTGTTAATTACTGTTCATTGAAAAGAACGCTGTCACGTCGACATTGATCGGGAAAATAAAAACTTGGCGGAAAAACACGATTTTTTTGTTCCCAACCACGGAGATTTCGCTTAGTTATGCAAAACAATCATTTTCATTCTAATTGAAACTGAGCAAACTTCATCAAAACAATCATCGAATAAAAACCACACCATGAACTACATTGAAATCACAAAACGGCCCAGTGGAGAAATACTGGGAACGTTCATTTTCGCTCGTAGAGGCGGAGTACATCGCGACTGCCGCGCGAAATTTTTCCGATCCAACGGAAGTGCTTCTACACGCACGAATCGACCAGGGGACTCGTAGGTACGGCTGGAAATGAAAGTGGCACGAAGCAGGTTAGGTCACCCGATGACCTCACGAGGCGCGGGTAACCGCTTGACAAATTTACGCCGAGACCAGGAATACGAGGGTCCAAGAATTCATGCCCTCCAGGGGTCTGATCTCACCGGAGCACCCAATTAAAAATTTACAAATTCCCGGATTTACGCTGCCGTCCTAAAAGGGACCTCGGGATGCGGGGCATGACCTTCGGTTAGGTTCGTGTCCGGCCTACCCGAAGACCTCACCCGGCTTACAAGCGGTTGAGCATTCTCTATAAAATATGCACGTGACCGTTTTATCACGCGCACCTTATCATTGCTGTAGGGCAAAGGGAATTTTTTCATCCCTTCCAACGTCCTCCTGAGCCTGAAGAGCCATGGATACATTTCCTTTGCTTCAATTTAAGATATTTAAGTATTTAAAATAAAGAGGATACTAAACATGTTTGACTGAAAATTACTATTTAACGCAATGGGTATCTTATTACAACGCAAACTCCGAATTTCCCTGATCAAAAATATTAATGATCAACATTTGATCATAGCGATACATTAATGCCACTTCCAAAAAGATTCTGATCACAGAATATCGTGGTTTAGACGGAAGCGGGTCTATTTACTTACTATTCACTTATGATATTTGCTTCTGCGCGAAGTATAAAAGAGAGTACCGCGTTGAATTTTACTACGGATGGAGAAAATAAAGTCATGGGTCGTGTCGTTTCCTACGGTCTCCGCGAGATAGAGATATTGGCGAAAGATGAAAATTTACCTAACGTCGTCCGACCGTGCTAGGAGGGAGAGGTGTTTTGGGTCAAGGATAGTCTGGTGTGGAATCACTCCCTGCCACACACCCTAGCGGTGGCTTTGCAGAGTGCTATGTAAAAAACAAACGGAAGAGATCGGTAGATTGATGGAGGAAATTGGCCACACTCAAAAATGAGACGAATAAGGTCGGGGAAGCAACACGGGATTTTAATGAATATGAAATAAATCGTAACCTACAATTGGTATGTACATGTGCTCGTACAATGCATTGGAATAGACAATCATACCGCGCGCCCAGCGCAAGCTCAAGGGGGAAGGAGGAGGGGACCAGCCCAACCGTCCCTTCGTCTTCTGAGTCCCTGACTACCTTCTTGGGTGCTTCTACAATCCTCACGATCTCTCTCCTGTCCCTCCCTCTTGCGAGAATACTCGGCGCGGCCAGTGACCCCCCCTTTTCGTCCTTACTGGTCCTCTCGCCGCGGAGACGGTCACTCACCTCCACCTAAATCACTGCTGGTGATTCACCGATCCACCAATGGATGAACCGTCCTTCCTCACTGCTATGCACCATGCAACAATATACGAAGTGTATCGCGTTGGATTTCACGACGGACGGAGTAAAATAAAGTCGTGGGTCGACTATTCTGTTTCACATTTATCTTCAAAACTGAAGATTTGTGTCTAACTTTAGAATTTAATTCTATTCAATGCTTAACACCTCGTCTAAACCTGATTTCAATACCAAATTAAGTAGCGTTTTAGCCGCGTATAAAATTACACCGACATTTAATAATGTATTATTTTGATTAAGTTATTTTCCCGTGGTTAAGATATGAAAATTACTTAAATTAATGATGACATTGGTTAAACATAATGTTATTCAAATAAGTTATACCATTACGAGAACAGTTGAGCTTTTACGGCACGAAATGTATACATATATTAATATATCTCCAAAAGGGTCTTTATACGCATAGGATATACGTTCAGCCCTGCGGGGGCATATTTAATTTTAAGGCATTCGACCCAAGATGAAACTCGACCCGCGCAGGACGTAGCTACGAGGTGACTTGAAGTTATAAGGTCTTCAACAGAAAGTTGAAACTTATCTAACTTCTCCACATTAATCTCCCTGTATACGAACACATTCTTCATGACGTCGACGCCATGAATCCATGGCCGCCGAGGGCGCTTCTTTAGAGGTTGAATACGCCCACTGGAAAAACCAGCTAGTCCGTGGCCGTGGGTTCGTTTTCGCATGACGTTCGGCCTTCCTCGAGCTTTCGCACCCACGAACACACATTTTCCACAGCCATAACACCAACAATGCCTGTTCTTCACCCAGTTGACAATGACTTCTGATTGGCGTTAAACCAAGCAAGTGGAGTAAAACGGATGCTTATCCGCTGTTCCTCCACACCACCACGCTACCGTATTAAGAGCTGAAAATCCTTCTCTCTATAGCGGCAGCCATACGAACCCTGAACACTTTGCGGGGTAGCCATGTACGTATTCATAAAGAATGCCCTGTATTTGTATTTTAAGCGTACTGTTATTTTTTTAAATTAAGATATATCAGTATTGAAGGCACTCCGTAATAGCGATCTATGACTTCGGTTTCTCGAAGAATCCTTTTCCGTCTCCCTAGGATTATACAATTTTTTAAGTCAAGTAATCGTGAATTGAATTGATCCCACCAAATTGCATCCAATTAAAAAGATACTTAAGTAAACCTCTATGTTCAAGTTATCAAATCAGCATAAGATTCTTCACTATGTTACCAGAAATAAATCTCGCATGATGTCAAAAACCTTGTTACGTTGTCAAGCCGTTATTATTTTCCCATTCCCGTGTTTCTAGTTTGTTTCGCGAGCTGGCGATTAAGATTTAATTTACTTGTTCCCGAGGCGTGGGGTATTCTGAGCCCCGCCCATCCCCAGTCACATAAAGGTATCCCCGGAAAGAGAGGGCTGAACTCGCACACAAAAATAAACTAGAGCTCCGAATAAATGAAAGACCCTGTGTGCTTTGCGACGCGGAAGTTTATGTCATCCCAACGGAGAGGCCATTCTTCGAAATTGTTATTAGACAGTCATTGGTTATTGTATCGGGGAGAATGGCATACGCTCCGCATACCGTGTGGTTCGCTCTCACCCTCTCCATCTCGGGGCTGAGCGGGACTGCCCGTCCTCCGCTGACCTTCCAATTTCACGAAGGCACGCATCACCCCGGCAAATTACCTGCATCTTCTCTGGTCGCTTGCTTTGAGAGACCATCGTGCATTAGTTCCACGCCGTTGGGCTCGAGGGAAAAACAATTCGAAAAAAATTCTGTAACTTTAAAAACGGCGCTCCGAAATTGAAAGCGGAAGCTGATGCTCGGGGGCAAATAGGTTTTCCTCACTTGCGCATCCCCTTTAAAAAGAAACTAGTTTTAAGTTTCAAACGTCGAATTCAATTTACATCCATTCACCCTTCCCGTTAGTTTCATCCACGAGCAATACGATGATGCACTCTAAAACCATGTAGTTTATAGGTATATTTATGGTAATGTGTAACAGAAATTCGCCCAGGGAAGATTCGTCCAATTTGGCAATTATTGAAAGTACCCAAATTAAAGTTGCGCCGCTCTCCAATACCTGTATGTATGTATGTGCGTGTATATATGGGACGTGGTTCGCCCAGTGGATAGAGCGTTGGACTACTGACCGGAAGGTTCGGTGCGATTCCCGTACGCCTCAGGGCAACCTCAGCTTCACCCAAGCTATGTGATTTTTTGGGTACCCCTCCAGTAAGAGGAAGTCATATTAAGACCTCTCCGCGAGTACTCACACCGCTATTACCAATTGAACCTCGTTACCTGAAACTTACCACGGCAATCGACGGACAGAAAATGGGTACTTGGCCACGATTTCTCAGCTAGTATTTGTATTTTGACGGGATATCGATTTCCGAGGACCATTCCAATCAGTGCACGGTGTAAATTCTCTATTTTATCTCCAACTCCCTTCCAAGGAGGTCCACATTCTTATTAAAATGTAGCGGAAAAATCTTTTGACAAAAAAAAAATATGAAACTGTGAAGATGAATCGATTATACCGCACTGCAGTACGACACAGGGGAGGGAGATGGGTCAGAGGACACAGGTCCCCGTTCCCCTTCCCCGTTTTCTTATCGGGGTTCACAGTTATCTCTCTTCCGTTTACATGGGCGTGAGAAGTTAAATAACCCACTCCCGCACAACAAACAATCTCGGTGAAGGAGATCTTGACAAACCTAACGCATATTTACTGCCACTCTGTCAAGTTTCTCCGATGACTAGGCTGACTGATTGAAAGGGATTTAATGACAATTTATCCTCATAAATACATACTAATGCCAATAAACTAAATTAGCCGAAAATTTGGAAAATATTCACGCGGAAACGGGTAGGTTAAGATGAAAACTCAAAGGAGGGTTTGAGGCTCCGATTTGCAGATTGTCAGGAGGGACATTAAGTCTTCGTTTTTAGGTTCGCAACCGAAATGTTGCCCGACGATATTGAAGCGAGTCGCGGACAAAGGCAACGCGTTGAGCGTGCCGAAACAATAATCATTCGATAGAATAATAAACTCATTTCCCTCGTTTGAAATGAAATGATCTTGGACTGAAACGAAATTTAAGCTGCAGCAGTTGCAATCATCATCCAATGCACATGGGCGTTTTGCCAGGGATGAGTCAGGTGTTGTTCTTCCCAGCCCACCTTCCGGAGGAGAAGGGACCCGCGGCGCCAAAATTTTATGTTTGCACTCGGATAGGCAATAATTCAACCTAAACAGATTCGACTCCCTTTTCGTGTTAAGTAATCCAACTTTGACCGGAGACAACTAAAGCAAAATTGCGACGCACGCGCGACGCTAAGTCGGCATAACGGCATTTTACCTTTGCTAGCGGTAAACTCTGTTTCATTCCAAATTTTTAAGTCTGGCATTTTATTGAATGACTGCTATCAATTTATTACTAATTAGATATAATACTTTCACCTATTCAATGAATGAATTATGTTTAATTCCCAAATATACTAATAAAGTAAACGATCATTTATCTCAGTTGACTCAAAAGTGTTATGAGACACCAGCAGGTATATGTCATTTAGAAAACCAATTTACACAATTATATTATGCAAAATCGATAATTTAATAATAAAAATTATCATACAAACCTGTGACACAATTGGCCGACAGAGATCATACTTCATTTGACGATCAATAGGTATTTAGTTGCAACGTAGTTACATCCAAACCAGTAATTTTAACTAAGTGTATGTTCGAATTAAACTTTTACATAAACAGGTATGCACTAATTAATACATTTGGATCCTCAAAGTTGAAAGGATTGAGTCAGGTTTTGCTTAATGCTATGTTGAGATATGTTTTTAGAAATCCGTGTATTTTTAAAGAATGTGCTTCAATGCAATGTGCTCATTTCCATTAACCATCTTTTCGATTTTTAACATAGGCATAGTGCCGAGCTAATATAATATTATTAAAGGTATTAATATTGACCACTAGGTGTACCGCTGAACATCCATTGTAATCCAGAGCTTTAGAAACGACGACACTTGGCAAATTCAAGTGAAACGTCAAAGAGCAAAGGGCGATCACCTCCCTCCCCCGACTTCGCGCCTATAAATCCTTCCGTTCAAATCGACTGAAGAGAGGATGGTGAACTCTTCCCGGGGCAATATATAAAATAAACCACACCGCGGGTCTTATTCGTACGAAATTGGGTCCCACGACAACAATGTCGGCCGACACCCCTCCCCTCGGCAGCGTCTGCCGAAGAGCCCTGCGGCCCCGGTCGGCTCGAGAAATGAAGGCACCGCGCCCCCGATAGCGGAGGGTTCGCCAACCTTTTCTCCGGCGCTTGGAGGACCACTTCGGCGGAAAGGGGGGGGTGGGCGACGCGACGGCGTGTGACACATGGCGGGAGGAACTCCAACTACGGTGAGTCGCTCGCGGCGGGTCGGTGAGGGGGGAACAGGATGATGAGAGAGAGAGAGGAAGGAAGGGATCGTCCTAGCGAACAAAGGGTTTGCCATCGCCGTCCTCCTCGTGCCCGGAAGGGTTTTCGACGGGACGGGGTCGACTTCAAAGGGTGGCGCTCCGAGGATCGACCGGTCAGGGGCCATCGACCACCCGCTTGCCGTGGTGAAGAAGCCCCGCTTACCCCCAATTGAATGAAGGCGACGGACGCGCGTTCGTCCGAGCCGAACATGGCGTACGCCCGCGCGGAGGAAACCGCCATGGATTCGCGACAAAAACTCGAGTAAAACTCACTGAGGTTAGGAGTACTCGCAGGGAAAAAGTTATGAGTATTAGAAATTGTTAGTGCGGGGTCTTGGATGAGGTAACTTGGTTGAGTAATGGAATGACTCTTTAAGAAAGGTTTATCCGACGATGGTCACGTGCGAGATCACGGCAAAACCGCATGCATAGACGAAACAGCATGGGAAGGGCATTGTTTTGGCATGCATAAGCGAAAAAGTCACGCAAGGGCAACCCATATGAAAAAATGTTTTGAGAAATTTTTAACCAATTGGCGAGTTAATACTTACTTTATGTTTCATTACTTAAACTTGGTCAGTGATAATAACTGATGGCTGACGGGTGCATTGCTGCAATGCTTACGTTACCTGAACGATAAAGAGGTCTAATTGAACGGAGATAACCAAAGTGTATATCAGGTCGAATTATCTTATCAAATGTTGAGTCAGAGCATGCCGACGGGATAGGAAAGATGCCATTGAAAAACTCGATAAAAACATGATGACTTTCAATGAATGAACTACCTAAGAAAGTGCGCCGTACCATAATCACAAAAAAGGATCCCCTGACTCACTAAGTTGACCCTTTTACTTGTTTTAAGAGTTAAAGTAAAACTTTCCCTTTTACACTTGCCACTTTTTCAGTAACCTACTTCACAGAATATACTCCTCTTGAGACAGTTGATTAATCGTAGCCACAAATTCCTTCGTGTCCACTACATTTGCCACAAAACCACGGTAGCGAGCACGTTAAATATTCACAGTACTCATTTGGTTCTCCATATTAATTTTAATTTTGTGCGACCTGGGTTTCGTAGCGTAACTCCAGTTGTACAAAATAAAAAAGTATTTCGAAAAAACCAATTGAGTATTGTGCTTATTCAGCATGAAGCGATTGCAACACACGACGTCAGATATCGGTAATTGGTAGCAAGCATAATATAATGATAATAATAACCTACGGTAATGTTCGAAAGCGGCATTACGGGCAAAATTTCACCAACTTACATTTAAGAAACACGAATCAAACCGCATATCCACGCAAACATCCAAATAGCAGTCATATTGAAAACGGCGATATTAGTGAGGAAATACTCAATGTAACATTATGACGTATAAAGCCCGCTGCAGGATCAAAAGAAAACAAAATATGCAGGCAACAAAAAAAAAGGACAAAGATAATAATATTAATGATAACGAACTCAATTACTGGCAAACTCACTCACTTCCCATCCAAATGGTGGGGGATAAATGTAACATGAACACAACTCGCGTCGTAAAACGATGCCAGTGAAAAACTACTCAAAGACTTCTCAAAAATGTACTGTGAAAATTCATTCCGACAGTATGCAGAACATTTATCCTCAAAAACTTCCCTTCGAATATCTTTTATGGCTTTAATAAAAAAAACTACATAAAATCGAGTTCATGCCTCCAATAATGGAGGCATACTCATTAAGGTCCGGGTGGAAGTTGGGATGACACATATGTACTTAAAACTAAGCCGCGAGAACGCACCTAATGGGAAAGCGAGGAGAGAAGAAGAAACGATTGCAATCCACCCGACGATTCCGTACTACGCTCACGAAAAAAAAACCCATAAGCCTTGTGATTGCGGCAAAAGTTCCTTGACCCGTTACTGCCGCCTGTCTCAGGAGTGTCGTATTCCCCCTGGTAATAACTGTACCGAGTGCACAGAGTCATTTCATACCCGCTTGGCGCGACTGTCCGAAGCTGAAAATTCTTCCATCACGTTTTATACTTCCGTCCTCAAAGCGTAGGACTAACGACCCTGAATTATGAAACTCCGACTCCGTAACCGATTTTACTACTACGTTAAAACTAGAAATTTTGATTAAATATAGTCTTAGTTGTTCCTTCTCGGTCTTTGTTTTTTATAAGAGCATTGCTGAGGCCTAGCAACATTCTCAACTGTTCATTTGTAATGACTAGATTTTCGAACTGAGAGGGACAAAGGGAGAGGTCATCGCTCGGTCATCGCATGGATTAAAAGAAGGGAACATTATGCTGAATTTCCTCAATAACATTTCCCGTGGGGATAAAACCAAAAAAATCGGGAATCACAACCATTTAGGAAACAACTAAAGGTCTGCATTAAAACTCATAAGACCCCCATTCCAAATTATGGAATATTTCTTCGTCCGCCAATCACCATCACGCATTGAATATGCCTAATACCCAAGAACGTATAACTTTAGTGTATAAACTGCACAACTCGAGATTTCTTTCCGTTCCAATGCGAGACTCGTAAAGACCTCTTCAAATCCGGGCATAGTAAGTTCAAATTGAAAAACTAGTTGTTACGCATATTTAATGATATTAGAGCATTTGATAGGGTAATTTATTAGAGTATTGACTACTGATTAATACATAGAACAGTTACAATTCGGGGAAATTTTCTAATATAAACTATTATCTTAACCCATTTAATAGGAAAAAATTCAATTAAAAAAATAAACCTTAATCACTGCATTTTACAGACTCCACGAGAGTGGTACTGATTTATGAACTGACATTCTCATCGTTTAAGTCAGTAAAATTGTAGGTGTCAACACACCCCATTCCCTTAACCTTCAGTCACAAGTTAGCAAAAAAACAGCGTCTCGCGTAACTGCTCACGATTCTTAAAACCTAAAACTTTTAAATGAAATTGAATGTCACACACGAAACGTTGAGATTATGTAGGGATGGACCGAGAGTCATGACAAGTAACATAGTTTATTACCACTATAAAGCCCGAGGCTGTTCATTTGAGATTCCCGCTGGGATAATCTCGAAACCGAGGAACACGTTGCCATCATTTTGGAAACGATTTAAGGACACAATCCAAAAGAGATACGAATATATATCACTGCCATCTCCAACTGCACGAAAGTGTATATCTTCATAAATAAACCATCCTCGAAAATTGAATATAAAATTAAACTATGCGCTTTTTGGCACATTTCTTTTTAATATCATGGCATAATCTCGGAAAATTAACACACCAATGTAATTGCCCTATTCAACGATCGATAAAGGTAATTATTTACCAAAAACAAACACGTTCGTACTCTAAATCACAAAATGTTTCAGTCTATTTTGATTCATTTACCTCTGATATGATCGTACCTTTATTCTTGAATTCGGTGCCAAATATCCCATTAGAAGGATAATATAAGCAACTACTACCTTCGGTACGTTGTCATAATAGGTCTTTTACCACCCGTTTACGGAAATAACGTTCACACTTAGCTCTGGACAGTTTGCGAAAGCAGCTACGACGTTAAAAGCCTGCTCATAAAATGTGTTCATTCCTTGGTGTTTACAGCAAATAGCAAGCGTTTTGAGTGCCGATTCTGTTTTATAGAGTTGCTTACGCATGTAATACATGTAAGATACGCTATTTCGGCTGCTGATCCCTTAAATGGCTCTTAAATACGGTACGCAATCGTAAAATCATGAACTAGGCAAAAACCTTCCATACACCACACGGTTCCTGGTAAAGATAACACTCCCAAGGGCGACCAACGCCGTTGAACGCAATAAAAGATAAACAATAGTCACAATCACATATGATAACAGAAACCCAATCATTGTAAAAAAATAAAAATTGCATCGCTTACCAGTTGGAAACAATAAAAATGAATTCAACCATAAATGTGGTCCGCACTTAAACAATAACAGATTCTTCCATGCATTTTGACTCTACCTCCGGTTATTTCCTTTATTTTCAGGCCGTGGTGTCGGGTCATGAAATATCGGGTGCAGAAGTGCCATTTCATGTCACGGACTGATCACTTGGGCAAAGACGAAGCGACTTTTAGAGAAAACACCCGCCGCAGAAGAACAATTGAGAGGAACACAAGAGCCTGAAGCAACGAACGCCCTTCTTCGCGCAGACTGGAATTCTTTCCGGCTCTGCCCTGC
Organism: Hetaerina americana; assembly: GCF_022747635.1. NCBI lineage: Eukaryota > Metazoa > Arthropoda > Insecta > Odonata > Calopterygidae > Hetaerina > Hetaerina americana. The sequence goes on from NW_027286763.1 coordinate 78,770,077, forward strand.
TTTCGGCCACGCCCTCGTTGCCTCGCCGCCGAGTGAATCACGGACATCTGTAGAACTCGTCGACGAACTATTCCACGACGAACATAAAACTCCCTTGCGTCCACACAAACGACGTGAAAACAATGACACCGAGAGGCGTGTCGCCCCGAATGAGAAGAAATATTAGGCGGCATCTAATTTTAAGAAAAATGTCAATTGTACCTGCGCGCGTGAATTTCGGGGTGAAAGCCTCGAGCTCAATCGTTTTGTCCCCCCGCGAGGAATGATATTCCGAATGCAATTCGTCGCAAACTTTACATTTATAACGAATTGAACAAATTGTAACGCCGAGGAAGGTTTCGAAGGATGTATTTGCAAACATCTAAAGGAAATAAGTCATCTAAAACAAAGTGAGCCTTCTCCGTTACAAAGAGAAAATTTACGACGGAAAGGAATCAACAAATTCGATTCCGACTCGATTCTCTAAACTGTTCTATTCCACGCGATTCACGGTTTCCACCGAAACGAACTTCAACAAAACATGAATATGGCCTTAACTTTTACAAAAACTACTAGACCAATGGATGGGTTATTTTGGAGCATTCATATACACACCTATGCGACAATAACTGACGCGCTTTTGCCCTCGAATTGGGATTAATAGAAAGCTATCCAACAGTCTTAAATGGAATACTGAGAAGGGCCACTGGCTTTATACGCAGATGCGGATATTAATCCTGACGGTAAAGAGAGAGATTTTTTGGCAATAATGCAGTCCCTATTGAGTAAGCGTTGGCGGAACAACTGAAGTTCAATAATCCGGCAAACGGGTGAGTCATTAAGGCCCTCCACGTGTCGAGTGTCTGCGGCGTTTGATTTCCTCCGCCCGTCATACCCTCTACCAGCAATAATTGCCCACCGATCTCGAATGGTGCAATAACATCCTCGCTCCTCGCGCTAATGGTCTCAGTTGCTGTATCACCCGTCAGTCGTCCTCGTTTCTAGATTTTCGCCTTCGTATCTCATTACGAAGGTGGAATTTGGTTACGAGAACGCTTCACTTTGGAATGGAAACTTTAACCATATTCACGAAGCGAATCCTTCGACGTTTGCGACATCAAGGTTTCCCCATCGGGGTTTATTTCTGGGGGGTGAACGAGAAGAACATAGAGGAACACTGCGGAGAAAAACGACGAAAATACCGAAAATGAACGAAGCAAGAACTATGGACCAACAGAGTACGCGTCCACAATAGATTTACTTACGATTTTACAGCAGTATTTCTCGATTTATGTCAGCAGTAGTAGTTGTGGTATTCTTGTCGTATACCGTCTACAGCCTAAATCAAGATGCCGTAAGCGACCAAAATGAAATTTTTATCTTTTAAATATTTGTAATGTGGTGTAATTTTTTTGTGTGTTCAAACACAAAAAAAAACAAAAATATAACTTTTGGAAGCATTTCTTCGAGACACTAAATCATTTTACAAAATCTAATTTAGATTCAACGGTACATTTTCTAAAACATACAGAGTCAAAAAAGTTTTTACTTGTTGCAATATTTCTGTTTTATACTTTGTCCCACTAAAGAGTATTAATGCAGCCAGAATATTATTACTCTTTCATCAAATGTTATATACTATTGTGATTCGCAAACAACCCGTATACCGCATATGACATGAACACCTAAGGTCATTAGAAACAGGTGGCTTATTTATAGAGGTAGGATGTTCAGAGAATGAGGAAAAGATGGAGAAAAGCACGGCATGCATCAGCATAACCTACTTGTAACGAAAGGCATCAAATGGAGCACACAACTTCTTATCCGACAGACGGCCAAATCCACCACAGAGCATCTAAGGATTGGAACACTACTGAGTAATTTTTCCACATAAGATTCGAATCCAGACCATCGGCGTGAGAAGCCGTTGAACTAATCATCGCACCAACCCGATCTCGGACCTGTTTCAAAAAATGGCATTTTCGGTATTGCCAGAATATTAATTGTGAGAATTCGGCAACTTAATCGTCACTTGATAAACAACCAGATTAAATAATTTTACTTGCTAAAACATTTTAACAAGAATCTCCGAAAGCCAATTATGGCGCCGCGCGCAACGTTGACCGACTTGCATAATCTGGAGCCCTATGATTAAAGAGCGTGCACGGCCACCTCTCGTGGGACGTTTAGGAGGGCACGACCAAGCCCTTGCCAAGCTGACGACGCTGCCAAAACGAAAGCTTAGAAAAGGCGTCACCCAATGGAAAGGGAGGAAGCGGGGGAAGGATGAGAGTGGGATGTTCTCGGCGACTAGGAGGGGAGGGTGGGGATGTGGCAGGTGCGTCTTCCAAGAGATTTTGGACGACCTCACGCGAACGGCCAATGTGGCGGCTCTCGACGTTTTTCCAGCTGTGAGGGAGCACTTCCGTTTATATTTTATTCAAAAAAAAATAAATAAAACGCACAAAGCGTCGGGTGGGCAACTGAAATTTAAACGTTTAGGGCAACGAAGTGGGAAGTTTGGGGGGGGGGGGGCGACCTCACCGAAAAGGACCGCGGCAACGAACCCTAAGTTCATCACCCGAATCCTTTCGTTTCCCTTCGTGTGCTCATTCGTCCGATTCTCCCTCACCCCCACCATCCACGGAAGGGTCGAAACCCGCCCGGACATGCAGACGAGACTGGTCTCTCGAAGGGGAGAAAGGCATGATTAACAAGGGGGCACGGTGGACAGCTCGCAACAACGGCCACCCATGTGTCACCGTGGCGCGAATCGAGGAAATGACTCCGTGACCTATTATTCTCTCCCGAGATACATCATAGAGATGCACGCGTAACAATCTGCGAGTCGGGAGGTACTGATTCGATTCACTCACTTTCGGGGCTTCAACTCGCTCGTTCGGAACAGTTCGGCACGGTCATGCGTGGTGGCTTAGCATTTAGTCAGAAGAACGGTTCCGTCTTCGCGATCGAATTCAGGATGATTATTCAACTCGACTGGACACAACGTTTATTTTACAGGATTCTACTCTTCTATTCCACTAAACCCAATGTGCTTCTGCTGTAAGAAAAACGTTGGAACTACTGTATACATAAATCCAGCAGATATTGGGCATTGATCACACTGATAGTTATTATTTGGAAGTCTACAATGTAAGGTATGCTTCGGATGGACACACATTGAACACTACTTGACAAGACATAACCTGATACCCCCCACTACAATAAACCCTTCTTCAATGTTGATTTTTACACTTGGAAAGTTCTGCACTTCAATTTTGCATATTTTTGCCTCCCTTCATTTCATCCAACATGCTCATTCTTTTCCTCCTCCGACCTCGCTTGTCTGCAGTTTTTCCATCTACCTCATTCTTTAACATTCCATCACCTAACAAAATGCTCTGCACCCATACACTTTTCTTGCCTCCTTTGGATTTCTCCCAACAACCCTCTCTCCTCCCCCACCATGACTACCGCTTCTTCTTCTGTTTTCCTTTCCGTCTGTTTTACTGTTTACATAATTTTCCACACCCACATCACAAAAGCCTTCAATCTTCACATACCACCTTCCTTCGTACGTTTCGTTTAAAGCAATGCCCAACGATCAAACGGAACGTCTTGGTGACTCGCTATATCCTTTAGTTTTCCTAACATGCTTTCAGCTTTCTCGCATCAGGAATAAAACTATCTTTTCGACAGGCAAAACGGGGAAGCCCAGATCTTGAATAAATAAACATTCTGTACCTAGATTCTCTTAGTCCAACTCAGAGGTTAGCCGACAAGCTAACGACAAATTAGGATTTATTAGAAAAGTACTGGGTGAATGCGATGAAAAGGTCGAAGAGAAATGTTATCTTTCGCTGGTTATGCCTCATTTAGAATATGCTTCGAGGATATGGGATCCTCGCGCAATTAATTTGATCGGATAATTGGATAGCGTTAAGCGTAGAGAAGCCATATTTGTAAAACGTCGTTATGGTAACCTTAGGATCGTTTACAAAATATTAGAATAGCTAGGAATCACTCACGGAAGAAAGGTTAAATTAAAGATTAAATTTCTTGCATAAATTGGAAAGACGTCTCTTTAGCAGTGATGTTGGAAATGTATAATTACCCCCATCGCACTACGGCCGGAGAGATCATGTCAATTAAATTAGAGAGATTAAGTGTAAAACAGATTTAAGATGTCATTTTTCCACGAACAATGAGGGATCAGAATAACATTATCCGACCGCGGTAGGGGTAAAAATGTTCCGGTCAAAATTAGTCTGGTGTTGTATTCACCCCCTACCACACACCCTCGCGGTGGCTTGCAGGGCAGTAAAAAAATACAAATACCAGCGCAAGAGAAACGCTGAAGTTTTGAACATAGAGGAGTATGAGAGGACGTTGCCCCGGGAAATCCAAAAACGACAGAGAAATGGGGCGAGGAAATATTAAAAGGTACGGTAATTTCGAAGATCGCGATAAAAGGGAGAACTTTTCGTAAACGGGGAAGAGGAACCGTCCAAAGCCTACCTTTTATAGGCTGTTTGAAAACTTCTTCCAAGCTTTCCAGCAACCCGAAAAACTTGGACAACGTTCTTGTGTCCCACCAACATTGCATCCGAATGATGCATGGTTGCAGTGCCAAAACTAATCCAAGGGCACGTGCATTATGAGTGCGAGGTTCTACCCACTTGGACCGAACCAAACCAACCGGCTCATTTTTAACATTTAACCCGCCATCACGATCGACCCACGGGTCTTCCATCACAGCCCTCCCAACCGCGAACGCAGCCAGGGATGTCAACTTTTAACTAGGAAATATGCGTTCCCAGAAAAATGGAACCAATATCACAGAGGCTACGCCACGGATTAGCCGATTCACGGTCGGACTTATGAAAACCTGCCAGGGCTCCGATGAACGATGAACAAAGTGAAATAAGTTTCCGAATTATTTTTGAATTAATACTATTTTTTTAAATTTCGATCACATTAAACTGACTTTTAATTTAGAACGATTTGATGACACAGAACCCCTCCTGGGTTGAATTTTAAGTTAAATAAAAATGTATTCCGCCAGATAGTTAAGTTCCGTCATTTTAAACCGATAAATTAAACTCGCAATCAACTACTCCAACGGTAATTCCCCAATATATATTACGAAATGAATTCCTTAAATAACGAATTGTTAGTCTTTTCCTTTCCATGATGTTGTAAAAAAAAGGGGGACTGCATATGAAAAATAAAAAGCAGCGACGTCGAGTAAATAAACAACAAATATATATTCCTAAAATTACCTAGGAACATATTAAATTATATTGAAATTAGATTAAATAATTTTTAAAAATTAATAAAGAATTTAAAATGTTGATTGATACCTGCGAAACATAAGCAGGCCTAATACAGAAAGATTTATTCGAACGGAGAGAGAAGATTCGAGGGAAAACGCTCCGAAACTATGTGGTTGGTGACTGCAAGTGCAAATAAATGAAACTGGGTCATTTACCGATAAATCTGTTCAGAGTCACACCTCAGCATGAAAATTACCCAGCAATATATGGGTCATCGAAAGATCCACGGTGCAGTCCGACCGTTTGCTTCCAATGGATCGCCGTTTCCAACACGGACTCCCAGGAGGGCTAGATACTATGGAAGCGCACGCCCTTACAGGAGGAATCAATGATTTTCCTTCGCCGTATATTCACCGTAATTCCTTCTCGAAAACGTTGCCTCCCTATAAATTATTCCTAGCAGTAAAATAATCTATCAAAAACATCTTTTACAATACCACATGCTAAAAAATTAAAAAGAGAATGCCACCTAAAATGGGCTAAATACACTCTAAATCTTCAAAACAACATGAAGATAAAAACGAGTCTTCGAAACTCGAGACTTAGTATGTTTTATACACCTTTATTTGTGGCCTGTAAAGGTTATTTATTAATATAATTCAACGGTAAAGAATTATTAACGCAAACACATACATACAACGAATTAAGACACGTTACATTGTATCAACGGATGACGCGAAACGCTACAAACAGAATTGTTGGACCGAATTTCCGTTCGCTTTCGAGTCTCGTTTCTGAAACGATAAACATTTGACTTGACTTATTTGCACTCGATTATTCTCCGTATCGATAACGCGTCATTCACACACATACACACACACGAGCTCACGTATGTCCCTATGTCGTAGGGCACGAATCCGGCCCAAAAAGGCAGAGTACGCTAACAAAGCTACTGACTCGAGGGTCCGGGTTAGTCTCTATAGACAACCTACCGGCTATGCCCAATGTGTGATTTTATGGGTGAGCGAACTTCCTGGGAAACCGCAGGGGACACAGTGAAAGGAAATTGGTCCCCTCACTATCCTGATGGGTGAATTTCACACACCGCGGGGATTAGTACCAGGTGACCTCGACCCTCGTCAATCAAACCGACCTGCGGGTTGATTACTGTGGTTTTCGAACGACAGTCAGAAAACATGACCATATCGAAAAAATAGTCATCAAAGCTCGCGAATAATGAAATTAAGCATTGTAAAATAAAATGTAAACTTTAAAATATACTCAGTTTTAATGTGATTGGTTTTTCTGACTCGTTAAAATTTTAAAGTCGATAGCTTCATGGGCGAAAATAATTTTTCGAACGGAAAAACGACATGATCCACGATATATAGTTAGAGTTACCTACAAATTAGATCCACATTTTGAGGATTAGGTTGAAAATAAAAATATGGACTCGTTTTCTTCATCGTTTGCATTACATTGTTACGGCCCCCGTTTAAGATACAAATACGAGGGTCATCCGGAAAGTAGTACCCGTTCGTGCCGCATGAAGTGCTGACGACGCGAGTAGCTGCTGGACGAGGTCAGATAGCTTCAGTGGCTTGTCTGCCTTCTCTGAGCCAAGTTGCGTGACGCTAGCATTGCCTGTGTTGTTTCTGTGATTGTTTACAATGTTTAAAAAAATTGAGAACGCCGCCAGTTGTGAAGTGAGGGCAGTGATTAAATTCCTCAATGCAAGAAACGTTCGCCCATGTGATATTCATCGCCAATTAAAGGAGGTGTATGGAGACAATGTAATGGACGAGTCGTCTGTTCGGCGGTGGTGTCGCAACTTCAACATGGGGAGGGGGAACACACACGACGATGAGCGTTCGGAGAGACCGTCTGTCATTACAGACCAACTGGTGAGCTCAGTTGACGAATTCGTGAGGAACGATCGGCGCGTCACAATTGATGATATCTGTGAGCATTTTCCCAATGTTTCTCGAACAATTGTTCATGAAATTGTGAAACACCATCTGCATTATGCAAAAATTTGTGCAAGATGGGTCCCTCGCGTATCTCAATGAGCTGGCGGCGAAGGACTATGCAGCAGGAATACAGAAACTTGTCACACGTTATGACAAATGCCTAAATTTGCTTGGAGATTATGTTGAGAAGTAGTTTAAAGTATCCTCTTTCAAATAAAATTTTTTATGTTTGTTAATATTTACTTTTGTGTCTTTATTTCACGAACGGGTACTACTTTTCGGATGACCCTCGTATATTAAAATAACCTTAAAAAATGCACAGTACAAAATGAATAAAACAAATTTATTATATTCTAATGATGATTACGTAACGCTGAAACATGTGTCACAGTAAAATTTTTATTTTTCCAAAGTGGAGGGTTGCCATGTTATTCATGGCTTACTTCCACAATGTGACGCCTCGAGGAAGGCAGAAAAAAAAAGAATTTGAAGTTCATTAAACTAGAGTTAGCTGAAGTTCGTCAAACAACTAAAGTTTCCCCTGAGATTGCAGTAAATCTTCCAGGAAAAATAACCCACAGCAACGAGAAAAAAACTATAAAAAATGTATGGAATGCGTTGCTCTTAAAAAATATAAACTCGGGCCAGGACAGCAGCCACGACATAAAGAAATACCTGCGAAACGCGCTGACATAATCCAACACACGAAATAAAAATACTGTCGTCACGAGTGAGAACACGGATTTTTTTCACCGATATCCATAATGCGATTCACCTCAACGCCGTAGTATACGATCGCGGGTCGAGCGACGCATTCCGACGATCATTGCCGAAGTTATGTGGTTCCGTTAAGTGTGGTATGAAGAAGGCCGTTTACGTTTTTGATATCCCATTCGCGTAGATACTATCAAGGGCGAGCAATAGGAAGATGACCCGTGGATAGATAAGTCATTACGACGGTAGGCGAAGAAAATGATTAAAACATATAAATTCCGGGACAATGAAAATACAGAGCGAGTTGTACGCAAAGGAAACAACAAAAAATATTAAGGCGGAACAAGGGAAAGCAAGGATAATAAATAAGAGCAAGGCAGGGGAGCAGATGTTCTGCTCACCACCCACGGAGCAGGATGAGCAGCGCGTAGAGAGTGCGGAATGAGGGGGAAGGGATGCGGAAAAAGCTGAAACGTCAGAGCGCACACGTACCTCCCACCCACACGACAATAAGCTAAGCAAATAAACGAAGAGCGTCCCGGAGTGAAAATCGGACTGTGGGGGGAGCGGGGTACGTACATGCATACTGCATGACGGGCCACCGTGAAAAATTTTCAAACACGCACTCTTCACATAGTCGCGGTTCCCGCTTGAATATTTTGACGCTAACAACACAAGCGTTTTTACCCAAATATTGTTTGTAAAAAAAAAGAGAACTATCGACCAGCTCCCATTCACTAAATTCACTGCTCTTGTTAACATCAAAGCATATTTGAAATCCCTGCCTTTTGTTTACGTCAACACATGTAAGTGACAATCCGACAATTTCAAAGTGTAAAATTCACTCACCTTGCCGGGATCCCGGTCAAGGTGAATGATTTTCACACTTTGAAAGTGTTGCATTGCAACGGGCATCAGCGGATGACCCTGTTAAAAGTTACTGTTGCGGCATTTTCCGCAGTTTCATTGAACATGTAAGTGATTTTTGGGAGGTCTACGCATGGTGGTTACGTTGCAGCGTACGATGGCGTTGAGAGTTTAATATCCCAAAATTTAAGTCATATCCAAAATACGGCACTTAAGCTCAACAGTGACGTGAAAACCAATTTTCGTAAATTCACCTAAAAAAAATGACGCTGCTGTCTTTTTCTCTCGGTTTCGCTGCTTCATACTACGGACTGTTTATGGTTTCGTTAGCCAAGTAAATGGCATGTGCATTGTTTACGCTTGAACTCCAAGGGGGTTATGACGTAATAAACGTGCCTTCGCATATAGATTAAGTAGTTACAGACCTTCAGTGCATTCTGGAAGAATATGGCCCCTGGGCAGGCTTCCCCTTGCGTCGTTATAAGTGAATTGATGGAGCGATTCTGTCACTTACGTATTCTGGCGGCGGCATAATTCGATGCCCCCCCCTTTCCCATCCCGTAGTACCTTTCATCCTCCCCCTTAACCTTTCCGGGATGGAAACGGAATCGGCCAAGCGGACGATGAGTGAGCGGAGCTCTAGATCACGTCGATCCGGAGCCCATCATCGCCACTACAACCACCATCACGGAAGAAACCGGAATCATTCCCATGGCGGCACAGACAGTGGTAAGAAGCCCTTCCCAGAGCTGGTGATGAAGGGAATTGAGGCAGTGGAGGAGAAGAGGAGGCATAGTAATGGAACCCTTCCAAACCACCGCTTCCCTACCTCCCGGTGATGGACGAGGTGAGAGGTGGAGAGGTTATACGAGTGAACATTTTGACTCTGGATGATAACTGGGGTGAGGACTAAACAGCATTATCATTAGAAAGGTCATCCTTTGTCGAGGGATTCACGGTTGGAGGTATTCCTGGAGTGGTCTCCGCCTCCATGCGATCTCGGTGGAGACCCAACATGTACCTCTAATTGGTATTTATGAAATTTCAAACCAAATTCGAAAAAATCCGAAGTGTCTTCCCAATTTATCGCTTCAATAAAAAACTTACTCGTAGCCCATTTGATCATTTGTTTTATTACTACCCACTAACAGACTACATTGTAGGCAAATTCACTATTTTTTTAAGCTTTAGAAATATTATCTGCATTCGGTCAAAACTTATTGTTTGCCTATTCGTGGACGGATAGTTGTTGAAATAGCAGGTCACTAGTAAGTCCAAAAATGTACATATCGTACTTGGGCAGAATTGATATTGACTACCCAAGTGACCATGAGCCATTTGAAATCGCCTTGTAGCAACATTGTTTTCACTTATTATTACACAGAAAACGGGTTTTCATGATTACCGAAGAGATATTAAAGTGATAGCTAATGGCGTTACTATTCGCAATAAAATGAATTTCACATTTCTTCAGCGGCAAATGGATTGTAGCTAAAGATGAGGGTCCAACGTAAAATCAGTATTATTGTCGAGTCTATGGTGCTTACAGGAATACCTAGTCAATGAAAAGTTGCATAGATACGGTGAAGCATAGGTAACTATAGTTACAGAAACCACGTAACATTACGCGTAAGAGGGCATAGACTGAAACACTACCGAGAGTAATGATTTATGTGCATCCGAAGGGTTAATCAACGATACATACGGTACTTTTGATACAATGGCTCAGCAGATATCCTTTATTGATTTTACTACATCCGCGCAGCAACGAAGCTTCGCATTCTATGGCTCGTTATGGTGCAGCGGGTCATTTCATTTTTTTTATAATCGTGACTCGCTCAAATGATTGGATGAAGCCAGCTGACACCAATCGGAAGAGCAGCCTTCCAAGAACGTCTGAATCAGGCAACCCAAAATTTCATCACGAGCAATTCAACATGAATTAATAATTCATCACGGAAATACTTGGAAAACGCACGAACGTTTTCGCAAAGGCCCGTGGAAATTAATTTTTCAAGCAAACAAAGAGAAGACTGAGTAGATAATGATAAAAATTTGCTGTGCGAGGGGAACGAGACGCGATAACAACAGAACTGAGGGTCGGTTCTTATCGCTCCAATTCAATTCATTCCAATCCCGGAGTGCATCACGCGGACGGGGACCCGATCCGAGGACGCCCGAAATCAGTGCGAGGAAGGAAAGAGAGCTCCGGTTCGTCATTGCGCTACTCTCAACCCACCCTCCCCCACGCCCCTCCGTCCAATCCGTCACGAGTAAAACGAGTGACTCCTTCATCCTCAATCTGCCGCGCTTCCCCTTGCGATGTGACTCTAAGAAGAAGCGACTATTGGGAGCAGTGTGTCGAGCGACGGATGGCGATTAAGGTGTCGGGGGGAGGAGGAGAAAGACCACTGAGCGTGCCGACGAAGCAAAAAATTAGGCTCGAGGAACGCGCGCCGAGACCCCAAGTCCCAGATCCGCCGGCATCCCGACCGGATGGCTATTCCATCGCGCTGGGTCGCTGGCCGCCTTCCGTCCAACGGCTGTTGCCGCGCGGAGGGGCGAGGGGAAAGGAGGGAGCCCGCCGGCGACTCCAGGAGTAGCAGGTTCACGGCGAGCGCCGGAAGATGTGGAAGAGATGGATAATTTTCGGATTTTTTCGGAAGCATCGACTACACCGCCCGTGACGACCATGGGACGTTTTCTCATTGCTACGATTGGGTTTAAAAGTCACAGTAATCTTACACATGTGGAATCTGCTGTGTGGTAATTTATGGCGCGGAACGTTTCGCTTGCCTAAATTACACTGGGAGCGAATATGAATGTTATTATATTTGAGACTGAATTCAGAGGGCTTGTAAATCGACTTTAAGATTTGAGAAACTTAAGTGACCGCTTCTCGTTAGTCGACAATATGGATGCATGCCACGGGGAGAGAACCTTCACGTTCACCCAATGGAAGTTTTATATTTTACTCTCTTCTATAGACAGAAGATAACCCATTGCTCAAACATCTCACATCGTCAGTCGTCCATGTCGCGTGCATCGCTATCTACTATATAACCATAAGCACAGTAATCCACCTGAAGGTCGGTTTGGTGGGAATTGGTAGAGTTATCAGAGTACTAGTCCCCCTACCCTGATGTGTGAAATTCAGACATCAGGGTAGGTCCTTTCTCTGTGCCGGTTATTGTTTCCCAGGATGATCTGGTACCCGAAAAATCACACAGCTTGGGTGGAGCAGTATGAGCCCAAGAGGCTTGCACGGGAATCGAACCCGAGTCCTACGGTCAGTAGTCCAACGCTCTACCCCATACGATTACAGCGACCGACATCGAGTCGATCGAAAAAATGGTTATACACCAGGGGAGCTGGGTGTTTATTTCCTCCCCATGGAATGTCGTTGCACTGATCTCTTCATCGACATTAATACCCCGCGATCCACCGAAAAGGTGTGTGGCAGGGGGTGCAAGCACAAGGTGGGACGGGTGAGACGGGAGGATACGGGAGAATAAGGGTAAAATATTCGTTAAAAACTATCAAATAACGGGGAAAATTTGTATACATGCCAACGGAAGACCAAATTCAAAATAAGGGTTAATTCACCTAATAAAATTAGTTACTAGTTCGACATCTCTTCCATAATTACATCAAGAATATCACCAGATTTATATCATAGGTCACATCGTCAGGTTCATCAATATCGTTTAGTGTCCCTACAGTCAATATTGACGAGATTTACTGACGATCGGAAACATCTATTCCAAACATTTTCCTTATCACACCTAGTCAATATGATAAAAGTACATCGACATCTTGGTCAATGCATCGCCATATCGCGCGGACCTGCTTGCGATGCTCACGGATATACGAGCGCGCATTCAAGAAGTAACACGAGGCCGCGCAGACGCGATGGCTCACACGCTTGCCAATTCGCGAAAATTGGAGCGGGCGCATGTATTCCAAAACCGAAATGGGGGCCTTCAAAGGAGTGGGAGGAGAGGAAAAAGCGCCGTACTCGGTCCTCGACTTAAGTGCCCCCGCAGCAGGAGGTTGGGCGTGAGTCATTGCTAGGGCCGCACTATTGATCATATTGGATAAAACAGAGCAATCTCGACCACGTAATACCGTTCATATCTTCATGTCGACTGTCGCCGTCCACATCAGCAATATTGCACTATAGACGATAATTACTGACCCTCGATGTATCAGTTCTGTAAAATTATCGAAAGCGACATGGTCGATACGAAAAAATATCTTCATTGGCGTAGATAAACCTTCACATTCTGCAAGCTTAGTCCTCACCCCTTTTTGCAATGGGAATTCTTGCCCAGAGAACCATTTGTCTTTCTTTAACTGATTCACTCAATTCAAACAGCTATGAAATGACTGCTCGCCTTCTCACAAAGAGATATTTGCATTTCACTCCTATATAGGATGGCTGTCTCTTACCCTTCCCTCGAAAAATTAGTCCACGAAGGCATAATCCCTCATTTAATCTTGTCTCATGGTCAGGGGCGGGAAAGGAATCCCATCTCGGACTGGCGGATGGAGGGTCGCGATGGGCATTTGGGCAGCAGCAAGGAGGAGGGGTAAGGCCATTATCCAACGCGCTTTTATACGCATCTGTAGGGGAAAATATAAGAGAGGCATGGGAAAAAACTGAAGATAGGAATGAAATTTGGCGAAATAGTTGGGTTTGCGGACGATCGAGCTAAAGTTAACCGGTCATCTTCAGCCAAGGTGTTGCAAGCATTGCCGAGCGCATTAAAGAATCAAAAGGTTAGGTATGGGATTAGAATAAATGTAAACAAAACAAAGGTTATGCGGTTTTCAAGGAAGACAAAGGCTAAGCTAAACGTTAAAATAATATAAATATAGCAACGGCAAAAACTAGAGCATGTGGAGCAGTTTACCTATCTTGGTGGTGTTTTCGACCAAGATGGCCAAAGTAGTAGGGACATTAGCAGAATTGTACTAGACAAAGAAGCTTTCACAAGGAGGGCATTGCTGATAGGGAAGTTGAGTAAGGAAAGGTGTTCTGAAAAGACTCGCTGAAACTTAGATATGAAGTTTGATTTTGTACGACGCGGAAACATGTTCGTTGAAGCAAAGCGAAAGACGTAGATTGGAGGCATGGGTGTCAGTTTATATTTTGTTTGGAGATGCAAACAAACTTATCATTGTTCAGTCTGGTTCCATTCGAAGCCTATATAAATAGTAGAATGCTGAAAACAATAATAATATAGGAACTAAGGAGTTACGGCAGTACTTTCACTTGGTTTCTTGTCATGGGACCAACCGTATGCTTGAGTAGATATAGTACAAGAATTAATTACACTTGCGAAGCACACGGGCGGCAATATTAAAATATGAATGCAACAATTTACCGTTTAGTAACCACTTAATTAAATTACAATACTGACTTTATTGATAAATTTTCAGACGCGGAAGTGTTGAAATTAAAACAAAAAACCAACGTGAACTTCATCGATTTGTAGTTATCCATATGCGTAGTGGCAAATATCATTCTACTTCAGAGCCTTTTGCAGCAATCTTGATGGCACAATTTTGGGGATCAGAAATCATCAGAGAAGCAATTCAGGTGACAACTATAATAACGAAAAAGTTAGCCCTTAGGGTAATGCGAACAGTTTGAGAAAAGTTGTAATTTTATGCATTCTCTTTCGTATGAGACGTTGAGGTAACCTAAATAAAATCTGTACGGCAAATTCGCGTCGGTATGATTAACAAGTTCTGATTTTTTCAGAGGAATTTTGAAAAAAAATAGATCTTAAAAAATTCAAATCAAACAAACTATCTAGGTGTCTGAAAGAAGATATACGAAGCAGTTTTAAGCTTACTGCAGCTCAGGGCCTCAATGATGAGAGGGAAAAGTGGTAAGCAAACACTAAAAGAATCCCTCGGCAGTCCACTTAAAAATTTTATTCCATTCGGGAGGTCTAATTGGAAGATTGTTTTCGGCTGATGTGTCAAACTGCTCCGTTAAAAAGTGTAATCACTCCTCTTTATTGGCCAAGAAAACCCTAAAAGCGTCCAACCCAAAAATTTCTGACGACTTGATTGACCTGACTGGGAGTGCGAAAGGAGGAAGTCATCAAATTAGCCGATTCACATCGCTAGAAGCTTGCCGAAAACACGTGGGGAAAAAATACGCTCATGGAAAACAAAAATCTTTGTCCTCCGACCAACGAGTTTAGATCACAGGTCAAAATATTCTAAAAAAGATATTCGCTCGGATAGCGCGATGAAGCTCGACGCTCGGTAACGGCGCTCGTAAAACTTGGAAAATTGCAGGCTAGCGTCTAAAGCATTAAAACGGCAACAGTGCTCAACTTGCCCTTCACCTCCATACGTCGCCACCTCCGCTTTCTCGTCCGCCCCCACGCTATCGGAAGGGCTGGGGGAAGAGAGAGAGAGGGAGGGGAGGGTGTGACGCCGCACCTGCCGGGAGGGAGTGGGCCCGATATTGAAGCGTGCGGGTAGTTAGGGGAAAGAGAGGAGTGAGTGCGGGCGAATGCACCAAGGGAAAGAGAGAGAGGGACTTCCTCTCATCGTTTCCCGCACGCCGCGACTCGTTTATGCGATACGTAAAACTCTTCGGGCAATGCGGTCTAAAAGCTTAATCTTGACATTCACCCAGTAACAAGCGGTGCGACCTGCCACGGATTAAATTCGCTAAACTTTTTAAACACTCCAGCACCGCCTGACACTCAAAAACACGTCTACACAACTTCTATAAATCACCTGTGGAGAAGAACTTCGCACTCAAAAAAAATTGTAATTAATTCTAATCACAACATAGGAAATATTAATTTTTTTATCTCCTGCGTCAAATTTACTCATTAAAACTAGAGCTTACCTTTTCAGGTTACGCTCCTAATGAAAATGGCCTATCATCATATGCTTATTTACATAAACGTTTTTGCAGAATTGTCGAACGGCTTAAACTTTAAAATCGATTCAGCCATTATCGACTCATTAGCGTCCAGTTAACAGCAACACACAGTATTCGAGTTTAATGCTGCTTTTCATAATTTAGGTCCATCCGTAACGAAGCCCCAAGGCGTGTGAAATTCGCGCAATCAGCGTAGGGAGAGCTTTCTTTATCTTTCAGTTGTGCCGATGTCCTGATTACCCAAGCCAAAGTATGATGCGATCGCAAAATCCCACGGCTTAGATATGCGCTGGAATTGGCCCCAGGCTTCGCCTCAACCAGCAGGACCGGCTTAACATAGTAAGTATTGCATACCGAAACATTTTAAACTCCTTTATAGCACATTTGCAGACAAAAATTTTGATTGAAATATGTCATATGATAGATAATAATACGTTTTAAACATATTGGTCAGTTCTTAATAAATCTAATATACATACATACGTTGTAATGCAACCAATTCGGGTATTTTTCTCACAAAGTGTCACGACATTTCCAATTTAATTAATTTTTTGATAAAACGTATATAGTAGTGAGTAGACATTGCGTCAAATTATTCAAATGAAGTTTCAACGCGAAGACAGGGCAACAGTTTTTTATTAATGAAAAATAAAACGACGACCTGGTACGTGAATAATAAGTTACACAGCTTCGGCAATAGCCCCGGCTCGGCATTGCCGGTCAGCACAACAAAACTCATCCACACATGCAAATGCAAAAATTTCAAAGCGTAAAAATTTTTCTCCTTGACCGGGATTCGAACCCAGACCCCTCCAATGTCCGGCAGAGTGTTTCAGCCAGTTAAGCTACCAAGGCTTTCTCTCCGCCATACTCCGATTTTTTATCCTCCCTTTAAAACCCCAAATATTTCAGAGTATAATAAGAGGACGCCTCGGTAGCTTAACTGAATGAATCACTCGGCCGAATATCGAAGGATCAGGGTTCGAAGCCCGGTCAAGACGAATGATTTTTACAGTTTGAAATTGTTGACTTGAAATTCGAATTAGCGGATAACTCCGATCAAAAGTTACTGCCGTGGAATCTCCCGCAGTGTCTTTTAATTTCTCTACCACACGGCTCAAAGTTTAAACAGAGGAACGGGTTCCTCATTGGGTTGAAAGTTCAGCATTCAAACTTATATTAGAGGGTTTCCTCAAATGGCCGAGGGGAGGATGATCAAAATCGACTGTTATTTTGGTCATAGTGGGTTCTTATTATTCTCACCTCTCACATATCATAGTCATATAAAAGAACCATCTAACGTGAAGATATTACAAGCAACCGAAACATTTCTTTACTCGAATCACGCGAGCATTAAACCTCGACATTTCCAAGACCAAGAACCGAAACGATAGAACGTAGTTTTAAATTTCCACCACGACCACAAAGATTTAATTTTCCTCTGAGAGAAGACCAAGCTCCCTTGGAATTATAAAACTCAAAATGAAAATGGCGTGCGGAATAATTCATCATGCGCGAATCAAAAGTACGGCTGCATTTTACGTAAAGAGCATGCAAGGTATGTGATTACTTCGCTAATAAATAGCGGCTAATGAAAAGGTCTCAAGAGGGACTGATGGGAGACTCGATCCCATAGACCCTACACAGTCGGCTGCAAGCACGGAGAAGTGGAGTGATTCCCGAGTGGTACGTGCTAGTCATTCATTCCCGTATGGGGAAACCTGGTATGATTATTGCGACAAAAAAAAACAAATAACGTCAGCACAGAGTGAGCCACTCTTCTGCTCGCTTTCCCACAGTGTGAAGGAGTAATACTTTCGGCACGAGCGCACTGCGGCTCTCATGCCGAAAGAAAACGTAAGAACGAGAGAGTTTGCGAGACGTCTTCCTGAATCGATATTATAATTATAGCGACGGAGACATTCGTCGAGCGAGCGTGTGCACTGAGGAGCAAGGCAATCGCACAAATGGGATGGACCCCCTTAATCTTGTAGCAGCTGGTCCACGGGAAAATAATAGAACGGGGCAGTAATGAGGAGGAAAGGTGCTCGAGTGTAATTTACTTCTTTTTTGTGGATTCGGGATAACGGGTCGAAAACGCGAAAATTTTGCACCGTTAGATTAGGGTGTCTAGCGTCATGTCCCGGTGAAATTCCCGCCTTTTTTCCCCCTGACTGTTTGGCCAAATTTCCGGTTTCTTTTCCGGAATGAGCAAAATGCAATATCGCATTTAATCGTGTATGCCCGCGCAATTGTATCCAGGAACCCATGCGTGAACAACGGGTTGCGCGTCACACGCGAGTCGCGTATTCAGCTCGTCTTTTACTCGTAATGCCCACGTATAAATTTACTCTTTGAGTACCAGGCCACGCCATACCATGTACCATCCCATAATTATACGAGCATTTTTCTCCTCGCTGAAATTACACATTTTACTAACCCTATGGTATGAACCATGGAAAAATTTTACTGTCGTGATATTTACCCTGTGCCGACTTCAGTTTGAAAATAAAACGGGAAATCGCTCCATGCTGGCATTACTGTGGCACTGAATATTTCTTGAACCGGTAATTCAGCCACCAAAAAAGGAACTGATATCAAATACATCAAGGCCATGTACTGTTTAAGAAATCTTCGCAGACAAACCACAGCCTGTGCTGCCACAAAAAAATAGTTCAGGAGGTTTACTTTGCAATTTAAAAGAAAAAGGATTGACGTCATGACTCGCTCCTCGTGGAAAAAAGAGCGTCACAGGTTTTATTTACGAATGAAAAATATAAATCTAGAGCTCAGTAAAAAAATTAAGTAGACTAAGCACGCAAGCTTGTATTTCGCAAAAGATTAGTAATGTGCAGAAAGTAATGTCTTCGATCTTTTAGACTAGTAATGGACCAAAGTCCCAGTATTGTGTTCATCGCCGACCCCGGTGGCGGCGGGGTAACGTCCTCGTCTGCCATTCCAAGGGTCGCGGGTTCGATTCCCGCCTGGGTGAGTTTTCCTCCACCTAAGGCTTGGGTATTTGTAAATGTGACAATTGTTATCGTTGTTAATAGTTCGATGTAAAGGCCAAAATGTGCTGTTTTCGGACTAATACTGAATAAATAAATAAATATCTCCGCCTGTCGTACTGCCTGCCGCCCCCCCTCCAGGAAACAAAATTAAATACAATAAGCATGACGCGCATACTCTGAAAAAAAAGATAATACGATTGAAAACAATCATATCAACAAAAAAACAACTCATTTCACAATTACAAATACAATTTATCAGTTTACATAAAAGCGAGATTGATAATGTTGTGGAGGCAAGAAATTCCAAAACAAAAGCATTTATATTAGTGTAAACAGGAAAAATCGAGCAATAATCCATTATAGACCATTAAGTAAACAATGAACATTTGAGTGCTTACTGAGTACACACGGAAGAAGGAAGGAAGGAGATAGGAGGCACACGTTACTGATCCTATCATGCTGCCAGGTTAGCTCGATGGGTGACACGCTCCCCGGCTAACTCGAAGGTTGTGGATTGGAAATTCCGACTCGGGCATGGCTGTCAGGCAATGAGTATTTTTCCTCGGTAGAGTAGCCATGCGACATGAACTCGATCGCTGACATATTTAATGACGCAATTACTATTGCAAACACTAATCCACAATGCCATCTAGCCACATTCTACGCGAAATACATATTCCTGGCAACAATGCGACTTTCCCGAGAAATAATCGTACCCACCTTTCCCGAGTTTCATTCGATCCGCAGAGCAATTTTCCATTCGCACCAGACATACGTAAATGGGAAGACACGCATATAGACTTCGATTAAGAGGAGAGGAATTAACAACGTTAGCCGAGAAATGTTACGAATATTAGTCCAAACGGTGGCGCACGTGGACTGCGGTGACTTAAAATATTTCTCTTGCGCACGAAGTTGGACGAGTGTGAGACAAAACTGCAGGGGTTCACCTGGAGGTGCAAGACTACGCCCGCGGGGGTATTACAGGAACAGTGAGGCGGTGTACGTAGCATTACTTTCAACGGCTACATTTATAAAAAAAAAGAATTTTAACTCCATAAGCACGACTGAACAACAGTTGATGGTTGAGGGTGCATATTGATTTTCGATTTTGAGGCTAATTTACGTTTTCATAACATATTCGTTGAAAATTAAACTGACGAATAAAAAAACTATTTTTAAAATTAAACCATAAATCAGAAACCAATGAAGATTCAAGAGGTATGACTTCGGATGCTGGTCACAGAAATCAATGATATCCATGTTTTTTTGGTGAAATTACATTACTGTAGCGATACGACCTTAGACGTTACACCACCTGGAACATAAAACACGGCGAAAAAAATTTCCCCCCCCCTTCACACACGTTCTATTCTGTATTAAGACACTAATACACTACCGTGAAATCAAATCCGAAAGTTCGTGGCTCGATAAATTAATTACTCGTGAATGAGGGAAAATCAAAGATTACCATATCAAAACGATTCATTTGTCCGAAGGGATATTGAAAATCTTAAGTCCAAACCGTTCATTTGTGCTATTAGGCACTACACAGGCTGAGGTTATATCAAACGAAGAATTCGATAAAAATTTATTCTTTCGACAACGTTATAAATCACGTAACCTGATGAACGAGGTAGTGATTCGCCTCAAAGACTCGACACGGATGGACAATCATTTCCAAATGGACTTGATCCTTGCCATGAAATCTGTTTGGGGTGTACGCAATTCCTACCTATGCGGAAGTATCGGTCCAATACTCCCGTAATTTCGCCCAACCTTGACGTTTTGGGGAGAGAAAACTTTATGTAACACCCCTTTCGAACGCAAACGATTTAAATCTTGGCCGTCAACGTCAGCGTATCAGAAGAAGATATTTCTTCGAAATTCCAAAATTTGAACATAATAAAAATGAGTGATTGATTGAGGAATGACTGGGGTGTCAACAGTTCAAGTTATTACCGCCATGAACTCCATATGCAAACAACGTTATTGTTATTATGGCTACCTTTTTAGAGACGTTTGAATTTTTATGAACCACCTACGCCATCCGTTCCTATCGCTATCCCATTCGCTCGGCGTGCTGTCAGTCTTTTCGCCCACCTTCAAGTTATCCAGAATCTTATGTCTTTTTCTTCCTCCACAATGTTTTCCATGCAAATTCCCCATCAATCACACCTTTCAACGGGAAATTCCTCAATGTTTGCCCAGTTAAGTTTACTTCCAGCTTTCTCACAACCACAACGATTTCTCCCTTTCCTCAACCCTATTCAAGACTCCATTCTTAACCCTATCCGTACGCTCAATTTTCCTAATTATACTTAATAACCTTCGAATAATCTCCGGATCTTTACTCTTGCTCCCTAACAATACTCATTACTGCTCGAAGGAAATCTACACTCCACGCCTATTTCACGAAATTCCTTCCTTAATTCAATGCACACGCCCATTCTATACTAAATACATGTATATTGAGCACGCATTGAAGCATAAAAAATTAGTTAAAAAAATAATAGATGGGAAAATTGAAGGCAAGATCAAGAAACAAGTACATAAAACAAATTGAGGATGTACAACAGATAAGCTATCAGAGGTTGAGAAAATAAGCCCTGGATAGGAAAAAATGGAAGGCTCCAGTAAATCAATCTTAAGATTGAAATATTGATGATAATGATACATTCTATGTTTTACAGCTGATATTTCCTCAAACATTTCGAAGATAACCTACGAAAAATCTCTGCCGATGTAATTTATTTAGTGCACACCCATCAGATTATTTTTTAAAAAGAATTTGAAACCATTACCACATTTATCAAGACCAATTTTGTTCATATTCTAATTATATTGCCCCTGTAGTTATTTCCAACCGATATTCTTACCTATTCATTCATTCATTAGCTTAAAAACTATATTCTGAAATGCATATTCGTACTTTAAATTAAGGTTTAAATGGACTTTTCCTGGATTTATAATTTATTTTTTTACAATTAAATTACCCAAGCGTAGATTATCTGATGTAATAGCGTTATAATTATAGTAATATACACTTAAATCAGAATAGTTTCCCACCATGTGTTAACATTCAACAAACCAAAAATCCTTATTTTAATAAAATTGCTGCAATTCTTTTATCAATATTAATGAGCTATATAACGGCTGATGCTGAAAGGACATAGATTAATATCTCAAAGGACAGGATCCTTGATTAAACAAAAACATAACTAGATTCTCACATTCCATTACATTTTGTGTGATACACCGATTGCGGTCTAAGCTAATTTACAGGTCGCGGCTCCGAGGCTGCTTAAACTCCACGATTAATGTAAGAAGAGACAGGCGAAGCATCGGACGGTGCAAGACGTCCATTCTTTCCCGGCTATTGGAGTATGCACAAGGAACGGGCACGGACTACTTACTCATCCAGCAGTCATCTTGCCGCATGCCTCAAGCCCTTTTTCCCCCGGCTATCGGAGCCGGTTATGGAGCTATTGTTCACGGCCGTGATACACACTTCCCGGGAGTCAAGTGAGGGGCCTCTCGGACTTCCATTGCACAATTCTTTGACCAGAGAAAGCTACCGGCACTGCATTACACGAAATAAAAAGGATGGACGTTGAACAGTATTCAACAATGAAACGTCATCCCACTACCGCAATGAAATGTTGTAATTAGGTTATATGGGCCGTTATCCCTAATTACACCAGCCATTCACACAAAACAAATAGCCAAAACACGTTGACACGGCGCTACCTGGAAACTCATTACGAAAAGCTGCAGTGGCCTACATTATTGTTAAAAGAATCCTAAAAGCCCCTCAGGTCAATTTTTTTAAATGAATGACTATATCCCCGATGCTGTCCCATTTTCCCACGTTTGCATAAATTATTTACGTCCCATTTTTATTCGCCACATTATAATAAGAGATATCCAGTTATATGGGTTGATTCTCCGTTAATTACCGAGAGTCTTTCTTATTGCAGACTCACTTCCAGTATTTTTTTTTCTCTCCCACGAATGCGACCATTTGGATATCCGCGGGGATGGAAAAAGCAAGAACGGAATCCGAATCGGCCTCCCTCTCTCTCGAAATCACGGATCAAGTGCTTGAACGTTCATATCTACCGAAGACGAGCCGAGTTCTTTTCACGGATCGCGAGGTGGAGATAAAGTGGGCCATTGGGAAGTCTCTCGTTGGGAGCATAACAAAGGCGAGAATTGAGCCTTAAACCTGCGGCGAGGAAGGCATAAAAAAAAGACAAAATTCATCGCATCTACTACCCTAATCCACCACCGACCCCAATCTCATATCCGACCGGTGATCGATCAGGTATATTTAGGATTATCGAAAACCTATTTCGCGAATAAATGTCGATTGCGCGAGTGCCTTCCGTTGGATTGGGGTGGGAGGAATGAAAGAGGCCCCCGCGAAACCGACGTTTAATTCGTGAAACCAAAGAATACATATATACATACACACACACACACACACATATAGTATATATATCTTTAAAAAGCTTAAGCCCCAAAAGATGAAAACATCCGACGAAGTCCTCGAAGAAAATTCTTTAAATGGCAAATCCAAGATTTTTTTCTTGCCGCAATCATCTGCCGTGCTCTTGTGACTGCCGGCACTGCAAAGTTAACTTTTCTGAAGCTACCAGGACCCTATTCTCGTCGGAAATGAGCGAGTCACGCTGAAACACTTCTTATCTATACGCACAGCGAGGGACATGTGTTCTATTTTCAGAAGCGCATGAACAAATCAAGAAGAATACTGCGATAAAGTGCATCTACAAACCTTTAGCTCTCTTCCGAATGACATGAGGTCCGACGAGAATTTATGTGTTTTACACATACACAACACACTCAACTTTTATTAGGTTCCCCGCTCCTATTAGAAGTTAACTAAGTGCAATTTAATGGGTACTTTTGAACGGAGTCCGAAGAAAGGATTCTAAATCGAGGAAGTGAGGTAAGATTTAAAAAAAATATCCTTACGGAAGGATTAGAAATATTACACCCCGATTAATTAACCATTCCGCCATGCGCATTTTTTAACAGGCAAACTGCAATTCTTCCGCATTCCCATCATTTTTATTTTTGGTATCCGCATTAAACCTCACGATTTCACGAAATTCCAGGCTTGCTTTGGTGGCCCAAATATTTCGATGCGCACCCGTAACAGATAATTAGGGTAAAAAAGTCACAGCCAAGATAAATGATGAAATGTTTATTATTTTCACTGTGTCGTGGAATGCTTATTAGCGGGGAGCAACCCTTCCCATTCCCATTTTCTTTTTAAGCGTTTGCAAGACTAGGTGGACCTAATAAAACTAACGTGGAACTGAGGCAATAACTTCACGAGTAAAATTACTTAAAATTATCCAAAACTAGCTCAGCGATTTAAATTGAGATTTTTCATTCATAAAAGCGCGTGCCGTTCTCTTTAGAGTGACTAATTAACATCGGACCGAGTAAATAAGGAAAGCAACTCACGTGTCTGAGGTGGATTATGTGGACTCTGCCAACATTTAACTTATTAATTATCGGCTTCGATTCAAATAAAATGTAAACATAAAGGCACTTTTGCCTTGTGGAGACATCTCAGTTACATTTGAGTCGAATCGCAAGTGACTAGAGTTCTAAGTTTTTAAGATCAAACCACCGCGTAGGGCGCCTCAAGTCGATTTTATTTCATGGGAAAATTAATTATTCTTCCTTGAGAAAGTGTCATTTTTTTAGTGCAACATGTAATACTTTACTGAGGCCACTTATATCAGTCAAATAACCATTAACAAAACCGCAGTTAAAGGGGCTTAGTTTCAAATTTGACAAGTTAGTTAGCGATAAGAGAGGTTTTTCTAACCTACCTGACCAAATCATGCATTAAAAAATCTCCCAATCCTAATAACTCTACCCCACTAAACTTTGACCCACCATTATGAATGACTTATTAATTCTCAACTAAACTTCTTGTAGGAAAGAATACTTGTCTTCCCCAATCTGGGTAGGATACAGTTATTATGAACCCTTATCGAACCCTAAATATATTGAACTCTGGCTTGATGTCTCCGTTCAATGCAAAACTTATAACAATCATCATAAAATAATATCCGTGAGTAATAGTCTACAGAAGAAACATACAAGAAATACTTGTTTTAACATGAATTTTGAGGTGAACTATCCCCAACTAACGATCTCAGTAACTCTCTTAGCATACCAGTGGTTCAGCAGACGAGCGAATGATAAGACTGCTAGTCCCCTATTCCAACGACTTCCAATCCCATTGCCGGGAACGAAGAAAACTGTATATCGAATAACTTACGTGTCTCATCCATGAACATGGCGAAATTGTCATTTTTCAGAATGCTGATCGACGAAGAAGCGCCAGAAATAAGTGGCCCACGGTATAATTACTAATCTTCCAGCTTAGGATAGAGCAAGTAACGTGGCCATACAGACCTGTATATCAGTCGAAATTGGAGACAGTCACTGCGGGTAACCGATATTAGGGTAACTCTCGTTGGCAGTGTTTCCTCAACTCGTTCGAGAGAATTTTATGGCGAGAACGATACGTAAAAAGACATTTAAAAGCGATGAGGAAAAACTAACCAAAACCGTTCATAAATTTGGAACGCGGGATGAAAGCTATACGGTCATTTACGAATAAATAAAACGACGGAGCTCCCTAGAATCGTCGCACTGCTGAAGGGGTGGCTCTCACGGCCATTTTTACGGTCAACTTTTTTTCTCACCTATGCCAGCGAGAGAATTTTAAAAACGTGGCAACAAACAAAAAATAAATGACGAACGCCGCAGAGTGGGAGAAGGGAAGGAAACTTTTCCACCGCTTACGTAGACTCCTTCGCGGGGAATTTTAGCTGCGAGGAGAAGTACATATATGTATATATCCCCCATTTTCACGCCGCGGTGTCACTCCCGACTTTTGAGAGAGGAAAAAAAAATGAGATTTACGGCCTGATGACCCCGGGGGGAAAGTGATCCTCCGGGAGAGGATCCTCGGGAAAGATTTTATGCTTTCGGAGAGGACGGGTGGTGAGGGGGAGGGGTGAGGTGGGGGGGGTTTCCGGGGAGCCGAATGCCACTGGAAAGCGAGGATTTTGGAAAGTGAAATGTGTTAACGCGGATTAACGTCCTGCCCGATGGATGAAGTCTTCCTCACCTCCAGTCTTTGTAATGCTCACGGTTTGGGACTTGCGAATCTTCGCAAAGCCCGTCTGAAAAACTCCTAAACTGGATTCAATTCCACTAACGCTGGATGCGCGGCTGCAAAAAAAATAATGAACTCCCTCGAGACGTGCGAATATTCTGACGAGCGAATCAATTTTTTTCTCCATATCAATTCTTCACTTATGTGAAAAAAATACTGTAAGGATGAATAATATCACGACTTCCAGATAATCCCTCGCTTTGAGAAGTCTACGTCCGCTTTCTTCTTTTATTTTAGCACCGTGCTCAGGAGCCACGGGATAAACTTATGAGAACGCAATGACTGTTAAAATACTATCTAATAAATCAAATGAAAACAGAAAAGTAAAAGTAATTAACCGACCAATTAAATGGGAAATTAGCTTTTACGCAGAAAATAATTTTATTTGCAAACATAATTACATTCGATTTTCGAAAGTTTCAACCTGGACGCATAAAAGATAACGGGCTGCATCCAAGCGGTGTAATACCTTGCAATAAATCGTTTCATGAATAATTTAATTCTCGAATCACTGCACGGAAAAATGAGGATCAACAAAATATCATTGATAACGTTTCCCTTCTACTGCGTAAAAATGAACGGGAAAGTGCGTTCAATGTGTTTTTCATCTCCGAGGTGAATATTCTACAGTAGCATGAGGACTTCTCTATCTATATAGATTTAGGTATATACGCTATAGTGCATATATATATATATATATATATATATATATATATATATGGGTCGTAGTAGTCCAGGGGGTAGAGCGTTGGCCTGCTGAACCGAGGGTCCCGGGTTCGATTCCCGGGCAAAGCACTCTGGTCACCTGCAGCTCCGCCCAAGCTATGTGATTTTTCGGGTACCAGGTCCCCCTGGGAAACCATAACTGGCACAGTGAAAGGAACTGGCCCCCTACCCTGATGTGAATTTCACACGCCGCCAATTTAGTACTGGGTGAACTCTACCATCACCGACCAAACCGACCTTCGGGTTGATTACTGTGTTTATGTATATGTGAATATTGCACACACACACACACACACACACACACACACACACACATATATATATATATATATATATATATATATATATATATATATATATATATATATATATATGTATATATATATATATATATATATATATATATATATATATATATATATATATATATATACATTTAACACGAAAAATTAAGAAAAACTTTAATTTTGATCTTGCATGCTTGGTATGTAATCGCACACCCGAGCGCTGGCTTGCAGGGTAGAATGTAGATTTATAGAACAAAAGAGAAAACTTACAGGAATTATTATCTTTGTGCTCATTAAAGCACAATGTACTCGTACACGCGCAAGTTGGATGCGGCGTGCCTGGGGTCTCTGAAATTAATATGATTTGGGTTCACTTCCACAAATTTGAGCATGCATCATTAAGGGCAGTTAGTTATTCATATTGGGTTATTTTTTTCGTTCAACAGGACTTCGGTGGAATCCAACTAGTTAACGAGCGGAGCACGTAAGAAGAAATAAATTTCGATCTTTTTTTAAAAATCGAAAATTTACCGCCGTTACATGCACGTTTTCATTGTTTTATTCATTATATTACCGGAAAAGTTGATAAGACATTTTCTAAGAAGAGAAGTATCTTATTTTTGCCATCCATTCTCATTTGACAGCCTAACTCGCTTTTCGGATCGCCATCATAACGAAGGCTCCAGCACTGGAAACCACATTATTAAAGAAATTAATGGCAAATCGTCAACAACATAAAAAATAATAACAGATTGTGCAAGGATTTCAACTTCTCGGGGCACTTACGGCTCGTCCTTCGCCTGAACCGATTCATAAATACTTGCGGGATAACCGTTGGCATCACGGTGCCTTCTGAACCCGCTCACGTTTGCAACTTTTGCTTGCGTGGACCAACTTTCTCGCCTCGTCTACCCGTCCGTCCCACCTTTCTATTTTCTAACAGCCAAGATTTCAAAACACGGAAACCGGTCTAAGTGTTTATAATGGTTTGCCTTAGGGCAGTGTTACTCGACCGGTGAGTCTTGTCGAGAATCGAAGGCCGTCTGCGTGGGATTCGAAAAGTTTTGCAAGCGTGAAACTTGACCTTCGCGACACGACGAAAAATATTTTGACGAACGCCTTCGCGGGACGAACTCCGAGAGCGTAAATCGAGTCATGGGAGAAACAACGGTTCTCCGGACATGTGGATACAAGGACGTCTCTTTTCGAGATGGGAATGACCGTTTTCATTAAATTTGAATGAAAAAAAATCCTAACTAGAGCGAATTCTCATAACAAAAGTAATTATTGACACTAATCCCATCAGGTCGTAACCAAAAAAAAATAAATGATTCTGATTGACCGAGACACAGGTAAAACGAAACGTCTCGTTTCGTCGTACTCCGGTACGTTCACGTTCCCAAAATTTCTCTGAATAAACATAAGAATTGGTAGCAAGCTTCACTTTGTAAAAGCGTTTAATGTTCATTTAAGTAAATAAAACCACTTAGTATACTTCAACTTTTGATTTATTTTTACCGACCGTAGCTTCGACACCAAGTGCCATTTTCAAGAGGTAGAGTATCTGAACCGTCGCTTATAGGCACCGGGGAATAGGGAGAGTTGTCTCTAAGTTAGAGTGGGTTTGGATAGATTAGGCGAGGTATAAGAACTATGAATTGGACAAAACGTCCTTCTTATATAGCAAAATTTGAAAGACAAACCATACGGAATGACAAACATCCAATGAGTTAAAGATCAATATCTCTCAACAGGTTGGAAAAACAGGTCGTGACATCTGCGGTAGGCGAAATCTTAGGAGCGGAGAGAAGAGAAAGAACACGCCTGGGAATCGCGAAGTAATTATTAAGCGAAAATAAAGTATGATTGGGGAAGGAGGGTTGGTTTACTTTGGGTGGGTTGGAGAGATACCAAGTGACTCTATCTCGTCTCTGGTTTAGGTATAAAAAACAAAGGAATATTTTTAAAACAACATGATATCCCAAAAGACTCAACAGCACTAACAGTTTCGTCTTTTCCGGTATCGAATGGGTAGTGAGAGAAAAAAACATTATTCACGGTTTGTCTAATGCAACAAGTCAAATGGGGCGTGGTTCCCAGGCGACCCTCCTATCGACTTCAACTGTGGCAAGCGGACGCACCTAAAGACGACCTAATGCCTCGATAGAAGCTGGTAGCTGATTGGCCAGGGGCCACGCCCTAAATGACTTTCAATGGCAGATGGCGTTTAAATTCGCGCACAGTAATTCCTTCATTACTTCCGCCATTAGCTCTCGATAAGACTCCGCTTGGTCCTACATTCCCTTAGTCACAGAGACCTCAATCCTTACATTTTTCATCTTGGGGTAACATTGCCTTCGGCGTTTAAAGGATTTTCTCACTTCCTCGTTGAACCATCTAGGTTCCGTGCCATCTTCATCTAAATTTACTTGGAATGAACCTGTTGACTGCTGAGTGCGTTAATGTTAATGATGAACCTGTTGACTGCTGAGCGCATGACATCAATACCAATAACGTTTTATCACCGTAAGCACCTCAATGTGCACCATGGGGAAACTGCCACAACTTGTGGAGAATATTTATTATGCACACAGTCAAGAATAACACTACTCAGATCATAACACTGAAACCGTAAGGGGAAGAAATAAAAACTCCCAACTATGATACTGTATTTTGTGTGAAAAGTATTTTTCGAGACAATCGCCTGAGGTGGGCGTCACATCACGCGACTCCAGTTCCATAATTCAATTTGTGACAGTTATCTCTTTTAAACACAAACGAGTAACGAACTAACAAAAGTGGCAGAATGGAGGGATCAACAATCCAGTAGCTGTGCAAAAAAAATTATTATCAAAATCCAAAAATAGAAACAATGACGGGTTCTCGCCTTCAAATGGACAAACTCGTCACTTCCAGCTATTGACATTTACATTTTTAGACAATCATAAAAATAAGATACAAATGTAGAAACATTCGAGGGATAAGGAAGAGGAGAATGGGTCTTAATCGAGTCCTTAAGTTTATTATTCCACTCTGGTGAAATTAATCGCCATCATCATTTAAGATGCCGCTAATATTTTACTCGGACGTGTTGATTATGATGTTATCCACACGTAAAAATGAGTTCCGACATTAAACAAACTACAGGGTTCGTCCGGAAAATAAGTGTACTGATTTTTTCCCGCCGCTCCAGGCGCGCCCAGCACCGCTCTGACGGGCTGCGATTGGAGGGGGGGTATGTTGGCAAGCGACGCTGAAAAAGGCAGTCGGCTTTGAGCAGTGGTGTAGTGACGAGCTCTGTTAGCGCGAACCTCCACGCTCGACCCACGTCACGGAACGCGATGCCGAAGTTTTTGGAGCAGCGTTATTCCATCAAATTTGCGGTAAACCTTGGGAAATCGTCTACCGAAACTGTCGGTATGATTAACCAGGCTTACGGGGAGTCAGCCATGTCCAGAAACATGCTCTTTCGGTGGCACAAGATGTTCGTGGAGGGCAGAGAAGAGGTCGACGACGAACCATGGCCTGGACGCCCATCAACGACACTCACCGACGAAAATGTGCGAAAAGTTCGAGATGTACTGAACTCTGATCGTCGTCTTAGTGTTCGGATGATAGCAGAGCAGTGTAATGTGCCAAAAACAATAGTGCACGAGTCGCCCGCGTCCGGCCAGCGATCAAAAACATCTGGCGGCTGCATCACGACAATGCGCCGTCTCACACCGCGCTTGTCGTGTCGGACTTCTTGGCCAAGCACGGCGTGGCAACGCTGCCGCACCCGCCCTACAGCCCGGACTTGGCACCACCGGACTTCTTTCTGTTCCCGAAGATAAAGAGGAGTTTGAAAGGAACGCGATACGGGACTTTGGACGCCGTCAAAGAGGCCGTGACGACGTGTCTTCGAGAGGTTCCCGATGATGCCTTCGCGGGAGCGTTCCAGGAATGGGAACGCCGCTGGAACAAGTGTATCGACTCACAAGGGTCCTATTTTGAGGAATATTAGCTTAAGATATGTAAAAGTGTAATAAATTTTTTTTCCTGAGCTCAGTACACTTATTTTCCGGACGAACCCTGTATAACAAAGTAATTCTTGGCAAGATGATCATTCTTCCACTAACATTCGTAAGAGTTAATAAGTAAATAATGTAGCTGAGATGCACATAAATGCAGTTGTAGTACTATCATTTTCAAAATTAGGTAGTCAAAGCCACTGGCGCGCCGTGTATTGGGGACACATTTAAAATGATCGTTTTGATGGCATTCAAAGGATGCCAATCTCTTGGGCTCTCAGATCGATATACGACTATCGCATCCCTAGTGTCTATCAGCCATTAAATGCCAACATAATGAACGTTTTAATATTTTTCCAAATTCTCGGAATCCACTGTCTAGAGATTTTTGTAAACCACAGTACAATTCTGGGAAAATATTATTTTCAACTCGAATAAACTACACAAGGGGATACACACACCTTTGGCTGCACCCTAGGGAATTCTACATATTTCAACGTTCACAAAATGGATGGAGACAATGGCATTGAAGCAGCTGTTCCAAGTAGTCGAAGCTTCCTGAGTACTAGTACCACGTAAGCCATGATGACTCCCATTACGAATGCTTCGCAAATTCATTCGACGCCATTTTCGAACGAATGGGAATAATAGGTAGACTTTAGAGCTAAAAAAGCGTATGCATACAGTAAAGAGGATTAAGTTTTCTAACAAAAGGACTTCAAAGAGCGACATTGCATTCAGTATTTTGAAAGGAAAGACACGACGTAATCGCGAGAACTATTCATAGCCTCCATAAATGGTGGCAACACCAATATTAAAAGAACAATGTCAAACCTCATGTCGACAGAATCTAAAGAACTGTGAGCCACCCACAAGTCGTTGAGGTGAATGCTGACATTACGTAGAATGTGGGATCGTCATGATAAAGATTTTTTCCGCCAATTCCTTATCTTTTCATTTACTTATACAAATCAATCCAAATATTGTAAGCTCAAGTTGGTACTTTCGTGAACCTCGTACTACGATTCCAATTCACCGCACAATATTATATGTGCCTCATTAGGGACGTATAATTCGACCATGGTCACACATTTGAAAGGCCTTCAGAGCAGTCGCCACTCATGGATCATACTTCAGAGCAGTCATCACCCTTCCCGACCTTCGTCTCTGGTCCCTCGGCCACTTACTTCATTTTAAAAATATGTCACCCGCACGCTCATTTCGTGTCGTCCTCGTTTCAAAAGGATTTCAAAACGGGGATTTTCCGACGATCCCAATTCTCTGCCGCGGGAAATGGGCAAAAGATGTATTTTTCGATGGCCCTAAATGTTTTGAGCGTTTTGAAATGAGTGGGCGGGACGGGACAGGCTGACCTTTCACCAAGGTGACCTTTCGACCCTTGACGGGGTTGCCACTTATTTCTGTTTTCAATGTACCCTGACTTTTTCGAGTTTTCCAGGCCGAAAATAATTTTGTTTCCATCATTTTCCATTCAATTTGACCAGCTAGCGCAGTGAATGCACTGCAACCACATATTTCTGTATTAATACAGTTTTAAGCGTGATACGATGGGCTCCAGCCACAGTGAAGAATTGGAAACATTTTGCTTTCTAACAAAATAAAAGATGTATTACGAAGAATTCAAAGGAACCAGCCGGAAATCGTGGGACTCGGGTTCGAATTCCGGGCAAGGCGAATTTTCGTAGTCATGACAACAAGGATTTCGGTTTGCTGTGACCTCACCACAAATAGAATACCGCAAGGATTTATTTTTCGATATATCGTCGAGGTTTTTGTGAGATAGACTCTAATATCTAAAAAATGTTTCTAATCAACCACTGTCCATAAAACAGCAGGCAAGTTCTCAACCATATTCAGCCAAAGAGGACCAAGGGAATTGGCCAATGAGAATTTATTAATTCTCCGAACAATAATTATTCTTATTCTTAAATAAAAACATTCAAATTTCCCAGGTTATCCTTGTCAGTTGGAAGCCCTGCTCAAGAATTTCGGATTCTCGAAATGCCATACTGCCGCAAACACGACCGTTCGGTTTGTCGCGGCCCGTTTCTCATTAATCTAGAAGGCGGACACGACTGATGGTCCATTACGTGCGTATCGATTAAACGCGCAAACCCAAACGTTCCACCCCCTTCTCAAGATCTCGACCGTCTCCAAACCAAAACCAAAGACAACCACTCCGAATCCCCGTCTCGCAACCTCCAATTCCGAAACACGGAGGGGCAAGGATAAGGAAAACGTATGTGACTCGATAGCAAGGATCGTACTCTCCGAAATTGGATCAGCGGTACCGCTCGAGCCGGAGGAACATCGGGATCCTGAAATACACTTACACTTCGTCCATTAACAAGAGTGAGTTTGAGGGAACAGTCGATTTTAAGTGCACCATAACAGTGTTAAATACGCTTGGCTATCATAGAGGTAGATGTGGCAGTAGTTATTAGGGGAGGCGACCTACAGCTGAGATTATTTTCCCCATTAGGGATAGGTATAGATAGAAGTAAGGTTTTAAGGGGTTGAAGGAAGAAGGATGGAGAGAAAACCAGTGTTCGCATAGGCCTACTCTTAAAGATAGATGCCTAATGGTCCTTAGTTGAACCTCGCATATGATAGACGGCGTACTTCGCTTGAAGTGTTCTCGCCATGACACCCGAGTAGGAATATCTCCGGAAAATTCTACTACCGCCGGGACTCGAACCATGCCCTCAGGTTGAGAAACCAGTAAATTAGCCACCACATTAACCCTATCCCCGCTGATCACTCAGTGAACACGCTCCACACTGGTCGAATATGTGTCTAAATTATGAGCTATCCGCAACAATAGCATTTTGTGGCCACGATCTGAAAAATGGCTGTTGATTGACTCTGCAGCACTTTCCTACGTGACTTGTAGCAAATAGGCAAGCCATACCATAATACGCCTTGCAATCGACCACGTCTGACCCATAGAAATCTGTCTTCCAACTTCCTCTAGCTTCCGCGTGACGCCCGTGGTAAATGTATCCTCGAGGGGCAAAACAATCAGAGGAGTTTTATCAACGTCCTCAATATAGCAGCGCTCCACTAAAGGCAGAGCCTCTACGACCGCAGAGACCTTTAGCTCCGTATGCATTCAAATTACTAAAGGAGACATAAAAAGACATCGTTGCCTATAGGTTGAAATGACGAAACCGCGAAGAAGAATGAAGCACCTGGCAATCCTTACAGCAAAGTTCCACACCATACGGGATGTCCTTTAATTAAGGAAGGTTTTCCGGAGGGATGGGGGTATACCATTTCATTTTGTTACCTTACGGGTAGGATTGAGGAGGAAACCTTCTTAAGGTTTATTGTAAGTTGTACTGTAATATGTCAGCCATTATTTTGACCGAATTAAAATTTTCCACCACTAAAGAACATATTATGCAAATACTCACTAATGCGAATATATTGCTTCAGAATTCTATACGCCATTATCAACCTGTTATAAAGAATTCCCAAATGTTTGCTTCCTTTCACTATTTTACATATTCTACGAGTAAGATATTCTTGTAATGCCATTAAATTAAAATACAATAATCTGGTGACCATGTTAGGGTGCTTTTTTACATTACAAACACGAATGGTGAAGCGATCAGTGGATAATCCTAGTGAAAAGCGCTTACGTCAAAGTTAAATGTGCTTCTGTCTTTTACAAAGGTGCCTGTTTGATAAATTGATAATAATGTCGATAACCACGTCACATGGCAGCAGGTGTTACGTCACGGATTCTTGAATAAAGGGAGTGGTGAAAAAAACCGAAAAAAGCCCCACGTAATTTTAAGGAGGAACCTAAAGCGTTCACTCGCTCAGTGGAGGTCGCACAAGACAAAAATAGAATTGCATTCGTGGTATAATTAAACTAGAAGATAACTGTTAGCGGGAACTGATAAAAAATGGAAGTGAATGCGAAATGCCTCCTGCCCATTAAAAATGAATCGCAGGCTCCCCGCGGTTTGAACGCTCAGCTTGCCAACCTGCTTTATAAATGGATGGCAGTCCGCATATGAAAAATATCAAAATGACGATTAACTCACAGAGAAATTAATTAGCATTTAGCTCCAAACGCAACAATTCTCATTGGCCATGCTGTGCTGCTATTGAAATTTCCCTTCGCTTCAGTCAGAAATTCGCGGAAGTCACTCATTTAGAGATTAAGTCAATACAATTTGATATCTCGTTATAACCCGTTCGCCGAAACCCCTTTCCTTTTTCGAAACTTGAAAAGTCACAAAAATGATGCGAGTATAATTGGATCTACACGTGCACCGATATGCAGACTTCAAAAATGAAACATTAAATAAAAGATAACCTTGCCTATTTTAATATGGAAAAAAATTACATTAAAAATACTTTCTCGCGAATAAAACGCGTCTCGTACGCATTCAATCTAATTCTGAGGCAATCTTGGTTATATTTGTACAACTGAGCATCGGTAAAAGATATGCTAATTGCATAGCAGCAAAAACGTCTAATTCCACAGACCACCTTATTTCATCTTATTCATTCAATAATTGACAAACACCAACAACAGGGCCTGGTGCGTTTTGTGGGCGAGATCTCAACCGCGAAACGGACATCTTGCCACAGAAAAACTCTTTGTCGCACCACAGAGAATCTAGTTCATGAATAAGCGTATGCCTTCCTTTCCGTGGGCCCAGAGAAATTTAATTTCACTCTTTTGACATGTATCAAGAAATTTATTTGCACACATTATAATAATCGCTGACCGTCCGGTTCGTGAACAATAAAATAGGACCGCAACAGTCCAATTCACGGTAACGTAAAAGTAGGAACATATCTGCCACTATAAATTGCGCCAATGCCAAATCGGAGGTCGAGCTCATTTGAGATAAGAGCATCTTAATCTTCTAAATTGGTGGTCATCTAACCCTCGAGATGCCCGTGAGATAGACATTTGTGGTCCGGCCACACACAAGAGCGGATGTAAACGAACGATGTAATAACTCCTCTTTCACACCCGCCTGAAAATAAGTGGACCTCACATCGGACGGCCGGTAACTACGGCACACATCCAATATAGCATTTATTAATACCACACTACGTACAGTGTACTTCATCCCGCAACTAGGTAATGCCCGCGAGGAATCTGTTATCCGACCATCTACGCACTCGGGGCAGAGGACAAGGGCTTCTCGACATAGGGGACTGGCCCAACGAGGGGAACGTATCACTCTCGACATCCCCTTGGACACTTTTCGAGTCAAGCAAATGGGCTTGACGAGCAGAGCGTCGCTCCGGCAGCCTACCACTGAATACCCCATAACAATCTCCAGGGTTAACTAATAACTATTTGAAAAATAAGGATGACGACCGTTTCGACAAAAATATAGGAACGCTCTCGTCATAATATTCTCCATCCGTTAGGATAAAACGGATATAAGGCCCTGGACCTATCCGTTGGAACATAAAAACAAGGATTTTAACGCGCACACTATCCAATGGTGCGCACAAAAATATTTCGAACTGAAATATGATAATTTTTAATTTCCGGCCCTACTTCACAAGGGGATTACCTCCTTTATCCCCAATATTAATAAAAACGACGAGTGTGAAAAATAGAAGTGGAAAAAACATTCTGCTGAAAGTGATGAGAGGCAATTAGTAGCTGTCGTGAGGAATGCAGGACCATAGTTATAGGTATACCGTTAGCATGAAGATACGTGGGCAATTATGGCAGCAATTAGGGTCGTTGATAAGAGATTGTGAAATCTTTGCTATCATCTTAATGGATGAGAATATGTCACCGTTTACTTAACAGATCTTCCTCTTAACTATTAACTGCGATCTGCACTGCTGCAAGGATGTGAAGGCACCGGAATATCAGAGAAATATCAACCACATCCGAAATGGCTACCGGAACTTCTGCCAGCGATAGGAGAGTGGACGGACGAGTTTACGGACATACTCGTATTGCTCTCACATTTCAGCCAAGGTTACCTCACCGAGATAACACGGCACGGTGGGGATAATGTTTGGACGATCATTCTTCCATTTCCATAAAAAAGTATAATACAAATACTTAGAAGCCAAAGCATAAGTCTACATGAAATTCATAATTCAATTAAAGAACTTCCAGAGAATACGGAGTCCAAAGAAGAAAAAAGGTCAACTACAGAAGACTAGAACACGACCCGTAAAACGCTAACCTGTGCATTGTAACACCTCATTTGTTCCCTTCTACCAGCATAAATTGAGTAACAACCTTTCTTATCTAATTAATTCCTTCAGAAACGCTGTTTGCAGATAGAATAAAAATAACTTTATACTTACAGCTAAAGCAGTTGTGACTATATCCTCCACCAAAGCGCTCACTTCTGGTGTTTAATGAGATTAATGGGAGCAATATTGATTGAAACAGTATTTTGACTCTGGAGCTAATTTATAACTTCTCATTTCTTACCTCGGGGCACTTTCGAAAACATGTAATGACTATAAAATAGGCCCGAGACCGAATAAGCGAAAACACTTCGAAACCAGAATCGATTGATTTGTATCACAAAATCCGTCGGGAACATCGTCGATTTGGAGTTCTTGATTCATCTAAGAGTCAGCGCAACTGCTCAGAAATCCAAATACAAAATATTAGCACCACAAAAACTTATTACACAGCCGAAGAATTTTCCTCCGAAACGCTTTATAAAAGGTGCCAAGGGAAGTGCTGCACGATTCGAACGATACTTAATATCATAAAAGTAACGGAAGTGCTTAAGTTTATTCGCTAAGGCAGCAGCTTGGAATTGAATTATTATAGGTAATCTATTGGTTAAGGTAGGTTTTGGAAATATTGACGTTGAATTCGTTGGTGGACATATATTTATTCTATGAGTTTTCTTATACGATTGAATAATAGCGCAATGATGACATTGACAATAAATTATGAATTCATTCATACAAGATATTCTACTTGTTAAGGGAAGATGTTAGGACGATCTCTAACGACCATCAACATCTACGCATTAGAAGAACTACCATTTGTTTGATCTAAATTATTTCCTCCGCCAGACAGTACACACATAAGAAGGAAAACAAAAGGAAAGTAATCAGGTGGCGAAGGTTTACCAGCCAATTAGGTTTGCTTTTGGCTCTAATACGGTAATGTGGAAACAGATATGAGGCTTAAACTCCGTAAGAACATTAGACTAACGTAGGATCATTGGATAAATACTCGAAATGGCGGAGTTCATTTACCGTGGATCTGAAGGCATAATTTCTCCTCTTTGGAAACGTCGCGAAGAAAGTTTGCCCGCCGGCGGACAAAAGGTAAAGCAAACCAAGTTCCCACAAAATCCGACACCGAGATTATTCCCATCCGCTCCTTCACTTCGGACGGAACGCCCGGATCGCGTTCGAGGCGCGAGGGCGCCCTCGACTATTGTCGCCCGTCGATTGCCGAAGAGAGGTGGGCGCGTGACGAGTTTGAGCCCCCTGAAACCCGAGCGGAAAAATATTTAACACGCGAAGGGCTCCACGGTACCGAACCGCTCCATTCCCTTATTCCCCCCCCCCAACCACACCTCGACTTCCTATGACGCCCGCAGAGCAGCTACGCTCAGCCATGTTCATCCTCCGCCAAAAAATTAATAACGGAAATTAGGATTTAGGGCGGGCAACAATTTGTAACGGATCGGGGAGGCAACTGTGGAACGGGGGAGGGAAGGACGGGGAAGCTAGTGGGGGAGGGAATGGAGGAGTCAGGGTCGACCCCGAAAGGAGAGCGAGCGGGAGGAGGCGGCCCGGCAGTCTATGGCTCGGTGAGGACCCCTTCACAATGGAGTAGAAAGATTTTTCCCAGGGCGAGAATGAATGGGAGGGCACTATGGAAGGGATGGAGCTTTGGGGGAGGGGCGAGGACGAGCTATGGGGCGAGAGCACCGGGTTGAAGAGCGGGGGGTGGGGGAGGTGGATGGATGAGAGAAAGAAGACCACCCCTCCCCCCACTTGCATTAACCCCGGACCGACAATGGCCGCAGAGGAGGAGGAGAGTGGTGGGGAGTGCTCCTTTACGGGACGAGACACATGAGGCCAGCTCATCGAATATTCTCCCCTGCCCGCCGGCCGGGAGAGTGGCCGCAGCAGAGATTCACACGTAAAAATCTCTCCCCAGCATTACAAGCAAACACACACACACACATGCAACCCTCCCGAAAAGCCCTCCCCCCTGCGGCGAGGAGGGTAAAGGGTTAACGAAGTGGGGGGAGCGGAAAATTGGCAGGGAGCAATGACAAAAAAGGTGAGCTACCCGACTTTTTAACGCCCCTACTTCCCCGGGAAAGGGGGGTAGGGGGCGAGATGGGAGCATAAGACCCCCCTTCCCCCCCAGGGGGTCACGCTTCTAAAAAGCGGGGACAGTTTCGATTTTAACAATGTAACTTCCACCACCCTCCCCCCCTCCCCGTCTCCCACACCGTGGAAAAACGACAAAAGAGTTTTTTTTAATGCTGAAACGGCAGCGGGCGGGAGGGGTCCGGCTTCGCCCAGAACAACGGCGGACGAATTTATCATCGGCGGCATCGTGCGATTTGAATGAGGAACGGTAGGTACGTTCACAAAGGGAGTTCCCCTTATTTCGTAGTCCAAAACCTCATCCTAGGTGAACGTCATGCAAAGTATGCAAGCGCCCTTAACGCGATTGCATGCGTGTGTTTCGAAATTAAATTATAGCGATGGACTACCGGAAGAATGGGCAGCATGAATCGTTTTTCCGACATCAATATTCGAGATGAGAAAAAGTAGAGCGCCAGGGTTTTACTTTTTCACCGAAAAAAATTCTAATCTAACCAAACTTATAGGTAACATAGAAACCAATGGGTTGTTTTTTATTTGATTTCCCCGGGAAATGCCACTAAGTTTTAACAGAAATTAATATTTTGATGACTGGTATCTAATATGCCTGCCACACAGGTTAATAGGTGCGTACTATGTTTAAATTCTTCAATTAGAGTAGGCGTGTAACGATTCAGTATACTAGGAGAATGGTTGAAAATTATGAAGTAATTTGAATCTGCCCTTTCATACACACTAACTTCATCGACACAGTACTAAAAAAGACCTAAGGAAGCATTGCATTACAACTTGTATAAATACTAAAGAAAAATTGAAGGCAACGGTTTTGTTACAGAATAATGGCGAATATAAAATGGACATAGGATGAACAAATGAAGGTGTTGTTCGAATTTCTTCAGGGCGGAGAGAGAAGATTCTGGGAGACAGCCACAAGAACAAACTAACTGGACATACATACGACAGTTTACTGAGGACCGCAAGAGAAGAAAACGTAGAGGGGAGAAATTTCAGAGGGAGAGCACCAAATGACATACGAGATATAGAAAATCAAAGATGCCGGTGCAAGGAACTATGAGGGAATAAAGAGATCGGCAAGAAAAAGGATAGTCTTGAGAGGTTCTACAAACCAATCCTGGGCTTGATAATCTGTGATGATGACGACGCACCAACATACGAGTATTTCTTTTCATGAATTACCAATGGAATGGTCTATCATGGTACTTCGCTGAACAACATACGTCAACCGGTGTTGATACCACACACCTTGGAAGGCGCTGCATGTCCGAGATCGTCATGAAAAACCCATGCTTTTCGAGTCTTTTCAAGCTTTTATTCAGTAATCATTTTCTTTCGCAAAGAGGAAAGAGGAATAATTGGCAATAAAATGTAATTGCCTTGTCAATGCAATGCAGATATGATAATTTAGAGGGAATCAAGGGCGGTAGAAAGTATGCAGAATTAAAAAATGAGATATTGCAATACGTAGTTAAAAGATATTTTGTGTCATATTAGTTAGATTAAGGAGTACAACACAGTCTAGTGCCAGCGCCCACCAAAAACCTACACTAACCTGGTAGACTACTGTTTATACGATATTTGTAAATATACCAAATAAACTTGATTATACCTGTAGATATAGGAATTGACGATGCTTTGTGAAAACTGTACTTTTGAGGGGCTGCAGTCAGAAGCAAACGATAGTTACCCTGAAAATAGATTTGAATTAAATCCGGTATTCTAATGTTAAGTATAAAACGTTTTTTGAGCAGGACAGGTTTTAATAATAGTGCCATATTTTAATTTCGAAAGCCAATGAACACGGTAGATTGGCCAAGTTTTTGGATTGGCTCACCACGATTATTATGCAAAGATCTGCATACAGCAATGGCGAATGTCCATGTGATAAACAGTGAAAATTATTTCAGAACTAAATTCTCAATACTCAAATATTGGACACTGCTCAAATATTAAACAAAAGATCAATTTTCACGTCAATTTTTGTAATTAAACAGGAACAAAATAAAATATTCAAGACAACAGATAAAACTTGAACAAGCGTAAGAGGATGATGATGAACGAGGCAACATGCTAGAATCCTCGCAGTTCATTTACCAAATGTTGGCATAACCAGTAGACCTTGGTCAAAGCTCTCTCATTTACATAAATAAATCACAATACCACAACTACCACAGAATGCACCGCCACATAATTTTTTCTGACAGATTTCACACCATAATCCGCTAAACCCACCGTGACGTCACTGGGATAGGAAAGGCAACTGCCAGCCGACTCAAACAGCCATAAAAATAATTTACTGCTTGCTACCATATGTTGCAAAAATATTTGATGGTGATCGCGACCCATACTCGTCTGCATCTGCTCAACCCGCTCACCCTTTTCAAAATTTAACGGAGATAAAAGGAAGTCATGTATTCCGAAATTGCTTTGTGTAGTCATTTCATTTTCCGCTGTGCGGGCAATGGGTAGGCTGATGGTCTCCCCGGCTCAAACGCGAAGAGGGTTTTGGTGCCGACGAAGTAATTGGATACTCGAAACAAAAAAGCTACACGAAGCTTTTACACCAAAGCAGACTGTACCAGTTTAGATCTTTAATCCCCTTAATCGGAGCTCGTGCACGACGTTAGCACTTAGACAGTGCATTAAAACCACGCAGGACGCCGTGATTGAAATTTCGATTAATCACGAACGAAAATAAAAATTCTAATGACTGGCTTCAACCTCGGATAACGAAACTAAATTCATTCGACGTAACCGGGAGATTCGTGAGGGGGAGAAGTCATCATCCGACGCCGGAAATGGAATACGTACCATTCATTTTTCTTTTATAATGGCTACCCCCCCGATGCCTCAATCCGGCGTGCCCCTATCTTTTCACAGCATGGACCTCGTGGAGGATGT
This sequence comes from Hetaerina americana, assembly GCF_022747635.1. Classification (NCBI taxonomy): domain Eukaryota; kingdom Metazoa; phylum Arthropoda; class Insecta; order Odonata; family Calopterygidae; genus Hetaerina; species Hetaerina americana. Next base: position 78,812,332 of record NW_027286763.1, read on the forward strand.
TTTATGAATGGGTCAGATTCCGCATTCAAATGCCAGAGGCGTTAAGGCTGACGCGGCCGTCGGAAGCACGCATGCTGGACCGTATCGGTGCTCGATTATCTAAAGCCTGTCACTTTTCCGAAGTAAAAACAAGAGGAAAAATTACCAGATTTTATTCGTTTCTCCGCCCAAAGGTATTTTTTTAAGCATCACTTATTTAATAAGTCAGCCATTTCATCGAACGTGAGTACTCCTGCTAAGCCTAACAACGAGATGTCCGATACGAACGGCGTTCAGTGAAAGTTGTGAGAGTCAGTTCAAGCACCACTGATAACAACAACTGCTGAGCGGAGCGGTTTGAGATTTATGTCAAAATGAACATGAAGGACAAATCACGGGTGCCAACACTCGCGTGTTTTTTTTTGGAATCCCACAACTAGGAAGGGCCAATTAAATGTTTTTAAGTGAATTAGTCGGATGTCGTCACATCAAACAAAATGGACCACTCCCAGTAAACGCCTCGCGAGAATTATCACAGGATGTCAACACAAAAGTTACCCGAGGATTTCCCAAAATAAGAGTTGGGTAGCAATTATTACTTCCAGATTTAACGTACCAACCATAAGTTAATACAACATATGACGGATATGAACGACTCTTTCTTCTGTCATCGCTCCCTGATTGGGAACGTTGAGCTGCCGTCATTTAGAAATAAAATTTCATTCATCTATCTCTAATGTTACTACTATGATCTCATTCACTTGAATTTTAAATATGAATAATTCATGTCATCACTCCCGGGCTCTATAAATCCCTCAGTTCACCCCAAATTTTACATAATTCGCAGAATATCATTTGAGCGGAGACGACGGAGTGAGGGGCAGAAGTCAGATAGGCACCAGCCTTCATAGTACTAGCAAAACACGAGCCTGTCTTTCGTAACATACGAGCTCGTAGCAAAAGAATGGTGACGGAATATGAAAGCGAAGAGTTCAACCAAATAATAGACCAAATACATCATGAATAAGAACTTCCTCTTGAGGATTTTGTCACTTGGCATACTCGTACGTATTTAAATTTTTATGGACCGTCTTCCATACTGTTATTGGATCGCAAGACTACTTAAGGTTTCCATGTAATCTCGTGTCATAATGTCTCTCAACTCTTGATCAGCAATCGTAAAATTATCTTTTCCTATCAGCATCGGCACGAGCAAGGCACGTTAACAAATGTGTTAAGAATTACATGCAGACGGTGACATCAACTTACTATGGAAGAAGTGTATTACGTTGACAGAGGAAAATAAAGAAGAGTTGTGCTAACAATGAAAAACGCAACGTTCCTCTATAAGATAAGTGGATTTAATATAATCCTTAAGACAAAGAAAAACTGGTGTTCCAATTATCCCCCAGCTGCGTTCGCAAACACGACCCTAAACTACCGCGAGTAACGGTAAAACGTCCACCTTCCGCTAATCCGTTCCGCTAACCTCGTCTTTTATCCCGTCCATAATAAACTAATTTCACATTTGTTCGTATTACCAACACCATGAGCATTTCATGGCTCACTTCAATTTTTTATTGGAGCCTATTGGTTTGCGATGCTAATCTCAGCTTTTTCCTTCCTTCCCTCAATGGAGAAACTCCATTCTCGAGCTGGTTTGCAACAAGGAGCAAATTAAATGGAACGCCCTCGGCAATAAGAAACTATGAATGAAAACTAAAACCCTTGTCTTTTTCGTATAAAAAAACTAATAGAATGATAAATTGAAAATAATAGTAATGACGCTTTTTTTTCTTGCAATTAGCTGTTGAAAGACGGCAACTAGAAAAGGATGATTTGGCATGGAGTAAACAAATACCTGTGTTTTTAAGACATCAGGAAATGTAAATTAATTAAAAATTAGGACATGAATAAAAAATAAAAGCCCTAATCAGAGATATGCTACAGAAAATATCCACACCGTTACACATTTATAAATCACCAATTTGTTAATTATCTGACGACTACCAGGTGTAATATTTCATTTTCTTAATGAACATGATTACAACTAATACATACTTAAAATACGGATTTGGTTTAAATTAGAAAACCTCAATTCCTTTTGAAGTACGGACAGTTTAAGTTAAGAAACAGTACCCGCAGAAATATTTATAAAAATACCTCGGCCGATTTTTATTGATATTCATCCGCATATTTCGGAAATATATCGAAATAACCCGGAGTACATTTGGAGCTAAACCGTTGCCAACCCTAGCCGTGATTGCAATCATTTGATGCAGCGGAAAGGTGGCTGGGGGTCGCCCGGGCATGAAGCGACTTTGGCAGCCGATGCACCGCGTGCAGGAGGAGGGGGAAAACTGTAAAATGGAAATGAAAAAAATAAACCGACGTGAATAACGCTCTCCGCTCTCACGACTCCTCCCTCCCCAGCGGCTCCGCACGAACAGTCGAAACACCAGACAACCACCCGCGCTTGCCTCGAAACCCCTTTGGGGAAAGAGCTCTCTCGAGAAAGTTTCGAAGGCATCACGTGAACCAGCGGGGCGCACAAAAGACGCGAACCTCCTCGTCCGTAACGAGCAAAAATTAAGAGAGAGCTCAGCCGCGGAATCCACGCCCGATCCCAATGGGGTAAACCCACAAACCGGGCTGACATCAACCTCGGGGAGATGAGCAGATTAAGAGAAGAGATGAGAAAAAAATATATATACGACCTCTCTTCCTCCCTCTCCCTTCCCCAACGCCGAGAGCGACACTAGAGCCGTTGCGCTCTTCGCGCCTCTTTTGGAATTATGAGGAGACGAAAAAACAAATAGGAGCTCTCCATTAGGTATTCTCCCTCACTGGCCAGCTCCCTACGGATGAAAGAACCTCCGGTTTTGCTTCCCAGAGTGAGTCGCAAAGAGTGACGAAATTGGAATATCGTGACAACGGAAAGGCCAGATGAAATTAAATTAATTCGCGGGTGCACTGGGAAACATAGCCAACATTGGAAACTACGAAAAAATTAATAAGCCCAAGAATACATAGTTCATATACAGAACTACAACGGCCAAGTTTTTACATGAACGCAGCATGCCGAACACTATACAGCAGTATATTTGGCGAACGATGAATGCAGCGGGGAGATCCTAAGCGCCCAGTAATGGATTTAACGAGCATTTAACCTTGCAGGATGTACGACCGTTTAGAACGCTTGATGGTGATATCACAGCCTTATTGCCCCAAACCAACAAACAATGTCAAGCCTCCTCAACCTCAACCGTCGAAGGGGTGATGCAGCAATAAAAAGACTCCCATGGGCATCGCCTCCCTCGTGAGTTAGACATGAAGCTGATGATTTTCCAGATGATTTCGGAGGAGACTCATGGGTACAAGACTCTACTATTGTTCCCACAAAGCTGGCCGAAACTTGTGTCTACAATTGAAAGATTCTTAGCTCGTTGGTGGGGGGGGGGGGGGCGGCAGGACCGGAGATTTATTTTTTACGTCGACCCTTCTTGAAGAGCCTTTATTGAGCGTGTCGGAGCTCGTCTGAGGAACATAGGGGAAGGTCACAGTTGCCGCAACCTCCCTGACCCGACAATCTCCACGGAAATCGGTATTGTTTTCGACTGTGGCAGGAAAAGTGAACGACGGCACCTTGAACTAATGAGTGTTTGCCACGGTGAAAGTGATCACCTAATAATGATAAAAATTCCACAGGAGGCGAAAAGGGAAGTGCTGTTTACTCAAACGCTATACATGACGTTACAATAAAAATAAGAGCCACTTTCTTTAACAACATACGGATCCATTTTTTCGATATTTCATTTCCACTAAATTACTTTCGAAACTCATTGCAAAAAAATTCTGTGAACTATTTACGATATCTGATGATCGGATATTTTACAGAAACTCAGAATGTCGATTAACCATTTTGGTATGAACGCATCTGAAACAGATATTTTACTCCGCGCACATTTAAAAAAATTTAATTACACAAAAAAACGTCACAACAAATAAAAATAATAATGCTGAGATGCTGAAGAAACACTCGAGTTCTGGCTCAAAGATTTCTTCCACACATTCTTCTGTCTCAAGGACGAAATTATTACGCAGCCAAATAAAATATATACAAAGGACAAACAATTGTTCCCATCACGAGATTAGAACACATTAAAACATGTCGTTGCGTTAGCTGGATGCACGAATAGTCATATCACAGATCCAACTCTTATTACATCGTGGCATAAACTGTTGCACTTTATTGCATTATCAGCTAAAGCATACACATTGTATATCTTAAGCAGATAATGCAGTGTTATAGCATGCATTATGTGCGTGCAAAATTTCATTCGCTTGCTTGGCTTAGAAAAATTATGAATAGTAAATATAAAGCAACGGCACCGCTCTATAAAATGATGAAAGAATCTGCACAGCCAGGAGGTACGAACTAGATCACCAAGTCCTCAGCAAAGACAAAACTAATATCCCTAAACAGAGCATTTGGCATAAAAAGTCAGTCCCGAAATCGTAAATCATACCATTCGGGTAAACAAAAACATCTGAGCACACAGTAAAAGGAAAGTATTTTCAGTTCTCGACTAAGCCCTTAGGTTGGAAAAATGATATTTTTTTATTAAATTCCATTTTTTCAATCAATCGGTCGGTCGACGCCCGACTTGGGAAGTCGGAAGGCAAACCAGGAATGGTTAATCAGGATGCCGTGGCACACGTGGAGGCCATCAGAGGACTGCAGAGCGAAGAGAGAAAAAAATTTAAACTGTGCCCTCTTTTCATATTTTTATCAACATTAATTCGCTTCCCTCAGCTTGGTTTGGAAGGACGACGAGATAAAAAAATAACCGCGCCGAAAAACTCGCCAGCACGAATTGAATGAGAGTTCTTGGTTTTTGAAATAGCAAGTACAGACCAGGGACGAATCCAAGTTGGGGGCATGATGGCCCCTCCCGCCCCCTAACGGCATATATTTCGCTTTAATAAAATTAAAAATTAATATTAATTACACGCCCAACACTACTTCTAACACCATTGCCTCCAGTGCATACAATAATTTACTGAAAATTTCTAAATCTACTTCTACTTAATACCCCGCAAGCCGCCGCAAGGGAGTGTGGCGGGGGCCACATTAATTTCGCTTCGGCCTTTAAATTAGTGCGATTGGTTTCAAATTTCACAACATTTTAGCATTATTTGCAGAGAAAAGGTTATACAATCATTTTTTTCAAATATGAAAGTAGTCTTCATTTGATGTTTTCTAGACCCAGTACTGGTTTAGGCACGATAAGATTCTTAGGTGCTACTCTTTTTCACTCATGTCTTCTCTTGGCGAACAACATAAGGCGAATTTGTCTAAAACCGAGATAAAAATTAGGATTTATGACGATAGTACCGGGAAAATGTGACAAGAGGATTGAAGAACGATACTCTCCCATTAGCAGGGCCTCATTCAGAAAGTGCTTAGTAGAGGGGATCCTCGCGAAGAATGTTCGATTGCCGAATCAGATAGCGTGCAGAGAAGAGGAGCTAGATTTTCTGTTGTGATGAGCTTAGTACAGTATCTACATTATTAGAGAAATTAGGTTGGAATGCCCCCCTGAACGAAGGTTAAATTACATATAAATTCTCGACAAACTATCTTGCATGCATTGAAAGTAGGTATCTTTTCCGATGTTGCAATCATAGCCCCATCGTACGAAGATAGGAGAACTCATGAAAATAGGATAGACCACATGTAGAATCGATAGGTTTAAAATATTGTTTTTCCCACGAACGGTGAAGGATAAGTATATTTGCAAATGTCGGCGCTATGGAAACAAAAGTATTATGGCTAACAGCCTAGAGTGTGGTCATTATTACTTCACACCCATACTGTATTGCCCTCCTTGGCAAAGTTACTCTCGCATTCATAGAGAAGTATTCTAAACACACATATGACGCAGTGATGCCGTAAAAATCATGCCTACAGTTGTTTGAATTATTTTACAGTTTTTTGGAAGTTTAAATGTGAAAAGAACCTCGTCCTAGGATCAAATGAGATTATTTAGACGGACTGTCGATGGTCAATAATTACTATCATTAGCCATCGATACCCCGTCTGAATATCTTATTTCTGTCGGGAAATACAATTAACGCTTAATTTTGGTGCCGCTTGACTGGCGTGGAACCATACCCTGTCCCATACTTCCTCGGTGGCTTTCGTGGTACCGCGTGGAGATAACGAGAGGTATTTAGTCAAGGGGTAAGCTGCCCGGAAGGAAAAATCGCTTGATCACTTCCGATCAATGAGCCATTGAAGGATGTAGGCAGAGAACCACCACAAGCACGAGGAAGCGTGTTTCCTCGCCACGGGGACGTCGCCGTCGCGTGGGAGAGATCCTTCTCTCCATCTCTCCACTTTCTTGAAGCACCTGATTGAAAATGAGTCGATGCCGTGCGTCTATCGGTCGTTGGAGAATGCAATGCGTGATCGGAAGCCTAATTCTTTTTAAATACCTCACCAATATTTGGCCTTCCCTCTTCCGATTGATCACCAAGGAAACAATTGGAAAGAAAAATACAACATGCAAATGACATTATCATCTGCACTGTACATCCCGGTGATATTGATTGGAGAAATTAATGATACCCAGAGAAATACTTTCTTGATGGCCAAAATTTGCCAAGAAAGATCTCTTAAACACGGTACCTGCCGATGCAACACAGCATGGGACCTCTAGAAACTCGCTTCCACAAAGATTTCACGCGAGTTCAAACTTGATTAGAATTGTATCAATTGTGAGATTCTCCTTACGACCGGAATCGATTGTGTACCTTTCCTTACGACGCCGAGAAAGAGCTAAAACCCAAAATATTTACATCGGACAAGAATAGTGTAGAATAGAATTAGTAGAAGTTGTTAGGGGAGGCGCTGAAACCTGAGAAGTCATTTGCGCCATTAGGGATGGGTGGATAATTTGGTAGTGGTATGATACTCAGGGAATTGTGAAAGGGTGTCAACATTAGTCTATCCTTATTGAAAGGCGCCGAGTGGTCCGCTGTTTAACGTGCTATCCGACGGACCAGGTGCTCCACTTAAAAGTTCTCTCCAATTAGCACCCCAAATGGAGACCTATATACAGCCAGAAAAAAAGGTCCCACCTCCGGGACTCGAACTGGGCCCTAGAGGTTGGAAGTCAGAACATTAGCCACCTCACGATCCTGATCCCCTCACAGGAATGTTAAAAATTCGAGAGATTTAGTACCACACAAAGTGATTCAAGGATTCGTACTTCCGCTGTCACTAGATGAGCAAATACAAATCTTAATAATCAAACGCTAACGAATCACCATAAGTAACTCTTTTAAAAGATTTCTACCCCCTGATATTTAGGGCCCCGCCCTAACACGCCCTTGCAGCTAGCAGAGGGGCATCTTAAGTTGTAGCTGCAACCTCCCAGTGCTGAGCCCATGACAGTGGACGAGTCCCACCACAACTGAAGGAATGAAGCAACGTTTCTGCTGGGCGGAAGTAAATTAACTCTGTGGAACTCGTGAACGGGTTGACCTCTTTCTGTGGCGATTACCTTAAGTTCAGGGCACAATGCGTCATACGAGAGGTGGTTTCCCAACATTTTCTCCCTCAGTTGATTACGCCTCATACAAGATTATTGTCACACCACAAATAAGTTCAACAATTTAAAACCATTTCCATTAATCTAAATAGGACTTTCGCGCCCCCAGAAAAAATCCGTTATGGAGCATGACACTTTGAGGAAATATCATTTATTTTAAAAAAATGAAGCGGCACCAGATACGCTCATATCACAACGTAATGAGCTTTACCCATGCCAATTAAATCAGACTTTTGTCGTGGGTGGGCAACTCAAAATTAACTATTACAAAAAAAATCGCAATTGGGCATTAGAAAAAATGTAGGTACGGTATTATCATTTAGTAAAAAAAACTGTTGATGCTAGAGACATTGAGGTACAGCCAGGGACATAAGCAGAACGCCAAAATGGCTTCCTGAATGATACTGCTCACTGGAACAACCCGCATTGATGAGCTCGCCACAATAAAGGATCCCACGACCCCAACCTAAACTGAAGACAGCAGTAGATATACACAAGTACACGTTCGCATCATCTCTCTCTCCTTCTCCGATAAAAATGAGATAAAACGAATCGAGGCAGTACGAACATACCGCCGAGCGACGGTAATAACATAAGGAGAGTGAATTTCTTATCTCGAAGGCGAATGTGACCGATTATCACGACTCTCACTCGGGAACCGCCGCAATAAAAAAAATGATCGCCAGTAATGATGACCATTAACGCAACGGCAAAAAGGAAATCGAATTCAAAATGGCGGGTCGTGATGAACAAAAATTGCTTCCACGTGTGGGAGCCGGGTAAGGAAAGAGGTCTTTTCTGCTTTAGAATGTTCACACTTTAAATGCAACAATGGCGGAGATGAAATATGTTGTGTTCCAATATCCTAAAAAAAAAAGAAAGCTGATGATGATCGCGCGAAGACATTTTTCACTGGGGACCTACGAAGAAACTTCCCTTTCTAACATTATCCAACCCATCACCGCAAGATTTTTATTCCATAATGTAATACTGCGATATTTAGGCAAAATTAAATTTGACCATGGTTTTCCCACGAATTTTACCAATGTTTTCGATGGGGATTGGGTCTATTCGACAGAAATCAACAAATTTATCAAAAAAACATCCTCATAGCACTGCCGGTAGACATTTGCGCCTGTCAAACTGCCTTAGCTAAGCAATATCACCCGACATGTTTACGAGTACCACAACTAGGACACTAGATAATTAACTAAACAAGAAACAGCTTAACGCTTTCGAGAACACGCATGCCCTTAAAACGTTACCCCCGCACCCAATATGTTACAACATCCTGTGAAAAATACGTATTTGGAAACTTCTGTTAAAATATTTTTCGAACTATTATTATCTACACCTTAATTTACTATCTAGTTTCGTTATTATCTAATAGGTTTACTGTATATTGGTGTTAGTGGGACAACTATTGCTCCAAAACAGTAAACCTATTTCCTTGTTATCAATAAAGTAATTAACTTGGCTTGATCCCCTACAGCAACACGCAAAAATATTCATTACAGAAGTACAAAAACGTACGGACCTGTACTTCTAAAGTAAAAGTTCGCTCAAACAGAGCCTTCTCATGACAAGCTATCAAATTATGCACTTATACCGTGTATTTTTTTAAATGATATACGTACATAGTTTATATTATTGTTAGAGGCTTTTATGACCGTGTTTCGAGGAAACTGTAAAAGCAATAGTTGCCCTGAAGCTCGAGGGCCAGGTAGAAAGCACTTAGCTAACGTGAAAATCGGAACGAAATAATTAATGATTTAAAGAACTTAAAAAAAAATTGAAATCCACACTATATACCGTGTGAAATAAGCCCTATAGTTATATACCCGCTTGTCAGTAATAAACAAAAGTATAAACCCAAAGATGAACTACACACGCAAGAAACTAATTGGTGATTCTGGCCGCGTGCACAAGAGGTGAAAAAATGTCTGCTATCCGGATATTCATCTCTCCTCGCAACTTATCGTGGAAAACTTTATGGAAAAGCTACTACGACTTTTCAAACTCCCCATTTGGAGAAAAAGGTCATTCACCCGACAGCAAATTGAGCCTGCAGTAGACTTTTCCGACACACTGAACTCCGCAAAAGCCTTCCAGCATTCCTCTGTTGGATAAAATATTTGCAATCTCTGGAAGTGTCTGCTGCGCCAGCGTATGCGTCGAAAAAAAATGCAGCTTTGAAAAATATTTGAGGATACCAAAAGTCGCACTTTCACGACAATTTTCACGTTTCGACAACTGCACTATGTCGAGGGAAATAAACAAAAAGGGTGAATCTTCGGCTGGAAAAAGAATGCAAACAAATGCATGTGAAACAAATACGGCTCCGACAGCGCGTTAAACACGCAAAGAAGCGAAAAATTACATTCACCAACCCCAGGTGCACTTCTGGGGAAGACTGGTGCATTGACAATGAATTTTTGCAAAATCCCCCGCACCCCCCTCTCTTACGCTTGCTTCGAGTCATTACACCCCTTTACGGGAAAATTATTTTCAATTAACGGCAACATGAAAGACATTTACTCGCGCGAAACGAACACTCGGGAGAATATCCAGGAGGAAGTTCAGAAAGAGTATTCTTAGTTAAACAAATGACGGAAACTCTTTTAAGTCGCGGTTTTATTTGACGCGGATTTCAATTACTTGGTTTCAGGAAGTAACAAACCTCTAGAAAGAAAATCTGAATTAACTAATTGTTCGACGAGCCGTACACTCATCTCTCTCATGGCCCGGCCATACCTCGGGTTCCATGCCCGTCTCTCATCCGCGGAGAAAGCGTCATTTCTCCCAGTTGGGAACACTGTGGCTATGTGGCTGACTTATCACCGCTCCACTTCGAAATGGGAACCTAACCGTAACAAAGGTATCGCGGGACGAATGAAGCGGGGCCCTCGCCTTACACATCACGATACGGCTGCTTAAACCTTCACCTCCCATCGAAGCAGACGTGGAAACTCTCATCACCTCTCTCCTACGATCGCCTTTTTTTTGGCGCAATCACCGCTGGAGCGTAGCACTTCGCGCCACCTTCCGGAGCGCTTCCTACGGCCCCAATGTCGAAGACAACTGGAGAGACGGAGGAGTCGATGAGGCGCTGTGAAGTCAGACCAACCATGACCACTCTCCAGTCGCCGCCAGACGATCTCCTGAACAACTCCCGTCGTATTATTTTCCCATAGAAGAACCAAGCTGAGAACATTTTTACATATCTGGAGAAAAAATCTCAAGGTACAAGGCCACGGTGGTCAAAGGGGGAGGACAGCAGACAATGGGACAACAGGGTCAATCGAATGCATGGGAAATTAAAAGAAGTTTTAAACAACGAACGTGGTGGGAATAATTTATATCATTTCATTATCAGCTATATTTGAGGGAGCATTTTACTTTTTAACTGCGTCGTGAACGCATTTTCTGAGTCACCCAAGGATAAAACCACCCCGAGTATAAGGGCTAGTAGTTTCCCCAGAAGAAAACAATACCACTCGTCCTAAGCTAAACTAACCGATGATATCGACAAAATGGAGCATTGTTAACGGCAGACCCTCCACATGGAGCTCTGCGAAATGAACAAAAAAGTAAACTTTCATCGGATAATTTTATTGCTATTTAAAACAGTTTCTGTTGTCACTTGGTGGAAATTCTTCACATTGAACTTAAAATTAAACCACTTGGCTTTTCCACAAAAAAAATTTTTTATTCACGACCAAGGTTTCGTTATGGTATAACATCATCAGGTCCTGATCATGATGTTATATATATATATATATATATATATATATATATATATATATATATATACACACACACACACACGATGTATATATATATATTTATTTATTTATTTATTATACATACACCTGATGATGCTATACCATAACGAAACCTAGGTCGTAAATAAAAATTTTTTGTGGAAAAGCCAAGTGGTTTAATTGTAAGTTTATTGCTATCGTAAAGCAGTCGGTCATGCTCTATTCCAGGATATATTTCGAATAATAACAAATAAATGTCTACGCATTCTATTATTTTTTTGGCGAAATAATAGGAAACCTATCCTAATGAAAACTAAATTTTGAACGTATTACACAATTAGGATGGCACCATTTTATTTGCAAACGTTATATCAGAGACGGTATACCGACGATATACAATATTGACGCCAAAAAGGCATCATCGAAAGTTTAGCTATCAACCGCCTCTTTTAAAAACAAACTATTAATTTTTAGGATGCAAAACATGCATTATGCAAAGGAAAAATATATGCGGAAGTGAAAACAATCCATGCAACATTAATCTCCCCAGTGAAAACAGAAAGGTAACCGATGTCATTATTACATTTCAACATTTGACATGATTAAAAGATTAAATTTTGTGTCCATACTCCTCGGATGGAAAGAAGCATTTTACAAAAAAAATCAATAAATGTGCATTAGCCGTGAAGTGTCTCAAAACATTTAGAGCCGTAACTTCACATGAAGAAGGCTTGTATTCCATCCTAGGCAATGACTTTCAGGCTTGGCGCATGATAAGTTTAAATTTTAAACTTATGATTTTCCATGTCAATGTTAGCGAAGGTAAGCTACTTTACGGAATTAATGTAGTCATTTCATCTGAATGAATCTACCAGTAATACTAGTATATTAACTACCAGCTACGTAATTTTGGGCGTGTCCTGAAAACTAATAAAAATTGTCGTCTACTTAAGAATTCCTAAACTTGGCATTAAAACTTCCCGGCCACGCTATGTACTTGGTCTCCTCATAGTTTCGACTCCCCACTCGTATTGTCCAGCACGACTGTTCTAAACTTACACACTTCTTACTAACCAGAGATTCTCTCCATTTCTATGCACACAATTTAACATTCCGCTATCTCTCAACATAGCGCACTACCAATTATTTTGTCTTCTTTTCTCCATAAATTCTCCCAATTCACCAACCGTAGGGAACACTTATTCTATGCATCCTTCTGAATCCATCCTCATGTCCAAAACGTGTACGCATCAAAAAGCCTTAAATGTACACTCATCCGAACTTTAAGCACAAGTCCCGGGAGAACATAACGCAGCAACACTTTACAGCAAAGCCTTCATTAATCTTGTCTTTACGTATTTAGTCAGATGACTTAACCGGAAATGATTTTGAAAAATTACGTCTGGCCTAATGGCTGAATCTTACGCACAATCTAAAAAACATCTCATCGGGCAAAGCTTTTAGCAACAAAAAACGGTCCTGATATGCGTGCTAATACCCATGGTGAGATTTTTATTTGCTCGCCAAACAAATTAATGGCGGGTAAATTTAAGTTCAAATTTATTGATTTGTTGACCATCGCAACAAAACTTTAGGGGTTCTGTGGGTCATGGCACACGAGCGGCCAGCTTCCAAACGGGTGCATAAAAGCGTAAAGGAGCACCTCAGGTCCAGCGACGGCACAGATCCATTGGGGACCACGCCCAACGGGGCATTTCTTATTATCACCGGAGAAGAAGATAATAATCATCAAATGAAAAAAACTACGAAATATTTTCAAAATTACTTATCGCTATCGTTTTTAACAATTATTTATTCATACAACACAGTTGAATTATTCATTGATCGTGAATTTTTCATCAACCTGTGCCGAAAGAATATTGAATTATTCAAGGAGATAACTGAACTCTCCGTTCTAATGAACATATCTCCAGGTTGAGTACTGGAATTCCTTGATAATCCCTAGCTGAATAATTTACAAGATAATTTATTGAATTTCCAGACACCCGTCACGTTGAATCAAATCGAACCCTTTGGAGTTGTGCTACCCCAATGTTCCTCGACGGAAAGGGGAACACATTCATCAACCCAATCTAACGTGATCCCAATGCCTTGATTAAATTTGACGAAATTCCCCTCGGAGGAGGAAAACCATCAACCCAAACGTCAAAAGCACAAAATGAATCTGGAACCAGGGAATTGTAATAGCAGGGAAGCATAATGAGATTGCCGAGGACGATTTCTGAATAACAGAACGGCAGTATTTATCGACATTTAGAGAGAAATATGTCGGAGCGAGGAGACCCAACGGTAACTCGACAACAAAACATCGCGTTAGGAAACATATTCAATTGTTCAAGTGCAAATACGGATAAACCCCATTCGACACAGTTTTTAACCATTACGACATTCGTAATCTAAAAAAAAAGACATCATTATTCAAGAACGCATCTTCCGCTAATCCCATGGAATTTGGGAAAAACCACAGGTCCATGATATTAAAAGTTGAGAAAACGCCACGCAGCCTCCACACGAGCACGGTGACCTTTTGACTCCATCCCACTTTATTCCCGGCGAAGAAGAGTTTTCACACCAACCAGCAGCCTCCCTCGGAACCCTCTTCTCTCGACCCACACCCGCACCGTGGGAGAGAGGAGGGCGTGGGGGAGTTGCGCGACCCACTCGCCCTCTCCGCCCTTCTCCCGGTCACACCCCCTCCCGCACGAAAATGAGACGGCTGCGGAAATTAGGGAGGCGCTCCCCGTCTTGTGCAGCCCCGAATCCCATCTCGACCTCACGACCGAATGACGAGAGGAGGCCCGCCTAACGAAAAATATAAAAAAATGGACGATCGAAAAAAAACAAGGAAAAGAAAGAGAAGCGTAGGGAGGAGGAGGGAGAAAGAGAGAAAGGGAGGGGGTGGGGTGACCTAAATCCACCTCGGGATGGAGCCAGGGTCCTCCGCCAACCCCTCTCCTTGATGACACCCCCTGAGGAGGGGGAGGGGGATGGAGACGAACTCCCGCGGAAACGCACACGGGTGGGGGGGTTGCTGTGGAGGCGATCGAGATCGTGGAGGTGGCGGGAAGATCGGGTTCGGGAGGGACTAGGGAGCGAGGGAACGGGGAATAGGGCAGGGCTTTCGGAAGAACGAACTCGGCAGTGAAAGCTGTGTGTGTGTGCGAGCGAGCGCGCGGGTCGTGGGGATGCTGAGAAGATAGGGGGGGGGGAGGATGGGAGAAGTAGAGGGAGAGAGAGAGAGAGTTGGAGCGTGTTCCTTCCCCCGGTCCAGCTTTCACCGCGCCTCATGCCTCGCGCAGCGCGGGAATCGACCGGGCCGGGAGGAGAGAGGGGGCGGGGTCGACATGGAGGGGGGCAGGGAAGGGGAGTGGAGCAGCACGAGAGGCTGGAGGGGGAGAGGGATAGGGTGAGGAAGGACTTGGGGCTTTCGGGAGATAATATGTTTGCGGAGGAGAGAAGGAACGTTTAATTCCCGCAATGGACCCGGAGAGTGAGCAACTCCAGCGCTCTTTTTCTCACCCACTAGGGAGGGAGGTAGGGGAGGGGGAGCTTAGGGGGTGAACGGGATTCGAACGGGAAGCTGACGCGTGAGAGAACAAAGATAAGGCGGCGAGGGTTGCCGCAGAGAATGAACAGACGAGTTTAAAAATAGACCCAACGACAAAAAAAAGAGGGAAGAACATTTGCGAGTGTGCGACCGCTCGTACGCTCGTTGCATAGCTGTTACTCTTGCGGCGGGGGAGGAAGAAAAAGCAGGAGTCCCTCGATTCTCTCAATACCCCACCCGCCCACCTCCACCTCGACCGGGCGCGCACCCAGGGGATGCCGGACCGGGGAGGGCTCGCTGCGTGACCTCGGTGGGAGCCGAGTTACGCCACGAACCAAAAAAATATTTTACCGAATTCCTACAGGGTGCGAGTACAAACGAGATTGACGATCTGAGAGCGCGCTTTCACATAGTATTTAGAAGATTATTTTTATATGAGCCATTCACGTTCGTTCCGCTGTTTCAGAAACAATAACGTGAGGCAGATGGAAACGTCATGAAACACCTAGGCACGCATTTTGGGGTATGATATCACCAGCTCATACTACATAAATGGCTAAATGAAAAAAAAACTCCGGGTGTTTCATGAGAAAAGATCGATGATTGACACCGAGTAGGACCATGTTTTTTTTAGAGTTGGCAATAAGAGCGTCGCTCGAATTCCAGATAAAAGACATGCAAATATTACATTGGCGTGCCTCTGACTGCCACACCCTAATAAAACCACCCAAGTCAATGAATAAGATGCCAAAGCATGCTCGTGCTAAACGTTAGTCAGAGAATTCAAATGGGGTCTTGTGAACGACGCTGTCAAATAACTCCCAGAGAGTAATATTACCTGCATTTAATGATCATTAAACTTGAGGACAAACGGAGATGAAAATTACACATTTATTCACATCCTGTTCAGTTGCATTTCAGAAGACTAACCGGGTTACATAAAACTCGAATTATAGAAGAAAAAAAAAAAAAAATATATATATATATATATATATATATATATATATATATATATATATATATATATATATGTGTGTGTATATGTGTATGTATATATACACATATATAAAAATATTTATATATATATACATACATATATACACACACATATAACACGTGTGTATATATATATACACACACGTGTATATATATATATATATATATATATATATATATATATATATATGTGTGTGTGTGTGTGTGTGTGTGTGGTTGTGTGTGCGCGTGCATTTATTTATTTACATTTTTGCCCCGGCAATGGAAATACTTAGCAAGTAATCCGGATAACGATTTGGCAGCACCTGATATAACCAGAGGTGGGGAACTTCTCCCAAATTCCACACCTACCGTCGTCTCACCTCCTCCTCCTTCTCATTTCCAAGTCGCGGTATCTTTAAATCCGGCACGAGTATGGATTTCTGAGGTATCCCTGTAAACTTCAAATGAACTCTGGAAATATTGGACAAGGATGGGCAGGAGTAGAAAAAATCCAATTTGTACGCCATAAACGTAGCAATATCCAGAATTCTAAAGGAATTTTTACGCCAACCGTCTCGGAAAAAAATCCCGGAATAACTCCGGGACTTAACCCCGGTTGGATAAATAATTCACGAAGGCGCCTAAAAGTGTTTCCCGCAAGTTTTACGATAACTCCTCCACTTCCCCCGTCCGCAGGGTTTCATGAATTTTTATAACTTCGAATACACATGTAATCCCGAAAATACGCTAATGCAAACCCCTAAGGAAAGGGGGGGGGGTTAAGGAGAGCCTTAACCACCACAATGGAGAGCGAGGATAAATCTCGCGACAATTCAGGATTTTATGAAGCGAGAGGAAGAGACGTGGGGGAATCGTCTCCCTGGAAACCAAGCAAGTGTTTACCCCTGTTCACGGAACGCTTCAAGCACATTAAGGAGAGAGGGAGTTGGGCTAAAATTTGGAATGACACAATCACCCGTGAGCCTCTATGTGCACACACATACACGCATGCATATATACACACACAAACATATATATATATATATATATATATATATATATATATATATATATATATATATTTATTTATTTATATGCATGTATATATATATATTTATATGCATGTATATATACATGTATATATATATATATATATATATATGTATATATACATGTGTATATATATATATATATGTATATATACATGTATATATGTATGTGACTATATATATATATATATAGTCACCCCACCAGGCGGGGGAAAATGCCTAATGGTACAGTTAGCATCAAAAATTAGGCCACCGCATCAAGTAAATTTTGAAAAAGCACTTCCGAACTCCTCCAACTCCCGGACTCGCGTGAAAAAAAACAACCCACTTTGTTTTCATCTTCCAGCCCAGTTCCCCCGGAACCGACTAGCTAATCCAGCGTCTCGCAACCGAGTTACACTTCCCCCGAGGATAACACCACTGCCCCCAAGGGAGACCGAATGAGGAGCGCGTTAATGAGAATGGCTGTTTTCAACTTCGGAGCAATGAGTTTTCCTCCCAGTGTGCTCGCCGCGATAAAGATGGTGCCGGGGCGTACCGCGTTTGAACTCCAATTCCTTCCACCCCCGAAAATACAAGAGAATTATCTGGGAAACGTATGGCTTCCGAAAACAAGGCGAGATTGACGTCGGGCGGCGAGTTGGTTGGATCTCCCACTCAGCCCAAATGGGACGCTGCACGCAGTACATCTCAGGTTACTCCGACCGACGCGAATTTAACTTGCCGTAAAAAAATTACGTGCTACCCCACTCGGCGCAGATTCACTCCGTCAAAAGATACATACGCCACCGTAATAAGCAAACATCGGCCCTTGGCACGCCATGTCTTCACGCTGGAACAAATGCTTCCGGTTCACGGCCATCCTAAGTTAAGACTATATTTCAATACAAGTATATACGAGGTATATAATGTGGTGTATTGAAATTGGTATATTACGCACCTGTATGCCCTCCCCCACTAAAGCATGCGCTCGAGGCGGCGGCCTGCATGATAAGATGCACTGGATTATTACATCTATGCGTAAACATGTTAATGAACTGCGTAGTTTCATGCATGATATGGTGAATTTGGAAAATATTGACCAAATGATAACACTTTTCCACTGGATAAAAATTTATAACCTACCAGGTTTCAATGTACTCAGTCACCTTCAGGTGACCTGCAGATGCAGTAGCGCAATGAAACCTGGTAGATGATACATTATTATCAAGTGGAAATGTGTCATTATTAGGTCATAACAGACATTAAACTCACCTGTTTATGTATGCATGTATTTGTGTCCGAAGCTAACTGAGCCTCACACTTTTGTGTACGGAAACTCAAGCTATTGCAATGTTATACGTGCCGTGCGACCGATGTTTCTATATAAAAATCTAACAGAAAATACACGTTTGCATATATATATATATATATATATATATATATATATATATATATATATATATATATATATATATATATATTAGCGGATAGCTAACCTTTCACGGCAAAACGCAGGATGAACTCCATTAAGTGGCACTATAAAAAATAACCAGAATGTCCATTACAATGATAAGCGGAATAGAATACCTAGAGTGAATGTGGATAGGGAGGTAAAAAAATGATTATTTAAAGTTTCAAGCACGTATATACATACTTATGGGTCATAATGGCTACGCATGATACATAAGGGCAATTTTAATATGGACGATGCACCACCATTTACTAAAAACCATCTGACCCATTAACAGAGAAAATATTGTTTTTTTGGGATTGTAATGATGTTTTACGCATGTAATTCCTAAGCGGGTATTCCGTTCTTGTGAAAGAATATTGATGTTTACCATTCCGGAAACAAATTGACTAACCTGACCCGACCTGCGATTGCGAAAAAAATTGGCACGCAAAGCACGCATATATTCCGAATCCGCGAAAAATAGCCCTAATTTTTATAAGTCCTTGAATGATAAGAGGCAACCTTTGCGCTCCACTTATTTATTGATGCTTTTACAGCGTGGGCCACGACACTATGTGCCCCCATCGTTCAAGGAAACCAAAAACGAAGCACCTGTCTTCCTCTTTTGTTTCAGTGAGCGACATTACCGGCATTTCATTATTCATTTGATATCGCTAGTCCTCCGGGAGGGTGGGAGAAGGGAAGGGGCGAGAGGGCACTCACAACATGACTGATTGCTTTTGGAGGTGCTCGAGGTCAAAAGGGGTTTGGGGGAGCACTGGTCGAACTTCCCTCGGAAATCAATGACGCACCCGTATCGCTTTGCCCAAGTTATTATTCACAAGGATGCTTCGCAACGCGAGGGAGGACGCGGCATGAAGACGTTCCTTAGCGCTTAGGCTATTGACGGCGATGGGGGGAGGGGTGCAATACTCAAAGTTTCCTCAATATCAGGTGTACGACTTTTGCCCGCAAAAATGTGAGGGTTACTCGTATTGTTTTCGCCGCTGATTTGCTCTCTTTCACGGTGTTCCGTGGGCGTTAAACAACATTACAGCAACGCTCTTATTTCTTTTCCGTCATTAACAATTATTTTACGAATTTAACGGCAGCTTATCATACACTACGTGCAAATGGTACCCTGCAAGCCACCGCAAAGGGTGCATGGC
The DNA here is from genome assembly GCF_022747635.1 of Hetaerina americana. NCBI lineage: Eukaryota > Metazoa > Arthropoda > Insecta > Odonata > Calopterygidae > Hetaerina > Hetaerina americana. The sequence goes on from NW_027286763.1 coordinate 78,831,893, forward strand.
AGGGAGGTAATTAAGCACCACGCTTTCAACATAAAAAATTACGTTTTCCTTAAATGTTAGTTTCCAATTAATACGTTATGTATTTCCAATTCCTGAAATCATTGCTCCGTAACGAAACAGCGGTAATTATGTTCAAGTACGAGTATAGTGGCTAATCTAATCGCTGTTGTTCAATTATCAAACACTTGTGTTTGTGTATGCGCCGTGTGTGGCGATTCCATTTTTTTGCAAGCCCAATTGTGCATGAAATGTTCTTACAATCATTTGTGCGCGTTTAAGGAAACTAATACAATGAATTAAATTGGAAATTAAGAGCATGTAATCAGTGATTGATAAAAATATCACAAAAACCGTAAAATGAACTAGTATTGCAAATAACTGAAGACTAAGGAATGGAATTAATTCCAATTATATATCAATGCTCTCATTAAAACCTCCACTGACAAGATAGCATACTGTATATAAGGAAAACTAAACCGCTTACTACACCAAATTTTTACCTGTCTAAAGGGAATTTATGATGGAAACTTCAGATCGCAGGGTTTGGGGTAACTACACGCGCCGGGGACCACAGAAAGTGGTTTATCGAGCGCTATAAAGTCATTACGTGCCAATTTTATCTCATAACCGAATATTGGCTTGATGCCTCTGCCCATTACGAGAATAATGCAAGTTGAGGGGGAAGGAAACTTCGTCATAGCCCCACGGTTTGGGCGGGCGGAAGTGGAAACGCTTGTTGCGGCTCTGAAACCTGAAACCGATGATTCGCATCGAATTGATTAAGCAAATGAGCCATATCGAGTCTCCTAGTGCGACATATTAATCATTTATTAACGATAGAAGTTGGAGAGACCAAATTATCGAATTACCTACCATCGCTACAAGACAAAACGAATTGAGAAGTGAACTTTGTACCTTCCAATGGTGACCTTGCGAGTCTTGTACAAATCCGGAAAGGGGCCACGAAAGATTTCCACAGCTCCTACACAGAAATTCTTAAAATTCGCATTCTGAGGGTGATGCGCCTTCATATAAAGACTTACGAAACGCCTATAAGGTACCGGAAGCCCTCACGCAATCCCCCAAGCATTAATTTCATGGGCCAAGTACGCTGGCCGATAAGGAAGGGCTAAAAAAATCGTGGGCATCGCAGGACGTTCACTTTATGGTCACGCGAGCCAAAGAGAGGCCAGCACCAGTAGCTCGCTTTTTACGACGCCGACTACTGAATATGTTTGGCTAAACCGTGGCACGGTTCCGCCCGCGCTGGCATGAGGAAAAGCTCGTAAATAAATCGACCCTCGACTTTGAAAACCCCAAGGTTCGGATGGGGATCTCCATCACTACTTCTACCGACGAAACCTTTTTCTACTCTAGTGGAAACCATCCGAGACAACTGGCAGCCAATGTTCTGGAAAAAGCGACCAGAAATATACTCATCCGTGGCGTTCGCACATCTCTCTACCATAAGTTAAACACTATCACCCAGGACAGAAATGAGTACTCATTTTTACTCGTCGGTGATGAGTTCAATAAACTGGAAAATTATGCGAAGCAAACTAACGAACCTCACCAGTAAAAAAATAGTCAAGTCAGAAGAGTGCACTCGTATCTTTCGTCAAAAAAGAAGGGTCCGGAAGGGGAGAGTTACCCATGACAAAACCACACTTTCAGTGAATAACCCAACTACAAACTCCCGGGAATTAGAGGAAGGCTATGTTTTACGATTTTGGATACGGTTATCTCTCAGGGCACACTTGGAGGAATCGAGAAATTTTGCTCGTTATGAGAATTTCATAAATCGTCGCCATGAGCGGGAATGCAAATCCAGGTGAGTCTACAGGGACTCCGAGATAATATTTGCCCTCCCCTCTCCAAACTTGGCGAGGCTCTCCAAAAATGGGTACTCGTGATACCTCCGGACAGTAGGAAAACCCACCGCGGCGATACCATTATCACGACTAGGACAGCCACAAATGGACAAAAGTGAATCGTTTTGCTTAACATACCACGATTCTGGACAAAATCCGCTAAGTTATCATTTTGTAACATACTATTCGAGGGCCTACTTCAGGAGATCTGGAAGTGTACTACGATTTTCAGGCATAAAATCTAGGAGAAATGGTGACGCTATTACCAGAGTTTTATCTGCAGAAAATAACTGTTCGGATTCCAAAATTATAACTTCCAAAGGAAGATAGACTTCATTATTAGTTAATGGCATTTATTATCGATTACAAATGCCCTTTATAATGACTAAAAGACTCAATGAATTTGCAAATGCCACAAGAGCGAATGACAGAAATGAAAAGCATCTTCACAAACTATTCTTATGACAATGATCACGTAAGCCATGCGAAAATATGTGATGAAATAAGGAAAGAAAAGGCTCGTAATATCCATTATTGTACGGTGTGCAAAGGCATTTATGTGTGTATGAGTACGTGGGTTTTGTATATGAGGACATCATATTCACATACATTAGTTACCTCATTTTTGTGCATGAATGGCTAGTGTCCCAGGACCCCCCACCGCACACCCTTGAAGGGTATAGTAAAAGTGTAAACAAATCATAATCAGCAATTTTAATTACATGAATCTGGATTATATACGGAAACGAATCTGGAGTTTATCCGTTACTACACGAAATAACTTTGGTATACACGCACATTCGACGAAAATAGAAGTATCCCCATAATTAACGAAGGAATGAAATTAAGGTTAAACGATTGCGATGCTCGCGAAGAATCAATCCGACGCAAGCCGCCTACCCTTCAGATATTACCCAGCTAGCGATGACTCATTGACAGAATCATCTTCCTGATGCAGCATACTCCCGAGTGTTCTTGTCGATCAATATGCCTCGCACGGCATGCAACGGTCTATCTTGAAACACCACACTACGGCCGTTTACCCCAGTGCGAAGAATGCTTGCCTATGCCCCGGGTCAGAAAATATAATCTAGCCGAGAGAAATTAATTTCTGCGGGAGGCGAGACAAATGTAACCGGAAACGTATCCGGAGCATAAAAGAGAGGCAACAAAACCCCGAGCTAACATAAGATACCGCCCGGGATTATTGGAAACCTGGAACACAAAAGACCTTCTTCCACTGAATGGGGGACGCAGAGTCAGCACGAAAAACCTCCAGCAAAGCGTGCCGGCTAGAGAGAGACCTGGGATAATATTTTTTTACGAATCCGCGGACGGAAAATACTGAAAAGTTACAAAACGTCCAAAATCAATTCCTTCTCGTATGCCATTGTTATTCGAACCCGCACGAATGTGAGTTCGCCATGAAGCGGATCTTGCTGTAAAAGTGTTATGATTTAATCTATTTTTGTGGAAAACATATTTTGACAAATTCGAATACCATCGCCGGGAGTTATAAATATATCAGAGAAATTGATTCAATAGACGCATGAGGGTACATATGTAGACGTGCACTAACCGCGATTAAAAACGACGCGTGAACACCGGGAACTACACCACACCCTGCACGTCACCAGGAAAAAAGACTACTACTCTCAGGTTATACTGAAATTTATGGAGAAATACTGAGCGAGCTTCAGTGATTATGCTGAAAATATATTATTAGCCCTATCGTACTACGGTAGGAGAACAAATGAAAATAAGATTGGACATATATACTATATAATAGATCCAAGAGATGTAATTTTTCTCGCGAACGATAAGGGATCAGAGTTAACTGTAACAATAACACTTGGGGCATAAAGTATTTTTGAATCTAAGTCAACAATGTAGTCATTATTTTATCTAACCCCTCTCTCCGCTCGTAATTCATGCGTAGAGAATTATTTTAAAAGTATCATTAAATAGCATAGTAACCTTCGGTTAACACTACCTCCATTATTTGAAATATTTAACATATTTGGCTACTAACAATGGTGCATAACTTAATTTTTGATAAATTACATCTAACTGCGGGAGATGCCGCGGAAGTAACTTTTAACGGAGTCATCCGCTCTATGTGTATGCAAAATATCAGAATGTAGAAAAAGACATCCGAGAGATCCGGGTTCGAATTCTGTTCAAGGCGAACGGTTTTTACACTCTGAAATTGTGGCATTGTTAATATTTGATGTCGCATACTTAGTGTTGAATCAACTCCAGCAGTAACTGGTAGGGTACCATGTAAAAGTACATAACCAATGCTCAGAGACGAGGCGTAGTAAAAATTAGGTAAATAATGCATGCAAAAAAAGCTAAGAGTGTAAGTGAGTGAGTAATATGAGTGTAAAGATAATAAGTTTGCCACTCTTCCTATGCCGACAGTCGGTCGTAGACCGAAGGAATAGAGACGGGGACTTCGAACAAAGCACCGTGATGGACATGTGAAGTTTTTTTTTATTTGACCGACCAAAACTACGCGAAAACCTTTGAATTTTGCGTTGAAATCTAATGATTAAACGTCCTTTTCATGCACTTGGTTTCGGAAGTCACCTAAAAAATAAATCGCGAGTTCATGAAATTCCTCGCTGCGTGGTTAAGTTTCGTCAGAATCGAAAAGATACGCGCATAACGAGGGTGGTCCCTCCAAAAAAAAACCGGTTGTGTTTCACACTCGCAGACCAGGAGACCGACTCCTCTTCAAAGGATCTGAAAGAAACCAAAAAACTAATCCCCTTCCCTCCCCACTGTTTCCTTCGGCCTCTCGAACACCTGAGGCCTTGCCAGCACCAAATATTTTCATTCTCCGGAAGATGACGTCGTCGTGACACCCATTCCCGGGGCAGCGAATTAGGGGACCCTCCGCAACAACAACGATCGACAGATAGCAGAATATGGAATAAATTCGGAGCATTGATTTCTGAAGGAAGACCCGATAGGTAACGATTCTCTCGAATCAAAGCGTGAAGACTACGCAGGGTCATCCTCGTGCTTGCAGCGCACCTACGACCTCTGAAATGTCAAATGTCACCCAATGGGTGGCTTCACACTAGCAACAGTGAAGAAAGACAAACATTTCGAATTTCCTCAGGGGAGAAATACCTATTGTTCTTACTCTGAGTGCGAATTCCACGAAGAAATATGAAGACGTAAAGAGCAAAAGATAAGGTAACAAAGAATTCTGAATTGCAAGCAAAGGTGATTTCTGAGCAAAATAAAACAATTATTCCCGATGGTTAAAGCCTCACAACGAGGAAGATATAAGGAAACTTATCACGCGAGGAAAAAACACACAAAAAGTGTTTCCTCACTTAGCGTAACCCATTGAACAATTTTTCAGTTCTCACATAAAACCGCACTAATGTCTAAAACCCCTTCAATACAACTGATTTTTAATACCCTTCCTCATTGAACACTGGTCGTAACATGAAAATGTGGAAACCAAATAAGCACAATGAAAAATGATGAAGAATTATCAACCAAATGACGCCCGAAGGCTCATTTCATTCATTCCAAGAGCTTATTTTAAAGAACAACGTCCATAACGTTGGCAACACATCCATACGTAAAACAAAAATATCATCACGCTTCAAAAATCTCCAGCCAAACTCCAGATGTCACAAAGAATCACAAAGCCTTAGATGCCAGTTCGCGAAACCGATCTTGCCTGCCACCCCCCACGTAGGCAAACGCCCCGCGATGGCAAACAACCCCCGGATTTGACCTGTTTTTACTCCGTAGGAAGGAAATACGCCTTGTAAATTACAAGACGGCAACTACGGCTGCAATTAATAACGTGAGGAAATCGGAGCGACGAAAGACGAGCAATCGTAAGTGACCTTAATCAATCCTTATGCAATCCCTTTCAACGGCTACTTCAAACTCATCTCACCCGTACGGGAAAAAAAATTCGATCTTTTCGCAGAGTACGACGAAACTGAGTTCATTCGAAACCGCATAGATCATTCCAAACGGCAGATTCCACACCCTGTTACTCCATGCCAGGAAGAAAATTGTTACAGAAATAAATCCCCAGCCTCCAAAGGACAAAATCAATACCAGCGAAAACAACATGTCTTTGGATTCGAGGGCGCTAAGAAGCCACCGCCTTAATCCAGAATCGGCATAAATTTCCTTTTCCAATTCCATTTACGGATAAATGGCTCTGTTTTGTTCAGACAACACATCTTAATCGATCCCTTAAACACAGAACTGACGTGGGATATTGCGGGGGATGGGACATCTTGGGAAGATGAATCGGGAGGGGGAGAGGTGGCTCTGTTTACGTAACCCCCGGATCAAAACGAGGCCAGAATCAGGGTGTAATGACCAATGCAAAAAATTTAAACGCCCACTTCTTCGCAAGGGTAACTTATTCCCAACGAAGGAGCCCGAACGATTACTCATTTGCAAAACAAAAAATAATATTTTCAGCGGCCACCGGAGACAAATTTTCGACAATCCCGAAGTGGTTCACATTTCCGCCGAGGAACACCAAAAAGTGTCCCAAATATTGGGCGTTCCGACATGTTTTCAACATCTGAATGGCCGCCCACGCGCGCAGGCGCTTTGGAAACACCTCCCCCTCATTCGCGGGGACTCACTTTTGACTAATGCCACGCTTACGGGAACACAACATTTGACATCATCCACAGCACGGAACGTCAACATTATTGACAGCCACGGAATCCGCGGAGGCGGGAGGGGAGAAGGGTCGGAAGGAGTGCCACCTCCCGCGGGTGAGCTCCCAACCCTTTCCTCGCCCGTCCCTATCTCTCCATCCTCTCTCGCTCCGCGCCTCTCGACATAGATTCTCGCGAGGTAACGCCAGGCTGCGCGCATGAGCAAGCAAACACCCCACATACACCGACACACCAGTGCGTGGGGAGCCACGATTCCTGGCCTTTTTTTGTGCAACGCACACACAGACCCCCTCGGAAGATAATAAAAACCGCTCCTCCCTCCCTCATGCCCTTCCCCACCCACTACCCCCTCCTTTATCAACCTCTTCGATCTGTGTCACGTAGATACGGCCATCAGTGACACAGTCACCTGCTCGCGGCTCCAAAACTGGTGCACACCTCTGCCTCTCTCTCACCATCTCTCTCCTCCCCCTTCCCCGCCTCTATGACCATGATTAAGATCGATAAGTGTGACAAGTTGGGCGAATGGCGAATCGCGGGAGATGCACACACACGCGCGCCTACCTAAGGGGGCAAGCACGGCAATAAAAATGCTAACGTAATCGGAGCGGAGAAATATTTGGCCATGGAAAAAATGATGACAATGCGAGAGGGACGCTGAGGCCCTGGAGCAAGACGGGGAGGGTTGATATTCCTTCCGAACTACCGTAGATGCTAAAATAAGGAGGGAGAGGTTCCAGTGGGCCGAGGATTGGTGAGGATGAGGCAAAAAAACAGCCTTGAGAATGGGAGGTGGCCGAGGGAGAGTTGAGAGAGAGGTGAGTGGAGAAAAGGGAGGGGCGGGAAGGACGATAGAGAGAAGAGGAGGAGCGGAGAGAAAGAAGATGGAAGGGGGGAGGCGATTGAATTGAGGGTGGGAAGGGTTTTTGAGATGTAGGATGACGTTTAAGTGGGCGAGTAAGAATGGAAGGGAAAAGATCGAGATTAAGTGCGGAGGGTTTCGTGCAGGAGAAGGTCGAGGAGAAAGGTAAGACTGATGAGTCGTGCCTGTAAGCTGCCATGGCAGGAGAACTGAAAAGGATTGGAGGAGCGGAACCAAAAGTGCCGTTGATCGCGCGTTATGGGCGGGGGCTGACCAATTGGGACCTAAGGTTGGGAAGAGAGCACAGTTAGGAATTACCTATGAAACGGAAGCATAATGACAACGGACAATGATTTGCATAGAATCCACCTACAGAGGCAGAAGTCGCAGAGGACGCAAGAATTTGATAAGTGCCCGAGAAAAATGTATAAAATAACAATAATGACCAAGCTGCGGTAAAACCGACAATTTCTTAATATCTCGCCACATAGTATACTCTTTCGTAATCCTAGGCTTCTACCCTGAATACACGCAGAGTATTGAAGATTTTCAAATATGTTTGTTGTCTCACAAGTTCGGCTGCAGCATCTGCCACCGAAGCGATCCCCCACAGAAGCGTGCGGGAATGCAAGGTGGTTGCCGAGGTATTTTGTTTGACAGCACCCCGCGACGGGCAATCATACCAAATATTATTTACCTGGAATGAAAAAGTTGGGAAGGAATTACTCACCGGTTAAAGAAGCAAGCATCGCCGCCGCTAGGACGGCTGTAACACACGCCATCTCTCTCCCGGGCCTGGCGTCTTGAAGACGTCGCCTTGTTTGTAACAGTTGTAGAGATTCTGACGCTCTGAAGACTCACACCTACAGGACCCTTGTATATTCCGAAAGCTTCTTCACACCAAATCAGGTGCAACTGTTCACAATAATAGTAAATGCACTCAAGGGACACCTACGCTGCCTTTACAACTCCACAGATCAAGATCGACCATCCCCCAAACGACACGAGCTGCAGTCAACTGTCGCTTTCTCCGTCCCGCCCGAGCGGCGCTGTGGTAGGACGTGGTGAACGCGTACACTACATGGAGCGCTCCGCACGGGCAGAATCGAAAATGCTTTGCGCGAAGTTTAAAATTTAAATTAGGTTTCTTCCTTAGAAAAGTTGGGAAACAGCAAGTCGCCTGTATTCCCACCCTAGGATCCAGGATGGAATCGTGGTACAGTCAGGAGATTTTTTTTCAGTGGTGTCTCAATACCTACTTAGGTGCCACGTGGGGAGCATTTACTAAAGTTCGCCGGACTTTACACTGCAAACCACTCGGTGCCCATCGTTAAAAGTAGGATAATGCCAACACCTGGTTTCTATCCAAATTTCCCCGTGCCCTTAAAATCCTACTCTTCCAAATTATTCACTTATCCTCAATGACCATAGCGGTCGGTCATCTGCCAAAATGATTACTACCTGAAAGTCATAGTTCGAGGACATTTGATTTTTACGACCTGAATTTGTTGCAGGTATGAATTTTTGTGATAAAGCTTTATCAATACTCTTATTCCTATTATTATAAAAACAAAAACTATTAATTTAAGAACATGGCAAATGCACTGACTTCAATGCTTACTAAATGACATTAGACAATAAGGGTTCTCTAAAAATGTTAATAATCGAAAACAAGTGTTCTACATTTTTTAAACATTATGCTAAGCATTAGTAGGGCTACTAAAATGGTAAATTACCAGAGGCAGAAGATAAAGGCCATAATATGCAAAGAAGACTATAGGATAAAATACTTGGCTGAAATCAATTTCACTAAATATACCATGCATTCTTTTGGGGGGGCCACTGTTAAAGCACAATTCCACATTAGATAATGGGCAAAACGATGGCTTTCAAATTTTCATCCACCAAAAAGGATCTCACATTTGAAATTACTTTAAAGTAAAAATTTATAATAACATCTGATATTTTCCATTTTAAACTGATAGCTATCAGTGATATACAATATTGGACATACTTCAATCAAATAAGATGGCAATGCAATTCTCCAACCTCATACTATATACCTAAGGACGTCCACACCTATACATTAAAGTGCATGTATCTCCTTCCTCATTTAGCACATTGCCCACATACCTGTAGATAGTTAATATAAATGGTCTAATAAAACTATGTGAATGTACAATTTTGTCCTTGAAATGTCCAAGAATTATGATTACCAAAGAAGTATGACAAAATTGTCATAAAGAAACAGCTGCAACAATTTTCATAATGCTGGAATGGACCTGAGGGTGGCATATTAGAGGTGAAGGGCCAAGGACAGACAGAATTGAGACTTTGGAAGAGGTAGCTGTCTTATTTAATGGACTGTAACATTTAAATGTATATTTGTATACAAATAACGTAAAAATTGAAACTCCTTTCAAATAGATCCATTTTTCAAGTCATAGCAAGGTAATTAAATTTATATCGATTTTCTCTCATCTGTTGGGATACCATGCATTTTATATTCCCACCATGACATGAACTTTAATTTTGAGCAATTTTACCAAAATTCAATTTTTTTGTGTAAATCGAAAAAAAGCATCCATCTCTTTATTGTATTTAAAGCACTAAATTTAATTTACCTCAGAAGCCAAATCTAATCTTAGTCCAGTTATCTTCCAAACACAAAGTTTGGACTCTTTAGATGGAAGAGTACATTATAAGCTCCTACTGCTCATTTTCATCAAGGTACTAAAGCCTTCAAATGGCAACATAAGAATGAAGTTCATGTTTTGAGTCTACCATTCATTAGGGAAACAACTCTAAAGAGAAATATACAAAATGATGAATGGACATAAATAGGGTACAAATGATGAATAAGAGTACATTACAGCAATGTTTGCTGAAAATGTCACATTGCCCTTAACAGAGGGCATCTAGACAATAAGCCTAGAATAGGAGAATCTGGTATTCTATGTTTTGCAACCATTTTAAATAGGTCTATTATACTCATATTCTCAATGACTTGTCAAGCCCTTCCTCTTGCATAAGCCACTAATCTCCATAAATTTCCATTCCTGACAGTTCACCAACCTGATTCATATATTTTCTTGCCACAAATAAAAATTCTAAAGAAATGCTTTGTACTACACAGCCTACTGGAAACATCCACAGCATTGCTGTTAATATTTCAGCGACTGAGGAATTCTCATTTACTTACTGTAATAACTCCTGGTGATACTGTAGGGAAACAAACAAACAACAAGAACGAGTTTATTAACTTCTGGTTGAGCAAAATGTGACTGCATTTCCATGGAAGAAAAGTGAGTGACGAATCTGAATTTGACTACCCACACTTTATCATTTCTACATACTATTTAAACAAAATAAAATACTTTATATCCAGTCGTTACTTTGGACAGGTAATGATTGTTAAGACTGCAAACAAAAAAGAAAGAACTCTTCAGTGATCATGCCAAAGGATACTCGCTGATGTGAACCCATGGGATTGAAAACAAAATCAATCACTCCATGCCCTATAGCTTTTCTTATACAGTGCAGCATTTTCTTAATCCAAAAAATGACATACATATATTAACAGTTAGTCCTATCTATTATCTGATATATCTCTACTTGAGTATGCAATTACCAAATATCCAAGGGCACCATGAAGTTGGAATTAAATCACTCAACCACTAATAGGGAATCCATTAGGAGTGTGATTTTAACCTCGTACTTCAGTTACAGTCTTTAAACATACCAATATTTTTTATGCCTTTCCTCACATTTTTGTCAACCAGATAAAATTCCATTGCCAAGCAGAGAACTTAAGGTTGAGATGTCTTCACTTGAACTACTTTCACCAAGGCATGCCAGTCAGACTCCCAAACTACCAATCTCTCTACGGGTGTGAAATATTAGATGCACATGAGAAGGAATTTAATCTTTCCCTCAACACTCAATTCCATGTTATCTGACAGTGGAAAAATCTCAATCTTCTTGTCAGTCAAAAATCTTTCCTGTAGATGTATTCATATGCTTTGTAAATAGCCTCTGGAATGTAATTTCCATGAAATTTGCATTGTTTTCATTGGGCAATGTGAATTTAAATATCCATCATGGAATAAATGGTTAGAGCTTTTTAAAGTCAGCCTTTCTGAAGAAAGAAATAATCTGTGCAGCCTCTAATCATGACCAAGTCTAACTGTTAATGGAAACAGAGTGAAAATGGCTGCACTTATGTCCAAACATGAGACCACTATGATATAGCCCAAAAATGCTAACATACACAAAGGGAGTAAAAAGCTAAAAGAAAAGAAATTAATTTCAATCCATCCATTACAGGGACATGCGTGATAATGACAAAAAAATACAAGTGTCATGGAAAAATTTATTAAAATCCTGTATGAGTATTTTACATTAAAAATATTGCAGCATTTTCTCATACCACTTTGGGTATTGGTACATAAACTTCTTCTCTAGCTGCATATTTTTCAGGGCAGACCATAAGCACAAATCAACAATAGTTATTCCATTACCCATCATGCATTGAGTTTCCTTGAGCCTATTGCTCAGCAGGACTTCGAAGGAGGCCAAGTTAGATTTTGCACCATGAATGACATCCTTGTGAATTAAATCCAACCAATGGTCAACTTGTATGGTACTCAAAGGGCAAGGATTTCTGAAACACAGACCTATATCACCCTTTAAAAATGAGCACAACAAGCGAGCGATGTTCACTTCACCTATTACAGGCACTGAGCTTGAAGGCGTTATCACCATGATTGGATCCAACCCTACAGGCTTCCATACGAGCCTAATGGAAATGCCAGTGCTTTTGTTTTTATCTTGCACCTCATCAAAAGTGAAAAAATTCTTGAGATCATCAGGAATGTTTTCCATTGAAGAATGGACGTGAACCCCAGTAGAGATAGGGATCTGCTGTCCGAGAAGCTTCACCAGAACGTTCACAGAATAGGGCGGTTGAACAGGATCAGCAAATATACAAATATTCAAGCTCCCATTACCAAGCAGACTGTCAATGTCAGGCTCTAATGAGCAGTCGCACTCTCCCATTGCAACTTTTAGATTCTTCACCTCACATTTCAAGTTTTCTATCTCCTCGAAGATCTCATCCCACTGCTGCAGAACTGACTTCATGAGATCACCCGCAGATGTTTTTGTTCTGTGACAAGGGAAAACATACCATTTCACAATGGACAACTGTACAAAAACTAAAATAGCACACAACATTTGTACACAACATGCACAAAAAGTCAATCGCAATATGACACCTCCCTAATATGATGCTCCAGCATATGACACAGAAAAATTTAGCTACTAGAATATGGCATGCAATGAAATATTTGACATATTTTATAACCTTTCAACATAAACTGTAAGAACCTGAGATTGAGTCTGCACCATCAATGAAATTGCAGGCTAGGTTTGAATTATTTATGGTATTATTTTGTCCTTTAACTAGTTGGCATAGGGAACTTTATGCTCACTAGATGCCCTAATGTGATTGTGGTGGCTGACAGGAAAAGAAGTAGAGTTTGGTAAATTACTGCAATATTCAGTTTTAAACTTCTAATTCTTGACAAATGTGCAAATATGAAAGTGAATAACAGATAAAAATAAATCATGACCATTAGCCCTGGGCAAATTCTTTAGTGACTTAACAAAAAAACCATAACCATAGTAATCAACACAAAGGTCGGTTGGGTAGGTGATGGTAGAGTTCATCTAGTACAAAGCCCAATGGCACATGAAATTCACACATGAGGGTAGGGGGGTCAGTGCCTTTCCCTGTGCCGGTTATGGTTTCCCAGGAAGGTCTGGTACCTGAAATATCACACAGCTTGGGTACAGCTGAGGGTGCCCAAAGAGGCTTGCCCAGGAATCGAACCCACACCCTCCTGTCAGTGGCCCAAAGCTCTACCCCTGGACTACCGCGACTCTGACTCAACAAATACATAAAAAATATGTTGATAAGTGACCTATGGATAAAATTCAACCATTTTTCTAGACAAATTTTTGACCAAATATTTACCCAGTGCACCAGGAAAAGATTTTTGCCCATATCTGTTTGAATAAATAATAAATCATTACTGTAATTACTGTCTTTCCATAACCTGAGAAGAGTATTAACAATTAGTGTCTTACACAGTCACCCAGCCATGTGAGTATTAATAGAAAATGTTTTGTCCAAAAGAAGATATAATTTCCACTTCAGTATTAAACAACTTAATTCATCAGCTAAAAAAAATCAAGTTCATTGTGCTTAAAGGCAAAATTCCTTCAACTGTAGTACATAACTGAATAACAAAAATGTAAAAAAAGTTTTAAAGTATGTACTAAAGAAACAGAAGCACTTAATTCTAACAATGTTCTATGGTATTTGCATAATAACAAAAAGAAGATAATGATGACTAATTTTTTGCATTTTCTATTTCATGTATCATAAAGACCTCTGCACAACAAACAGTGTTTTAATGCATATACTATTGGATTTACAATATTGTTTTGTGGTCTTCTTACCAAGCTAAAAGAAATATCAAGCATATGTTTACATGAAATTGACAGGAGAATGAACCTATCGACTACATTGTAATTCCCAAAGGAGCTTGAGCTCACAAATTTCGAATAAGATTTATTGCTTTAGTTCAGGGCTTTACCTAGGGTCAGAGTCACCCTGGGCAAATATGGATTCAGGCAGCCAACCCTCTCCAAAGCATCCTGTTTCCAATAGGACATGTTATGTTGTAGGAAATATCATTAGTGCCAGGAAAGAGAATACAAAAGTTTTTCCCATATGGATGATACTTCCAAGGCAAATGCCCCATCTGTTTCCATTTCCCAAAGTTTCGACACTGCATAAGTTACAAAATCACCACATGCTTCTGCTTCTACATATGCATGCTAAATTGGAATCCACTTTACTTCAGCAAGAGAGCCTATCTTTTCTTGTATCTAGCAAAAATTCACAGAAAAACAATCTATAAGGTCATATTCCATGCACAAATCAATCCATCCACCTTGTTTATTAACTGTATCAGACCCATTTCATGAATTGCAACAAGAAAAAACTGAACATTCTAATATCAATCAATAAGTCATGCATGGCAAAAAATGATGAGGCTAAATTAAACTTATAGAAATTTATCTTTTATGATTTAAACTGCTGTAAATATGTCAAAAAATTACAAAAAAAAATTGAATTTCTTATAAAAGGGTTTAATTGCAAGATCTGGAAACTATTCTCATCCCAAGATTTCTCAAAGAAAGCAGCATCCACTCAATGTCTTTCCAAAGTAAAGAGATTAAATACATTTTCTAATGTAAATAGTTAAATTACATCAATTATAAAGCAGAAAACACAAGATTATAAGGAGGAAAATAAATTAGTTTCAACAAGCATGTATTTCAATGATAGCAAGAAATTTTCACTAGCCTGTCTCTGCCATGTGCCTCCCCTTGACTGACAAAAATAGACTAGGCATATTTGGCAACCTTGCTACTCCCTAATAAAAAAAAGACAGTCATCAGGGAGTTCTTGTTTTGTCAACACTGGGCAAGAATATGAAAAGGCAAATTTATACACGAGATTTTCCTGCTCACCATAACAACACTAAGTTCACTTTTTTTCTTTTTATGATTTTATTTTTATGTATAACACAAGGATTTTCTAATTCTCAAGGTCTATTATTGTAAAATTGTCCACTTCTAAAATGAGTAAATACTCTCAATCCAGCCCCATGCACCACTCCATACTACCCTACTATCTGTGAATTAGATCCATCATTTTGGCTTAACATTGCACTTGAGAGTAAGCAAGCCACTTATTATAGATTTTAACCATAAATATTTAAGAGGTTTACAAGCATCACAGCCCATGTCTATTTGGTTCAAAAAATGACTAAACACGAAGCAATAATAAATGGTAATGATTTAATACTGTTTAAAAATAACACAATTAGTAAGAATTTTTAAGGCCTTCTGTGTTCCCAATGTTCTGAAAAACTAGATTTGTTATTTCACACAGAATTCTATCTCCAACACCAAGTTTTACTCTTGATGACATTACCTAATGCTATATTCATCTTATGTAGCATATACCTCATGTTGACTTATAGTTAGTATTTATTTTCCCTTTATTTTTGTATCTAACTCTGTGCCCGTTTTTCCATTCATCAGTTAAATACACTGATTGATTATGGCAGGAGGGAATGGAGACTACCTCTCGCCTAATTTTCTCACTTAAGCAGTCCCTCACCATAACACAAGGAATACAACAGCATCTCAAACTCAATGAGCTGATTACTTATTTATTGCAATTTAGTACCCTTTAAAATAACTTAATTAAACAGCAAAATTTAAAAATAAAACTTCCATTCACACTAAGAGACTATGTAATTGGATATAGATGGACATTTTACAATATTCACTAAAATCTAAATAAAAATTTTTAGAAATATGTATTAAGACAAGGAATAAAGCAAAACATCTGTTTATTTGCATTATACATTTATAACCAGCTGAAAAATTCTCTGCTTGACCACTAGCCAATCAAAATATGAGGACTGTCCAGAAAGTAACTTACGCTTACGTGTACCAAGCGAAGTATTTGGGGGGGAGCAGGATGTTTGCTGTATTGACACACATACGCTTGTGTAGTCTTGCGCTGCAGTGTTTGGAAGGCCACGCCGCTAGTTGTTTGTTTACAGTAGCATGTCAAAATGAACAATACAATTGAAAATCCATTCGGTAATAAGGTTTTATTGTCTGTTAACTTCAAACTGCTGACATTCATTGAGAAATTTGTACAGTCTACCAATTAAGTGATGAGTGACATTGCTGTGCATCAGTGGCGTTGTTAGTTTAAGTATGAACAGACTAATGTCGATGATGTTCAAGAACTGGCCATCCAACAGTTCATCTGTCACAAGGCTGGGCTGTCCACTGCAGTCCTCGTTATGAACACTGGTGCTGAATGCACCACTGCCTCACTCTGCCTTCACTCATTATTCCCTCCTCTTACACTTCACAAAGTTGGCTATGAATGTCAATTGGCTTGTGGCTTTTTGCCAGTAAAAAACTAATCACAGATTGCACTTGACAACTTGCATGATTTTCTATTGCAGTGTTTAACAGTTTGCAGTAAGCAAAGTATAAGAACCAGTCAGCACACTACCAGAGGAGGATGTGTACTGAAAGTATGGATGTTGCGACACCAAGATGGTGGCTCTAGCCCTACCCACAGCCACGCTAGGCCAAAATATAAGTTAACTTTCTTGACAGTCCTCATACATTGTCACTAGTGTGGCACCAGGTCAAGTGGAATAACATGCGTCCTTGACAAATCAACACGTTTTGATTGTACTTACTTTATGATACCTTTAGACATGCACCACAGTGGGAAAATAAAAAGTTGTAAAGGAAATACCAATACTTAGGACTCCAGGATTAAGGATCTGGGGGACCAAGATGCTGCGACTTTTGATATTATTGTTAAACGTCGTGAATTTTTCTCTCGGGCAACTTTTACCCTCATGAGGGAGACTTCCATACTGCATAGCTTCCTGTGTACTCCCAACAGCGCATATATAGCCCACTCTTCAATTCTTTGGGGGTCTGAATATACCCTGCGAGAGAACACAGGAAGAGAGGAGATCCACTGATAGGCTCCTCTCTACGGAACCCCGCCACTGGAAGCCATTAGCATGTATCACCCATGATATTTACGAGCAGCCATGAAACTACATGCAACTTTTAGGCATAATCCAATTTATTTGCGATCACACTTAGCCATAATAAACATTCACATGGGATGATGTCAAGACCATAGGAAGCTGAATCCGTTGATACAAACAAAATGATGACACTTTCTAGTCGGCAAGACCCACTACTAACCAGTGAAATGTGTCCAAGTACACATGCTTACCAAAGGCTACACATTTGGAAAAATTGATGCATTCATCTCATGTATAATGTTTTTATTATTTGCCATGCTCATTATAATATTGAAAATATGTCCATCAATGCAGCCATTAAAGAAAATCTTAATCAAGACCAATGCTAAATAACCAGAGCTTACCATTTTTTTCAAAAAGAAACATTACCAGCCCAATGACATGCATATTTAATTTCATCTTATCCATGAAGTGCAAGGGAACACATTTACATATCCCTCTGGTGAACTCACACCTCAAACGGTGGACTGATGAGTGACGCAAGAGGACAAAGACAAAAAAAGGAAGAATGTCGTCCCTTTACCCTCCTAACCTATTCACCCCAACTCATTCTGCCCCATTCATTCTACACCCCTCTCCCACCCTTCATACCAATTCACACACCACTGATATCTCATCACACACCCCATTACCCTTGCCCAACCCAGATCCCCATGAAATCACCCTTTCACTATGACAGACTAGACCTTATTTAACCATCAACCCCAGACAGCTTCATTTTTTCAAACTCTCAATAGAAAAAAAGAGGGGTTGCGCACATCTACCTATGGCCTCCCTTCTGCCCTCCTCCGACAGCACCTGAGGAGCAAGTCATGCTTCCTAACCAAGGAAGCCAAGAAACACATCCTGAGAACTCAATGAAAATATACATCCTAGATCTAAGCTATCACTTGGATGTACATATTAGCTTTCTACCTCCGTTACCCAATCTTCTCTCAGGAACTCACTGCTTGCTTATGTCCTTGTCCGAATGCCTGAATGTTTTCTCACCACTTTTGTGACTTGAATCTACCAAGGTGTTTAACAGTGAGCTTTTGAAAATGCTAACAAACAAGCCGAATAAACTCAGAAACATGCCTTGTTCCCTCAAAGCTAGATGCAAAATTTACTATATTTTACTCTATATAAATGGTAGTCATGCACGTGACCAGGATTGAAATGACAAAAATATCCTTACTTTGAGTCACTGATGCAATTATCTGCATCAATCTCTTAACTTTTCATTTCTAAATGGAACAAAGTTTTCTATCACAAGTTAATTAATAGATGCTAAGATACTAGTGATGATTTTCCTATACATGGGCAATTTAGAAATTACATAATCTGCCCTCTATGCGACTCTTTTTATTGCTTTTCTCTGTCTTCAATTTATTTACTCCAACACATTTGGTGGGGCATTGCTGTACGAGTTCCTCCACATAAATACTAAGAACATGTGTAAATGTGACTCATGAGGGTCGCCATTGTAAACAAACTTGAGAGTAGTGTGTGTGCTTCTCTTTATTATTAACATTTTTTCCACCACTTTTTACTTAGGTAAGGTTATTAATGCATCATGGGCATATGAGATTCTCCTTGCAAACCTTGAATGTGTGTGCAACTCACCAGACTCACTGGTGTTCTACAAACCCAAGTGGGATATTGATTGCAATTACTGTTTATGATTGTGCTACACACCCCCCTTTTTCCCATTCTGCTCTGTTCCTCCTCTCTCCCAAAAAGAATGTAGCCCAGGGCAATCATCGATTTCATAACTGTTAAAACCATCTACACCTTTCACTCTTGAATAATGCGGCAGGATCTAATTTGAGGAAATTCATTTAAAATATCTTCCATATGATTTTTCCACAGCACTTCGTTTACAATGCATAACATGCTTTAAATTTATTAGATCATCTTCAGTTTGCATGTTGTCACGTCTACACGTACCTGAAGATATCATACTAACATTAAACTTCATCGTGCATTGTAATGCAAGTATAACAGTTAAGTGAAAAACCTAAGTTATTTATTTATTATTCCAGATCTCCTATACCATACTATGCTAATGATGATATGAAATAATTTTCTTAGGTAATCAAATGCTATCTACCAAAAATGCTCATGGAAATGCGTTTACTTACATCAAAACTTATCATTTCCATCAGTATGTAAACATCTTATGAGTTTTCCTTCAGTTAAATGTTTGAAAATGAGGAATCAATCTTATAAAGGAGCACGTGCTCTAGAATACAGCTAAACATAGAGATGCACTAGCAAGTACTGCATAAGTTCATTCCTGATGCCTGCAAGTGGTGATATTGTGAAAGTAATAAGGGCATGCAGTTACCAAGAAAGTAATACTTAAGTACGACATAATTATGCACACAACACAAAAGGATTAATAATGGAGAGGGAATTATAACCTTGTGTACGATCAATAAATGAGTAATTAAATTATGTATGCATCGTGTCTTTTATTGTAGTTTTGCCAAATATTAAAAAAAAGAGCAATTGTGTTGATTCCCTTTATAAATATAACCTAGCTGGAATAGCAGCTAGTATATGCTTTCCAACCAACTCTAAAATAAACATAGAAATATATTTCTGGTAACCTTAATCAAGATGCTTCAGGTTTATTTGCCATCAAGGAAGTATGCAAAGCAGATAGAATTTGCATTTTTCATAAACAAAATTAGAAAAAATATATGAAAACAAATAAACAGATAGAAAATGTATTTCTTTTTGATACAAGAAAAAATTTAAAATTCATACAGATTTCAATCAAAATTTTATTAAAAGTTATTACTTATCAAGACGGCAGAGAGGATTATCTTGCACCATTTGAAGGTTCACTCTTGGTCCAACCAGATCTCGGATGTTATCGATTCCATATTTAATCATTGTTGGCCTGGGGATATTAAATTCATCATTCAGTACACCATACAATTTCATACTATAAAATTGAAAATATAACAAGGTAAAATTTAATATTTTGAAAATATAACAAGGTAAAATTTAATTATTTAAAAATATACATACAACCAGCGACGAAAACTGCATTGATGGTACCACTTATACCTACTGAGCTAACGAATAATCCTTAATATACACACTTAGGGTCAAACAAACCTCTCTAGCGAAAGTCCCCATGCAATAACAGTGACATTTTCAGGCAACCCCATTGGTAAAAGCATCTCCGGACGAAATACTCCAGAATTTCCCACTTCAATCCATTTCTTCAAACCAGTGTGAAAACAATAAACTTCCATACTGGGCTCTGTATATGGATTGTAAGTAGGCTTAAACTTTAACTGTTCAATACCAAGTTTGCGGAAAAATTCCTGCATAAAGCCTAAAAAGAAAGGTAAAAAATTAATTTTTCAAGACACTTTCAAGAATGACAAGCTTTCACCTTTGTGTGTCCTTACCAATAAGATGACCTAGAGTTAAATTGAAATCTGCAACCACTCCTTCCACTTGGTGGAATTCAGCTAGATGGGTAGCATCCAATGTTTCATTTCTGAACACTCTGTCTATGCTAAAATATTTTGTAGGCTTGAAACCCTGAAAGAAATAAGGACATAGTTTCAAAATTTGCACACAATGTTCTCCTCAATGTTCACTATCAAGGTTGGTACAGTAAAAAACTCCTTTAAAAACATCAGGCGATGGCCTAGGAGAATTGATACTTTCAGTACTTCCTTCTCTGTTTTTGATAGTGTGTCAATACCATCTTGTTGATTGAAAGGTAAAACTGGAGTTTACTTAAATAAGCATAACTGATGACCAAATACCACAGCTATGGATGTATGAATGAAGGGTTAAATGGATGCTCTGGGAATTGATTAATGTGAAAGAAGGGTGCTTCCTTGAATTAACCATGTTAATGAATGGATGAATGTGAAATTTACAGTAATGTCTGGGAGAAAAGCAAATAGTTAGAAAGGAAGAGGGAGAGTGAAGAAGTCATGGATGAATTTGGTCGAAGAGGAATATTTGAAGTCTACAGAAGAGAGGACGAGTGTCAATGCATGGGTCAGCACTCTGTAAAAAAAATTGAATAATAGGCCCATGGATGACAGTAATGCTTTGAATTATACATTACGTGTGTAGCAAATACTTAAGTCTTTGCATTTGTGCATTATTTTTAATGAAATACTACCTTGAACAAAAAGTTCCCGGAATAACCACCGTGTGGCGCTCCCATCGTTCCGATTTGAGTTCTGTTTTTTTTGTTAAATTGGTACATCTGTTGTTGATATTCCCTTTAAATCTTAGTGTCATAACTTGACATTTGCAAAAGTTACGGTCGGTTTTCGGTATGTCCATCAGTGCTTCCTGCGATTTTTCCATTACTTCCTCTCGGCTGCTAAAACGCGTTCCCCGTAATGGTTTTTTAACTCGATTGAACAGAAAGAAGTCACAGGGAGCCAAATCAGGTGAATTCGGTGGCTGTTGGATGGTATTTGTTGCATTTTTCGTCAAAAAATTACGAATAATGATAGCACTGTGCGACGGTGCGTTATCATGGTGCAAAATCCACGAGTTTTCTGCCCACATTTCTGGTCTCTTTCGGCGAATTGCTTCACGCAAACGTCTCATAACGCCCAAATAATACTCTTTGTTTACTGTCTGGCCTTCTGGCAAAAATTCATGATGCACTACACCGTTGTAATCCATGAAAACCGTCAGCATTGCCTTCTTTTTTGACTGAAAACGACGTGGTTTTTTTGGTCTCGGCTCATTTGGTGAACGCCATTCACTTGCCTGATGTCTGGATTGCGTGTCGTACTCATAAACCCACGTCTCGTCTCCAGTAATGATCCTTTTGATGAATGTGGGATCGGATTCAGCCTCGCAAATCATGTCTTTTGCGACGTCAACACGGTCTCTTTTTTGCATGAAATTGAGGTCTTTTTGCTGCTACACGACGGAAACCCAAATCATTAACCACAATGTCTTGGGCGGATCCATAGGCAATGTTCAAGTCCTCCGCTATTTCTCTGATGGATAATTTGCGGTTATTGACCAACATTTCTTTTACTTTATCAATTTTTTCACCGACTTTCGATGTCGATGGTCTGCCACTGCGTTCATCATCTTCGATTGACTCACGACCACTTCTGAACCGCTCGTGCCACTGGTAAACGACCGTTTTTTTTAGAGAATCGTTGCCGAAACACTTTTCCAACATGCCACTGCGTTCATCATCTTCGATTGACTCACGACCACTTCTGAACCGCTCGTGCCACTGGTAAACGACCGTTTTTTTTAGAGAATCGTTGCCGAAACACTTTTCCAACATTTCCAACGTCCGTGCGCCATTAAATCCGTTTTTTACGCAAAATTTAATACAAGTTCGTTGTTGCAAATTTAAATCCATTTCTGCAATTGTAAAAAATCGCCAACACACACAGAGATAGATGTACTCTTGGCTACGTAACTTTTGCAAATGTCAAGTTATGACACTAAGATTTAAAGGGAATATCAACAACAGATGTACCAATTTAACAAAAAAAACAGAACTCAAATCGGAACGATGGGAGCGCCACACGGTGGTTATTCCGGGAACTTTTTGTTCAAGGTAGTAAATGCCAGGGTAAGAAAATGGGCATGCTATTATGATTATTTCTTTTCCACAGGCACCTGAAAATGCCAGAATACAGTGAAAAGCAGGATTATTTTTTTAAATTATGAGTAAAAAATTATCATACAAATAAAAATTTTTAAACTTCCACAAAGTTTGGCCAAAACCAGATGATTACATGTTATACTACTTACAGTCTATGCATTTGGGAATAACAGCCTAAAATAAACCTTATGCTCTATAAACCTTTTCACCTGCAAAAATATTAGAGCCCTTTCCTAACAGAGTGTATACTTTTAAGAATAGATGTAAGGTATTTATGTAATAATTTGATTGATGTGTGGTGTATTGTATTATATGTAATAGCTTAATTTTTTTAAATTTATCTTTTTTTCTTGCTGATTAATGGTTGTAAATGGGATGGGGCTTCGCTTGTTTTGTTAAAGAGATTTGTGTTTTGAAGTCCAATTTTATCAATTATCTTTTGCGATTATTTGAGACTTGTGTGCCACCTGACAAGGTCTATCAGCACATGTGTATTTTTAATAATAATAATAATCAGTACCTTGTCCATTTAGGACTACTAAGTGTGAAGGATTTATAGAAATAGATATTAAGTACGAGGGTCATCCGGAAAGTAGTACCCGTTCGTGCCGCATGAAGTGCTGACGACGCGAGTAGCCGCTGGACGAGGTCAGATAGCTTCAGTGGCTTGTCTGCCTTCTCTGAGCCAAGTTGCGTGACGCTAGCATTGCCTGTGTTGTTTCTGTGATTGTTTACAATGTTTAAAAAAATTGAGAACGCCGCCAGTTGTGAAGTGAGGGCAGTGATTAAATTCCTCAATGCAAGAAACGTTCGCCCATGTGATATTCATCGCCAATTAAAGGAGGTGTATGGAGACAATGTAATGGACGAGTCGTCTGTTCGGCGGTGGTGTCGCAACTTCAACATGGGGAGGGGGAACACACACGACGATGAGCGTTCGGGGAGACCGTCTGTCATTACAGACCAACTGGTGAGCTCAGTTGACGAATTCGTGAGGAACGATCGGCGCGTCACAATTGATGACATCTGTGAGCATTTTCCCAATGTTTCTCGAACAATTGTTCATGAAATTGTTAAACACCATCTGCATTATGCAAAAATTTGTGCAAGATGGGTCCCTCGCGTATCTCAATGAGCTGGCGGCGAAGGACTATGCAGCAGGAATACAGAAACTTGTCACACGTTATGACAAATGCCTTAATTTGCTTGGAGATTATGTTGAGAAGTAGTTTAAAGTATCCTCTTTCAAATAAAATTTTTTATGTTTGTTAATATTTACTTTTGTGTCTTTATTTCACGAACGGGTACTACTTTCCGGATGACCCTCTTATTTTAATACAAACCATTATTATAATTCCTTACAATTTAAAGCTTATTAAGAAACTGATATATGAAACATTGTAACTTGTGGGTCTGCAACAAGTAAAATCACAAAAAAGGAAAAATTCCAAGGTTTGAGGAGGTCACACAACATTTGAATATTGGACATGATTCCAAAATAGGTATGATGAGATTCTTATGTTTGACAGCATATTAAACACAATTCTGGTAAAATGTATTTATAAGAAAAAACAATCCTTGCTTCCATTAATCTAAATTCTGGTCCCTGCAGAATTGCGCAAAGGTTACTAAGTTCTGTAAACATTTTAAATTAGCAACAGTATAATAACCTATCTTAAACTTTTTAACTCATTTAAAAATATCATTTTAACTTCTGACGCAACAACTTAATGCCACACACTAATTATCAATAATATATGCCTTGCACAAAGCAAAAACAAATACATATGGTGGTAAAAGAGTTTGGTAATAAAGTAGGAAACATGCAATTTCCAGCAAACTGTGCGGAACCAACTGCATATATATACGTTTGTATAGATAAAATGTGAGGAGATTCAGAATAAAGATAATCACTTGCCCTGAATAGGATTCAAACGAAAATTTCTGAATTATTTAAAAATAATAATATTAATTATCAATTACTTAATTTGGCAGTTACATCAGCAACCTATTAAGTTAAAGGATAATAAAGAAAATCTTATGTGAACATGTTTCAAAATTAAAACAGAAAAGATGCAAACAAAAATACTCCCCCTGGGTAAACTAACTTTACCACTGCATTGCAGGCATGCAATGTTACAGCTACACTGTATAATGATGACCTCAATCACCAAAAGAAATGCAATCAGTCAGATGAACTTTAATGGCTCTATTACATGCACATAAAAATAAAGCTGTTGTAAACAATGCTATGCAAAACAAATAGATTTAAAGAGAGAGAACAGTTTTTTGAGAATCAAAGTTTGCTCTGCTGTTACGCCTTCAGTGGGTAATGCAATACTTTTATCTGAATTAATAAAGAGTGTGCACTAATAAAAAGGTGTATATTACAGAAAAATCCATTTAATTATAGTTTGCTCTCACACGCAGGCCACACTTACTTTCTGTGCTAGTTGGTAAAGCATTCTAGCACTGACTGCTGTTGTATGAGTCCTCAGTAAATTTTTCTTTGCCTCATCAATTTTCCATTCATAACCATAACCTTGGGAGCCAAATCCTCCTTTGCTATGAACATTTTGGACTCGATTCAGATAATCTACTTCAAATTTCGTTGATATCCGTGGATCTGTTAGGTACAAGAGAGAATTACTGGTAAAAGGCATGTTTGGAAAGCAGGAATCAAATATTAAATATAACAGGTACTCTCTACTTTTTTTGACCCCCTAATCACACTTACGTGCTAATACAACACATAGCTACATTTGTTTGTAACTTAGATCAAATTCTGGTACATGTATTTGTGAATAATTCCTTTTGCGGAATTATTTACAATATACAATTTTACTTGAAATTAAGCTAAATCTTAACTACAAAAGCAATGTGTGACAACAGAACATGAATTGAAATACAAAACAAGGCAATAAAAATTAAAAATGGAATGCCAATTTCTTACAAAAGTTATACACCATAATTACATTATATAAACAAAGGATTTATAACCTAATTTACATTAATCATCAACTGACATCACCCATGATAGCCAATTTCCCATGACTCCATCCCTTATAATAAATATTCCAAAGAAATGAACAAGTAGATGAAGGATAAAAAAAGTATGTGCTACACAAAGAAAAGAATTGGGACTGTCACATATATTTTTTTCCATGGCTGTGTTTCATTGATCAATAGAAATACTAGGTGGCACATTAATGGACCCACCCAACGATTGATTTTTTGTGATGATGCTGCAGTATTGAAACTACTGTAGTAATAATTTCTAAAGAGAAAATATATAACATTAGGCACATGCCATCACTCCCTGTCAGAGAATAATCACTTTAAAATACCTGAGAGGAAAAATGTGTCATGAGCATCCCTTGCTGGATGCTGCTGAGGCTGGAAAAGGGCATCAAAATTCCAGAATGAATTTTCAACATACTTATCAGTCGGCATTTCTGTAAAACTGATGTTAAAACACCTCATGTTAAAGTAGATCAGGTGAATATCAACAAAAAAAAACAGCTGGCAAATGGATAACTTCATGCAAAACGCTCACCCCATTTCTAAGAAAATCTGACGGAATTGTGAACGAACTTTCAGCAATGGATGAAGGTGACCACCTGCAGGTGGAACACCAAAGGCATCAAAATTATACTCTTTGAAGCTTTTCCCTGCCCATGATCCACTTGCAATCATATCTGTATTGAGATCAGTCTCAGACTTCACAACCGATAAACTGAACTCAGGTCCCTTCTTCAGAAGGTAACATTTCACGATGCTGAAAGACAAATTATCATAAATAATTACTACCGCAAAAGATTAATGATCGCATACAAGAACATTTTGGTAACATAGCATCATGGGTGTGCATTTCTGCAAAATTATTTTAATACTTACTTGTAAGGAAAACACAACCATTTCAGGGCATTTAAAAAATTCATTATCATAAACTTATCAGCCTCTTCCACAAACATGATGTATTTAATATGTACCTATACATATGGAGTAACGTAAGCATTGGCTTCACCATGCAAGCACAGTAAGTTGCGAAATATATAGTATTATGCACATCATTGTAATGCATGATAAATGCCTTGTGGTTTCTTGCATGCACTGAGTGGACCAAAGTTTGTGGACTAATGGTGACAGTCTTTGGTTGGCCATGGTTATTATGTGTATTCTTTTTGATATTAAAAGAAGATACCAATATTTGAGTTTCTGGCTTGTTTATTACTTCAATTTCAAAGTCAACCGGTCCTTAAGATGAGAAAAATTGTGAAACACTGGCGAGGAAATGTAAGAGTAACACTGGAGGATCATGTAAGTTTCAGGAGCTAGTTTTGTCAAAGGTGACGATCACTGAGAACACATGCGCACAAATACCAAAGGCTAAGTTGCCCAGGATTCAGATGCTCTGAGCATGCATTATGACCAATGGTGTATTAGTGTAAATTGCATAACTGTTCACTAAGTGCAATGTCAACACAGGTTACTTCTAAAAATCACTTGCTGAACAGTAATTTATGAGATTTAAGTTTTTTTAGAGGAAGTTTTAAGATTTTTTAAAAAAGTTACAACTCTCATATGTCCTTGAATTTCTGTCATTTGTAAAATTAAAAATATTTTCAAACATTATACCCACTCAGTTTTGCTTGAAAATCTATACATTGTAACAATAAAAAAAACGAATGACAAAAAAATAAAATATATCTAATCATTCTCAAGTAGTGTGTCATTCTACTTATTTGTAAAAAAATATGTATTGGGGGTGTGCCTAGACAGAGTAGTATTCAAGTCCACTTTGGGACCTTCCCTGCCATCTCAAAAAAAATTGATTGAAATCTAACACGTTCCGGTAAACTGGAATTTCATTTATTTTTGCATTTCATCTATCATTAGGATTAAAGCAGGATATTCATTATGAGCAGACAGAATTAGGGAGAGTATGAAGACAGTGGTAATCCAAATGCTTTCTTTACACTTAAAAATAATATAGAGAATTGTATGAATGCAACACTGAGAAACACAAACTTTACCTTTCTTCCAACAATTTTCTCTTTTTGTAGTCTTGCTTGAGGGCATCAGATACCTTGTTGGTCTCATTCATCAATATTAAGCACAAATTCTCCTTAACTGTATCCACAATGGAAGGAACTTTCTTCTTAACAACCGGAGACCCAGAGCTCTTGTCTATACATATCCACCCACTGGACATAGCTTTACTAAACCCAACCTTTGCAAAGGGCACTTCTTTCTGAAAAATTAAGTCACAATAGAAACTATAAATGACAATTATAATGGAGAACAAAATATTCATCCTTTGGATTAAAGCATTAAATGGATGTTTTAACAAAGGGGCAGGAATAACATGCATAGTATCTATTTATGCCTCTAACAAGTATTTCATAGGCAATTGGGACAATTTAAGCCAGAATATTACATACTTATTTTAAAACTTCTATACAATTTGTAATCGAAGCTTTGATTCCAACAATTTAACGAACTACTTAGCATTTTGTCTCCTTTATGAGTAATTTTAATGCTATTCTCTGGGATCCATTAAACAATTCACCATCAGAATCAACAATAGAAGACTTACCATAATTTCTGCTTGAGAAATCCCCTTCTCATTTGGGATGGCATAATAGACCCGAGCTTCATGGCTTCCCTTCTCAGAAACTATTTTCCCTTCTTCCGTCAACTTCCACTCTTTTACAGTCTCCTGACTTACATCAATTACCTTTTAAATTAGAGAAAAGCAATTAGCAGCTAGCTATTTTGTGATGCTATTCTTAATTATTATATCCAACTGTCAAAGGTTCAAAAATATGAGTCGTAAGTCAAGAGGAAAAGCTGAGGCAACGACAATTCAAACATGGTCACAAACCGGTGACCAAGAATAATCATCCATCTTTTTTATAGCAGTTTCAGTCCTATCTTTAGGGGTTCTCACCATCTAAAGGGAACTCATTATTCTATTCACGAGTACTTTGTGCCATTTACAAAACACTTGTCTGCTTGGTCAACCATCAAAGGATATAGTTTTCAGGGTCAAAAAGTGACAAAACATTTTTGAATGTAGTTGGTTTAGTATGTGTAATTTTTCCTACCATTCAATGTAGGCCAACCTAAGTCAAATGTCATTTCTTGGAAAAAATAAATTTTTTCACTGAAAAAAATGCATTTATGGCGCAGCTCATGTTACGCAACTAGTTTGGCAGGTAGCGAGCATTACACTGGCTGCAAAACATTAAGGCTGAAACATACACAGTATTATAGCGTCCAAATATTGAACATACAGGAACAGACTTTAACATTATTAGCAATAATGCCCCAATAAGGATACATATATACATAAATTTGAACATACGATTTCAATTAATCCTCACTATTGGCATTTATTGTCCCACTAAAATTAGAAACAATAAAATCAATGAAGGAAAACAAACAGGATGATGACTCAATTTAAGTAGTCCCATCCACAACTTTTACCCAAATTTCCTGACAAAAATGCCACATTTTCCCCATTTTTCTTGCTAGTGTTTGAGTTTGAATCAGATATTTTTTATGGAGCCCCTCATCACTTCACAACTGATATCACCAAAATTGGCCCTATTGTATAATTTTGATTTAAGCCAGGGCTTGTATATGCACACTACAGTCAAGGACATTCTCAGAACTTAAAATGATGCCATTTTGAACAGGTAACCTGATTACACCATACCATACTCGTGCTATATATATCAATTTCCAAAATATTCAGCTCTTCCTCCATCTGTTTGGGCCGGGCGAGTTAGAGGAACTGAGCAATTTCTCACCGATTGAGTGGCCACCCTGATATAAGATGTGCAAAATATCTTGAAGAATGCTAAAAGGAAATATGAAAGTAATGATACAGTTTTGACAGTGGGGTGGGTTTCCTGTGACTGATACTGAAAGGAAATCTTGCTGTAACTCAAGAAGCAGAACTTGGCTTGGCCGACTTCATCAGAAGTATGGGAGAAGAAAAGGAAAATGGAACAAGAAAGTCAGCTAACTTCGCATGGTAATTTAATTATTTGATTGACAATAGTGGATAAGCATGTAATTTTTTGGTGCAATTGAAAGCGTTTGATAGCATCCATTTCCATTCAAATGTAATTCTGGTTTTGTTGTGATTTCATTTCATATAGTTTCCTTGCAGTGTAATCAAAAGGTAGTGTATTGATTGCAAAATATTTTGCAGATAGCTAGAGTCATACATGCGTACGTACATTCCTGATGGATGGCATAACTCTGGGAAATATATTTCAAGTTTGTATACACTACATACAAATATGGTCAGGATTAAAGCTACAATTCTGCGATTTGAGTCAATTGATAGAGAAATGGGTCAGTATTAAGAACAGGGGGTCATCCACACCTCAGTTGAACCTTATTATTTCATTATTAGTAAACAAAGTAAATAGTGACTATGCGTTGAGGCAATTGCTGATTAGAGGAGTGATGGCAAATAGCGCAGCAATACGTCATTCTTGTCAAGGGGTCACCTTACCTAGAAGCGGTCAAAATTCATAATATTATTGGGCATCCTCCTGGAGTATTTATTAGTTGTACACACGAACTAAAGCTTATGTTCTCACGAGGCCAAGCCTGCTGTAAACTCATAGTTTTCATTCAGTTCTCCTCTGCAGGCATTAATAATTTCTTTCTTCCTCTGGATACAAATAATTACGTCCACATGCATTGCAGAACAAGTTGGCCAATACCCCTGCTCTCCTTCGAAGTTCCTGCCCCACTGATTTTCCAAAGGCCAACAGTATCATTACGTTCTTCCGAGTCACTTCACATTCTATACTAATCAGCTTGATCCAGACATTGGTATAATGTCAATAGGTTTCTGGAGAACGCTGAGCCATTTGAGCTGAGACAATGCCTTTTCATAGTATACTTCATCAATGTTATATTAAAAAGGTTGAACTGAATGGGCCTTCCAGGAAAGCAGTGTAATACAAATAAACTCAATAATGTAATATTTCAGGCGGTCTTTGATACGTAATAATAAAGTTGTCCACAAATATGTCCAGCGGAAATCTTATCAATGAATCCACGGAAAATGACTGCTGTAAAAACTTACTCCCCAAAGATTTCATTCCAATTGCAACAGAATCAAATATAATCACAGAAACCCCTTCATATAGCGAGTGCTAATACGTGATATTTAACGTATACAATGCCTAGGACCAGGCGCACGAGGCTCCATATATGGTATGGGGCAGGAGCACGAAAAACTAATTTTCGCCGTAAAAAATTAATGAGCAAAGAACCAAAGATATCTATGTATGGCTAACGTAGATAAGCCAACCACAATGTCTACCTGCACATGGGTAAACTTTGCAACGACTGTTCTCCGGTAACTCCATAATAATTTGCGTGCCGTACGAAAGGATGATCCTTTTTGATATTTCATCAATCTTACTCAAAAATTAAAATAAAATTACTCACATTTCCTAGAGATTGCAAACTTTTCACGACGCCGACAATCTTCTGATGATCTTCTTTCAACAGAGCAGACAGCTGGATGGAGTCCGTCGGACCATGTTCATTAATAATTGAAAGAACTTTTTGCGAAATTTCGCAAGCCATCGCTAACGCATTGGTATAAATTTTAATCGATTATTTGATTTGATTACTACTTTCAGGACATACCACGTCCTCCTCAGCAGTACCAACTTACTCCATCCTTAACGATCTGTCGAAATCCAACCACGTCGATACAATCATTGTACGATAACATCGTAAAATATCGATCAAATCGATACCAACCGGAAGTTTCCTCAGAATCCTTCAACGGAAGTTCGTTTTCAGACTATTGTTTGCATTGTTGTGCGGCGATTAATGTTTTTTTCGGTTAGGTTGGTGTCGAATTTAGATCCGAAATAGCTCTGACTTATGCTCTACAGGCTCATTTAATGTTAAGGTTTATTCTTTTACATGCGTAAAAACTACAGGTGTTCAAGGGGAATCAAGTTATGGCCGAGGAGAAACTGGAATTGGTAAGGTTGCTCTAATTATACGGACATTGTTGTTTACGTTAACTTTTAGGTTTTAAAAACATATTAATGAAGTATTGTCTTGGCATGCCTCTCTTTTAAATAGGTAAATATATGTATGTATGAAGTGCTAACTATCATATCTTTCAGGACTGGGGCAATGAAAAGCTGAAGAGGGCACAAATTCAAATAGAAGAAAATCCATACGACTTGGAAGCATGGAGTCTTCTAATACGAGAAGCTCAAGGCCGCTGGATCGGCGAAATGCGTCCGTTGTTTGAAAATTTAATTCAAGTTTTTCCGAGTGCTGGCCGATACTGGAAGATATATATAGAACTTGAAGTAAGTTATGAGTCTATGGATTTAGAGCCAATGTTGTCAAGATCACTTTCATTTATCATATTGTGTAATATATGTTTTCCTTGGTATTATGTTACTAATTTTATCTTATTCACTTGCAGATGAGGGCCAGAAATTTTGAAAGAGTTGAAAAGGTATGTGTTAATAATTTTGGTTCATTTATAAAGGTAAATAAAATGACTGACTGTTTTGTACATGCATTTCATTCTGTCGTGTTGTTAAAAACTTGGGAGGGGGCATTCTCTGGAGCCTCTTGTTACAAACCACTATTTTTCGTTGATAACTTACAGCTCCTATGGATCTTACAAATTTTACTTACCCATTTGACAGGATATTCACAGAATACCCCCTTTTGAGTTTTGGAAGCCTTTCCTTCCTCCAAGAGTGTGTGGCGAAAGAATGCATGCATGGCGGGGTGATTGTGATGAGTGGTTGTCTTAAAGAGATGGGATGCCTCGCAAGTATCAAATTTATTTTGTGCCGTGGAGAATGTGAAGTAGTAGTGCAGTTGTCCAATTTCAATTGACTCGTCATTGCTTATAGCGCCATTTCTGTTCGCATATTGGATTAAATTTTGATGAAATACAAAGCAGTACCGTTTAACTGCTTATTGGGCCATACATAATCATCTCATATTATTAGCATCCTTATAATTAATGGATAACGTGAATTTAATTGCCCTTAGCCGTTTGTGACGTAAAAAAATATATTGCACAAATATTACTCTAAAAAATATAATGATCTTGCTTACTTGAAGTGCCTTGGATGTACATTTTGTCATTGTTAAGAATCATCCTGGTGCTAGATCTTTTACTTTCAACTGTGTTTTGCTTTCCATATACGTACTGCATCGGCATTCCCTCCATTTGTAAGTGCAAAATCTCATGCTGCTTGTGTGCATCCTTTCTCAGTTGTTTGTTTAATCAGTCAACACAACTCCAACCTGAAATTCCTTGGAGCATGATGTTCACGGATTACCATCATATGATGAGTGCTGAAGCTTTTTACCTGTATAGGAACAGTGGTATATTTATTTATCTTTTCTTTACTGAGGGAAATTACTGACATGAATAACATTTTTTTGTTATGTTGAGGGATTGTAAGAAATTACCATTGTTCGCCATCGCCTTAATCTTTATGCTCTGCACATGTGTATACTCTCGTGGATTATGCATTACGAGCCCAGAAGTAGAAACAGTGTTTCAAAAATGGTAAGTATATGAGTGGTGATTATGATTTCATATTGAGCGAACTTTTGCCATTCCTGAAATTATGGTTTGTTGTAAATGGTTATTATTGTCATGATTAATTGTATTACACTAATTTATCGTTAACTGATTGGAGCAGAAATATTATTCTTTTAGAGATTGAATATTGCCCCTTAAAAAAGTTATAAAGGCAGAAGTGTGGCATGGCTGGTAGTACTAGGAGATGTTAATACTGTCATTAATAAGTATTTATCTTTGTATTGTGTACATTTTTCGTTTTTTTTAATCTTATAAATTTGAAATTAATTGATGCTATATATTCACTGGCAATTAGTCTTTGTCCCCATTTGTTTTGATTATGACTTAGCATCCTTCTATTTCTCTAGATTTGCCTGTCTAATATACAATATTTTCATATATCTGTAAATGGAATACTAGAGTCTGTTATAAGTATCCACATAATAAAATGTATTTTATTCCTACATGAAAATGTATATACGCTTTCAGTCAAATTTCCGTGAATTGTATTTTATTTTGACTTTTAAGTGTTGATAAACATTTATCATGTCACCAATGCAATACTGATGAAGAAAATTCATCATTTGTTAATATCTTGCATTATTTTGTGCTGTTTTGTGGTTTATCATCATCATCATATTATTATTTTTCATCATCAGTGTACTCGTTAACATGTGACCGAACTGCACAATAAGTAATCATTTCCTGGACAGTGTTATGTAAATGAATGTGATATTTGGTTATGCATACATTTTTAATGAATTTTTTTGGCTGCGTTTGCAAATTCATAATAATATTGTTTATTATTGATTAAGGTATGTTCATGTGATGGTCACTTATTTGATTTTGAGAAATAAATTGAGTTAAATGGTGCTTCTAAATTAATTATGTCACCTGGTTATTACCACTCAATTTATTATTCGATGTATAGTGGTACACTTTCATCATATAATCACCATCTTCATCAATACAATCCCGATGATTTAATTATTTAACGTCTATTCCGCTGCTGAGTATTTGAAATTTTTTGGTGAATGTGAGGCCTTGTGGTAACCCTGTCTTCTTGAATATATCCATAGATATTTAAAGTTATTGTAGTGATATATGCATGATAAAAAGGAGCGCTAACTTAATGGTATATTTATAGAACTGCACACTAATTTTTTTTGTCCTTTCTAATTCTTATTTCCTAATTGATTGTGGGAACCAAATTTAAGACTAAGTCTACATTTCTGGAGTAATTTAATGCAAAACTACTGCTTGTACCTACTTCATGTTTCTTGTGAAAAATGATTGACCACTGAGAATATCGTGAGGGCTGCATGCTGATGGTTTTTTTTTCAAATCTTAAATGATTACTTGTGGGTTGTTTGGTATGCAATGGAGTAACGGGCAATTTGGATTTCTTACTTATTTGGTATGGAGCCTCTTAAATGTACAACCCTTTTGACTTCTGATGCTTACACAACACAGGCATACCCACTGAACGATCTTTGTGGGCTTCCTAAGTCCGTTTTCCTTTAGTCACTACCTGGTGTCACCCACATGATCCTCCATGGTATGATTTCATTGGTCATCCTATTGCCAACTTACTAAGGCACAGTATTCCTTATAGCCCCCTTGAGGATAATCAATGGTTCATGCTAGATTACTTATCTTGGGCCTGGTTTTATTAAGTCCAACTTTTTGTTGTTGTTGAAGTTAATGTGGATATTACCAAAGAATCTGATTGTATCGACAATCAAGACATCTCATTAGTGAATGTGGACATTCTAACTGTACTTATATAGGCTGGCTGATTTCTCTCTTATTAGCTGATAGCTCAGTAGAATGACTTCTGACCTGAAGATGCTAGCTCTGGAATGCCTGCAAAACTATTGCCAACAAAAATCAACATATGTGGCGAAATCTAACAGCATGTAGATTTCATGTCTACCTGCCTAAGAAGCCTTCACTCCCAACTTAAAAAATCATATTCTCAGAGGCCAAGTTCCCCAAGATTTAATTCACCTATTCAAGATAATTTCATATCGCCTATCACTAACATAAAAATATTTTGATGAGCTCTCCAAATAATTGTTGTGCCAGTTGATGAGATTAGCATTCAATTTTAAGGAAATGGTCTGTCTGACATGTCTCCACGGGATAAGTGCTGCATTAGAGTGACTTAAATTAGATTGATTTGTTAAGGCATCAACCATCCTTGGGCTAGTCCTAGTCCTCCTCATAGCCTCGGGCATGTCGTCTGGGTCCTGAATGGTGCAGATGAACCAAAAACGCTCTCCCCTTGATGAACCTTTCGGCCTACCAGACTATAAAATATCAGGTAGCCTGCCAACCTGAAAACTCAACCAGGAATTTTGCTCTTCGGAAAAATCTGGGAATACTCGCTGGGGCCTAGATGGCTGTCCTGGAAAAATCAGTATTAAGACACATATAATGCATTTGAATGCTCCCTGTTGTGTTGAGAAGCTACTAATTTACACCTAGGTATCTTGTACTTGCCCCACATGACCCTATATTGGTGTTGGAATTTTACAAATTGAGGCAATTGTTAATGCTTCACATGAAAATAGGAGCCTGCAAATTTTGTAGTGTGCATATTTTTATTTTATGTACTAACAGTTGTCTGTTGTTTATTTTTAATCTTTGCCTGTTTATCGTGACATTGTTACTAAATATTATAGGGCTCGGCACTTAAATTTGTACAAGCACACGTTTCCTCGTCGGGTTTGTGAAATGTTCCCCAGACTTCTCCGAAGCAATATACTTAGCCACAATATTATAAACAGTTTATCTGGGGTACCAGAAGAATCGAACTATTTTGAAATATAAGTCCCAGCGCGAACACTTTCAATAATAGTGGCTCTTCAAATGTACTCCGCACTTTTTTGTATGTATGTAACATCTAGGTCATTTTGAGGTTATGACTGTGTACTAAATGGCTATAGCTTTCAAGAATGCCAATCATGACCTCCAGTGGAACTACGATTTGGTGGGAAATTCAAATTAAAATTTGTTTGGATTTAAGCGTCACACCTTGTATATCATCTACTTTGGTCGTTTAGACGTTGTTAAGTGATTCAGGCTTTCCAATGATCAATGAGAATTCAGAAATGATATTTTTTAAAGTAACTGAAATGTTGATGACCATGAGATTCCTGTTGATGTGAACCATTTTACTGAAACAGTAAGTCTCTATACTTTTAGAAATCGATTACATTTTATTTTGATTTCATTTCCAGGAAATTTGTCTTCCTCTAATGGAGTAAAAACCTACTTCTAGAACTGTGAATAAATTTTAATTATCAGGAATTATTTGATCAGGATAGTGTACCTATTTTTAATTCTGGGATATGCCAGAATATCATGTTATATCCTTCATATTGCAATCATACTGACAGTTGTTCCTTGTTATTTCCGATGTTGCAATCAATATTTATTTGAGG
This sequence comes from Hetaerina americana, assembly GCF_022747635.1. Taxonomy (NCBI): domain Eukaryota; kingdom Metazoa; phylum Arthropoda; class Insecta; order Odonata; family Calopterygidae; genus Hetaerina; species Hetaerina americana. The sequence continues at coordinate 78,868,726 of NW_027286763.1, forward strand.
GCTACTAATATAATCTTATTTGGAATTATCAAACACTGAGAAATTGAGGGAAACTCTCTACTAGTTGGATTGGAGTAACCCTTAATATCTCATTTCAAATAGTAGGTACAACCTGGAGGTGTCCTATCTGGATCCAGCCATGGCTGACTGCTAGGATTCATGGAATGTAGGAACTAACATTAATCCCCAGCTGACCATTCACTGTATACACAGTTGATGCTACTTCATTATTATCTCTCTTCTTATTATACCTGCTAATTCTCCCCTACCAATTTAAGGTTTATTCTTGTATACCACCTCCTTGAATTACGCTCTTTTTTCCTCAGTGTGACCTGGAACATTCTTTTCAGTTTTACAAAGAACCCTTCCATGAGTGATAAAATTTTCAGGAACCTCCTTACTTATTGCAGGCCTTGACCCCTGCCACTACAGGTGTGCAGTGACATATATGATCACAGGCACTTTTGGCTGGCCGTGGTGTAATATCTTATCTGGTCAGTTAACATATTTTCAAGGATTTCCTCCTCAATATTCACACTTCATATTCCCAATTTTTTACAACCAATCTACATTTGGACATCAGGAGTCCCCTGCCTAAATATGGACCCAGGGACCAGGTACTGCTATGCTTCTAAGCTAACTACCTATCATGATATTAAAAGCCCATAAACCCCCCAGGTTGATATTTGTTCATTATTTTTATCAATAGGCCTTTACTAATCCTCCAAATTTTGATTTTCATCCTCAAAGTAGTGCAACTAGATTTAATACACATGTGAAACCTTATTGCCCAGTCTTGAAAGACATGCAGGAATCCATTTTTGATAGGTCTTTCTAATCACCTTAGTGGCCACCGTCATAGTTTCTGATGGTGTGAAACCCTTCCTACAAATGTGTTTCTTCTCGATGAAGAGCATGAAGAAGTCACATTTGGCTAGGTCTGGATTATAACAAGAATAAGGAGTACACTGCTGATGGATTTTTGCAAGATATTCCACAAAAACATTTGCAATGTGTAGCCATGCATCATCATGTTGCAACATCCAGGCTGCTGCTTAGAAATGTTGAGTTTTGCAATTGATATGTCCCAGGAGGATCATCAGTTTATCCCTATAGTATGCTCATTTACATTTATAAATATATATGGTATACATATAATGGTGTAACAGTATGCTACATGGGCATTTGCATATGTAAATGCCCATGTAGAATACTGTTTTACCATTATATGAATATCAAATAGTTATATAAACAGTAATTTCAAAGTAGAAGCCACCGCTTTTGCTTTTTTTTGCATTTGCAATTCTGGAGATATCCACGTATAACGTTGCTGTTTGTCTCAGTATCAAAATGGTGTGGCCAAGTTGCATATGTTGTTATAACCTTTGAAAGAAGCTTCTCATATTGTTGTAACATCAACTATAATTGCTAGGAAAACAGCAAATGAGTGTCCTCTTGTTAAGATATGAGCCACTCAGAACCCACTGTTCACAAACACATCTTGTGTGCAATTTTGCTGTTAATAATTTATGGGTGATACTTAGTGAAATTTTCAGTTTTTTATAGTACTCTCAATGTTTTTCATTGATTGTCTCCCTCATTGACTATAGCAGTGTTAAGGTTTACTTCCATAAGAGCTCCAGGCCCTCCTTCCTTGGAAATTGATGTCTCCTCTTTTTAAGAATTTCAAACAGTCTTCTAGCTGTGCAATAGGGAAGTACGACTCTCCATAATCCTCCAATAGTGGAACATAGGCCTCAGCAAACTAATAATTCAGGCAAAAAGTAAAATGTCCATGCAGTGCTGAGTATTGCCTCCATTGTTTCTGTATGCAAACTGAACGTTTCAACTTTCAATACCTGTTCTTATGCAATACTGTAGTCCAGTAAATGGAGCTTGTATTGTGCATTGCACATGGGCTATTCATTAAGTCCTTAGAAAAAATAAGAAGCATTATTTTGGAGAAATTTTTTATCTGTCCACATAATCTCCTTTTAGCTCAATACACTTTTCCCAGCATTTCTACAACTTTTTCTTAAGCCTTCTGAAAAGAATGGTTTTGGAAGGTCCTCAAAATAAGTATCTTTGTTGGTGATGACCCCCTTGTTCAATGTAATGTGTTTACCGCCTAGCCATTTTTTCAAGTTTATGTATAAAAAAATGTCACTGGGTGCCAAATACGGTGAATGTTGTCTTGATTTGAACAATACTTCCATTATTTGCATCACCGGAATTTCAAAGGTGTGCACTTGTGCAGTGTCTTGATGGAAGAGGTTTTTTTTCTTTGCCAAATTAGGGTGGTTTTTTTTGGCATTTCTTAGCTCAACCAGTGCAATAATGATGCATAATACTTTCCATGTATTATTCGTCCTTGTTGCAAGTGGTCAATGAAACTGTTTCTGCTTGCCTCCCAAAAAACTGTGCCCATTACCTTGTCGGATAATTTCACCAACTTTGCCTTCCTTAGGGATTATAAACCCACTTTCAACTGTTCCTTTGTCTCTTGAGTGTAGTAGTGTATCCATGTTTCGCCCACAGTTATGCATTGATGCTGAAACTTTTCAGGATTGTGATGGAAATGTGCCAACGCAGTCTCCGAATCAACCTCTTGATTGCATTTATTCCCCACTGAGAGCAAATTCAGCCCCCATTTTCCCAATATTTTTTTATGCTCTATGTATGGTGTAATTTGAAAACACTACCTTGTGATATGCCTGTAGCCTTAACTATTTTGATTCGGCGATCACTCAAAACTCATGAATTTTGTAAATTATTTCAGAGGTAGTCACTTTTCTTGCGCTGGTGGTAGTAGGTTAGGTATACGGTATTATATCTCATTGAGACCACTCAAATGATATGCCAATATATGGCATCTAACTGAAGAATCGGGAAGCAAATTTCCAACCTTTTTTCTCATTTTACTCTACATCATACTCAAATCATTTTATGTACACTGATAACATGCCTAACTTCTGGCTGCACATGTCTTGCTGCATATTCTTAGCTGAATTCAGCACCTAGACCCATACCCTCGAATTTTCTTCATTTTTTCAAGTCGTTGCCGGTCTTATATAAATCAGTGAAGTAATTACTCCAAATTTACCTTGTTAACAATTTATTTTTTATTTGCATTCTAATACATTGATTCTCCGTGACCCACAGACATGACGCTAATTTTGTCTAATATTTTTCTCCCTTATTTCAATCTTAAAGAAATGTTGTTTACATTGCCTATTGGTCAATTCCATTCCCAAGGACTACAAGTTTGACGTGGTAGGGAGCTGTACTGGTGGGAGCAATGGTAATTGCCTCTGGTAGGGTCACCCATGTGGGATTGACCGTAGGAGCTTGAGGATAGGGATTCCATGCAGTGTCCTCAGTGTGGGGGTTGCAAAGATGTTGAGCAACAGTGGGGTGGCCATATGAGTGAATGTGTCACGTTAAAACACCATCAATTAAGGCCACCACATCTATAAATCATCCCATGAAAATATAATTGGTTCACCATAATTAGTTTTCATTTATAAATTTGTAATTGGGGCATCTAATGATTTTTTAAATTATCATTTGAAAAGGTATTTGGTTGTTCAGAATTAGGACTCTGTGGAGCTTTTTTTTGAGGAGATAGGATTTTTGTTTAACCCAAAGCAATGCCACAGCTTTTGACTGACCTTAGTTGGCATATTATTTGATATTTGACAAAGATCATTGACTAGAAATTTAGGGTATAGAAAAGCTGGCAGGAGCTGGATATTCTGCAAGACGTAATTGAGTGGAGGAGACATATTAGGAAGTTCCTTTTTCAGATTTAAATCTGAGCACAGTAGAAAAATTTATTCTCCTAATAAGAACTACTTTGCTAGGAAATGTACAGGGTTGCACCCAAAAGTGGTAGGACTGATTTTTTTACAAGAATTTTATTGACGATATACTTACATCGACTTAATAATCTTCAAAGTATGCTTCTTGAGCTGCTACACACTTAGTATAACGTTGCTCCCATTCCCTGTATGCCCGCTGGAAATTTTCTTTGGGGATGCCGTTGATGACCCTCGTCGAAGCCTCTTGAACGGCCTTTATCGAGTGAAAACGTCCTCCCTTGAGCTGTCTTTTCATCAGAGGGAAGAAGAAGAAGTCCGGTGGTGCCAGATTGGGAGAATAGGGCGGGTGCGGCAACGTGGCAATGCCGTATTTGGCCAGGAGCTGTCATGACGACAAGCGCGCCATGGCACGGCGCGTTGTCATGATGAAGCACCCAGCAGTTTGCAATGGCCGGTCGGACTCTTTTCACGCATTCTCGGAGGCGGATGAGCACCTGCACGTAAAAGTTTGCATTCACAGTCTCCCCTGGTGGGACAAACTCCTTGTGAACCACCCCATGACGGTCAAAAAACACAATTAATATCGTTTTGATTTACTCATGCAAGCCTTTTTTGGGCGTGGGGATGCGGAAGTGTGCCATTCCGCAGATTGTCTTTTCGTTTCGGGGTCATATTGAAAAACTCGTGTTTCATCACCAGTTATCACATTGTCCTAACAATTTTCATCTCGGTGCAAATTGGCTAACACTTCTTGTGTTAGCCGATTGTTGTGAAGATGTCTGATAGTTGTGAAGTTCAGTGGTGCCAGATTGGGAGAATAGGGCGGGTGCGGCAACATGGCAACGCCGTATTTGGCCAGGAGCTGTCTGACGACGAGCGCGCCATGGCAGAATTTTCGACACCATCTTGGCGCACACCTTGCGCATGGCCAAATCCTGTGAAATAATGCGTTGGACGTTGGATGCAGACAGACCCAAGTCTGCAATTTCTTCACTGGTTAAGCATCGGTCTGTGTTCAGCAGTATCCTCACTCTGTCCACATTCGTGTCGGTTCTTGCCGTCGACAGCCGTCCGGAGCGATGGTCATCTTCAACGAACGAGCTCCCTACCCTCTTTAAACAACTTGTGCCACTCAAATACTGTGGAACGGCTTAAGGAAGTGTCCCCATAAGCCTGCTTGATCATATCGAGGGTCTCAGTTGCCGTCTTCCCGAGTTTCGCACAAAACTTCACGGAATAACGTTGCTCTAAATTCAGATTCATTTTGTTTCCCGACGCGGACAAAAAACTTGCTTCACTAAAAACGGTGTCCTCACTCAACAACAGCCCGCAGGCGACTGAGGTTGGTGTTGGTCTGTTGCTAAGAGCCCCCTCCACCTTACCCTGCCAGGCAGACCCCCCTCCACCGCTCCGTTCGCGCCAGAGAAAATCAGTCCTACTACTTTTGGGTGCGACGCTGTATATTTCAGATTATATTGCTTTTTCCTTTAACTGGAAAGTGTAGTTATTGGTAAAAAAAATTTAGTGGCATTAAAAGGTGTAACATTGAAGGTTAGAGTGAAAAAGTAGGTATCTTCATATTTTACTTGAGTTTTCATCAGCATCAGTATTTTATATTGTGTTAGGAGGTTTTTATTTACATTATATTAGTTTAATCTTTATGTGAGATATTTAATTTGTTAAACATTAAAATACAATTTTATTTAAAAAATTTCCCCCTCAATCTCAATTTTACATTAAACTCTCTGTACATTTTTTCAGCAGTGTATCACAAACATCAATTCAAGGTTTCAATACGGGTTCACACTTTTCATTAATGACGCCAAGCGTGATATATATATAGAAATATGTATGCATCTTCTGTAATGGATGATGTTCCCACAAAACTCTTAGGAATTAGGATGAGACATTCTCTGAGAGGAACCCTGTCATTTAAGACACCACTTCCGTGTAATTGCTGTTATCAGGACACTCATACGGCTACTTTGTGGTTTCTTGTGTTTTTTGAGGCCCTGATGGTCAAATCATGTAAATTATGAGAATTTTTCCTTTGCATGTGAGGAAAAATAGTCTTAAAATTGTGTGGAGGCTCTCTCTTCTTCTCCCTCTATCTGTGGTCAAATGCTGTGTTTCCTGTTGAAATGAAGTTCTCTCACCTCTATACTGGTGATTTACCTTTTTTATGGTAGATACTTGTATACTTCCGATAGAATCAACTATTAATGGTTAATGCCATACATTTAAAAAAATGACTTCTCTTTAAAACTCCAGCAATGTTTGACCTCATTCCTGAGACGGATTTTTATGCATGTAGTCTGCACTAATATATTTCTGAAATTATTATTGCTAAATTCGTAACCTTAAATTAGATTCTTCAGGCCTGTGTTTTAGTATGATTTGGATTCATATGAATCCTTGGCTTTCAAACTCATCATTTTTACTGTTTCTTTCTGTAGAGCTCCGTGAAGGTGAAAGATTGACAATCTTTTCCCGTATGTCATGTCATTAAATGTTGCCATCATTGTTAATTATTAATGGGGGAGATGGTTCTCAGTCAGCTCAGCAGTTGCAGTGTTGACCATTAGTTAGAATTGGCCACATGTATATATTAACTGTACAAATAACTTTGATTTGTTTTCCTCCATTAATTATTACTGCCAGGATCCTCTGCCTTACTTCTATCGTTATTATTATTGATGTTGCTTCCTGACATATTTTGAATTGTCTGCTAGGGTCAAACAGGTGCTATAATGTAGTTCAATTCCTAATGATCAACATATCAGAGCTTAGTGTGTGGGGTGGTTTTAGCGTGATTGCATATTTCATTGGAATTACTGCTGTTATTACACATGTCATAGGGCTATTAAATTTTTTTAAAGGGTTTACTTTTTTAGTTATTCTCTCAAATTCCATTAATATTCACCGCTTCCAGTAAATAGTTTTTTTTAACACTTCAATTCTTGCCAAAATTTTGTAAAATTGATATTGTAAATTTCTTTGGTGAACTATGTGACAGTTGTTACATTGCTCTGTCTGAAAAGTCTTTTTGGAGGAATTTTGATTTGCCTAATTAGTATCAGAAGTGGAGCCATGGCTAGTTCAAGGTACTGGCCTTGTACATGTGTAAATTTGAATGCATTTTGCACATGTATATAGTGTTGCTGTTTGTGATTGTTATTTCCAATTGAGGATAAGTGATTCAAGCTCTGAATTCCACTAATGTACAACTACCAAATTAAATAGGAATTGATCCACTCGTAAGGGAAGACAATTTAATGAACTACAGTTTTTACCAAGGCTCTCTGTGCCTCATGATGGTCTCCTGCTTTTGCCACCTGCCAAGTTAATTATCTCCTCAGGTTACCTCCTTGTTTTTTCATCTGGATTCTCACGTTCTCCACTTTGAAATAAATTTCTGATAGTCATATTTTGCAAGTTGTGCCTATATCTAACTGGGTTACTTATTATTCATTGGTGTCCCATTTTTTCTTGCGTTGTACCTGTTTTTAATTAATATTTAGCTGAATGTTATGCATTAAAAATGTTATTTGTATTTATAGCTGTAGAAAAAAATGTTCCATTAGGCATTTCTTATCATGTTCGGTTTGAAGTGATCATGGTTGATTAATCCAGTTTTGAGTCGCCACTCTTCACCTAAAGTCTCATTCACGAAAATACGAACTCTACCCAAAAAAGAGCAGTAATCAGGTTAAGGGGCCTTTCTGCCCTTTATTTTTTGTATATTTTCAATAGAACATGCAGTTAGAACTTTTGATTGGCAGGAATTGGTTGGAATCTTTCAAAGACTGCTATAATGCAAATGAATTAACCATTAGGTAATTCAGCAAGGATAAGCTATGATTGTTGAATAGCATTAAAATTAAACATTCTTATTCTCTGGTTAAAGGCAATCACACACTGCATACATACTAGAACATTGTTGTTTATATGCTGCAGTGTTTTTAGCAATGTTGTAACATTGTAGTGACTGTAAATATGGTAGAGATATTCAAATTAGCACAACCTTGTTTATCTTTGATATTATCCTGAATGTAAGCGCAAGGACTTTATTTAAGATCAAAGAAAGGTTTCATAGAATTAACAAGAATAAAAACTATGAATTCAATTGTGAAATTCACCAATTTTTTCATTAATTCCTCATTGTTTGAAACCTTTGAATTAATTACAATTACGACTGGTGTATTTTGGGTGATAATTACCAAAAGTTATCATTTACATGAATCGTAATTTCAATGTCTAGTGCCTGTTGGGTGCATTTTTTCCATTTGTAATATATTTTATCTCTATATGAAATCTATTAACATAACCACAATAAAATATCTGTAGCTTCCAGCATTAAATTTAGGACACTGTACCCTTACCACATTAACCGGCGCAACAGGTGATTTTGAATGTAAAAGAGAACTGCTAAAAGAATTCCTCCAAATAACATTAATATATGAATTGGAATTTTGAATTAAAGTTAAGAATCTGTTCATCTTAATGTTGAAAACATCCCATCTATGAGGTCTTTCAAAATATCATTCATAATTAATATTGTTCCACTGAGAAAAATTTTCTATTTACTTTCATGGACATCTTGTCATGTGAGAATTGTCTATGGGGTTTTTAACCATTGGGTTTTCACTAAAATTGATTAAGATGTCCCTGCTTTACTCAGATAAAAATGCGAGTACTAACCAGCAGCTAATTTTTCATCAGTTATAAGCTCTCGTGATTAGTTCATAATACCCTTAAAAAATTAATGTTTTCTAACACCCTCCATTTCACCACTTAATTCATGGTATGTGCTTAAGTTATGTATTGCTTTAAACACTTTTTTAAGAGCTCTGAGAGGCATCCCAGGTATGCTGCAACATTTAATGATGAATGCTAACAGACACTTCATTCTTCTGGTGCAGTGTGAATAACTCTGGGACAGTTTCTGTCTAGTTGTAGCAGTGTAAGGATAAGGCTATCAACAAATCCATTAAGGGCCAGTGCATAGTGACCTTGTGTTGCAGATTGATTGCCTGGGACCTGCCCTAACTTTGGGATGCAGCTGCTTCTATACAAAAATCTTCTCTTCTGCCACCCTGAATCAGTTCTTATATGCCAGTTTTACTTTAAATAACAGACTTCAAGATAATTATCAGTTTCTTTCTTTTGTCTTTATATGATTCTAAAAACAAGTGATATCATTAATCCGGAATAGAACTGGTCCAGATAATACCATATCATTTATCTCTTACAATATAGGCATGAAATAAGTGAAGCAACCGCCTATGTTTACTATTGGTTCATTGGTTTTTCAGGAAATGTGAGAGGAAACTGTCTTGTCTTTTAGTCATACTTTTTGATATTGATTGTTTCATATACGCCTCTTTGTATTTATGGATTACTTTGAAAAACCATCACTTGAAGGTACAATTATTTTGGAAAGGAACTTACTTAGTTTTAAGAGGGTTGTCTGAAAAGTTTCGGACCTAAACATGAAGATGGTAGTGCTCCAAAACAAAAGTTTGGGAATGAATTTTTGCATAACTTGAAAGGAACTCACCAAAATTTCAGCCATTTTGGACTCTCAGTTGTTGTTTGACAGTCATTTAAGTGAGTCATCGTTAGGGATTTTGTGAAAATAGTAAAAAATGAGTGCCGAGCTGTCATTAAATATATTTTTTTGAAAGTGAATATGCCTAACCAAATCGAAGTTGAGTCGGGTGCTTTTTACAGGAACTCTGCTGCATCATTTATGACCGTGAAATTTTGGGAAGCTGAATTTAAACTTGATTATGCCAGATTGGCTGATAATGAGACAGTTCAGAACAGCCAAAAACTGCATCCATCACTGATTGTTGCAGTTGTAGCATTGAAAGTTATGACTTTGGAAAAGTTCACCAAAAGATATTGAACAACCATTGAATTAAGGTTAGAGGGATAACAAGGGCATATCAAAAGGCAAATGTACAAGTTACTGTATTTGACAGCATATTAGTATACTTTTTTTCCAAAATTATGGCTCAAAAACAATATTTTAGGTTTATATGTGAAGGTTCAAACTCCATGGGTTAACGTTAAATACTGAATGTTATATTTACCCCAGGTGTTCGGTACTACCTGTTTTGACCCCAATCATTACTTATGTATAATATTTATAATTCAATTGGAGAATGTTGAAGTTGGGATTGTTATTATTTGGCTCATCACTATTATGTGACGTGAATATCGTGTTGCTCCCTTCTGTGATATCCAAAGATATCACAGAAGGGAGCAACACGATATTCAAGGGGTCAAGATGTCAAACGAACTTGAATCACAGCTGATTATAACAAAGTAGCATGTGCTCTTCTTACTGGGTGAAATTATTTGTTTTAAAAAAATATCCTAATATATTTGGCAACAGGAGACAAGAAATTAAGCTTCACAATCCAATTTAGACTATTGTTAGACTGTGCTAAGGAACAAGTGAACAGAGCAATTGACCTGCGCAGTTGAACAGTTGAGCACTTGAAGCAGAGCATTTTGACCTGCCACCTACCAAAAAAATGATATGTACCTGGCATCTGCAGTAAAATCATTTGAAGACAAATATGTAAAACAAAACATGACCTTTGATACCCACACTGAAATGTGAGTTTGTCTTATATGCCAACAAATGCGTCGCTTGTCTCATGAAATTTAGTTGCAGTAGTAAGGAGTCGGTACTCTTTTTGTTTATGAAAGATATGAGATGCATCTTTACTTAAGTCTCTCTTTGAGAATTATAAATTGATGTTTCTCTCTTAACATATTGCCAATGTTAAAACACTAAATGAATCCATATAGGTTACCTAATTAACCGTATTAAAGTCACTTGATTAACCTTAAATGAATGCCAGCCTCTTGGTCATAAAAAGAAGCATGTGGCTAAATGCTATACAATCAGGTGCTTTTTTTTTGTTTGAAATGAGCCCTGGTAACTAGTCTAATAATGTGGGTGGATTAAGTAACCCTGTGTAGAGTCTTTCTTTCATGTAACACTTTCACCACCAAATTCATTATTATTATTCAATGTGTTTCTCATCGTTGTTCTGGTTGTTTCCAAATTTGTTAAATTTTCCAGTGCATTGTGACATTGGGTATTCCAATGCATTGAGACATCAGTTATTCCAATGCCACATACTAATATTTTCTATTTTAAAAGTCACTGTTCCTGCCAGTTTCCAAAATTACTCTCTAATGACACTAAATTAGTTTATCATTATTTAGGTGCTTTCTTTGAATTATAAAACGAATTACAGCATCATAATTTTCCATCTTAGGGCTTGTAAAAATTGTACAATGTTCACATCCATTCACTCTATTGGGGCTCTCTGGCTCTGTTATTATCTTCCATATTATACCTATCTAAACCATAGCATGATGTATCTCTATTGGAGGAAGTAAACTCAATCAGTATCTTTACCCTATGCTATAAATAACCTCTAATCTTCTTCAGAGCCACTGCACTTTCAGTAGCATCACCATGCAGTAAAACCTCAAACTTACGGACTCTGAATTGATGTAATACTTGAATCTTTTACTATCTGCACAGCTATCCTAATAAATAAATTCAATAAAATCCTGACATTAACATCCTTGAACCCTGGATACACATGAAATGTCACAGCTCCACAGAGATGACCAGCTGATTTTTATTGTGTAGTCTCCAGGTTTAGTTCATTCCTGTAATTTTTTGTTTAAGTTATGTAAATAGGTTCATAAAAAAGTTTTACTAGTATTCTCAATTTTCAAAATAATATTATACTAATTATAATAATTTGCTCGTGCAATAAATCTGAACATCAAAAAACCTAATGGTTTTGTTTCTTTGAATTATTAGCAGATCTATTAAAATCATTCCATAGCTGTTTTCTGACCTTAGATGTGCTAGTTCGTTTTATTATTTCTTTTAATAAGTAGAAGGAATTTAAGTCACAAGCTGAAATATCTATACAGATATCGGGAACTTATGATGTTTGAATACCTTCTCCTATGAATAATAATAATAAATATTGATGAGGGTAAAAAAACTATACTTAACAATAAAGATTTAATATTTCACGACCATGGTTTTGATGCCTAATCAGGTATCATCATCACCACCTGATGTTGGTGCGCAGCATGGAAACCATGGTCGTGAAGTATTAAATCTTTATTGTGGAAGTGTAAAGTTTGTTTTTTATCCTCACCACAAAGGAATTCCACAAAGTTAAACCTGAAACAGTTACTTTTAATAAATGTTGATTTTACATATTTTTCAATGGTCCCTTCAAATAGATAACTTTGATGGTTCTTTACATATATGCTTGACAGTTGTGATGAAGAGAAACCTACTATGAGTTACTGGATAAATTTCTGATCGAAAACTGCTCTCTGCCTGAAGGAATACTACCAAAAATAGATATTAGGGTGGCCATTCCAAAAAGAGTGGTCATTTTTCAACAATAAACCATTGCTCTTTGATGAAATTTTGATATCTCTTCTCAAAACAGTCCCTATTGGATGTAATGCAATTGTCAAACCTTTTGTTCTAGCCTTTAAGTACTTGCTGGAATCCATTTTTTGAAAAGTCCTTCAATACTGCCTTAGAAGCCTTAACCTATGCTCTTGTTGAAAAATACTTTTGTTGAAGGCGTTTCTTCTCATTGGGGGATAGAAAAAATCTCCTGGGACTAGATGTACTATAGGGAAGATGAGTAAACATAACACGCTGATTTTTGGGAGATATTCAGCAACAATTTTTGTGATTCCAATGCAAAAATTTCTGAGTGTAAAAATCAACCTCCTTGACTGGGATCCTGGTCAAGGCAAATAATTTTTACAATGAAATTGTTGTATTGACATGTATATTAGCAGATGACTCCATTAAAAGTTACTGTTGTGGCATCTCCCGCAGTTTCTTTGGACATTTGTGATGCTCAGCCATGCATCGTCATGGTGCAGCTTCCAGCCTTTTGCTTTGAAATGTGGCGTTTTGCAATTGATATAGTCTAGGAAAATTTTCAGTAAATATCTAGAGTATGCTCCATTTAGATTTAGTTGGCCATGCTGGTATAATATGTGGGTACACATTTTCCCCGGCATCAAAAAATGATATGACTGGAAATTTCCCGGCCCAATTCACCTCTTAGGCCATTTTTGGTGTTAATGATGCTGTAGTTGTCCACGGATGGTTTTGCTGTTTGCCCTGTGGTTCAAAATGTTGTGGTTTTATCAGTAGTGATGACCTTTGAAAGAAACTCATAATACTCTTGTAATGAAAAACATCTTTTGTGCAATTTTTTTGTTATCTGAGTGTGGATGATGCCATTGGAATTTTCAATATTTCTGATGGCACTCTCACTTATATTCATGCTTTCATACTATCATTATGATCCTTTTGATCAAATCAGGATCATCATTGATGTCGTTTAATAGCTCCTGAGCGATGCTAATGCGATGGCTCTTCTGGTCAAAATTAAGCAGTTCCAAATAAACTTCGCTGATATGCATCTCATGCCCAAAACATCCAAAAAAATTGCATGACATGAGCCAACACATATATGCCAACATCTTCAGTAACTTCTCTAATAGTGATTTGATGATATTTCAAAACAATTTTCTTCACTGCTTCAACATTTTCATCTGTCGTGACCCTGCTGGGACGTCCAGAGTGAGGTTCGTCAATGGCATCTTCTCGGCCATCTTAGAAGAGCTTGCACCATTTATAAAAATTAGTTTTCACCTATAGCAGACTTACTGTATGCCACTGTCAATATTTCAAGTGTTTTGGAGCATTTAATTCCAATTTTTACTCAAATAGATGACGATTCTTTGATCCATTTTTTTTATAGCAGAAACTCGCCGAGCACACCAAAACATGTCTAACATTTCCATCTGTCAATAAAAAACTAAATATGCTATATTGTTGATACTGCAAAAATATGTTAAGGACATGTTCACCACCACAACAAGACAAAAAATCAAATGTTTGTTGCCCGTGAAATTTGGAAGTCACCTTAATTTTTGTGCACACCTCATATATTTTGTTTTTCATTGTTACCTTCAAATGGTTGCTGTTTTAGATGGAGTTCCACATATTATTATTATGATATGTGTCAGTTGAAGTGGTTAGGAATTCACGTGCATCACCTCTTTTGCAACCCTTAACTTCTTTGCATACATATCCAGTAGTTGCATTACAAGTTAAAAATAAATATTTTGATGGAGTGTCAATTGAGATGGGTTTTGATATTTTCTCTTTGGGAAAACTCTTGTGGTTAGCTTTTACTTATTATGAAGAGAAAACGGTTAAGTAGATTAGGGGAAGCAGAAGTGGTTCCTAACTGGCACTGTAGACACAAAGATTTCTCTCCTTTCCAAAATCAAAACCACGTGAGCACAAGCAGTTGTTATTTTGATTCTTATTGTCTGCAATGTATATAATTCATTATAATTACATTGCAATACTTAGTCTGCCATCCATAATAGTAATTTTTTCTCGAATTTACCTGTGAAAATATTTTGATTTTTCAATTTGACTTTTTTTGAAATTATGCACTTAAAGGACAGTATCCTCAAACCAGAATATGAGTGATCAAATAATTTCTCTGTGTTAATTTTTTTGTTTTAATGCATCAATAGTTGAGGGATAGCACTTTCATTTTATTGTCAGTGTGCATATTTTAGTTATGACCAGTATCATTCGGAATTTCTTATGAAAGTCTTAATTTAGGAATATCAATAACCAGCCAATATTTTTCCTAGCATAATATGATTTTTTGGAGAATTTACTTATGAAAAATTGAATTTTACTTGAAGCTGAACATCCAATTCCAGAGTCATCATTTTTATTAATGGAATAGTCTAATTTTTACTAAATGTCATTCAATGTTAATGTGCTAGTACATCTTTCTTGGTGGATACTCAAAAATGACAAGATAATAGATGCAAATTCCAAACACTGATTTTGCCTTGAAAACATAGAACATTGGTAGGATAAGTCATCATAGCATTTTCATCATTAGGAGAATCATATATTTTTTCATAATGAAAATGTGTTTTGTGTAACCTTTAGTTTTCGATTGTCTGGAGCATGATGACAGTTTTTTATTGCATAATATCTTAATAACCACCTATACTATATCATTTTTTCATTTTGGCACTGTGTGCATAGCAATTTAATTGATCCAAGTTAGCACCAAAAATCAACTGGAGTTCTTTGAAATGATGTTTGAAGGACAGTGTTTGCATTCTTGTCCTCAACTTCTTAAAAATTGACGAAGATTATATGCACTTATTATGATCTCTTGATATTACAGCAATGTTATATATTGTCTGCACAAGTGTGATGCATAATAATAGTATGAAAGGGCTTTAGGAAGGGACTGCAATCATTCAAATTTAAGATTAAGGGGACTATTGCTCTTAAGATGTGGAGCCGTTCGTTTTACATATGCATTAGTGTTGTTTGTCTCCAACAATCTCGGCAATCCTAGGGTTTATTTCTAGAATTCAGATTCTAGCATATTAATCATGCATTTTTTAAAAATATTGAGTATATTCTGCACTGTTCATTAGCTATTTTTTTTATCTTTACTCCCTTTCTAAAAAACTGGATATTGAACATTGAATGAATTCGTGCCACTTCCATATGAGGGGTTAAACCATGCATGTTGTACTAATTGTATAATTTATTGGTGCTCCACCTTATGCTTCTAATGTGGTTTTTTTTTAAATAATTGGACTTTTGGGATTACAGAGGGGTAGGCTTGGGTTGTTACAAATTGTTGTTTCAATTGTTACAAATGGTATCCCTTTATTTTATGTAGAGGTGTATTCTGCTTAATTATGTTTATACTATGCTGAGAAATTAGATTTAGAAGTTTCAATATTATTGAAATTCTAAATCCATTGCGCATTGTTTTAGTGTAAAATCTTCTTTTCTTAAAATCTGCAAACCAACAATGCAAAATTATCCATATTAAATGGGTGAAATACTCATGGCAGCATTTTTTATTCATATTTGTAATAAAAACAGATAGCATGTCCAAAACTATTCCATTATCACATAGATATAATAGCAGCAGATAATACCTGCTCACTTTCCGTATTTGTTGGCCTACTCAAATCTAAATAAGGGTATTGAAATATTTTAGCCCCCAATTATTATATAATGAATGAATCAGTATTACAGTCTATTGTTGTTACTTGCCCATTTTAGCTTCTCTTAAGTCCTTATCTGAATTCTTGTTCTACATTGGTTGAATTGGATCCTATTATTTGGCATACTTTTGGTTGTCATATTTTCATTATTTGATGTCACCTCTTTCTATCCAATTGAAGTTATTTGATGTTTACTGGGATCTCTTTCTTTGGTTGTGATCTATTGTATTGTTTAAAATCATTTTTAATGTAGTTTTGAATAGTATTTGGTTTTGAGATTACTGATTTTGTTTATACCTTTATTGTTAATGTTACTGAATTACAATGCATCTCATTAATGGCCTTAGGTATATCTGTGTTTTTTTAATACCTTACTCCACTTATAGCGCAATTATTATTTAGTATTGTGAAATTAATTGTGCTATTAGAAGAATCTATGGAGACTTGTCAGGGTCTGTAAGATTCAACCTAACTACAGAAATCCACAATATTAGCCTGGAATTTTTCTTTTCTAATATATAAATTGCACCAATACTGGCATTTCCTTCAGTTCAGCTTAATATTTGTGCATATTTAACCAGCAAAAATATTCTTATCAAACTTAGTGTAATTTTTAGTATGATATCTTTCTTTCTATGAACATAAGTAAAAATTTGTGAGTTCTCTTTGTCGTGGTCGTCCTTATTCCTTCATTAGTATTGCTTCATTGCTATTATTTATTGCAGTATCTATTGGTTCCAGCTAGCTGAGCGGTCGTTAGTGTTCGTTGTTGTATCAGGTGGTCTTCCGGATCGCAAATGGCTATGCTCGATGCATGCTTGTTTCCTGTGCTCCTATGGCGGCATATCGTGGTAGCAAAAATAAAGCACCAATTGGAGAAAACTACCCGCTCCCCCTGAAATGGGTTGTGGTGCACCCGCACCCGAGGGTGCGGATGCACCGCATTAGGAATTACGTTGAATCTGAAAGAGCTATGTTGTATGCGCAACTTATTTCATGCGAATTTACCAACGTGCATTGGGAAATGTCAAATGGGAGTTGGTTTTGAGGTCATCCTCTTCATTAGTTTATCAGGAAAATAACCGAAATTTAGAGTACTCCCTTAGAGAAATGAATATTTCGCGGTTGAAATTTTTTTTTTAAATAAAATACTATTATTGTGTGGTTAATATATTGAACGTTTAAGGTTTCAGGGAGAGAATTCGTGGTCAGTGCGGTGAAATTTGGAGAAATTTAGTAAGTAGTTCCTAGTTATTGGAGGCGATTGATAAACTGAGGCCGAGCTGCGAATTGAATCTCATCCTTGACAAGAGAAAGTTCAAATCCTTTAAATTCGTACCCATTTTGTCATTGATAGGATTATTCAGCTAGGGACATAGTTGTGCCTCTTGCTTCGGTAATTGTTTTCCTTGGTTAACATTCATCCGGCCTTTCATGGTTGGGAGTTCATCGTTTCGATCTACGGAGTCTGAACTAAAGATTGTGTGTACTGTGACATGTTTAATTAATAATTGCTATGCATTGATCATGATGGCGGCGTCGCAGGTACAGTGTATATGTGATTTCTGGACAATTTCCAAACTCGGCTTTTACATATCTCCTTCTTGCACTGTCGGTTACTTGGATCATAATTTACGAATGAGAGGATTGACGTTGCAGGCCCCTTTAAGTTCATTCTCCATGATCACGTAAGTTGACTTAACGTTCTTAACAATTATCTGTTCGCTTCAGTGTCGTAGGCACTTACAACATTGTCTGTTTAAATAATTGTATTTCAGTAATAGTATTGCATAATCGATATTGTATATAATTACAAAGCGTCGTGAGATTGAAATTAGCCGAAGAATAGTTTCTTTCGTATCCACCACTTCGTTGTTACGCGAAAAATCGTAATTCTCTTTCCTTCCCGACAACAAAGGTCAGCCCTGTCGCATGTCGGGTCGTCATCTAATGATGGTGACGCGTGAAAATTATCTGCTATACGAATTGGATACGGGTGGAATATAGATGCTTCCTTTCAAAAAATCACTTAGTGTTGCTATCCACTACAACGTTGCACCTCAAGTTCTCAGCGCTGAGTTGCGGATGCAGAGGCTTCTCTCACCCACGGTGGAAAGCTTCATACGGAGAACGGATTACGTATTTTATTTTTCTCTCTGGACTGAGTAATTAAAATTATACATTTTTCCCAAGAACCTGGAAAAAATGCCCATGGAAAAGACTAATATTTTTTCCGGTAACAACATCGTGAAACTCGATGTGCTAATACTATCATTAGTGCGCAAGTATTGAAGCTGTTGCAGTCAAAACTGCTGGTGATTTCGACCTCTTAAACCCAGGATACGATTTGTTAAATGAACATTTTCTTGCTGTTTTTTATTCTTCAATATGATTCGATGATGAATGCTTCTTGTTTACAGTTCAGATACTGTCTCGGAGGAGTTGTTACGTGTACCCAGAAGCCTTGTGAATGTTTTCATTGACATATTTCGGAATACTAAACTTAGGGTGCATTACCGTCGTGTATTCATCATAAATGAACACGAAGATTAGTGTGTACCATGAAGTGATCATATTATTATCGTCTTTCGTGATGTAGCTGAGTATATGAGCAGATTTTAATATTAAGTATTTTTGTTTTGCATTGAATCAAGCCCAATTATACAACAGCACATACTTCTAAATCATCCCATCGGAGCTGAGCCACAACATGATTTCTATATTTAATGGTCTTTTATTTCTACAATTGAAATGACTCCGCTTGGCAATAGTTAAGACTTTTTTCAGGGCCAAGATATATGACATCCAGCATAAAAAAACGAAACTGGTTGTGAGCAATTTATCATTATTTAAATTTTAGTGTTGTCCCGTTGACGTTTCGTGTATTTCAAATTTCCTTATTCCCTTTTCCTTCCTTATCTTTTTCGTGTTATAGATTTTTTCGGGGGACTTAGTATCCACCTGGAAGGAACCAATCGTTTAAATCTTCGTTGGCTTGAGGAAGGTTTAAGTTGCTTCTGGAACTTGTTAAAAGTTTGGTGATTTTTTAATTCCATGTGACTACATAATAAAATGTGCAAGGATGGTCTGAAAAGTTTCCGATCTAACAAAGATACAAGACATTTTTTCTGAAATTTTATGAGGTCGGAAACTTTTCAGACCACCCTCGTATGTGTCTCTTCCTTCCACCGAGCGCGCCGCGCGGCACAACATTTCAACATTGGCGGGAGTTTCTTTTTTGTATTCTCTTGTTTTTTTGTTTTCCTATTTGTGTCTTCCTGTGCTAACTGCTAAATATCGCCTTGCGAGCTTTTTCATGCACATATGTTTTGTGCCATGGCTACACTTGTGCAATGCTTGTATATAATGTTGCTGGAAACTTCATTACTGTGTGGCTTGCAGCACGTTCATGTGGCACGCACTTGTATACATACTCATCGAGAAAACGACCAGAAGTGTCAACGCCGTACATTTTAAAAACTCGAGTTAAACATTAACACAAATGAAAAAATTGTTTACGTCCAGCAATGGTTGCTTGATTTTTGAATGACGTATGATATTTCTGTCCTTTATCTTAATATTGTCTATGGTTTAAGCAATCTTTATTATCCAGTCTGTATGTGTACACAAACATACATATATTTAGCATAAAACATATAGCGTATCGGTATGGCTTAACAGTGTTTCTAGAGCACGTAATGTGCACGGTTAAATATCATGTGGTCTCATGCCTTCTTCATTTCAGCTCAGATATTGACGTAGAAGCTTCTTGTCGCACGGGGGGAACATAACACATATTCCTCCCCAGAGTAGATGATTTGATATTTTGCCGCCATCCGCAACTCGTCTGCCGAGGGAAAATGCCCCTTTTGCTCCTGTGGTCGTGATGATCATGGGCTCATTCTCTGTGCCTACAGTAATTTGGCCAGAGTCTTCTCGTGGTCATTTTTTATTTGGTGGCGGCTGATGTGTTTTAAAATATTTTTATTTTGCAACCTTTTCTGTGATTTATTTGTCTATTAAGGAATGTATATTAAGGATCTGATAACACGTTAAGGTGGTTCTTTGATTTGCCGGTTTCAACATCTGCCTAATTTCTATGCCAAGAGAGTAGCCTCCCGCTCCCTTGCTGTTGCCCCTGACCCGAATTTAATGCTATTTGTTGAATTAGGAAGAATCAACGTAAGGATCTTGCAATTAGCCTCATATCCTCCGGACTCTGTTCAAATAATTGAGAAAGGAGATGTTTATATGGGTGAGTATGCATTTGGCTGCTAAAAACCATATGATTGGATGTAATTACGGCTTAATTTAATAATCTTTAGCTTTAATCAGTAATTAATTAGGTATTAAAATAACTAAGGTGTTTTAAATATAGTTTAAGGAATTACTTAATGCGCATTGCTGTGTTTATGCGTCGTCGAGGGAGTGTTCCATGTGTAATCAATATTGTACAAACAAGAGATTCACTACTCCAATTTTGCTCGCTCGGAATCCTATCATCGGTACTTGAAATCCAATCCACCTTTATTAAACTGCAGTGTCAACGAGTTGAATAATTTATAAATCAACTTGAAAGATTGACTTTATGAGTACATTTGTAACCCTGCTAATCGAGTTCACTATCGACCTCGGCCGGGTTCGATATTAGGATGAAGTAACCACCATTCTAGTCGCTGAAAGGATATCATCGTCTCGACAAAATCCTTGGGATCCAACGAGTAAGCAGCGGTTTTCTTTTGCTTGATTTTATTTATTGTTTTCGACGAGTATCAAATAAAATAATAATTCATATATATATATATCTGTACATATAATTATATATATATATACCTGTACATACACACCCTTCAAGCCGTTCACTGTTGGAAGTAGATGGACAATACTCATTTTCAGGTTTATTATTGAAACACTCCCTTCTACCAATTTCTTCCATATTTCCTTCTGCTCTGACCTTGCCTACTTCGTTCGCCTCTGCCCAATTCAACCCTTCCTTTTATAAATGCCTTTCTGTTTCTGAAAACTTCAAATATGTCTATTCTTGAGAGCCTTTACGAACACGTTCACCCAATACCTTCTCGGTTTACTTCTCCAAAAAAATTCAGTCACGTAGGCATCTGTGTTGTGAATCGATTTTCATCCATTCCCTTAACATGGCCGAAACAGCGTAGAACTTTTCCTTTCGTTCTCGGTTGTTAAGTTAGAATAATTATTTAATATTTGAAATTTTGTCGAAGTATTTTCATTATTGCTACAACGACATGTTGCTGATAATTTAAAGTTCAAAGAATCGTAACCCCATATTGTTGGGTCGACTTCGATTCAATGTCAATTGTTTGTAAATATTGGCTCTTATGTGTATCTGGGGATTTTCGAATTGAACCTGAAAGATAACGATTGAACTTAGTATAATATTCGATTTACTGCAGCTTAAATGAGAATCACTGATTTGCAAACACGCCTGGAGAAAATCTCTTTTCGAGGAAGTCGCTGATATGTCCCCCCCCCCTTTTCCTCCACCCACCCTCCCAAGATTGGATTTTGCCGATTCCATTTCGTCCGATTAATTTGTCGTTAAATCAAAATATACGATTTGCATTTATTTTTGGACGATTTACATAATTTTTTATAGATTCAGCAGTTTAATTGGAATTGGTTTCCTTCAAATTGCCCAGCGTTTCTGCTGGCCTCAATTTAAGTAAGACCGTTTTGCAATGTTATTTTTTGTTAAAGTCCAATGTATTCTTTTAGAAGGTCATCTTAAATATTCATGACCACTGGCAAAAGCCGATACATAACTGAATTTTAGTATTTAATCCCATTAAGTGACAGCGTTAATTTTGTTCTTATCTCTTTTATTTCAATAGTTTGAGACAATTAGGAAGGAAAAAAATTGTAGGAGGGGATAACGGTAGGCAGTATATAATGAAGCAACTTACGTGTTCTCATTCCTCTTCCCCCTCTCTGTCAGCTCTCGTATTTGGATCGCTTACTCACTTCTTTCTTTAGATTTATCGGAGAATACATTGTTGTTATATGGTCCAGACCTGTGCTTTTCAAACTATCTCGTGATGATATCACGGGCCCGCATATTTTCCTAGTTACCTCTTGGTGATGTAGCAGTACCATTAAAATATTGCAATGAAAAAATTGTATTTGTACTGGCAATGCCAACACAATGCATTGCTTTCAGTTGAGATAAAAGTGATTGAGGCTTGCGAAAATATTTCACTTTTTTGCCATATCGCTTGGGACCAGCACTTTCAGAAGCCGTGTAGAGTTATTCTGAAATCCGAGCCCATACGTAACGTAGGCCAAACCTAAGGTGTGTCCCTCAGCAAAGATAATGCCTACTGCGATTCTGACTGTCGGGGGCCGAACCTGATGGCCCTGCCTATGGCCTGAACTTCAGTTTCATGAGCATGTAGGTATGAGAGCTATTTTCAGTCCTGTTCATCAAAATTATTTTCGTTACTACAGTCGATGGAATTACGTGGCAATTATTGAAAGCACATAAACACAAGACGATCAGACAGTATGTGCGACGAAGGAGAATGATCCATATTTAATGAATCCAGCGGCGAAAACATCTATCGAGAGTTTTATAGTACAAAATGTTTCGTCTAATTACAATTCCCAAGGTTTAATGTTATAAGTTCTATTTTAACTTCACGCGAGCGTTTGTGGTGTTCCCCTTCAGAATGGTGTGAGGACCTAACACCCCCCGCCACACGCCCTTGCGGCGGCTTGCGGGGTATTATGTGGAATGCCCTATATTGCCCCATAAAATGGTATCGTGTATTGATAGATGTTTCTGTATTTTTTGTGTTTTCAGGTTATCATTGTCAGGCATGGCTGTTAATAGTGGAACTGTTATGGCCGTTTTACTACCTGTTCAACCACCACAAACGAAATAATTCGTCCACTTCCACAATACCTACATATTAACCACGGTTATCATCCCAAACGTTGGTTTGATAGTACTCTCAGGTGAGGGTAGAATCCACCTAGTTAATGCGACGGCGTTTGTAATTCACACATAAGTGGAGGGGGCCAGTTCCTTTCCCTATATCGCCTATGGTTTCCCAGTAAGGTTTCTGGTACCTGACAAATCCCACAGCTTTGGCGAAGCTGAGGGTTCCCCGAAGCGCCACCCTGAATCGAACTAAGGCCCTCAGGTCAGTGCCCCATCAACTGAACTACCAATTCCCACTTGCATATTGCATAAAGTATGTGTTAGCGGAAAAATCTCGTGTACGAGGGCGGTTCAATAAATACCCTTGTTAGAACTGAAGAAACTATTTTTTCAAAAACATTTTTCTATCTTTCAACATAGTCCCCTTTTAGATAGATAAACTCCCAACGTTCCGGCCATTTTTTTTAACCCCTCCAAAAAATAGGATTTGTCGAACTCTCCAAAATACGCCTCTGTTTCGGCGATAACTTTCTCGTTTGAGCTAAATTTTTTCCCCGCGAGCCATTTCTTCATGTTAGGGAATAAGAAAAAGTCGTAGGGAGCCAGATCGGGTGAATACGGGGGGTGCGGCAGCAATTCATAACGTAGTTCATGCAGTTAGGCGGCGACAACTCCGGATCAACTTGTTGTCCACCGTGAGCAGTCGCGGCACCCATCGTGCCGACAATAGTTTCATCGCCAACTTATCATGTAAAATATCAATTGCCGTTCGGGTCGACACACCACGGCCTCTGCCACTTAGCGCACTTTCGTTCGTCGATCAGCGAGAATCAATGCGTGGACTTTTTGAATGATTTCCTCGGTAACCACGTCTGCCGGGCGTCCTGGTCGCTCCTCATCAAAAACAGATGTTCGTCCACGTTTAAATGCGTTGAACCAATATCTAACTGTGGTCATAGATGGCACTGTCCCCATAAACAGCATCCAACTTTGCTTTTATCTCCTCGCATTTCTTCCCATCCAAAAACAAAAAGCGAATTACCGAACGATACTGCTCTTTTTCCATCTTAGCGAAAATCACGAAACACGTCTTACTCGAATGGCTGCCAAAACCAAATTAACCTTTAAATCAGTCTGAAATTTGTTTCACCGTCGTTTGATAGATGACAGCACACGATGATGACATAAACTTCCCTCAGGAACGCCCTTTGTCGTTAAACACCGGTACTTATTGAACCGCCCTCGTAACTAGAATATATTTTAAATTGTAGCCTCGCAAACACGGTTGTTCTAGGTTCATATGCACATTAAAAATATGTTTTTCGTGGCCTAAAGACATATTCATATGGGAAGCATAGATTCATAAATCTAGAGGAATTTCAAAGCCTTATTTGAACAAAATCTGTACCGTCTTCCCCTGCCAGTCACGACGAGTGAGTGGTGCAGGGTGTGTTAGGTCATCAGCCACTTGGGCAATTGGTGATTATTCCCATGCGGTTTTATGCTTCACGTCGTGGAAGTATTTAGTATCAATATTTACAGATTTTGTGCTCTTCCACAGACTCGAAAATTTCAAATATTTGAGCGTTATATTTCTTAATGTTTTCAACACGTCCCCACCCTGGTTACGTAATGTACGAAAAAGGATTATTTTCATAAATATTTTCGCTGGTCAGTTTTCCTCTTGTCTCTCCTTGTCTTCTTGCCTACATGTAACCTGAGGGTAAAATTACTGCCTGCGTCATCGTTTAAGTTATGCGATTTGTAATTATCTATTAGTTTAAGGGATGCATATAATCTTCGTTCTTCAAGTTGTTCCTAACCTAGGGTGTCCAGATAAAATGGCGCTTTCTGTTCCGTTTGTTACGACTTTCCACAAAACAGGCATCTTTTGTTCAGTTTCAAAATTAGGTCCTGTGTTGGGTCCATAAGGTTCAGCCCCTGTTCTAAGTGAAGTCTAAAAAACGCCAAAAAGTGTCTCCTTAACTCGCTCATTCGAATATTCCCCTACAATGCGTTTGAATTAGGTACACTGTGGAGATATAAAAATGTGGCTGCCGAATGGACGTTATCCACTTAGCTGGATGCATTCATAACGGTTGCATAATATTATAATAATTGATTTTAATAATTTTTTTACGGCATTTGACAATTTGGCCATGTGGAAACTAGTTTGTTTTCAAATTTTCGTAGGGTTTCAGTGGGGGGAATGTGATAAGTGACTAAAAAGAATTTGGATACTTGTGGAAACATATTTACTCTTGATCATTATTCCTTTGTCCACGTTTATGTATTAACTGTCATGATGTTTTTTTTCTCTCGGGAATAAGTGTATTATTCCGTAATGGAAAGCCTTGTTGAAAACATTCATCCCAGCTCAAAGACCGTTTAATGGTGTTGGTGGAGCAGAAAGCAATTTACTCTGCCATTTTCAGCAGCCAAGAAGCCATATTTTCGAGACGAATGTCTCTCGAGTATCCGTTACGTAGTATTTTTCCCACTATGGCTATGCTGATATGTAACCTGCTCAAATGGATTATGCATGAGATGTTAAAACAACCTGGGCGGTCGATATGATTAAAAACTGCAAATTCTGACAAAAGTTTCTTCAAGGATGTGGTGAAAGGCATGGAAGTGTGGCTATTACTCAAACCAATAATGAAAGGCGAGCAGATATTTCGCCGAAGACGTTGCTCGAAGATTGTGGAAGTTTGAGTTCCCTATGCCTACGAGTGTAAATGAAATGCGTGCATCAGACACCTGTCGCACGTTCCTTGTCTTTTAACTGTGGATTCTGCCCTCAAGAAGAATGTACGTCTTTTTGCATTTTTATCCGCTTTCGTCGTGTTTGGAAAGTTATACGTCTTCTAGAAAACCACTAAATATGCGTGAGTACTGAAAACTCGAGTAACTATGCCAATCAATATCGGATAACTCGTCTTTAGGAAGTAATACCGTATACTGAAAACCATAAAGTGCGTGGGAATATAAAGTAACTCAAGTCACTCTGCCATTTAATGGCGGATTGTGTTCAACTCCTGTTTTAGAAAAATTATACTGTCGCAACGGACGAGTAAACTTCCATTAGATTTAGGCAAAATGTACTTATGTTTCGTAGTTCCAGGAATCTAATGTTGACTCGTTCTAATTGATCGTTTGTCCCTACATAAGTCTTCGAGAAAACTTGAACTTCGGCCTCTTTCGCTGAGCGATTACTCCATATCTTGAATCCAAGTTATATATTCGTGGGAAGGAGTTGATAGGGTTCGTCGATAATTTTTATTTTTATCACCAGTTGAACTCCTTCCCCTTAAGCTTGGCATCGACTGATACCAATGTCTCTCCTGACGAAGGCCTTATTTTTTGGCTTGATCGGTATGTACCAAATGTATCTCATCAACGGATGCTACTAGATGTACGAATTTATTCATAAATCTCAACTTTAAACAAAAGGAGTGTTATCTCTTCGATATGCAGTTGTTTCATGACGTACATATTACGCGTGGTTGTCTTGAAAAAAATGTTACTTGTTTTTCTGCGATATGATATGAATTTGCCAAATGGATCGTTGACAGTAATCGGGACATTTTTTTCGGATTCATGGTAAAAATATGGGATATGAACATTTAATGCGTCATTAGATGTGCTCCGCTTTTTTGTAATTGATATGTGCCTGAGACTACTCGATTGAGCGCCTCTTTCTCCGGCTTATACCGGAGCCAATGTCGACTACGTAATACTGAATACAGCTCGCCATCTTATCGAAGGTGTCCTTCCTTCGCAGTTTCCCCTTAATGCTATCCAAAACAATGCAAGTGATTCCTACGAGAATCGGTATAATTACCTTTGTGAGTAATTTAAATTTTAATGCGACTTTTAATTAGTTGATGTATTAATTTTAATACGTCCGCTAGTATCTATTGAATAGCATACGAATCAGTGGGAGTAATTAGGGTACTCAAAGCGATGTGGAATCAGGTGATGGTAGATTTAAAACTTCATTGATATCGAAATAATTAAGGAATTAATTCCAAGTCTTACATTCCATGAAGTTTAAGGGAATATCCTAGGGATTAATCTATGGTAACCATGTCGATCCAGTCATGAAACTCATAAGTAGTTCACGATGCATCCAGAAATTATCAATCGACGCCGTAGTTCGTATTTGCAGAATCACTTTCGAATTGTTAGTCATTGATGAATTGATTCACAATCAATAATAGAACCATATAGCTAGAAAATGCATTTGCTGGGAAAGAGTTTCAAGTGTGACAACACTGGTAACTTGTCTGTGAACGGTTACGCTACATGTTCACCGTTATTTTTCTCATCTGGAATCCATGTTTCGAAATGTATTATTTTCGTTATTGACACTTGAATGTAGTAGCGTAGTAGTTAAGTTGTTCGTATATTGGAGGGTTCCAATTTAAAATCACTGGAAGAAAAACCCCGAAACCCTTTTTCATCCGAACTGTAATTGTGTGTGTGTGCTTGGTTTTTTTATGGGATGCCTTAGTCCGTCGGCTCTGAGAATGGAGCTACCGCCCCTTATTTTCCTGTTACTGTTTAATGTCGGGCTTAAAATGATTAACAAATGCTTCTACCGTCGTCTTTCAAATCAATTGTCAGGATGATGATGGTGGTTTAAAAGATACTTGAAAGATTGAGATAGAGATTGCCGCTTAATGGATTTGTTTTGATGCCCAAAATATTCCGGATTTATGCGTGGGAGGGGAATGATTTATCGTAAATCCATATTAAAATCTGACAACTTTATAATTTAGTCCAATTGGGTATGAAATACATGTACTTGGGTTGATTGATTGTTGCTTTTAAACATTCGTTCCACCACAGAATAATATACATTGTTTGTGTGGGGTTAAAATGGTCAAATTTCATGTGAATATCAATTGTGATTAATTGCTGTAGAAGTGGCTCTTCTAATCAGAATTAGAAATATTAGCATCTTGCCATTATTCTAATTAATTTTCACGTCAAAACTATGACTCGGCATTTGCTTTTGTCATCTTTAACAAATGTTGGTTAATCTGTAGTTATCAAAGTCAAAATCAAAACATTTGCGATATCAAAGTTTTCACTAGTACTTTAATGGCGCTCCTGTCATCAACTCCCTCGTTCTCATGAAAACTTTTTTGCCCAAAGCAGTTACTCTTCTGATGTCCCTACTACTTTGATCGTAATGAACTTCCAAAGTTGATAAACTGTTCTACCTTCTCTAGTTTTAGCCCTCCGGTATTTAATTCAACCTTCCTCCTCGAAAAACGTCAATCTTTATTTTGTTTAAATTTATCTTCCTCCAATACCTACCGCATTGGTTTTGCAATGCGCCCAGCAGTGATCGTAGCCCCTTGGCTGACTGGCAAACTGAAGTTTGATCATCCGCAAATGTAACTGATTTTATGGATTTCCAGCTTTTTTCAATTCTGGCTCCAAACCTCCCCATGCTTCCCGTCATTGCCTCCGCATATACTATACTCCATATTTAACAGTACGAGTGATAATAGTCCTTCCTGTCTTACTCGCCTACATAGCACTGCCCATCCCGACTCTCTCCATTCGCCGCACGCACCTACACAGTCTGACACGTCCTAGTTG
Organism: Hetaerina americana; assembly: GCF_022747635.1. NCBI lineage: Eukaryota > Metazoa > Arthropoda > Insecta > Odonata > Calopterygidae > Hetaerina > Hetaerina americana. The sequence goes on from NW_027286763.1 coordinate 78,897,244, forward strand.
CGTTAAAGTGTGCAATCCCTCCAATATACTCGTACCTTCTACAATACAGGGTTTGTTCCAAAAGTAATGCAATTATTTTTTCAAAGTAATTTATTGAACGGATTTGCACAATTACTTAATATTCTTCAAAGTATTGTCCTTGGGCCTCTATACATTTTTTCCAGCGACTCTGCCATGACCGGTATGCACCGTGGAAAGCGTCTTCGGGGACCTCTCGCAAGGCCTTCGTCACGGCTGATTGGATCTCTTTTATGGACGTAAAACGGGTTCCTTTCAGGGTTTCCTTAATCCAAGGGAACAAAAAGAAGTCTGCTGGGGCGGCGTCAGGACTATAGGGGGAGGGGGGGCAGCGTTGGCACCTGGTGTTTGGCCAGGAACTCGCGGGCTCGTAGTGCGTCGTGGCAGACACCTTGGGCACGCGCTTGGTGCACATTTTTCTCATCGCCAAATATTCAGTAGCGATGCGGAACACAATATTAAACGACAAGTTCAGTTCAATGGAAACCGTCTTGGTACTCAATCGACGGTCAGAGTTCAACAATTGTTGGACACAAGCCACATTGATGTCGGTTTTGCTGGTTGACGGCCGCCCACAGCGTTGTTCGTCGTGGACCCTTTCGCGGCCCTCCTTAAAGGCCTTTAACCACCTCGAAACTTGTGAGTAGGACAGAGCAGAGTCCCCGTAAGCGTCGCGAATCATTTTGTTCGTGTCTTCTAAAGATTTTTTTCAGTTCAGGACAAAACTTAACAATCGCATAACGTTGCTCGATCTTCGAATCCATTGTTTTCGTGGGTCGGTCGGCGCGCAGAGGTTTACAATAACCGAAGTCCTGCCGCTTCTACTGCTTGGAGAGCTCTGAGACCGGTTTCGCGGTAAAGCCTAGCCTCTTTCCCTTCTACTTCAAGTGACTCGATCCAACTCCAACCAGTAGGAGCGGCGGGGGGAATTCAATTGCATTACTTTTAGAACCACTTCTCGAATTTAAAGAGCAAGCAAATGCATCATGATTATACTCTTTGTTCCTTCGTATTCGTAACCTGATTAATGAGTGCTATGGCTTCACGCGTGCCTCTTCCCTTCCGTAACCCAAACGCATCATTCCCTAATCAATCATGAGCCCTCCACTCCATCCTTTCCTTGAGAATACTTAGTACCACGTTAGCTGCGCGCGTGAAATCAAACTATTGTTGTATATTCCTCGCACTTGGCTGCCTTTTCCTTTTTTGGGATGTGAAATAACATTAATCTGATGAAATTTCCGGGCCAATTCCTCCCTCAAAATATGCTGCGAATTAACCCATGAAAACTTTTCCTATCGTGTTTTTCGTAGATCTTTGAGTTGTTATCCGGGGATGTTATGTATCCCCACATCCTTATTTAATTTCAAATCCCGTAATGGCCCTTCTGTCTCGTATTTTGTGTATGCCTGAATCCAAGCCATCCTCTTGCACATCATGTTCTTTTTTTGTCTAAACTTGCAGGGCCTAATATCCTTTCCAAATAATTCCTCAATGTATTATTTCCGTATCACTTGAATCTTTCCTAGGTTCGCTAATGATTTGTCCCGCCATATTTGCGTAAGTGTGCACGGATTTTTCCTTCTATATTCCTGATAATGCTTTTACCTACCTGTTTGTGGCACCCATTTTACCCGTACTCTGGAAACTCCCCACGCACTTGCACCGCCGTCTCCGCCGCGCTTCTCCCCCCCTGTTAGTTTCATGCTGTTTATCATTCAACTCTTCGTACTTTCTTCTTTCTAAGAAAGACTCTTCTTGTATTGCATGAAAGCAATGATACGCAACAGCGAAATCAGTGGTATTTGATTGACGTTGTTGAATTGGACATTACTACCGAAGTTAGCGTTCATCACTTTTTTTTATTTCCTTGCCTCGATCCCATTGCCTAGGACCAACATTCTTAAATTTGTTTTTTTTTTAAGTCAACAGAAAGTTGATGTTCTGTAAATATATATTGCTTTAATTAGGTGCCTCTTCACGTTATCTCAAAACCGTATATTCTCCCTTCATGGTAAGAACTGTATCGCTACAACTTGAAAGATACAACGTTGCGTTCATAGTATTATCACACCTGGGAATAGAATGGAATATTTCTGCTGCCCCTTCTATAGACCTTAATACTTGATAATGTTGGCTTTTAGATGACTCTGGAGTTAGAGGAGGTGAGTCGAAGAAAGGAGTCTCGTAGTGTTGAGCCGCACCTCGCCAGAAAAGGTCTAACGATTGAAATGAAAGTGCATTTTTAATGTTGTTTCTAGCTTTTCGAGCGTGGAAAAGTCACGCTAGCTACCAGGCGTGTACGAGGTGGTCCGAATAAGATGTAGGCGTAACGCAGGACGAAACTGAGCGAAATATCGTTTTGCAAATTTTGTGTTTAAAATGAAAGCGCAAGTTGACATTTAACGTATTCTGGTATGCGCCCCCTTTCCATTCCCATTCAAATGCCATCGTGTCTTTGAAGGCTCATCCAGAATGAAACGTAAATTGAAAGATTTTATAACGGACATGAAGTTTCCGCTCGTTTCATATTTCTTTTCTTGGTGCTATGTTTCCTTTGAAGTTCTACCGGAGTTGTACAAGATTTGTTTCGAAGAGCCTCACATGTACAAAATATTTAGTTTTGTATGAAAGTTTCCTTATCCCGCTATCTCTACCCAACGATATGACAAACGAAAGCTCTAAAAATGGTTCATAATTGATCTTAAATTTCGGTACATTAGAAAGGCGCTTACTTTTGGTTGGCTGCAGCTCTCGTAAGACTAAGCGTAGTAGGTCCCAGGGCAATTGCCCGCTACACCCTTGCGATGAAATCGGCTGCGAGTCATTCTGTGGTTTTTATAAGTTGAAGCATCTACATTCGTATTATGCACTTGTTTATGACCGTCAGATGGTTCAATTATTCATAATTAACGGAATATTTAAGTGAACGACCCTGTAATAGTAATTTAAACAGAAGCAACATTTTTAGAAATTTAAGCTTGCGACAGAAATAAATTCTATTTAATAGGTCAAAAGTTCAATATGATATAGATATTTACTATTTTATGGGGGGACATATATTAGCAAGACAACCGAAGCATATTATATTTAGTTGACGATCGCATTGAGACTATCGGCTACTTAAGCACGAAAGTTAGTTGTCGAATTCGACCATGACATACACATGCATATCTGACTGCTTTCCACTTCCGCGACCTAATTTTAGCTGATCGAAACTAATAAATATCTGCATTCATTTTGAACTAGCTGTACAAGGTTAGCGTGCGGCAATCCTTCCCTCCGGGTCATGTTTTCGAAGCTCTTCAGAAATTTGTCGTTACCGTTCTTCACGGGAAAAGTGTCGTGTTTAGTAAGATGCTGGTTTTTCTGCGGATTTTCGTTGACACTCATTTCAACGATACCTTCCCTCCATTGCGAATTGCAAAGTTTCTTAATGTAGGGGCTCCGCTTGTGCAATATTTCTGTTGGCGAAATTTTTTTAACTTGTTTCGGAGACTCTCTACGATTAGTTAGCTGTTACATAAATTGCAAGAACACTTTATGAAACTCGTCAAATTTCAAGAGTTAATCGTTTATATACGAGGGTCATCCGGAAAGTAGTACCCGTTCGTGCCGCATGAAGTGCTGACGACGCGAGTAGCCGCTGGACGAGGTCAGATAGCTTCAGTGGCTTGTCTGCCTTCTCTGAGCCAAGTTGCGTGACGCTAGCATTGCCTGTGTTGTTTCTGTGATTGTTTACAATGTTTAAAAAAATTGAGAACGCCGCCAGTTGTGAAGTGAGGGCAGTGATTAAATTCCTCAATGCAAGAAACGTTCGCCCATGTGATATTCATCGCCAATTAAAGGAGGTGTATGGAGACAATGTAATGGACGAGTCGTCTGTTCGGCGGTGGTGTCGCAACTTCAACATGGGGAGGGGGAACACACACGACGATGAGCGTTCGGGGAGACCGTCTGTCATTACAGACCAACTGGTGAGCTCAGTTGACGAATTCGTGAGGAACGATCGGCGCGTCACAATTGATGACATCTGTGAGCATTTTCCCAATGTTTCTCGAACAATTGTTCATGAAATTGTTAAACACCATCTGCATTATGCAAAAATTTGTGCAAGATGGGTCCCTCGCGTATCTCAATGAGCTGGCGGCGAAGGACTATGCAGCAGGAATACAGAAACTTGTCACACGTTATGACAAATGCCTTAATTTGCTTGGAGATTATGTTGAGAAGTAGTTTAAAGTATCCTCTTTCAAATAAAATTTTTTATGTTTGTTAATATTTACTTTTGTGGCTTTATTTCACGAACGGGTACTACTTTCCGGATGACCCTCGTAATAATAGATTCTACGCATATCCAGTATAATTGGGTATTTGTTCTCCTTTGCGTGCTAACCGTTGGTATTTTAATAAGTATGTCGTCAAATTTTATGTTTTTTCTGTGTAAATTTTGCGTTAAGCATTATTAATCCCTTTGGTCCTATTTTCGCCATAACCGCCTGCAAAACAAATCTTCTTCGCTAATACGATGGCCTTTGTTGTGGCTTTACCTATCTTCACAGACGGCACCTTCATCCTGTAAAACTTTTGGGAAATTCTCGGACCCTGCTGCATCAGTGTGCCCCAGCATTTTATTCGAGTTTTTGTTCCAATGATTGAAAACTCTTTTCCGTTAAAACTTCCGCTAAAAGCACGCCCAACCAAACCAAGACTACGACGCCAAGTTTATGAGCTCGTAATTGTTTGAATTTACTTGGAGCCACATTTTAAAATATCATATTCGAGTGGTTGTAGAATATCGATAACTCCTTGGGTTTCCAAAGACTATTTGTATTTTCTAAATATACATAATTTTGCCCGTCGTCGACGAGAAAACTTTGTGGGAAATCACCTATACTTGGCAGATGCAATGGTATTGGATGCCTTTGTGATTAACATGTGGAAAATAATTCTAATCTAAGTGACATTAACGATGAAAGTAACATTGATTGGACAACTGCAATATGTAGATATGAGCTTGGATTGCGTTACACTGAAATTGAAGTTATTGTTTTGCTCTCCTGATATCGCTGTTGGCCCTTCAGTCCCTTTGATCCCCGTTGAGCTACGCATAACTTAGTCATCATGTTTCCAGTAGATCGAACATACGGAGTCTACTCATCCTTGGAGTGTACTTATGCGTAAGGTGGGACCCAAACCCGCGGCCATTTAACCTAGCATAAGGACGCGTTACCCACAGGGTCGTGCATTTAAGCAAAAACTGTTTTTACCATGCCAATTAACTGGTTGCCACACGATGCTCATTCCGACAATATACAGACACACTTGAAGGTGAGGCATGGGGACCAGCATAATAGGATAATCCAGTAACTAATGCAAAATCAGCTTTGCCATTTGGTTTACTTATGATTCCAATTAATTAAACATTTGATATTTGTTTTACTATTATTTGTGTACTTATGACGCCATATAGGATTATTATAGCTGCCAGCAACCACAGTACGAGGGAATCTGACCTCTCAATCATCGCAAGGGGATTGGATTAGTGCGGTGGCTATTGTACTGTCCTCCCTCACCGAGGGCCCGAGTTCGAATCCCAGCGGTGGTAGAATTTTCTCGGAGGTATCACGATCTCTAATTGGGTGCCGTCTACAGATCACTTGAAGTGGAACTCGCCGTTCTTCGGATGGGGCGTTTAATTGTGAGACCCCTTGGCGCCTTTCGGTGAGAGTATGCTAATACCGATGCCGTGTCTCTCTCGACCCATCCCCCATTCCCTGAATATCCTACCCCAACCAAAACACCCACACTTATCCCTAATGGCGTAAATGAATTCATCCGTCTGTCGCCTCCCCTAATAAACACTCACTTGCCCTGGCTTACTACATTAACGTCACCGGTGACTGATGGGTTCGCAGCGGAGGAATCCACTTGGAACTTAAATCGTGTCAGTGAAGGGTAGCCGGTGTCGTCTTCCATTTCCTTAATAGCCGAAATACACACCACGCGAAAGGAAAAGACGGGGAAGGCTGCAGAGGAAGGGGAGTGTGGGAAACGATCTTCAATACTTTGACCTTTTACCAGCCGCTCGTCGACTGTACCTTTTGGTGGCGCAGTGCTGCTGGTTTGTGCCAGTTGTGCAGTTTCCACTTCTCCAAGCTGAAAATGCTTCCTTTTCTCCTTCAGCTCCGGCGTTTTTTTCCTGTAAATTTAACATGCCACCGCGATATGCCCGTATCTCCAAACTTGTGTAGTGGATGACCAGCCGATAAGAAGGCAGGCCACTCAAAACGCTTGCATAAATATATTTTCCATCTCCTTCACGTTTTTCCGATGTACTCGACTTTGGACTTCTATGTTCATTATTTCCCTTCTACGTATTTCAGTAAGGAGACATCCCAATCCCTTTAACAGGAAAATAATCCTGGGGTTAGTTGGATAGGAGCGAATGTAGACCTCATATCGTCCCCTTTGCGGGTGAATGCACGTTAGGATCGAGAGGTCTATAGTCCATTTAGGGTCTGCTTTAATTTCCGAGGTGATTAACTTTAATCCGTGGTTGGCGATATTCGCTAACTCAATTGAACCATGGCCTTTCCTAATGGACTTAGAGTGCCCTTCTCGGTAGTGGTCGTTAACTAACGGTCATTCGCTGACTCAGAAATGCTTTGGAATCACTAGCGATATTTATCGTACAAATCGCAAGACATGGAAACATGAGTAGTTTCTAATCCGGTGTAACGGGTGTGCATGTTGTAAGATTTGTAGACCTTATCCATTCCATTCCATGTGTCTGGCGGTAAATGTCTCTCGTAAGAAACCGTGTTGCCAACTAGACATATTGATCGGCTTCTTGTCGGCATCAGTCATCTAAAAGAGTGGATACATCCCGTTCATTCATCAGTGCAGAGAAAATTTATTTTACTTGAGATGGGCGCTCATATAAAAATGGTATAAAATATGTATGTATTTATTCTTTTGTTTTTATTTTTACGACTGTGATGGAAATTCCGATTCATACTATTCAGTTAATATTAGTTGGACCATCGGAGTTTTCCTATGAATACCTATTCAAATAACGGCGTTCCAGAAAAAAATGTATTGGACCAACTTTCACGTCTAACGAATACCGGTCTACGCAATTAAAGCTAACTCTTTTTTCCATGTGCTTGTGGTAGTTTCATTTATTTCAATCTATACGACTGAAACCAGATGAGATTTCGAAAGTTTACTCTCTGCGAAAAAATAGAATGGAGCTTTAAGTGCGGTTCTTTTTCAATTTTTCTCGTTGACGGGATTAGTGTTTCATAAAACAAATCTAAAATAATATCATTGATGTACACATTCTTCTCGCGATCGCTACCGCAACCATTTTTGCCTCTTTCCAAGGCAAAAGGCTCTCTTGTTTCTGAACGATCTCTGTGCATCCATTCGCATTGACCAGAAGGATATTTTTCGTTATGCTTGTTTACTCTTGGGCATTGATATTTCAATTGAATTCGACTCTACGGAAAAGAACGCCGAAGACAGTATTAATACGTCCGAGGCCCATCGTGGGACACGATATCGACGCCGACTTCGTGGATCCCTAAATGGAAGCCACGTATCCGGTGACCTCCAATCTAACGTTCCCGGAATGTCTGCTGAGCACGTGATATAGATAATCGCGTAGGTCCATAAAAACTATAATGAGAAGTCGTCCATACCATTTTCAGCCATACTGGAACAAGCTTACCGCTTCCGAATATTTTCAGTTTGACACTCGGCGAAGTTAAAGCGTACCCTCTTTAGGCCTCCCTTGGCGGTGACCTCAACTCTGGGAAGCTACTAGCGCTGTTCTAATCAGTGTAGAAAGTGCATACGACAATTATGGGGGCTGCTACGTATAATGTTCGCCTCGTTCTGACCTTCGAAAATTAAACAATGATTTGCGTTAACTTGAATTTGGTTACGTATAATGGGAAACCGAGATGATTTGGCTATTAAACCAAATTCGATTTTACCAGGAAGGATTTCTCGAGGTTTAATTGTTACATTCAACTAATAAGTAACACTATTACAATTTTTCAGCCTTACTTCCCCTGGAAATCGTAAAAAATATAATCCTAAGCCAATGAATGGAAGGTGATCATCGTATGGGCGTTTTGTCGCTCTTTTAAGATTCAACCGTAATAAGATATTCAGAAGTTCTAAATTTTCAGAAGTTCAAAAATTTCTATTAGCAATAATAATGTGACAATTATCAATTGAATTAAAACCTGTTTTTCATATGTTCGTTTTATACATATGCGTCTTCATTAAGGTCGAAGAATTTTGGGATTTTTTTTAGCATTAGAATGTTTTTTATTTGACCGTTTTATTCTAAAGCTTTATTGGTGCAGCATGTTTATTTGAATTTTTGAAAGCTTCTGGTCCTTCAAATTGGCCAGTATTAATCAGTTTTAAAGAGTCGTTGAAGTACTTGGCAAACATCATGCCAGGAATAGTTTAATTGGATCAATACACTTCCGAAAAACTTTTCTTCTCTCCTAGGCTCCGTTTACGCTAGATTCTCTGGCGCACCCTATAAGTATCATTCTTATTTTTAATTTGAGAATATTAGCCTGTTACAGTGGCTGTTCTCTGGGACGAATATCTGCTTTAAAGGTATCGATTAAGCGGAGCTGCCACTTCATGGGAAGCTGAGCTTCTTAGCTATCCTGTAGAGAAGGGTTTTTTCTATAGAAAAAAAGAGTTTCTTATGGCTCAATTAATCTCCTTGACCATAGCTAGATTAGGTCATCTCTTTCAAATGAGTCTGTGAGAGAATTCGAGCGCTAAGCACTTAGTCCTCACGTTACCGTCGATCCCTCTGGCAAAAAAAAAAGAAAATGTTAGGCACTCGTGAAATGAAGTTTTCCGGCGGAGATAGCTGTGACACAATATTATTTGACCGCTGTAAGAATATCTATTTTGGCAAAGTAATATCCATGAACAACTTTGAAAGTTAAGTGGACCTTTTATTTTCTTTAAATCCATCTAACAGGCTTGCAATCACGAATCCCAGAGAGCGCTGGGGTGTGCTCATTCCTTTACCGAACTGTTCCCGATTCAGAATTAACGTTTTTCTTTGCCAGAGTTTACATTTTGAAATTAATGATTTTAGTTATACGTAAAACATTATTTAGCAATGAGACCATTCATTTTCCTTTCTTCCCGGAGAGCAAATATTCTTATACGCAGTTTTATATGGATTAACAGTATAGAAAATAGTATTTCGTTAACTTCTCAAGTCATTTTAGTCTTTATACTCGTGGTAAAATACTTCTTTGTCAGCTCGACGTTGAATCTGCGTGATTGTGTGGCATAAGGGACACGCACGCACGACAATTTTTTAATTTTTGAAGTACATGTACATAAATTGAGAGAATCATCATTGTTAATAATTTTTTATGTAGTTTTAGTCATTCACTCGAGCTCCTCGTTCACTCTGAGGTACAATTTCGGTGGAGTTCAACTTTTGAAATAACCTTGTCCTCACTCTGAAGCCCCTGGGCTCTCAGAGGAAATTAATTCCTGGCCGCACCTGCTGACATGAGTGGCGACCGTAACACATACTTTTAACATCTTCAGGATCGTAAGTTGCGTAATGTTATGCATAGGATCCATCTAGGAGTAAATCGAATTGTATATAACCTGCTCAATATGCTCCCGAAATGTGGAGTAGATGGAGAATCCAATAGTGTTGAAATGACATTTTTGTGAAGGTTTCCGCCGCAGTGTTGATTGATGAATTCATTACTGTTCGGGATTTCATGAGCGTCTAATATTTTTAGCTCCAAGGTTTCACTGGCGTACCAGTCGGCTCTATATGTCAAAAATATTGTGTTTGAATGAAATCACGAACAGAAATGTATTCATCAGATTTAGAGATTGTTTGATAAAAATGACCGCGATATCATAATCGCCGATGGACCAATGAGGCACGTCTCCTTGTTTGTATCAGCTGGGGTTCATGGCATTGACATCGGACATAAAGGGGAATTTGTGGATCGATCGTGAAATTTTAATATTTGGCTGTTGGTTTCATTGTAGAGTACTTACAGTAATTTGCTTTACGTTTTCTACCTTTATGATCGCGAATTGTCCTTCGAAACAGGGTTGCCTTTTGTTTGGACAATGAGTGTCCTCGAATTCTCTTCGGGGTCTCGCGTAATATCGACCGCGATTCGGTTATAATATTTCTCTCTGTCCTCATTACATATTTACTAATCATTTTCGTGGGACCTATGGTTCCCAGCCTAGATTTTTCAATAATTCTGTTTTTGATGTTTTTTATCGTAGGAATATATTTTTAAATTATTGAGTTCATGAATGAAACCTGTCTGAGAGTGTCCCCAAATGTTCATGGTGTATTTAAGATGATGTTAAACACTTCTCCCTAACCTTGCCATTTGAATATTTTCCTTCTGTTCATTTGATGGAAGACTTAAGGACATCGAAAGTTTCTTCCACATCTTAGGTGCGATGTTAGAGTGATGGGTCTTAGATGGATCTTTATGCGTAAATGTGCACTTCTGTGCGTTTTTTCAGATTAAGCTCGAGACATCGCGGGTGACGCCAAGCAATACCGTTGTTTAGATCCATTGAAAGTCACTCAGTAAAGGATCAAAGACTTAAAGAAATGAATTATTTGTTCATAAATCAATGGGAATAGTGTTATGCACAATAATTTAATATTTTTAAATGGCTGCCTTTAATGGAGATGTAAAAGCTGTAGCCATGCGTTGGTAACATTCCCAGCTGTCACAGATTCTTCTCCTCTTTGCACGATGAAGTCGTGGGTATCAAAAATCATGCGTTGACGAAGTTTTCAGTATACGCTGAATAAAGGTTATGAGGGCTATTTGATCCTTCTTTACTTGAAATGATTACCTTATTTACAAATCAACACGGCAATGAATCGACGTAAATGCGTGACCTAAAAGACACTCGGGATGATCGTCGTAGTCGGTCTTCTACATCGTGTGCAAAAATTCTAAATAACTGATCACATACTATAAATGGAGAAAAATAAATTTTCTTTCTTGCAGAGTCAATGTACGGTGCATTTAAGATGCCTTTCTTTCCGTTCAGGCAGGTTTCCAACATGTCTCCTTTGCATAATTTATCAAGGTTATTATTTAATATCAATCGATTTGGGAAATCCTCGCTGTTATCGTAGTACATGGTAGTCTAGTAGAGCATTGGGATATTGGCCGAAGAACTTGGCTTCGATTCATGATGACGCCTCTCGGGCACCGTCAACTTCACCCAAGCTGTATGTTTTTGCGGGTACCAGATTTTTTTGGCATAGAGAAAGGAAGTGGGTACCCTGAAGTGTTAATTTCATATGCTGTTGGGCTTCGCACTATGTGAGCTCTTTACTCGCCTAGCAAACCGACTCTCGGCTTTACGCGTAGTTAAAAACCACGCAAATGTGTTTTTTTTTATTTAACATATTAATGACATTTGGCAGCGCGGTTAACTTTTTCGAAATATTTCCCAAATACCGTCTATCGTGAATCCATGTCTTTTGACGTAGAAAAAGGGCGGATTACCCATCCCGACCGACATTAAATACAAAGATTAACGAGGTTTTAAAAAAAATGTAATTTCAAGTCCTTCAACGTAGAAAATCCAGAGTCACATTTGATAATTTTTAGTGGCTGCAGAGAATTGAATCGATCCCATGAAATCCACGTATTTCACATTGACGTTTACGTAATGTTTAGTACATAGTATAAAAAACACATGCAGTCAGTTAACATGGAAATGCAGTCAGTTAACTTTTAGCAGTTAAGCAAATAATTAATTGGACATATGTCATTAAAGCTTAAGCATAAAATTATGTTATTGATAATAGCCTCTCCTCCAGTTATGATCTTTAATTCTTGCGTAATTCCAGCAATGGCTATCTCCCGTTTTCCTTTCTTTCAAAGGTGAAATCAGACCGTACCTATATACTTTCAAAATAGTTATATTAAGTATTAGCTTAAGGGGAGGTGACTGACAGCTGAGGTCTTTTGCGCTTGTTATATTAAGTTGTGTCGTTATTATAATCTTCAGAGCTCCCTGAAAGTTACTTTTCTCTTTAATATTTACGTAAAAAAGAGGTGTAATATCTTCCACTTTCAATTAACGGTAATTTTACTGTGCCCGTAGGCGTTACTGTTAAAGCTTTCCCTTTCGGCACATTGTCGTAGATCTTATTTTATTTTGATGATTTTTTTATCTCTGTGGATGCGCAAAACGCTTTTTTTTAAATCTAATAGCAGAATCTACATTGGCTCTAATAACAATAAAATGAAATGTGAATAAAAGGTGTTCTCGTCTTGCAGCAGTCACTCTGGCAGTTCTCGTACGTAAAACTCGAATTTTAAATACTTTATTCGACCTTATCTAAAGCTTTTCTGTTAAGTATGCCCAAAAAAATACGAGCGTTTCAACTTTTATGCGCACATGGTGCAGTACATTTAAAGGACCGTCCGACGGCAATGAGCGATAAAGAAACCTGGGGAACCTATTATGTTACTAACGACATTTCCATCGGTGAAGCTAGAATTTTTAATGATGAATTCTTAAGTAAAATTTTGCACCAGTTTCCTTTAACTGCGCACGTAATACAAATAGTAGTATGTCATCATGGAACTCCAAAAACTGTAGGAATGCAATTTGTTAAGACTTGACGTTACCATTGGGTAAGGGTAAAAAGTATGATTCGATGTGATTCCGTCGTAAAAATGATTCATTGCAGCGAATGTTATCTAAATTCACATTTTTAGTTTCCCAATCACATTTTTATCTTTTTTATGACTTTTTTATCGCAGAAATGGAGCAGGGAAACCTTATTGTACATGTCACTCGACTCCTCCTCCGCAACACCGAAGAATCAAATCATTTAATGGAAATAAGTAAATGAGAATAGATCTCGTTGGTTCACTTTGTGTCCGCGTTGATTAAAGTGCGACCCCTTTTATATCTAATAGCCCTCGGCCCCATTTAGGAAAGAGGTTGAATTCAAGTCATCCAATCGTAAATATGAGACCGTTGATTTTACGGTAGCCGAGTCTTTCGGTATTGACTCAGTAAATGGTATGTGTTGCTAATGAATGACCTTATTTTCAGAAACTGATTTTTATCCCGCATAAAAGCAATTGACGCTTCAAATGGTGCGGTAGGCTGCAGTTTATTGTATTGATGTTTGAAGAGTACCTCTTTCATTCTTAGGTTTTAGTCGAATATTTATTTTAATTTAGCTTTGAATTGCTAGCCTTTCCTATTATTTACTTTGTATGAGCACTAGTGCGATGCGGTTAAACTGAAGGTTGGATTGAGGTTAGGAAATTGAATATCTATTGCTTTATTTCACTTTTTCACTTGGAAAAAGGTGTCCTTAGGTTTTAAAATGAAAGACGCCCTGTCATTCTGTTTATGAGAGACGAACGTACATTAGCTTTAGTTAATCCTTCCATTGAACAGTTTCATATAGTGTGATTTGTCAAGTTATGTCTTCGTAGACGGAGATGAGAAATTTAGCAATGATCAGTCGGTGTCCTTCCAAAACCTCCCTTAAACGGGAGAATACAGACAAAATCCTTCCGTTTGTGAGAGTAAACCCACTTAGATAATGATTTAGTTCTTCATTTTACGGGAGATAAATTTGTAATTAATGGTCACATAACAGGCGTGACTACAGACTCGCGTTGTTCACTAGGCGTATGTCATTTATTTAATTGAAATATTAAACGAAGAATCATCCTTTTCTCGGAAGATATTTTCTAAGTGCGAGGAATAACAAGATAGAGGTGGAACCGCTATTTGCGTCTCCTGATTCCTCAGCTTGTCTTCGCTTCCTCTTCTTTCATTCGATGAAAAAAGTTAACAAGACATAGAACACGCACGGCCTTCAGGTAATATGTTTTAGTCCCATCAAGCGGTTTGCGATTTTTTTCTTTCGAAGCAAACGCGTTGACACCGTAATGTTCCGCCCTTCCGATCCGCAAACATAACCATGAATATTATGTGAAATGTGCTTCATACTCCTCGTGGGTTATCAATTAGCTATGAGTAGCTATCAAGATTAGTTTGTAGCAACTCTTAAATCTATCCTATTGCCTGCCAATTTTCATTCCACCTTATAAATGTACCCATAGGGTATATTATGGTTCACAAATGTCTACGCACCCTACTTTTTATGCCCATAAATTTACTCTTCTGCATAATTTATTTGATTATTATGTTACGTATTGACGAAAGGATAGAACAAGCACCGCAGGCAGTGGATTTTCTAGAGAGACAAACTTTTCGCGTTTTATCCTCTTTTCATTTCTGCTTCCCATACCATTGCCCTGGGGTAAATTGAATGGATGGGTAGAGGCGTCGTCCTCTGGCGCCGTGTCGCCAAAGAATTATGATTTTGTCTATCCTCTTAGCTTGAGAGCCAAATCAGTCGGGGATTAAAATTCCATTACCGGGATTGACCTATAAAACATGGAATTGATCCTACGTGTAATTAATTTCCGACATTTCGATAAAAGTATGTCAAGCAGTTAATGGGGAAAATAATTTACTATCTTCAAAGCAACCACGTTATTTCTTTTAAGAGATAGTGGATTAACAAAAAAGCGGACTGATCGAATGTTTTACTTAGTTCCTTGTTACCTTCAGGAGAAGTTAGTCGAAGGATAGGAGGGATCGCCAACAGTTTGCATATATAAACTGATAGAACAGTCCCCATTTGTTTTGCTTCAAAATGGCTAATCTAGTTAAGATCACACATTGTCAAACGGCGATTTATTGCACGTTAATGCATACCCTGCAAGTTGTTGGTAGAGTACATTACAGGGGGTTAATCAGTGGAATTTCTTGTTTGATCGTGAAAATATTCTTGTGAAACGGTGAAATAAATAGTAAGCCATGAATACATGTCAAATTCATTCCTTTTTGGTGGGTTAGTCGTATTAGACACTGTTGAGAGCATATCAAAGAGGGGAGGGGGCTTAGGGGCGGTTGATCTTTGGTTAGTTTTCGGGTTTTCATATCGAACCGATGAACTGACTACGATTCTTCTTAACTATGAGTTGTAAAATTTCTTTGATAACATTTGTGTAATTATTTTAAATTAATTTAGCTAAAATCGACAAAAATGTTTGGTCAGCGTCGAAATATATTCTCCAAATGTTAGTTAAGTCAAGTAAAGTAAAAAGTAAATTGTCCTGGATCATCTACTTCATGAGAATTTTGGCCTTGGCGATAGCTAATGGCTTTCCTTAATGCCTGAAAGCAACTTTGTCATAAGGCTTACCTAATTATTATACATAAAGGATATTACCTAAGGTATGGGTCAGACGTGAAATAGGTCCACATGAATAATGGTTTCACGCTGAAGGCTAGTTGACCATTTTTCGTTCACAAATTCCTCACAGTACTGGACGATCTATTTTACCATCCCTGCTCCTCTACAATATAGATGTAATCATTGAATGTGTCACATCCGTGAAAAGATCTAAACAATTAATAAAGATAAAGTTTTTTGGTATAATATTGGAAAATTGTGTAATCAGATACATCACGATTTTTGCCATGTTTACGTTTGCAGTCATTTTCTCTCGTTCAGTCTAGTCGACTTGGCGTAATCATTACTCTAATAGCTGCCAAAAAATGTTGCTCATCTTTAATTTATTAATTTTCTGTTGACCCTTTACGTCCATGTGTCAAGGGAAATGATAAAAAGTTTGTGGCATCAATATAGATATTTTTCTCTTTAATAACGCCTCTCTCTGAATCCTTTGTACCATACCGCAACGCGCAAAAACATGCTTCTTCCGAGGTTTCCGAGTGATGGATGAGAATTTCCGGCCGAATATCGCCGGCCTAAGAACTTAGCCCCGTGCTCCCGTCGTTAGAGTCCGTCCCTGGAGAGGAGCCCGGGTCGAATCCGACCCTTTTGTTGGCGAAAACGAGGCGGCCGGTCGCGCCTCCGGTTCCCTGGCAGAGTTCTCGGCCGCCCATCTCTCAATGTCAGCCCTAAGGTCGAGCGAGGGAGCCCCGAAAACCGGCCTTGCCCCTGGAGCCCCGGGGTACAACCGCTCGGCCCCGCCCACCCATCCTTATTGAGGTCGTGGGGGGTTGCAGTTTGTTCGGCTGGTGGGGCTCGCGGATTGCTGATCGATCGGTCGATGCGAGGCCGGGAGGGGATCTGGTTTCGGCGAACCAGACGCCATTCGTCGCCTATATATAGCCACTCGATGATTCGTTTTCCGCGGCCGAAATCACTGGAAGTTCCATAATCCAGAACAAATGGTTCATAACAAATAAGCAAAATTTTAGTCCATTTTAAACAATCATCGCTCGCAGGATTTTACGGAGTTATTTTCCCTGGGGTGTTTTTATCAATTTTTCACCCGATTGAATGAACAACACCTATATGATCCTTAACATCGATAAGAATCATCCATATTATTGACAGATAGGTAATTTTTAGCTGGTCATCAAATGACAAGCACCATTCTAGCTGGTCATCAAATGACATAAATGCACATACCTGTATACCACGAGATAACATTAATTAATCGCAGTGGAGCGTGTTGTTCATAATTCGAAACACTGCGAGCTTCAGGAAATTGTCACTGACACGCTTTTATTGAAAGAATTATGCCTGAGGAAACGGAAATAATATACACCTTAGTCGATTTCTGAATTAATCTTAATTTTTAAAGCTTGATCTAAATTTATTTTGATGGAAGAGATTTCTTACGCTTTTATTAGATTGTCGGAAGGAATAAAGTGTCACGAAAAGTAATACACGGTGAAATCGATGGAAACGTAAAAATCATGTAGGTTGCTCCCCAGTGACCAGTTTTGTGAAGTGAACAAATCTAAACGCATGCTTGGACGAAAGTAGGCATTGCCTCCTGTGGTGGTAGGCAACCGTCAATTCTCTGATTTCTCCTGGAGCTCTAAAGCCTCTTATAAGTTGCTGATATCATGTGCAGCTCCCGCACCTGTTCAATTTATCAGAGAGCGAAATTGAGGCTATTTTGTAGGCTGTGTTCAATTAAATTTTATAATATGTTGCAATGCTATTAATTAGTCATTGTAAATATCTGATCTCCTATCTGAAACTAGAACAATAAAACTCTCCAGTAAAAAAAATATTTCAAAAAGAATTGTGGATGGTATTTACCCATCATAATGGATAATTAGGGCTCAATTCAATGTTTTTAAAGAATCAGAGTTATCACTGATCTTGTATAAAAATGTAATTCAGGTGTTCATTATGGTCATGTTTCCTTATATTCCCTTTTTTAAAAGCTAATGCTTAAAATCAAATTTGACCTGATTGGTCTTACCAAAAGTCTTACTTTTGGTGATTTAGAGAAAACTGGCAAGCAAACTAGTCTCATTATGCCAGCCAATTTAGAGTAGACTGGCTAGCCTCATTATGCCAGCCATGTTTTTCTCTCTGTAAAGGTGAAATGGTATTTTTTAAATGCCATTAGGATCCATTTCTATTTGTTCTTGTTGATTAGTTTACATTAACAACTATCTCTGATTTATATATATCCATGGCCTACCTCCATAACAAAGTTTGCCGTAATATTTTCAAAAATCTCTACTCAACATCATAGTCATCAACTTTCTTCTCCTTGTAAATGCTTCTTTCCATAATAGAGCTCTTAATGTTTGTGTCCTTACAACATTAAGCAGGATGTGAATGTTTATAGTGTGTATATAATTGGAAGTGTTACTCTGACCTCTAGCGTGAATAATCCAGAAGAAATTCCCATGAAGATCTGACCAAATGAAAAATAACACCGCTTGGGGTGTCAAAAGACACCTAGAATTGAGCTCAGGTCCTCCTGGCAGTAACTGAACACTGTTCCCTGGGATACTATCACCTCTCTTAAGACTAGGGTAAAGTAAGAAACTATGCACTTCCACATGAAGATTTAATATTTCATGACCATGGTCGATCGATGCTGCTGGAATCGATGCTGCGCATCATCATCAGGATGATGCTCCTTGATGATGATGTGGTGCAGCATCGAACCCATGGCCGTGAAATATTAAATCTTTATGTGAAAGTGCAAAGTTTCTTTCTTTACCCTCATCATGGAGGAATTTCACAAAGTTAAACCTTAAGTTTCTCTCTAAAGACAATAAAATTATATGAAAAATTTGAGAAATAGTTACCAAAAAGAATGGCTATGAAGACTATTGGAGGGAATGCAACTGTAATCGGTCCCACTTTTTTGTAAAGGCCAATCTTTTGTTACTTGACCACTCCTATAGCAATTGTAAAATACCACCTGACCTTTGGGAAGAAATAGCATTATTGCCAATTTCATGATAGATTGTTTTGCTTGAACCATAGTGGGAAAAAATTATTTTCCCCAAAAAATAACTGGCCATTCCTATTTGCCTTTATTTTTCTTATCAATGGTTCCAGTAAAATCGTGGGAAACCTCAACAATTATGTAGAGTTTTAGTGATTTGGAAGAATTAATAATCTTATATTTTTTGTGGAAATATAACATCTGGATTGATAAAAAAGTTGGAATTAACCAAAAAATTTTATTTAGAAAATAAAAATAGTAACTAACTATTGTACCTAACAATTTGTTTGAACTCTTAAACACAGTATCATGCCAAATACATGTATAACAGTAATTGACCCGAAGGTTGGTTTGATAAGAGCGCTTAGCCAATTAATATGTATTTCCTATGGTGTGAATAACACCAGAGGGCAAAGTTCTTCCTCTTGTGGTACTGCCTACCAACAAGGTGCATGCATGGTTCATATGCATGTATATACATGCATATATACCATGCATCTGAATTTTATGCTAATTATCTATAGAGAAATTTAATGCATACCTAGACATCATGTGTGTATGCTGAAAAAATAGTAATACCTCTAATCATTTGATTGGTGAGTCCCATGATATGTTTTGAGTGATTTGGTGGTGATTTTTTGGTATTTGTTTGGCTTTTGGCAGGGTTTTAACTATTTTTTTCCCATGATGAATTTTCTTCATAAGTTTTTCATTACTTATTTATAACAATGATTCTGTATTCCATGATAATTAATCCCCCTATCCCATTATGTGAGTACAATTGGTGTTATGGATGTGTACTTATCCTTCAAATATTCATGGCCATTATCTCTTTGTTTTTTTTTAATTTCAGCTCTTCCAGAGATGTCTGATGAAAGTGCTTAATATTGAACTGTGGAAATTGTACCTGTCCTATGTCAAGGAAACTAAAGCTGCTTTACCTACCTATAAGTAAGTTCTGTCAAAAATATGTACCTACAGTTTACATGCTGAAATATTTGTATCATTAACAGACTTGTTTTCCCTAGAAAGTTAGTGATCATTTTTTTCCTTTGGTTCATTGCTGTGCGAGAAGTTACAGAGAGGAATAGCTGAGAGTGATGGCAATAGGGTTGGGGCAATCAAATGGGTGTAATGCCACCCATGAAACATGCGATTCTTGTCATCAGCAGTATGCTAGAACTATATTGTGCTAAAAATTCCTAGTCAACTCCGGAGTAATTTATTAAACTAATGACATGTTTCTGCAGAATAGATTCATAGCATTCGGATAGTTTAAGAAAGGAACCAAAGTTTAAATAAAAAATCATAAAATTTCAAAAACATTTTTGGAATAATATATTTCCAAGGTGAAACCAATAATAAAATACAACAGTGCAATAGACAGTAAATAATAAAATTATAAAGTACTGTGGCAGTAAGAATCGGTAAAATTTTCCATAAATATATTTCTTTCATATTTCTGGATTAAGATTTACATTATTTCACGTTTATTCCTGTACAGCTAGAGGATAAAGAGTTGTTGTTCCAATTCAAAAGCTTGCTTGGAAGTCTGTTTTCTATTAGACTAGGGACTTGGCAGCCCTGTGCATAGAGGGCTGACTTTTGGCCAACCATGATATCTGCCCCTCCTCTGAAGTTAATGTTGAAAGCCAGTGATTCTAAATGATATGAATTGCCCCTCTCCCCCCATGGCTTAGCCAGTGATATACTGATAGCTAACAATAACTAAATATAGTTATGGACATGATAAAGTAATATATGCAATAATATATGTGAAATTAATATTAATTTTGCAAATAGATTGGTTCATTAATTGCTCTGAGTGAATATCTAGTTTTTACAAAAATAACCATTTTCCCCTTATTCTAAACAAACAAAATTTCACAGTGACAGTGAATCTCAACTTTCTAGAGATTCACTGTCAAAATCTCCTATGGTATTGTAATTAACGATAAAAATAAAAGATATTGAGAGTGAATAGTGATATGTGATAAATAAAAGAGAACTCTTCAAAGTCTCTTTTTAGCATGAATGGACATGGCTAAAATCAAAATTGTTGTTGTCAACTTCACCTGGGTAATAAAAGATACATTTTTCTGAAACCAAATTTGGTTATAATGAATAGTAGTACCTATGTAGTTGATATTTAAATGATTTTTAGGATTTGATAAGTTAATGACTTTATGAAATGAAAATTTCATGTGGAAGCATGAGGAAAGTTACCATTGATAATTTTTTCTTTCTGTGTACAGAGAAAAAATGGCTCAAGCATATGATTTTGCACTAGAGAAAATTGGGATGGACATTCAATCATATTCGCTCTGGAATGATTATGTTAACTTCTTGAAGAGTGTTGAAGCAGTTGGGTCTTATGCTGAAAACCAGAAAATAAGTGCTGTTAGGAAGGTATGTGAACCATTTAAAAAGTAAACATTTTTATCAACTCTGTCATTGCAGAGATATAAAATTTAATAAAGTTGTGGTGTATGTACTTATTGAGTCATATATCTTTGTTGTTTTTGTATTTCTTTCTAACATTATTTTGGCAAAACTAATTTGACGATCGTCTCTCAAAAATGTTGCTTTGTAAAGTAGATTGTTTGTATCAATATGATCATTTATAATTGATTTATATGAAAATTAAGGTATATGTGAATTCTATCTATAAGTATAATAATGTGACAATCTTCAAGCACCTGTCTAATATATTATTTGTTTTATTCAGGTATATCAGCGTGGTGTAGTAAATCCAATGGTAAATATTGAGCAGCTCTGGAAGGATTATATGGCATTTGAACAAGGAATAAATCATATCATTGCAGAAAAGATGGCTATAGAAAGAAGTAGAGACTATATGAATGCCCGACGTGTTGCGAAGGAGTTTGAAGCTGTGACTAGGGGTCTCAATCGAAATAATCCAAGTGTTCCTCCCACAGGCCATGCCGAAGAACTTAAACAAGTAGGAAGCCATTTAATATTGCATATATGTAAAGACTAACAAAATCTGTTTAAATTTTCTAATTGTAGATATGTTATCCTTTAGTTTGTTAAATGCTTATCCCACTTGCTGGAAATTAATATAAGTTACTCTTAATGATCTTGCCCAGTTTAAATAGCCCAGAAGACATTTCTTTATTTTACATTTTAAATTGGAGTTTGTATGCCAGCTGCAAAATTATCTTGACAATGTAAGCATCACACTCAGTAATAATGGAGTTAGTCATAAGCATCTGCTTAGATCATATCTTATAAAAACCATTCTTTGAAATGTTGGCTAAACAGTTATTGTATTTATTGTCAACTTAAGTATTAGTTTTAGGCTCTCATAAGTGTTGATGCTTATAATGCTGTATGGATACTAAAATTTTTATTTTTATGCTATTAAATTTATCTCAATATACTTACATTTATCTCTAAAAAATGTACATTTTGACCTTGTTGCCATTCTCTTGAATATTAATAAGGAATTAAATTGTCATATCTCTGTATTTAGCTACAAATTAGTGTATGTATAACCATTTTAAGCCAGTGCATCCACTTGCACCTCATGACCTTGTGATGGCTTGCAGAGTAATTTGTAGTAATAAATTTAGTTTATGCCTTTCGAAAAGAACCTTCTTTAACCACAAGCATTCCATCTTTGACCATGAAATTATTGTATTTTTAATTTCTAGGTTGACTTGTGGAAAAAGTATATTTCATGGGAAAAATCAAATCCTCTGAGGACAGAAGATCCTACTCTGATAACTCGGAGGGTGATGTTTGCATATGAGCAATCTCTCTTGTGCCTGGGCCATCACCCAGACATTTGGTATGAGGCAGCTTTGTTTCTGGAGCAGAGCTCAAAGCTGCTTACGGAAAAAGGGGTAGGTGCAAATTAATCACAATTCTCACATAAGTCTGCTTTATATTTTAGGTATTATGAGCAAACTGCAATTGTCTGCTAGCCCGATCTGTGTAGATTTAAATCCTACTTTAAGTGTGGATATGCTGTAATCTTAGCAGGTCAATCCAAAACAAGGATAATTTACACTTTACCAAATATTTTTACGTTTTCACCAAACGTATGATTGTCATTTATATGGAGCATCTGAAATGAGACAAAATTTTGTGAAACTCAAAATTCTTATTTCCTTTCCATTCAGGCTTTTTTGAAATTCCAGGTATCCATTAAGTAAAAATTTTTGTACTTTTTGACAATTTCACTAACGCACAGTCCTCACCATTCATACTTCTACTGTGAGACAGTACAAGATCTTTGAGCAGTTTGTGTTTAAATAAAATTGTAGACATTTTCAAAATTCGGAAACAAAATTGTGATATTTTACAAAGCAGGGTTGAATTATGTGGTCACAATATTGTAGAAAGTACAAAAGGCTTTATTTCAAAGTTTGTGCATGTGTTTACCACAAAGAATTATACTTACTGTTTTGTCTAAAGATTCTACAGCTATTATTATTATTATCAGGTAATCTACTATTTAAAGTAGTTTTTGGATCAACACAACTACCAAATAAATATTTTGTTTTATAGTTAAACGTAGAAGCTTATCTTATATTTAACCCAAAATGTAATCAAACTGAACATCAACCATCAAAAAGCACTTCTCAATATTGGATTCTGTGAATTTACTGGCAACACCATGAGTCAATAGAATGTTAACTTTATAATTTTTAATTCAGTAAAGTATCCAATTTCAGTGTAACTTCAATACTTGAATAAAATCTTCCTTTTTATGAGCGAAAATAATTCATTCAGCATTGAGCTTGGTGCCACAATTTGCTCATTCTGTTTTATTAATATGTGCTATGAATGCTTGAATTCAACTAGATTTAGATGTATTGAGTTTTGACTGTAACCATCATATACTTTGAAATTTGGGTGATAATTTGCCTAATTTTTCTACTATAGTCAAGACTCAAACCTTTGTCTTTTGACTTGATAGTCTAGTGTGCAGCTTACCAGACTAAACCATCTGAAATTATCACACATTTCAAGGGCATTGACTGTACATGAATAAAATAGTTTCACTTGAATTCCAGGATGTTAATGCAGCCAAAATGTTTAGTGATGAAGCAAGTGCTATTTATGAGAGGGCATCAGCATCCCTCTTAAAGAAAAACATGTTGCTTTATTTTGCCTATGCTGACTTTGAAGAGGGAAGAATGAAGTACGAAAAGGTTCATCAAATATATTCAAGACTGCTTGAGATTCCAGACATTGATCCCACTTTGGTATGCCGGTTTTTTTGCTCCGTGTTATATTTATGTTGTGCATGCTTTCATCACATTGTCCAAATCTGAATCTTTACTGTTTTTTTTTCCTTCCAGGCATATGTGCAGTATATGAAGTTTGCAAGGCGAGCAGAGGGGATAAAGTCAGCACGGACAGTATTTAAGAGAGCACGTGAAGATACACGTTCTCGTTTTCAAGTTTTTGTCTCTGCTGCTCTTATGGAATACTATTGTAGTAAAGACAAGAATATAGCATTTCGTATTTTTGAATTGGGCCTGAAGAAATTTGGCAATGACCCCGAGTATGTGCTGTGCTATATTGATTACCTTTCTCATCTTAATGGTATGTAGTATAAAACCTTATTTTATCCTAATGACTTGCCAATAAATTTCCATGTACAGTGGAACCTTGCTTAACGAGCACCTCCCATAGCAAGTAATTCACATAATGAGCAAAAACGTTTTCACCAAAATTGACTCGCTTGAAAAGTGACTTTTCAAATATGCAGTGATGAGGAGAGGGGGATTCCCGGAATGATTTTACACCTTTTACTGCAGTTTGTGATTAGCACTCTTTCCAATAGCATCTTAATGTCTCTAGTGTTCTCATATTTTTCTAAACTTGTGTTCAGACATAGTAGTTTTGATTTTTTGGTATAAATTTTAATAATATTTTTTGCATAGTTGTGAAAATATACCCAAAGAAAAGGCTGCAAGCCAAAAATAACAATAAGAGGGAATAGTAAAATCATTGGAAACAAGAACAAGTGAGAACAGTGAGCATGGCTGATCTAGCATTCACATGTAAGCAGTCTATATCATTGATTTGCAGTATCCTCAAGAATAATGACAAAATTAAGGAGATAGGAGCTTTGAAGGGTGTGACAAGAATAAACCGAGGCTGCGTATTCTGAACGATGTTGAAAGTTTGCTTCTAATATAGGTGAATAAAAAGCAATTGAAATGCAACACTACAAATGAGAATAACATTGATGATAAGGTATAAATGATTTTTGCCAACCTCATTAAGAAGATGTCTGAATCATCAATGGCCGAAGAAGTATTTAAGGGAAGCCATGGTTTGAGAAGTTAAAGAGGAGAATCCATGATGTTTTGAGGCATACTGAAGCAGTTAGCTCCAACTCAAAGGCAACAAAGAACTTCATTGATGACTTCTAGAAGCTCATAGATTCTGAGGGTAACCAGCCACAACAGGTTTATAATTGTGACAAGATGGGTCTTTTCTAGAAGAAGATGCTGAAGCAAACATATATATCTGTACATGTAACAGCAGAGGAGAATGCATTTACCGGCCACAAGCCAATGGAAGACCATCTCACATTGCTATTTTGTGCCAATGCAAGTGGCAGTTTGAAAATTAAACTCCTGCTTGTTTACCGGTCAAAAACTCCACGAGCTGTCAAGAAGTGTGAAGCCCAAAAGAGCTGGCTAAATGTGATGTGGAGGTCATGGGAAACTGTTGCATCGCAGCATGCATATAAAACATCATTCCAGTATGGGAATGGCTTTGTGCATCAAAAATTTATGTAATGATAATGCTGAGTCACATTTTCACAAAATTTTTATGCATCAGCAAAAATAAATGTCTCTAAACACAGCTTTCTAGTATAAAAGAATTAGGAATGTATCATAAATAATATACTAATTATTTCAATTCTTTGGTTTTACAAATGGAGTTCACTTTCCTGGTCGGTTCACTCCTCAATAGAAGAAAATATGAAGATGATCTGCAACCCTAAAAAATCTACATATAATTTTCATTGAATGAACCTTGAACATATTTTATTTTTTCTGGATTAAATTACTGTATTTTACATTAATTTCTATGGGAAAAATTGTTTCACTAAACAAGTGTTTCACTTAATGAGAATGAACCCAGAACGAATTATGCTAGGTAAATGAGGTTCCACTGTAGTATTAAGTTTTATGGTTAAAGTGTTGAATATGATGTTGTGAGAAATTTATGGTTACTTTCCAAAGGAGTTATTTCGATAATTTTGAAGCCTGTGTGTTTCATAATATCCTTAAATAGTTTGTGTAAACTATATTTGATGAATGTTTTGGCTGTACAGTAAAAAGTAACATGTGACCTTTTGGTGTAATTACACTTCGAAATTGTTGCATTGTAATGCACATGAACTGATGACTCCATTAAACTTTACTGTTGTGACATCTTCCCCAGTCTCTTTGAATATTCATGTAATGGTAACTTAGGGGGTTTTTATTCCTAGTAATAGTAGTTATTATGGGAGGTAACCAACAATTAAGGTTGTTTGTACCATTAGGGATAGGTGAGTAATTTGGTGGGGGTGGGATGTTCAGGGAATGGAGGAGATAACCAGCATTATCATTAGCCCTCTCTTAACATAGGTCATAAAGGGGTCCTCAGTTTAACAAACCATCCGACTGGAAGTATACTCCACTTAAAGTGCTTTCCTCTTAGGATTCAGATACCATTGAAAAGGCCTACCTCCACCAGGTTTCAAACTCAAACTCTTGGTACAGGAAGTCAGTACATTAGCCACCACACCATTCCAACCCTTTTTTTCATTTATGTTGCCAATTAAGGTATCATAGATGAATACAATTTCTACAATATAGAACCTATGTGGTCAAGCATTTGACCATCATGTTGAGAGAAGGACGTGTGCAGCATTTTTAAATGGAAACATTTCCATTCAAAGCTGTCAAATGTTGCCTGGTACAAATGTAAACCCTGCAAAATTAATTTTTATGTATTTGTCAGAAATGAACTTTGAAATAATTTGTGAAATTTACCTTACCAAAATGATAATGTGTTTTCAAACGAAAGTGCTCTTCTTTAAATGATGGCAACATAAACATACTCATTACTATACCATAAGTTTTTCCTTCAGTCAGTGAGTAGGTACTTCTCAATCCTATCTCACTCCTGTATTGAAAATTAGTTTTTCTTCTCAGGCAATGATGAGTTTCAGTAAAGCCAAATACCTGTATTATATTTATTCAGGGATTGAGGGAATTATCTCTGAATTGAAATCGAGGGCTGCAACTTTGAACCTCCAGTATTTTATTTACAATGGAATTTGAGTTTTTTGTTTTATTCTTTGTTTGAAGATGTGAATTGCCCTTCTCATTATTGAAATATGCACTAGGAAATTGAAGGCAGTCCCAGGACAGTTCAGTATGTTTTTTCATTGCTCTAGTGAGAATATTTCTGGAGTATTATTCGGTTGTGCTCTTTAATTAGGAATCAATGTTCTGCCTGAAATATATAACATTGTGTCAAATGGATGAAAGTTCTTTCAGCAAATTGCTGCATAAAATACACTTTCATCTGTTGCAAGGAGTGTATAATATTCTTATTTAATATTTCTGGTGACCATTTTAATTATTAAACTAATCAGTAAAACATGGGATATGTAGTACTTTAGTTTTAAATACACATTAAATTAATTGTGCTTTAAAGATTCATATATGCAAGGGTAAACTATAAAATTAAAGTTTTGTGAAGTCAAAATAAGCAATATTTTTGTTAGGTGGTGCTGAAAGAGTTCATAGCATAGAATATTTAATTTTTTTTGGATTATTGGAATTATTTGTTTTGCAAAGAAGTGTTGTGTATTTACTTAATAAACTGTGATGCTTTCAGAGGACAACAACACACGAGTACTCTTTGAAAGAGTTCTGTCATCTGGGAATTTAGAGCCTGAGAAATCAGTGTAAGTGATTCTTCATCTTTTTTAAATAACTTACAAGAGAAAAATCATCTAGTTATCTTATTTTTATGCATGAATCTATCAATAATCATATTGAATGTCTCCCAGGCGTGATGAAAACTACTTCAGCATAATTTTATAGGTTATTCATAAATGACTTAGTTTTCAATAAGTAAATGTAAATTCTCTTGGGTCCTCCACCGGGTTATATCGTCCATCTCAGCCTGATGGACGATATAACTCGGTGGAGGACCCAAGAGGAATTTACAATTTACAGCTGATACGCTGGGAAAATACCAAATCTTTTAGAAATAAGTAAATGGTCTCAGGTGTCACTCTTTGGAACTTCCTAATATTTTTTTAATAAAAGTGTAATTTAATAGAGCACATGAAATTTTTAAATGCATTAAAAATGGGCTTCCCAAATTTACTGATTGAGGATGTCAATTTCTTGAGAAGGATTAGGTGATGTTCTTCATTATTTTTCAAGGAGTAGTTTAACTAGGTGAAAAATATTGTAAAATAGTAATTCCAGTGTAATCTGGGTGAACATTTCCTCTATTGACCCTCAAAATAAATATAACCTCGAAGATTTATTAATACCATCAAACAAGCTTTGTGTTGATCTGAGGATGCAAGAAGTCATTCATTTGAGAAAATGTAAAATTGATTTTGGTTAAAACTGTATTAAAACTTCATAAAATCCATTTCCTTTTATTTAATTCATTTCACATCAACACTAGAAATATTTTTTTAAAGTTTTAAATTCTTACCTTAAGTTGCCCCCATGAGTGGGTACTATGCATCATAAAATTGTTGTGGTTGGCTTTTAAATTACGAGCTTCATCCAATAAAATTTATACACGCTGTGTAACTGAATGTCCAGTTTGGTCAAATTATTGTTATTCAAATTTCTGATTTCATCCTTAATGCATACCTATACTAATGCGTACATACATGTAATCTTAGAGTAAAGAAACATATTTTTCTTTTTTATGTTATTCGTGAAATTAGTTAAATGGAGCACAGTGAAATAGGCTCATATTGAAAAGTCAAATGTTACATTTTGCCTTAAAATCTTACTAACAATACAATACTCTATATCATTGGCCAAAATTCACCAGTTCATTAAAATAGAGCTGTTTTCATAATAAAATCTATTTATTTTTTCCAGAGAAATATGGAATCGATTTTTGGAGTTTGAATCTAATATAGGAGATTTGGCTAGTATAGTGAAAGTTGAGAAGAGGAGGAGTGCTGTCCTTGAACAGGTTAGTAATGTCTCTTGATATTATTCTCTACTTGATTAAATCACCTTAAATTTGTTGGGAGGTATTGTAATTACAAGTGTACATTTTTGTGATTAGCTAGAGACATGTCAAATTTTAGCCACATTAACAGGAAACTGTATTTACTGATATTTTTCAGATAAAAGAATTTGAAGGGAAAGAAACAGCCCAGTTAGTGGATCGGTATAAATTTTTAGATTTATATCCATGCACAGCAGCGGAACTTAAGTAAGGATATATGGCTTTATTTTTACATCCTACTCGTGTTTAGAGGTGGATGTATGAGGTCTGTTCAAAAAGTATCGTGAGTTTTGTGTTTTTTCAAAAATTATTTATTTATTCATGAATATCTATCTTGTACCCTTCAAAGTAATCCCCATTAGATATTATATACTTGTTCCAACGTTTTTTCCAATCCTCGAAGCACTTCAAAAAATCATTTTTTGTGATCTTGTTCAGTTCTCGTCTAGCGTAGCGTAGCGTCGTCCTTTCATGGGCCTAGTTAATTTTGCGAACAAGGAAAAGTCACTGGGGGCCAGATCTAGGGAATACAATGGCTGCAGCATCATTTTTGTGTTGTTTTTGGCCAAAAATTCACGCACAAGCAATGATGTGTGAGCAGGGGCATTATCATGGTGCAAAAGCCAATTTTTGTTCTTCCACAAATCCTGACGTTTGTGGCAGATTGCTTGAAATGGCGCATATCTTGCAGGTAATATTCCTAATTTACAGTTATACCCTGTGTAAAGAACTTATGATGCACCACACCCCTGTAATCGAACAAAACTGTAAGCAAAACTTTCACATTCGACCAAACTTGGTGAGCTGTTTTCGGTCTTAGCTCGTGCTCCAGCTTCCATTGGGATGTTTGGGAGTTTCCATGTCATAACCATAAACCCATGATTTGTCTCCAGTTATGACCCTCTGAAGCAAATTTGGGTCATCGCGGACTGAGTCCAACACCTCATTAGCAATGTTAATGTGTTGCTGTTTTTGGTCGAAATTGAGCAATTTTGATACGAATGTTGCAGTGACCCTTGTCATGCCCAAGCCATTGGTAAAAATCGAATGGCACGAGCCAATCTATGTGTTTAGGTCCTCAGCAACTTCTCTAATGGTGATTCATCGATTGGCCAATACAATTTTTTTCACTTCATCAATATTTTAGTTGCATCTGGCTTGCTCTTCGTCGTTCACATCTTCTCGGCCCTCTGAGAACATTTTGTTATACCGGTAAACGTTGCTTCAGTCCAAGGTAGTTTCTCCATATGCCACAGTCAACATTCGGAATGCGTCCGCTCACTTAATTTTGTTTTTCACACAAAATTTGATACAGATTCTTTGATCCATTTTTTGGAACAGGCAAAAATTGAAGACAAGTCAAAACACGTCCCAGCAAAACAGCTGTCAAAAATTAATGGGACGCTCAAAACGGCCAAACATTTCTTCATGAGGGAGAGACATAAATACCATACGTAACGCCACAAAAAAAACAAATATAGGTAACCCATGGAAATTCAAAATTCGCGATACTTTTTGGACAGATCTCGTATATTACCACAGTTTACAACACCTTCTAATATTTATTTCAGATTATACAACTCTGATCTTGTACTTACATAGATATTTTTCTTCTCACTCTCTGCATCAATTTAGGTCAATAGGATATAATGATGTTGCAAAATCTGTGAAGTCCATGTCATTGTCTGGTTCAGCATTCCTCCATCCTCTTGCTGCTGGAGGTCATGCACATGACTCGGAGGATGATGGACCACATGGAATTCCAAGGCCAGATTTTTCACAAATGATCCCTTTCAAACCTAAAGTGAGAACGATACCTGGCGAGCATCCTGTCCCTGGTGAGTGGATTGTCAACCCAGCATTATTCAAACAAACTTAGGATTGATTTTTAGTTAATTATACTAAACTGTTCTCTGATAGTCTTTCCATGTAGTTAGTGGTCCTTTTAATGTTTACTTTTAAAAAAATGTTCCTCATGAGTCATAAAAACCATCTCTGTACATTCCCCTCCATGCTCCATTCTACTCTTTGTTAATTTTAGTGATTCGGTGTCGTCTTCATCAATTTATCCCTTCTTTTTATTTGGGTCCTTCAAAGTCTCTTGTAATAACCAAATTACAGGAGACTTTGGTTCTCTCCATTCTCTAAACTCAGTTTAGTGATTAATTGTAGGGGTCTACAAATGTTTGCCGTAAATGAAGTGTCAAAATAAATCTAATGAAAAGAAAATACAAACGGGAATACACTCTTTGGAAGTAAAATATTATGGAATAACAATATCAGGGAATTTTTTATGTGTTTGGCAAAAATTATTTTATGTTTACCTATTAACATGTTCCAGATTTTATTTATTGTGGTGTAGAGTTATATAATGTGAGCTGACTAAAGAGATAGGTACTATATTATAGTGTTTTAACCTGTTAATTCCTTGAGACTTCACTCTTTTATTAAATAACAAAACCAGTCTGGCCCCTTTAATTTCTCTTCTTCATTAGCTGATTTTGTTAGGTGTGAGTAATTTCAGGGTCAGTAATCCCAGTTCAAAATGTGTGTGTAAATGTTTGCTAGCTAAAAAAATATAAAAGCATGACAGCCAGTGAGAAAACATTTTTATTTTCAGGTGGTGCATTTCCAATGCCACCAGCAGCAGCCCATCTTTGCACTCTTCTTCCACCACCTGCGTGTTTTCATGGCCCATTTCCATCTGTTGCCATGGTAATGGAAATATTCAATAAAATTCAGTTACCAGAAACAGGTAAGTGCCCACCTCCCAACCTTTTAATTATTTATGTGTGGTTAAAAGTAAGATTTTTGAGTCTCCAAGATTGGAAGTTTGCAAATAATCAATGTGGGGGTAAATTTGAATATTTAAATTTGAAGTTTAACCTCTTCAAAATGCTAATACTAGAGGCGCTATTAAGTCTAAGTCTGACATTTTTCCTGGCTTCATAAACCTTCTCATTAATGGAATTCTCAACTACTAATTAATGGAATTCTCAATACTACTTATGATGCTCATTTTTGTGGTACTTGGTTGCAACTCCCATCAGTTAGTTAAAATGGGAGTAAAAATTGGAAATGAGTTTTACATTATTTGCAATTCTTTTAAACACTTACCTTTTCGTTTTTCTTCTCAATGGCATCTTATACTTTGGCATACTTTCCAAACTTGAGTAGGTATTGGATTGGGGACTTTTTTCCCAGAGCCTTCACTTTTAAACACTAGTTTAGTATAATTGACAATAAATAAGAGATGAAATGGCAGACATGACAAAGCAGTCCCTTCTCCATCCTTCCCACTTTTAATCCAATAATATTATAGAGGTAGAGTCAAGAGGTGACCCATAAAGTCTTTTCCCTGGGCAGGAATGCAAAAAATTAAAAAATTTCACAAATGGAATATTTAGGTTTAGGTAGGAAAAGATTTTAATTTGAACTTGCACCGATACAGTTCAACTTGATACAAATTTAATTTGGAAGTATTAACCTATTTATAGACAATATGGGTAGATGATGAACACCACTTCCCAGCTCTGAGCTCATAGGGAGAAAGGTAGTTGAAGGTAAGTTTAGTGCATTGTAAAATGCTTATGGGCATAGCCTTGGGAAAAACGTGCCCATAGTCAAGTCACTCAATGTTATTAAACTAGTTAAATCCTTGTACCCCAGGATCACCTATGGACTGAACATAGGACTATCAGCTGACACCTTCTTTTCATATTCCCAGTGGCCAATCAAAGGATAAATCTAAGTTTGATATGAAAAATTTCATACGGGAAAATGGGAATGGGAATTTGATTGACAATTTTTTTTATTTGCTGTTGAAAAACGTGTGTACTCAGGAATATTCTTACTGTCTAAAATTTTCCTAACCATTTGAAGATTTTTAACAATTGAATGAAATATTTTCTTGAATTCATTTTTTTGTTGAATCAACAATCTTTCATGACTGGCTATCGGATATTCTTTTCTTCAATGATTTACCTATAGCATTCTCTCCCAAGACCAAAACTCCACTATCTGGCTGACGGCATCCAATCCTTGTGCATCAATTAAAATCCTAAGATCGAAGACCAATTATCAACCACTCACTGGTCAACCCAGTGGTCAAACAAAGTAGTATATTGCTCAATTCCAGTGTTAATGATTCAATATTAGTTGGCGAAAACCATTGAAATCATGTTGAAGCAACAACTCATAATGAACCATTTTGGTGATGAATAGAGTGTATATTGCTGTGTAATACACCCCTCTTGGCATTTCAATGATCAAATACAGCAATTACATCAATATCTGGCTAGCAGACCGTCATTAATCGTAAGACGATTCTCTTCTGATTCCCAGATTTATATTGTCAATTACATTGCAATATAGTTGTGCAAGTTTAATTCCTATACACTTTCTCAGTCATTGTAGTTCTCCACCCACTCGCATATAATCTACATGGCTCATGTAGATGGGCAACTGAGCAATTAAAGTGCTCAACCCATTGCCTGACCGATGGCCACTTTCTAGTGATTTGGAAAGTTTCATTGTCATTCTGCCCGCCAGTTAATGAATTCGAGACTAAATGCGAGTGCAAATATTATTTTAATGAAAGAGAATATGTTCATCAAAGAGTGCATTCGGTATTTGTACTTCTTAGTGTATGCAATTGTAGTTCAGTGCAATAAATATAGTTGACGTTACACTTATGAGAGCATAAATTCTCATGATGCTTCACTATTATGTCAAAACAATATTGTGGGATAACTTTGGATGACCAATTCTTTGCACCAAATTTTTTACCTTGTTCATATTTCATCTATTGGAAAAAAAAGAATGTTCACTCATAAAATTGAATAAATAGGCACTGTCAGGTCAGTACCTATCTCAATATATTCTTTTGCTTTGGCATCATAAAACTGAGTAACAAGACCTGCTTATATGTTATCCTTTTCAGCGCCATTACCTACAGGAGACAACGGATATGACACCAAATTATTTGACCTTGCAAAATCTGTTCATTGGATTGTGGAGGAGGGGCAGGAAGGTGGGGGGCTGAGGAGGAAGAGGAAAATTGGTGGAGTTTCTGTTGGGTTTTTAGGTGATGATAGTGAAGACGATGACTTCTCAGGTGCCCCTCCTGTAAATGACATTTACCGTGCTAGGCAGCAGAAGAGGGTGAAGTGAGGAAAATTGAATAAGAAAGTGCAGTGCTTACATTTCCAAGTTCCACCGAATGCATGTTGCTGTAGAGCTGAGACAGCAGCTGTGTGTTAGAAGCCTTATAAGAGTTTAAGGAGTTTAATCCTTAAATGTGAATTTTAAATGTTTTTGTACACCATGGGACATGGCAGCATTTCATTGCTGTGCATTATTTGCTATCACAGTGTTAATTTGATGTTTACTGTTGATTTCTTCATTTTTGAAGATACAGTGAGTCATCAATCACTATTATATTTGGCGTCTACCATTACGAGATGAGGACAATAATAGAAGAAGGTAAACCAAATTTGATTTTGAATCGACTGTTGTTGCTAATCCTAATTTATTTTTGCACAAATAACATCATTGATGTTAAATAAATTGGGTGAGCCATCAATACTTTTTTAACAAGTTTGCAAAAAGTTTTGTAATGAAATAGTTTTGCAATCTTTTCTGCAAAGTTTCAATGATCTCATGTACAACTGGAAGCATCCTATGAGTTAATTGAGTGAAGACACTTTTCTTTAATGTGAAGAGTACTCTCCTTGGAAAAAAGCTGGATTGGGATCAAAAGTATCACAGCGCGGTTATACTCTTTGTAAATATCAAAATGTGGTTACTCTGTATTTCCATTCATTTTAACTTAATAAAATGTTTTATGTCTTCTGGAAAAGTGCATATCAATATTATACAATGTTAATGTTAGTAATAATGTGATTTCAATGGTTATGCAGCAGAACTTCTTTAATTCCAATACCAGGGTGAATTAAAATAATTCAAACTACTCAATATTGGAATCAACTAAATACAACTACTAAAGGACGTGGATGGTGATAAATATATCCATATACGTGAAAATTTGGTGTAAACATTATTTTAATAGATATTACTTTATATGAACATGAAGTGAAATATGAGTAAATATATGTACTTATCTGAAAAAGCTCAATACATTGCAACAATATAGTTTGCACTTAGTGTTTATTTCCAAATCAATAAAGTCATACTAATCCAAAAAGCAAGAAGAACAAGGCAAAAACACAAATTATGTAATTGGTTAAGAAAATGAGCATATTACAGGAGCAAAAAAAATTGAATGTAAAGATTTTTTCCTCCTATCTGCATTCACTAAATTGTCCTGCTTCCTCCATTCTCATCTCATCTTTTCAGTCAGTGGGCCAAAATGCCTTTCTTTTGCCCAGTTTCAATGTTTTAAAGCATAATTTACTGCTTTAGCCTTTAAGGTTAATAAGTAAAATATTGGAACGCATTATTGTCATTAACATTATGAGATTTCTTGATAGTAGGAAAATACTAATCCACAACCAGCACGGATTTAGGAAAAGCAGATCTTGTGAAACACAACTTGGTCTCTTCATTCACGATATACTTAGATAAGGAGGAAACAACACACAAGTCGATGCAGTATTCCTGGATTTCAAAAAAGCCTTCGACAAAGTCCCTCACAATAAATTGTTACATAAACTTAAATACTATGGGATCAATGAGAAAATAATTAATTGGATTAGACTTCTTGTCAAATCACAAACAAATAGTAGTCATAGATGGGTTGTGCTCAACGGATAGAGATGTAACTTCGGGCATCCCCCAGGGAAGTGTAATAGGGCCTCTTCTGTTCTTAATATACATTAATGACTTAAGCACACACGTTGGTAGCAATCTGAGGTTATTTGCTGACATCACGGTGGTATACAGGGAAATAAGGAACCAACTAGATCGGGAGCTACTCTCTAGAGACTTAAACAATATCTCGGAATGGTGCAATAAATGGGGATTAACACTTAATATAGATAAATGCGCAGTTTTGAAATTTTGGAACAAAGGAAGCGAGGAACAGGATATAAACTACAAAATAGAGGGTTCAGTACTGGCTATGGCCAATCAAGTTAAATATTTGGGGGTTGTTCTAACACCACGCCTTTCATTGGGAGCACATATCAGGACAACATGCGGATCAGCTTTAAAGAAACTTGGCTTCATAAAACGGGTGGTGGGGAAATGTAATGAAAAAGTTAAAGAGAGGTGTTATTTTGCTCTAGTTAGACCTCATTTGGAATATGCCGCAAGTATTTGGGATCCTTGGGAGAAAATTTGGCAAAAAGAATTAGATTAAGTCCAGAGAAAATCCGCTAGATTCGTTAAAAATTGTTATGATAAGAACACAAGTGTGACAGGTTTCTTAGGGGATTTAGCTTAGGGAGGGGCTTTAAAGTGCGGAGAGAACAAGCAAGGCTTAGACTTTTAGAAAGGTTCAGTACAAACGAGTTTAACTATGACACTGTAGGAATTGTAATGGCCCCACACTACTTAGGTAGATCAGACCACAAAGATAAATTAAGGGAGATAGATTCCAGGACAGATAGGTACAAATACTCATTCTTTCCCCGAACAATCAGAAATCATAATAGTAAGAAACCGAAGTCACTTTAGAAATATTAAAAACATTGAATTTACGAGTCGGAGCAAAGTTAAACACTGCAAAGCTGTTAGGTATACTTTCAGGTGCATGTGTATGTAAGATGTAGTTTGAGTGTTTGCATGTGTGTGGGGTGTAAGTGTTCATGCATGAATGTATGCCATGTTTTTTTTGTGGGTGTATGATTTTGTGGTTTTTGCATGCAGTTTTTTTTTCTTTTCTAAATGACGGGTGGTGCCCTTACACCACATGCCCTTGCAGCGGCTTGCGGGGTATTAAATAGATGTAGATGAAGTTTAAATGCAATACCGTATGACACTTTTCTCTCTTTAGATCCAATGAGATCATTCTAATCTTAACTTTTTGTGCAAACCCTAGTTTCCCTTTGTGTGCACATTAAATACAAAGGAACATATTATGCACTGAACAACATTACCATTCTACTTACAGATTAGTTCCTGTAGACTTTAAGTTAACCATGAGAGATACAATGTTTGAGTCGAGGGGTGACATCCTTGTTAGTCCTATGTGTATCAGTTTTGCAGCAGCACCGCATGTGAGATGAAACTAAACATACGTTTTGAAATGTAATGAAATAATTGACTTTGTAATTCCACACACTTTATTTAAAAACACACGACCCAGGTTTCGACGTTGAACGTCATCATCAGGTGGTCCTCATAGAAGCACGCTGGCTATATATACCTTCTGATCATAGGAGGGGGGGGTTGGTCAGAGAGGGAGGTCGGAGGGGTAAAAAGGTTACAATGTAGCTGGGAAGAAAAGAGAATTACATTTTTGATTTAGAAGAGTGGTAGGTCTAGGAGTGGGGAGTGGGAGGGATACAAAATTTCGTTGGCAAGATCATCTTTCCAACGGACACATTTCAAAATTTCTAACTGCTCCAAAGCATCGAGCCTTTGACCTTTTTCTTCAAAATGAATAATTTTTGTCACAAAGTCACTTTTGTGATCACTTTCGATGAGGTGTTTTGCAAAGAGGGATGTTATGTTTTTTTTTTTTTTTTTTTTTTTTTTTTAACACATGTTTGGTGTTCTTTAATCCTAAATAAAGTGTGTGGAATTACAAAGTCAATTATTTCATTACATTTCAATATGTTATGCAAATTCCACAAAGTTACGCCTGAGACAACAAATTTTTTTAAACATACGTTGTTGTATATATTTATAATTTATATGGGAATTATTTTAGGAAGTACTGCCTTGGATACATTGAAGCTCTATTGCTAACTACTGGCTCAAAACATGGTTGTTATGGAAATTTGTAATAAGACAACCATCTTGATGCCTGAGGAGGGTAAAAATGCTTAATAGTAAGTATTTTTCCTAGCAAAACAGCTTGCGGATTATAGGACAAAGTCATACCTATATAACCTCATCCCATAAAAAGCAGGCTGGTTTTAGAGCTCATTTTGGATTAGAAAAAGTGCATCTTATGGGTCAGGAAATATGGTATTTTGCAGGCTATTTCCATGGATTCCAGTTAGTACAAATTAATAATCACCATGATCAACCTTCCTGCATGTAAGTAAAGTCAGGGGGCCTAGCCATGTTGCAAAAGTGGTTCCTATTAGATGACTGAAGGACTGAATTTTGGCCATGGATGGGTGACCTCTAAATAGATGCTACTATCCCGACTTCATGTGATAGGCAGGGTTAGCACATTGAGCCGTGTCCAGAACTCCTGTTAAATTATGTACATGGAAGTAAATCTTGGTAATGCCAATAAGGCAAATAAATTTTTCTTTAAGCATTAATATTTTTTAAACAATTAACTGCAGTAGCTGAAGTTACCCCACCCCACAGGATTTCATGGAAAATGGTTTACCAAATAATTATCCATGAAAAATATATTTTCAAATAATGGTAAAATGCAAGATTGATTACTTCATTACTTGTTTTGTCTGTTTAAATTGTTAAAAATAGTCAACGAACAATTTTCCATTTTATAAAAGCAACATTATTTCACTCTATAAACCAATGCACTTCAGAGAAAACAAATTATCCTCTTCAAATGTATTTAGGTTGTTTTCATTTATGAGCTTCTTGATTCATGATAAAACAGCAGTGGCTTCAATTCCAGGACAAAAACAAGAGTTCATTACATTTTTGTGTTATCTTAAAAAAATCTCAACCGAATCAATTTTTGGCACACATTACTCTGACAAAAAAAAAGCTGTTTCTTTAATTGGTCACAAATCATTCTAAAATGAAACCACCTGTACGAATCTGTTCAATTTTTGGCAAATTCATTTGCTTAAATTCGGTAAGGTCCTAGGCAAATGCTAATTCCCTGAAACAAATTGCTGAGGAACACCTTTGGCAGCGGGGAAAAGGTGTAGTGTACAAGACATCGGACCAAACGTTGATGCCTGCAATTCACAATTTTAATCTACAGTGGATTAAAAATCACTTTCTCTAAGTTCAGGTAGGTGTTTCAAAATTTAACGAAGTTATTAATCAATTTTTATATTGGAAATATTATTCACTTATGATACAAATGCGCATTTGGTACCATGGATGGTGTTTTCGGAATATTTCCCAAAGCCAGTCAATGGAGTTTACACAACACTTATTTCTTAAGCGGTACTTGAACCCGTGTCTTTTGGGGTGACAGACGGACGATTTGCCCTATCTGACCGATATAGAATATCTCCCGGTGGCAGAAGGGAAAGGAAACCGGGTCGAATCCGACCCTTTTGTTGGCGAAAACGAGACGGCCGGCCGTGCCTCCACTTCCCTGCCAGAGCTCTCGGCCGCCCATCTCTCAATGTCAGCCCTGAGGTCGAGCGAGGGAGCCCCGAAAACCGGCCTTGCCCCTGGAGCCCCGGGGTACAACCGCTCGGCCCCGCCCACCCATCCTTATTGAGGTCGTGGGTGGTTGCAGTTTGTTCGGCTGGCGAGGCTCGCGGATTGCTGATCGATCGGTCGATGCGAGGCCGGGAGGGGATCTGGTTTCGGCGAACCAGACGCCATTCGTCGCCTATATATAGCCACTCGATGATTCGTTTCCCGCGGCCGAAATCACTGGAAGTTCCATAATCCAGAACAAATGGTTCATAACAAATAAGCAAAATTTTAGTCCATTTTAAACAATCATCGCTCGCAGGATTTTACGGAGTTATTTTCCCTGGGGTGTTTTTATCAATTTTTCACTCGATTGAATAAACAACACAAAAATGATCCTTAACATCGATGAGAATCATCCATATTATTGACAGATAGGTAATTTTAAGCTGGTCATCAAATGACATAAATGCACATATACCACGAGAGGAAATTAATTAATCGCACTGGAGCGTGGCGTTCATAATTCGAAACACTGCGAGCTTCAGGAAATTGTCACTGACATGCCTTGACAGAGATGCCATGTCTAAAGAAACGGAAATAATATGAACCTTACTCGATTTCAGAATTAATCTTAATTTTTAAAGCTTGATCTAAATTCATGGTGGAAGAGATTTTTTTCATGTTTATTGGATTGTCGAAAAGAATTATTCTCGAAAAAAATAATTCATCCACGGAAATTATAATTTGAATTACCGCATTTTCCCATCGATAACGAGCGCGTAATCTATACAAAAATGTTCAGATTACGTTTTACGGCATTTATACTCGTTCAAGATAACTATGAAGCCCTGGGAGCGCAGTATCTATACATACTACCTTGATCAAAAAGTTCCCGGAATAACCACCGTGTGGCGCTCCCATCGTTCCGATTTGAGTTCTGTTTTTTTTTTGTTAAATTGGTACATCTGTTGTTGATATTCCCTTTAAATGTTAGTGTCATAACTTGCCATTTGCAAAAGTTACGTAGCCAAGAGTACATCTATCTCTGTGTGTGTTGGCGATTTTTTACAATTTCAGAAATGGATTTAAATTTGCAACAACGAACTTGTATTAAATTTTGCGTAAAAAACGGATTTAGTGGCGCACGGACGTTGGAAAAGTGTTTCGGCAACGATTCTCTAAAAAAAACGGTCGTTTACCAGTGGCACGAGCGGTTCAGAAGTGGTCGTGAGTCAATCGAAGATGATGAACGCAGTGGCAGACCATCGACATCGAAAGTCGGTGAAAAAATTGATAAAGTAAAAGAAATGTTGGTCAATAACCGCAAATTAACCATCAGAGAAATAGCGGAGGACTTGAACATTGCCTATGGATCCGCCCAAGACATTGTGGTTAATGATTTGGGTTTCCGTCGTGTAGCAGCAAAGTTGGTGCCAAAAGACCTCAATTTCATGCAAAAAAGAGACCGTGTTGACGTCGCAAAAGACATGATTTGCGAGGCTGAATCCGATCCCACATTCATCAAAAGGATCATTACTGGAGACGAGACGTGGGTTTATGAGTACGACACGCAATCCAGACATCAGGCAAGTGAATGACGTTCACCAAATGAGCCGAGACCAAAAAAACCACGTCGTTTTCAGTCAAAAAAGAAGGCAATGCTGACGGTTTTCATGGATTACAACGGTGTAGTGCATCATGAATTTTTGCCAGAAGGCCAGACAGTAAACAAAGAGTATTATTTGGGTGTTATGAGACGTTTGCGTGAAGCAATTCGCCGAAAGAGACCAGAAATGTGGGCAGAAAACTCGTGGATTTTGCACCATGATAACGCACCGTCGCACAGTGCTATCATTATTCGTAATTTTTTGACGAAAAATGCAACAAATACCATCCAACAGCCACCGAATTCACCTGATTTGGCTCCCTGTGACTTCTTTCTGTTCAATCGAGTTAAAAAACCATTACGGGGAACGCGTTTTAGCAGCCGAGAGGAAGTAATGGAAAAATCGCAGGAAGCACTGATGGACATACCGAAAACCGAATATAAAAAATGTTTCGAGGATTGGATCAAGCGCTGGCATAAGTGTGTTGCAGTCGATGGGGATTACTTTGAAGGAGACAATATAGATTTAGATGAATAAACTTGTATTTTTAATTTTCTGAA
Source organism: Hetaerina americana (assembly GCF_022747635.1). Taxonomy (NCBI): domain Eukaryota; kingdom Metazoa; phylum Arthropoda; class Insecta; order Odonata; family Calopterygidae; genus Hetaerina; species Hetaerina americana. Next base: position 78,938,488 of record NW_027286763.1, read on the forward strand.
TAAATTCCGGGAAATTTTTGATCAAGGTAGTATTCATGATAGCCACAAAATTCTGGGAGCGCGTCATCGATGGGAAATACGGTATTTACTTTAAAATTCCATTCTCCTTGAATTGGACCTCAAAAATAATGGGGACCAAAAATTAGCCAGATTTCCCTCCAGTCGTCAGATTTGTGAAGCAACATACCTGAACACAGGCTTGGATGGAAGTAGGAGTTACCCCGGTGTGGTTAGGCCGCTTTTAATTCCTAATTGGTGATGGGAGCTGTCAAGACCATTATGAGCTACCTGTTGATACAGCATGCAGTCTTTGACTGACTTACTTGGGGTGTGAATGAAATGAGGCTAGTCTGTTGGCTGTATGCTCAAATAATTTTTTTAATTATTTTGTAACATTATAAATTTTTCATCATTAACGTCTGATCTTTTTTACCCCTTACTTGTCTTTAGCAAAGAAATATTTCTGAAAGAATTATAATTCCTATTTTCCCATAATAATGGAGAAGTTTGTCTCATTTTTTGAATCATAAAGGGGTGTCAATGATTTTGCATAAGATTATAATGCAGGTGTTCATTATAGTCAACTTGCTGTATTTTAGCTAATGTTTTTCTGTTCAATTTTTTACCTAATTAGTCGTATTAAGTTTTACTTTGGTCTAATTGAGATAGAGTAGCTATCAAACAATCCTTTTATGTCTTCAAATTAAATTTTCATCTGATTAGTCTTATTGGAATTCTAACTTTAGACTATTCAAAGTAGATAGGTTGGCAAAGTAGCCCTTTATTCACCTTTCTCTTTTTAATGATGAAATGGGATCTAATTTTTATTCCTCTCTATTGTGTTAAATGCCCTTAAAAACTTAATTTACGGTGCAACATCTTTGGATTGAAATAGCTAATTGTCCACCATAACATCCCTGTCATTGAGAAAAGTTGCAATGATTCACAAATATTTTAATCTTCTCATCATCCTTCTTCTTCATAATTTGAGGTGTTGCTTCTGGCCAATCTTAAACAATGGACATCTAAGGTCAAACCCTCTATGACTATTTCAGTCAGAATTTAAGCTGATCATTAATTGGCAGGATTAAAGTCGGAATAAACATGTTAAGATGATTATAGAGCAACTACTATTTACATTTAATGGTACAAATAATCTTTCTGTCAAATACATTATTAAATAATGACTACTGCAAACAGTTGAAACCTGGTCTTGAAACATAATCTGTGGTCTTCAATGACTTTATTTAATTTAAATTGACAACACAGCTCTAAGAAAAGACAATGACAGTGTTTCACACAGTAAAAACTTATTGTCATGGGTTGAATTCAAAATGGTAACCTTTAAATTACCTATGAAGCCTATCAGTTTGGGTCTGATAGAACTCTTACCATAGATCACTACTATACAAGGGCTATTTCATGAAACAGGATACTGTAGCCAAATTGAAATTCATAGTACATTTCCTTTTCTCTGATATGTTCACATTCTTTTCAAATATGAAATATACTCAGCTTTTAACTAATAGAGATACACTGTTAAAAGACAGTAATTCCTCTTTTCACTTTCCTTCCAATAATGAGGAACCTTTAGTGGCTTGATACACCACAATCCAATCCAAATCAGTTTGATAGTTTAGGGTGTAGCTTATCCCATGTTAGGCCGTCAAGTTTTTGAAATTCATACATTCAGAAAGGGGAACTGGTTCCTTTCCCTGTGCCTCCTGCCATTTCCAACGAGTGCCTGATGCTCAGAAAATAGTATAACAGTTTGGTTTCCCTGGCATGGTTCAATGAAATAATAAACCTTAAAACATGCAGTTTTCTGCTGAAGATTTCTCTCATTTGACTGCAATGCCATTTCTAACTTTTCAATTAACGTTTAAATAAATTTTCATCCTACATGTATTTAATCTCATCCCAAAATAATGTGCATTATTGGGTTATATGCATTACTGGTAAGTACCTCCATCAGAAATGTGCTCACAGCAGGTCATCAGCTAAAAATGGAAAATTGTTCCTATCAGCACCTCCACAAAACATAGTAATCAACCCTAAGTATGATTTGATAGGCGAGAGTAGAGCTCACCTAAAACTAAGGATGACCTACAACAGGGAAGGGGGGCCAATTCCTTTTCCTGTGCCACCTGTGGTTTTTCAGGAAGATTTGGTACCTGAAATACCATAGTCTGGATGAAGATGAAGGTGCCCAAGGGCATCCCCTAGAATTGGACCTGGGCCCTCTGTTCAGCAATTCATTTCTCTGTCCTTTGGAATAGCAAGCCCATAAGTATTATATAAGCATGTTGAATTATTTGTTCGGATCTGGGAGTATTGGGAATGTTTTTCTTCAATAACTCCAATTACTGTCAAAAAAAATCATGGTGTAAGAGGGTGCTTCATCAGCTAACTGATAAATGCATATGCCAAAAATCATGGGATTTGTGCATAAATCCTGGTCTAGGTGAAATATTTTCCCACTGTGAAGGTTCTTATAGCTCCAATAAAGTTAGCTGTAATGGAATTTCCTGTAGTTTCTTTGACTTTGTTAAAAATTAATGTTGGGAGTGTACGCGAGATTTCAGAATTATTACGAAATATGGTATTTAATTAGGAGGAACTCATATTTGAATTTGGATCAAATGAAATAGGGATGAAACTACAATACAGAACATTGTTATTATTATTGGTATTTTACTCATTGAGGTGGGTTTTCGATGGATGCAACCTATACAATAGTACAACAATACATTTACTTGCCTCTCCTACCTAAAAAAGCACACACTGACATCCAAAACAACAGTAAGTCCCGCTTTCATTCTGAATACTTCTTTCCTCCCTTTATACCATCCAACGTACTTATTCTATTCCTTCTTCTTCCTCATTTACCTGATGTTCATCCCTAAATCACAGTTTTCAACATCCCATTTGCCAATCAAGATGCTCTATGTCCATCTTTCCTGCCTCCTTTGGATTTCTTACCGCAATCCCTCTCCTCCCCTGCCATGCCTGGCACTTCCTCATTTGTTTTCCTTTCTGTCCATTTAATCTTTCCGATTCTTCTTCTGACCCCCACATTCCAAAAGCCCCCAGTCTATGTCTATCATCTTGCTTCAATGAACTGTTTTGGCAATGTACAAAACCAGACTCCACATCAAAGTTTTGAAGAGCCTTCTCTTAGCATCCCCATCATGAATTCTTTCCTCCTCTGAGAAGTTTTTGCCCCAGATTTTCTTTGTCTCATGTCCATATTATTCGAATCATTCTGGTCCAGAATAATTCCAAAATAGGAAACTTTTCCACCTCCTCTAGTTTATGAACTACCATTTTAATATTTAACTTAGCTTTCCTTTTCCTCAAAAATCACAACCTTTGGTTTGTTTACATTTATCCTCATCCCATATCTATCACATAGCTTTCCAAGGCATTTAGCAATGTTTGCAAACCATTGGCTGACTGGTAAATAAATAAATATATGTATATACATATATTTATTTATATATGTATAAATATTTATAAATATACGATATATATGTATAAATACTCGTGTGTATATATATATATATATATATATATAAAAACATATATACCTGTATATATATATTTTTTATATATATATATATATATATATATATATATATATATATATATATATATATATATATATATATATATGTATATACACATATGTATGGTAGTCCAGGGGGTAGAGTGTTGGACTTCTGACCGAAGGGTCCCGGGTTCGATTCCCGGGCTCCAGGCACTCTGGGCACTTGCAGCTCCAACCAAGCTAAAGTGATTTTTCGGGTACCAGATCTTCCTAGGAAACCACAACGGGCACAGGGAAAGGAACTGACCCCCCTACCCTGATGTGTGAATTTCACACGCCATTTAGGGCTTAGCACTGGGTGAACTCTACCATCACCTACCAAACCGACCTTTGGATTGATTACTGTGCATTACTATGTATGTGTATATAATATATATATATATATATATTATTATTATTAGGTAATCTACCGGTTAAGTTAGGTTTTTGGATTGACATAATTACTAATTAAATAATTTGTGACCCCCAGTAAAACACAACATCCTATTCTACATCAGGTCCCTCTTCCGCTCTGAGTACTTTCTTCCTCCCTTCATCCCGTCCAACATCCCTATCCTGTTCCTTCCCTTCCCTCGTTTGCTTAACATTCTCCCCTCAATTACAGTCTTCAACATCCCGCTGCCGGTCAATACCCCCTTCAGCCACTTTTCCTGCCTCCATGGGATTGCTCCTAACAAACCCCTCTCTTCGCCCACCATACCAAGTACTTCCTCGTTTGTTTTCTTCTCTGTCCATTTCACCTTCTCCATTCTTCTCCACACCCACATTTCAAAAGCCTCCAGTCTACGTCTATCCTCCTGCTTCAATGACCACGTTTCCGCGCCGTACATAGCTACGCTCCATATCAAAGTTTTTACGAGTCTTTTCTTAACATCCTTACTCAGCATCCCCGTCATCAACTCACTCCTCCTTGTGAAAGCCTCTTTCCCTAGCGCAATTCTTCTCCTTATGTCCTTGCTACTTTGACCGTGTTGGTCCAAAACACTACCGAGATACGTAAACTGTTCTACCTGCTCTAGTTTTTGCCCTCCTACTTTAATGTTTAGCTTAGCCTTTTTCTTTCTAGAAAATCGCATAACCTTTGTTTTATTAAAATTGATTCTCATCCCATACCTGTCGCACTGAATTTCCAATGCACTAAGCAATGCTTGCAGCCCCTTGGCTGACTGACAAACTAAAGCTTGGTCATCAGCAAACCTAACTGATTTTACGAATTCCCCGCCCACTTTCATTCCTACCTCCAGTTCTTCCCATGCCTCTTTAATCATTTCCTCTGCATACAGGTTGAACAGCAACGGTGATAATGGGCAACCCTGCCTTACACCTCTTCCTAACACTGCCCAACTGGACTCCCCGTTCCCCACTCGCACCTGAGCAGTCTGAGACATGTACAGGTTTCGGATTAGCCTCCTTTCCCTCCAATCTATTCCTATTTCCTGCAATATACTCATTAGTTTTTCCCAATTCACTCTATCAAACGCTTTTTCGAAATCTACGAAACAGGCAAATACCTCCTGGTTGTGTTCTATATTCCTCTCGATTAATAATCTCATTACTACAATGGCATCACGCGTACCTCTCCCCTTCCTAAACCCAAACTGATCATCCCCTAAGTAATCATTTGCCCTACTCTCTATCCTTTTGTTTATGATCCTGAGAACAACTTTAGCTGCGTGGGATATCAAACTTATTATCCTATAGTCCTCACATGATGTAGCCTTTACCTTTTTCGGAATAGGAACTAAAACTGATCTCACAAAGTCTTCCGGCCAGATTCCTTCCTCATAAATACTACGGATCAGCCCATATAGCCTCTTCCTCCCACATTTTCCTAAGCATTTTAAAAGTTCCGCGGGAATGTTATCCACCCCCACGGCTTTATTTAGTTTCATCTCCCTTAATGCCCTTTCTATCTCATTGTCTAGTATGCCTGGACCTAAGCTATCTTCCTCTACGTCATGTTCCTTTTCTATGTCTAACTTTGTTGGTCTAAGCTCTTTACTATACAGTTCTTCTATATATTCCTTCAATCTCTCTTGGATCTTTCCTACGTCGACTATTACCTTACCCGTCTTATCTCTAACTGCAATCGTTGATCACCCTTTCTTAATTCCTGATAAAGCTTTAACTTTGCTGTACAGCGCACCGATTTCACCCTTCCTCTGCAGACTTTCCATATCCTCGCACTGCGTCTTCCACCATGCTTCTTTTGCTTTATTTGTTGCCCGCCTCAATTTATTGTTTATTTCTTTGTACTTCATTTTGCCTAATTCTGTATTTACATTCTTCCATTTTCGCCGCTCATTCATCTTTGTAATCATCTCATCTGTGATCCATGGTTTCCTAGTCCTTTTAGTGTTAACGGTTCCAATAGTGTCTTTTGCGGCTTTAGACAACACTTTATTGATACTTTCCCATTTTTCTTCGATAGTACTTAGCTCTTTACCATCCTGCATGATTTCCTCTACCGCCTGTTTGTACTCCTTACTTTGCAAACCATTTAATGCTCCTACATTCCATTTTCTAAGTCGCCGCCCCTGCCTTATCTTTTTGAAACGGACGCTACATTTCATAACAACTAAATTGTGGTCAGAGTCCGCATCCGCTCCCGGGAAGCTGTGCGAATTTATCACACTGTTCCTAAACCTGTGTCTAACCAGGATATAATCTAGCTGATACCTTTCTGAGTCACCTGGCATTTTCCATGTATACCTGCGTCTTTTGTGGTGTCTAAACCAAGTGTTGGTGATGACTAGCCCCTGTCTCCTGCAGAACCCAACTGCTTTCTCCCCGCGGTCATTCCTCGTGCCTAAACCGTAGTCCCCGACCTCGTCACCATCTCTTCCTTCGCCTACCGTCGCATTCCAATCCCCCATCACTATTAAATGTTTCCCTGCAGGAACACACGCGATTATGTCCTCTAACTGATTGTATATCCTATCGACCTCTTCTTCCTAATGGTTGCTCGGTGGCATGTATACCTGAATAATAACTAAGTTCGTCGGTTCTGCTTTTATCTCTACTAGTAGTATTCTATCCGTTACCTGCTCTATGTTGACTACGCTTCTTCCTACCTCTTCATTTAATACTATACATATACATATATATATATATATATATATATATATATATATATATATATATATATATATATATATATATATATATATATATATATACACATTCAAACACGAAATCCCGCCAAACGGCGAATAAATACTCATATATACAGAAACAGATATAAGGAAAAGGGATAGGAACACATATAAAGGACGAACACAATAAAGGTGGGGAAGGCGGAAGCGAACGGATCACAAGAATAAAAATATTTCCTTGACCGGGACTCGACGAGTGTATATATATATATATATATATATATATATATATATATATATATATATATATATATATATATATATGTGTGTGTGTGTGTGTGTGTGTGTGTGTGTGTGTGTGTGTGTGTGTGTGTGTGTACATATACAAGTGCAAACAATGAACTTGTATACTCCTAACAAAGAATAAAGTAATGCTATTATACCATGATTGGTATTGTTTTGGAAAAAGTATTTGCCTCTGGTTATAGAAAAAGCAAACTCAATTTTATTCATCTTCATTGCCTGTTAAATTTGACGAATCCATGATTACTCTCACTTACCTGTCCTGTGGTATTTGACCAACAAGCCTAAACAGGTGGTACTCACTTGAGGCTTACTGGTCCAAATTTACGTTTCCCCTTCTGTCTCCTTTCTTTCTGCGTGGTTCAAATGCACAATGAAATAGGAGTCTATTAAGTCGCTGTAGCACTGATCTGTAGCAACTTAAAAGTATGAGATATTCATATAACAGGTTGAGGACAGTGGGGGTGAGCTCCTTTTCTTTAAATAGGATAGTTAATTGAGCAGTTCATTACGAGGTTATTTCATCCAAACCGTTTGTAACGAGGATGTGAATTCCAAACTCTCCAGTCATTAGATCAACAGGTAGGTAAATGTGCCATTATTGCAATGTGTCCGAATAAATATAGACACACTACCATTGCAGTAAATTTTTGGACTTCACATTACTGAAGAATGCCTCTTCAAAAAAATACCAAGTATTTTTCCAAGTATGCTGACTGTCTACGTAGGACTTCGGACAATTATGTGCGTTCTACCCACTAGTGATAAACGACGATCCTAACCAGTAATCTTTCATTTCATCGATTCACAAGTCAGGGATATGTAGAAGCAAATACCTCGGATCTTAAAATTGAAACTTCAGTGGAAATGAGTGTCAGGAGTTTGAATTAATTCATGAATCAGAAATGTTTTGGTTTATCGCGGTTTCGAGCATCGCGGTTACTAGTTTTAATTCTTTCGTGTGGTAACCTGTATTGGTTGCTGACGATATATCGTTTCGTTCCTTCCGTTCAAAATATTTCTAATCAATCCGATAAAAATATTGTGTATGTTTAGAGTTCAAAGGTAAAGCAAAGGAAATTTTGGGAGGGCTTTGAACGAAAATTGCCTATGACCCTGTAATCGGAAATTTGTTTTAGCTTCAATGAATTATACAATGTATGGTGAAGTTGACGTGTTTATAAGTAACTACACGCTTCTGGATCCCGAGGTTTATCAACTTTGGATAGATGGTTGTTCGTGTAAGTTTTTCCAGTGCCAGAGAATTTACAGATTGTTCTCACGTAAATTATTATTTTTCATCGTAAATCATTATTAGGGCAGTCAAGAAAACCCTGATCTTTTTCCCCAATGCGCTGAAATGTTATTTAAGTGAGAAGAAATGAGTAGCTCTACAACTAAAAGAGGTTCAAAAGCTATCCTAAATATAATCAACTGACCATTTACAAAAGTACTTAATCCTGGATTTAACATCACCAGTATATTTATGTCCTCGAAATGTTAATAGTTCAATAAAAACTCATCCTGAACGCGTTCTTTGGAGAACTGGTGACAGAAATGTTCATTTAATAAATTTCAGCATCTGAGGCAGTAAAACAGCTTCACCAAAGAGGGGTAACGCAAGAAACTGGTGCTTCCTATGATCTCCTGTCTTCTGACGTAGCTGACCATTACCGGACATATAGCCTTCTTGAAAGGCTGCTCCATAATCCTCCAAAACTTGATGAGCAAATATCCTTCCAATTAGAGCATGAAACTAAACAGTTTCTCATTGAGAGGTGAGATTCTTCGCTGGTCATAAAAAATGAGTTCACTTTATTCAAGTGATTGACAACGTTAAAGTGCATTTCACGGACTGGCGTAAAATATTGCCAAATGCAGAATTGCCGATAAAAATGGGATAGTCACGATGTATAGTATTCTACTTTCACTAGAAACAAGTGGCGAAAGGTTTTAATAATAAGAAGGTTGAGCAGCCAGTGAATTTTCATGCTGCATAAACATAACCGCACTCATATTGGGATAATTCAACTCGACAAAGCCAACCATTTCTAAATATTCAAACATGCCATTTAATACTAATTTTTACAAAAACGACATTTTTACTCTTCTGATTCCAGGAGTTGACAAGTTAAATCTCCAAAACTGTGCGGCTAATGTATGCATCAATGTATTTTAATTAGTATCAGATTTATGGTATTTGTTAACAAATTGGCTGATTACTGCCACTCAACTCATAATTGTTGGAAAGGGTTACTTTATCTGCCCAAAGCGTGAAAAATGGACACTTTATTGGAGAATCAATAATTTCATGTGACACAAACATTGTCCTACATGAAATAGTAAACCTGAAGTTGCTTCTTTGATAGATAGTCTCTTTAAAATGTACATATTAACCTTATTCAT